>NC_090445.1:1256955570-1257580570 GCF_031143425.1 Pleurodeles waltl | reverse complement strand
ATCTGTAGCCATGAGCAGGGTTAAGTCAGCCCTGTCATAGTAAGGCTTTAGGCGATTGACATGAAGCACCCTAAGTGGGCTTCTGGCAGTGCCCAGGTCCACCAAGTAGGTGACCTCACCTTTCTTCTCTAGATGGGGTCTACTCCATTTGTCCTGAAGTGCTCTTGGGGCAACAGGCTCCAATACCCACACCTTCTGTCCTGGGTGGTACTCTGTCAGGACAGCCTTCTGGTCAAACCATTGCTTTTGAAGCACTTGGCTGGCCTAAAGGTTTTTGCTGGCCTTTTTCACATACTCGGCCATCCTACTTCTCAGGCCAAGTATACAGTCTACTATGTCCTGTTTTGGAGCTTTTAAAGGTTGTTCCCAACCCTCCTTAACAAGAACAAGGAGACCACTAATAGGGTGACCAAAGAGGAGTTTAAAGGGGCTGTAGCCCACTCCTTTTTAGGGTACCTCCCTGTAGGCGAAAAGGAGGCATGGTACTAGAACATCCCATCTCCTTCTGGGTTTTTCAGAGAGTCCCATAATCATACCTTTGAGAGTTTTATTAAACCTCTCAACTAGTCCATTAGTTTATGGATGATAAGGGGTGGTGAACTTGTATGTAACACCACACTCCTTCCACATTGCTTTTAGGTATGCAGACATGAAGTTACTACCTCCATCTGGCACAACTTCCTTAGGGAAGCCCGCTCTGGAAAAGATTCCCAGGAGGGCCTTTGCCACTGCAGGAGCTGTAGTGGTCCTTAAAGGGATAGCTTCTGGGTACCTTGTGGCATGGCCCACCACCACAAGGATAAACCTATTGCCAGAAGCTGTTGGAGGGTCAAGGGGGATAACAAAATCAACCCCTACCCTTTCAAAGGGCACCCCAACCACTGGTAGTGGCATTAAGGGGACTTTTGGGGTTCCACCAGTCTTGCCACTGGCTTGGCAGGTAACAGAGGAGCGACAAAACTCCTTTGTGTCTTCTGACATATGGGGCCAGTGAAAATATGGAATAAGTCTGTTCCAGGTTTTACTCTGGCCTAAATGCCCAGCTAATGGGATGTCATGAGCCAGAGTTAGGAGGAATTCCCTGTACTGAAGGGGGGTGACCAGTCTCCTGGTGGCACCAGGTTTAGGGTCCCTTGCTTCAGTATAAAGGAGATTATTCTCCCAGTAAACTCTGTGTGAGTCAGTGACATCACCATTTTGCTATGTGACAGCTTGCTGTCTGAGGCCCTCCAATGTGGGCAGGTTTGCTGTGCCACACTCAGCTCTTCCCTGGCAGACCCCCCTGCACCCAAAAGTGCAGGTTCTGCACAGGGATAGAATTACTCTTCCTCAAAAGGGGAATCATCTGTGGAGGGAGGGGTAGTGGACCAGGGTTTGCCCTTCTTACCCCAGGTTTCTGGGAGTACTTGGTCCATTGTTTCAGGATCCAAGTTTCCCTGTCCTCTTTGCTTCTTGGCCTGAGCCCTGGTAAGAGCAAAGATATGCCCTGGAATGCCCAGCATTGCTGCAGGGGCCTCCAACTCCACTTCAGCCTAAGCTGAAGACTCCAAATCATTGCCTAGCAGATATTCTACAGGTAAATCAGTGGCTACCACAACTTTCTTTGGACCAGTATCTCCCCCCACCAGTTGAGATTCACAACAGCCATGGTGTGGCTTACAGTGTTGCTATGGCCGTCTGTCACTTGGTACTGGTGACCAAGTAGGTGTTGCCCAGGGGCAACCAGTTTGTCCATCACCATGGTGACACTGGCACCTGTGTCCCTGTAGGCCTCAACCTGAACACCATTAATAAGGGGTAGCTGCTTGTACTGATCCATATTAAGGGGACAAGCAACTAAAGTGGCTAAGTCAATGCCACCATCAGAGGCTAAAAAGCCTCTGTGATCTCCCTAACTAGACCAATCCAACTACATTACCAATGGTGAGCCCAGCTACACCCTTTGACTGGCTATTAGTAGTGTTTTTCCCACCACCACTGCTATTACCAGGGGCACTAGTGGTTGCAGTTGGGGTTGTGGTGGTTGGAGTTTTGGTGTTTTTCTTTGGACAACGAGGATCAGTTGCCCAATGTCCTTTGGCTTTACACATATAACACCAAGGTTTCTTATCTTTGTGAGAAGAGGAGTTGGTCCCACCACCCCCAGAGGATTTTTGTGGGCCTGATGAAGACTCTGATGATTTTTTATCTTTGTCCCCACCCTTGTCATGTGACTTACCATCCTTCTTCTTGCCATCCTTGTCACCCCCTGTAAGAGATTTCCTGCTCACCCTTGTTCTGACCCATTTGTCTGCCTTCTTTCCCAATTCTTGGGGAGAGCTCAGATCTGAGTCCACAAGATACTGATGTAACAAGTCAGACACACAATTATTCAAGATATGCTCTCTCAGAATCACATTAAATAGGCTTTCATAATTAGTCACCTTACTGCCATGTAACCAACCTTCTAGGGCCTTCACAGAACAGTCCACAAAGTCTGTCCAGTCCTGTGATGACTCATTTCTGGTCTCTATGAACTTAAGTCTGTACTGTTCAGTGGTTAAGCCCAGACCATCCAAGAGTGCATTTTTAAGAACCTGGTAATTATCTGTATCATCCTCTCTGACAATAACAAAGTCTGTCAATCCCGTCTGCCGAAGAAGGATAACCACAGGATAGCAGCCCACTGTACATGCGGGACCCTCTGAACTTTACAGGCCCTCTCAAGTGCAGCAAACCACTTGCTGCTGTCATCACCATCCTTGTAAGGAGGGACAACCTTATGCAGATTTCTAGAATCAAATGAAGGTTCCCTAACATTTGTATTTCTAAAACTGCTGCTGCCACCATGGGCAACTAACCCCAAACCCTACATCTCTTTCTCCACAGCCAGGGATTCCCTGTCTAAGACCAACTGCTGCATTAGCTTCAGCCTGGCCTCCTTTAACCTCAGCTTTCTGAGTTCCTTATCTAGGGACCGGCCCTCAGTGTTAGAATTATGTGAAGCCTCTGAAACAGAGGTAAGATGAGAGTGTGCAGAGGCAGACCTATCTCCAACAGGGGCCACTCTAGTGACCTGGCCTCTAGGGGTAAAGGGAGACCTACTTGAGTGTGAACCCTTCCCACTACCAGTTATACTAGGGGGCTTGTTGACAGATAGGTCTGTGGAAGGACCCTCCCCCGGACTGTCGTCTTGCTCCTCTGAGCTTTCCTGGTTGGAGTTATCCTCTACCTCTTCCCCTGACTGATCTGGACCAGTGCTGAGTCCCTGGTCATTCTGAAGGAGAAGATTTAAGAGGAACTCCTTACTGAGGTTCTTCCCAATCTGTAAACTTCTTTCAATGCAGAGACCCCTCAAACTTTTAAAGTTAAGATTCTCATAGGTAGTCTTCACAACTCTAGGGGTAGGTTCTACAGAAGACATATTGAAAGAAAAAAGTTTAGGAAAGTGAGTAAAAAGTTAGTAGAATAATAGTGCTAACTTTTTAGAAAAAAGAGAAAACTTTTCATAACTTTGTAAAACATTTGCAAAGTTTAAATAACTTTTAAGAAAGTTAGAAAATTGTTTCTAGGTATATATTATATATGCTCTAAGTATTGGAGCAAGCTTTTCTTGTGAAAAGCACAGGTAACAAAGTGGGAAAGCAATTGCAAGTACTTATCCCACCGTTGCACCAACAATGTCGGAGGCTGGCCTGGTTTGTAGTTGGTACCTTGGGTACTTACACCTTATACCAGGTCCAATTATCCCTTATTAGTTGAATGTAGTAGTGTTCTAGCAGCTTAGGCTGATAGAGCTAGCTATAGCAGAGCAGCTTAGGCTGAACTAGGAGACATGCAAAGCTCATGCACTACCATTTATAGTTACACTGTACTTCTACACAAGTAAAGACAGTACTCAGTGTTACCAAAAATAAAGGTATTTATTTGGGTGACACGGTACCAAAAATATCTTAGAGACAATACTCCTTCTGGAGGTAAGTATTATATACAATATATACACGAGACGCCACAATTAGACAAGTAAATAGTCATAGAACAATGCAAACAGTAGGAAATCCTATAGAATGCAATGGGAGGAAATAGGTCTGGGGCAACACAAACCATACACTAAAGCAGTGGAATGTGAATCACGAATTCCCCCCTAGACAAGTGTAGTGTGTGCAGAATCACTGGGAGAGTAAGAATACAGTAAAGGTAAGTAAATTACCCCACCACAGAGCCCAGAAAAGCAGGAGTAAAGTACTGCAGGTTTCCTTAGGACATACTACACCTCGTGATTGGGATTTTGCAGAAGACAACCAAGTCTGCAAAGAACAACTTTTGGATTCCTGGACCTGAAGACCTGCAAAGGAAGGGGACCAAGTCCAGAAGTCGAAAGAAGTTCCAGGAAGGGCACGAGCCCCAGCCAACCCAGAAAAGGGTGCGAAAGTAGAGTCCCTGGTTAGTCAAAGACTGCAATAATGTACCATAATAACTTGCCAGCCTGTTTCTGCTAGATGCAAAAGATATCCTATGGCACGAAGATTGTTGCAGATGAGATTTTGTGTTGGAAGTCACAAACAAGCCTTGGCTATGACAAAAGAGCATTTTGTGTCAAAATGGTGTTGGATTGACCAAGGAAGGACCTGGGGGCCTCAACTCTATGTGAGGAGAAAGAGAGGGCTCCTAGCACTTTAGAAATTCCCCAGGATGCCAGCCATCGCCCCCAGGAGTTGCAGAATCTAGGTTCAAAGGAGGTGCAAAATGTGGTTGATGCAGCACAACAAAAGAAGGTCCCACGCTGCCGGAGAACAAGTCAGTGAGTTGAGCATCACAGGATGGAGTGCTGGGGACCTGGGCCAGGCTGTGCATGAAGGAATTTTACAAAGAGTGCACAATCTCCTCAGGAGGTGAAGAAGATGCAGTACACAGGGGTACCATCGCTCTCAGGGAAGGCAAGGTCTTACCTCCTCCAAATTGCGTCAGCAGGACCTCAGGACAGTCTATGTTGATGATGTCTACCCTCTGTATCCTTAGCATGCTTGTTGCTGTGAGGGGAGTCCCAGGGAACCAGTCATCATCTTGGAAGGTGCCTGCTTGGAGCAGGGGAGTGACAGGAGATTTCTTCGGTCCTTCTGGTGCAGTATGAAGACAGGGAGTCCCCAGCACGTGCACACCATGGAAACTGTTGCAGTTGCTGACTTGGAGCTGAGGTTGCAAAAGAGAAGTGTCTCTTGTAGACACTTTGTTGCAGTTACAGCGTTTCTTGGAGCAGGCTGCGGCTGATCCGAGGTCAGAAGAGACTGAAGTTGCTACAGAGGATTCCTGAAGGAAACTTGCAAGCAGAATCTGAAGAGAACCCATAGGAGAGACCCTAAATAGCCCTGAGAGGGGAATTGGCTACCTTATCATCTAAGGACCTATCAGGAGGAGTCTCTGACGTCACCTTCTGGCACTGGCCACTCAGAGGCCTCCAGAGTGCCCCCACACCTTGCAAAGCAAGATGGCTGAAGTCTCCAGTGGGACACACTGGAGGAGCTCTGGGCACCACCCCTGGGGTGGCGATGGACACGGGAGTGGTCACTCTCCTTTTCTTTGTCCAGTTTAGCGCAAGAGCAGGGGAGAAGAGGTCCCGAACCGGCGTAGAATGGTTTATACAAGGAGGGCACCATCTGTGCCCTTCAAAGCATTTCCCGAGGCTGGGGGAGGCTACCGCTCCCGAGCCTGTAACACCTATTTCCAAAGGGCGAGGGTGTAACACCCTAGTCTCAGAGGAAATGCTCTGTTCTACCCTCATGGGACTGGGCTGCCCAGACCCCAGGAGGGCAGAACCCTGTCTGTGAGGTGGCAGCAGCTGTAGCTACAGTGCAAGCCTCAGAGAGCTGGTTTGGCAGTAGTGGGGGTCCATGGTGGAGCCCCCAGGATGCATGGAATTGGCTCCCCAATACCAGATTTGGAATGGGGGGACAATTCTATGATCTTACACATGTTACTTGGCCGTATTCAGAGTTACCATTGTGAAGCTACATATAGGTATTGACCTATATGTAGTGCATGCGTGGAATGGTGTCCCTGCACTCACAAAGTCCAGGGAAATGGCCTTGAACTATGTGGGGACACCTTTGCTAGTGCAAGGGTGCCCTCACACTTAGAAACTTTGCACCTAACCTTCAGCAAGTGAAGGTTAGACATATAGGTGACTTATTAGTTACTTAAGTGCAGTGAAAATGGCTGTAAAATAATGTGTGCATTATTTCACGCAGACTGCAATGACAATCCTGTGTAAGGGTTTGTCTGAGCTCCCTATAGGTGGCAAAAACAATGCTGCAGCCCATATGGATCTCCTTGAATCCCAATGCCCTGGGTACCTAGGTACCATATACTGGGAACTTATAAGGGGGTTCCAGTACGCCAATTGAAATTGGTAAATGAAGTCACTGGCCTACAGTGACAAATTTAAAAGCAGAGAGAGCATAAGCACTGAGGTTCTGGTTAGCAGAGCCTCGGTGACACAGTTAGGCACTACACAGGAATACACATTAGACCATAAATTATGAGCACTGGGGTCCTGACCAGCAGGATCCAAGTGAGACAGGAAAAAACATACTGACATACAGGTAAAAATGGGGGTAACCTGCCAAGGAAGATGGTACTTTCCTGCAACTGTGCAACTGGTGACTAGCATTGTGACTGGTAGTGCATTGCCTAATGCGTAGGGCTGTTCCCTGTGTGTGAGTGTGTTGTGTACGCCAACGGTGGTGTTGGTGCGGCCATTGACCAAGTGTTTCCTTTGTCTCTCCCCCCCTTTTTGTTTTGTCATCCTGCCCTTATGTGCATTAGCATCATCTGGCGAGGAGCAGAGGCTCCAGCGACATAGGGAGCTGCATCCCACAGAACTCAAGAGGCCGAATCCACTGATGGTGAGGGCACCAGTGAGATGGAGGGCGAGGGGAGCACCACAGCGTAGACTGGAGGGGACAGTTTGGACATGGATTCCTCCTCCGATGGAAGCTCCCTGGTAGCGGCAAACATCTCTGTGACCGCCCCAACTACAGGTACAGCTGCTACCCCTGTTCCAACACCACCCTCCCAGCAGCCCCTCAGAGAGTTTCCAGTGCCCGCTTACCCAGGAGGGTGGGCATCTCCTTTGCCTCAGGCACTCCAGGCCCTGCCCCATTTAGCCCTGCTGCCCTGAGTGAGGAAGCTATTGACCTTCTGTGATCCATCTCTGTTGGGCAGTCAACCATTGTGAATGCCATCCAGGGGCTGGCAGCCCAAATGCAACAGTCCAAAGCCTTTCTGGAGGGCATTCACACTGGCTTGGCGGCCCAACAGAGATCAGTCCAGGCTCTGTCCTCCTCTTTGATGGCAGCCATTGTCTCTGTTTCCACCATCCCATTTCCAACTTCCTCCACCCAATCCCATTCCCCTCAACCCCAACCTATCCCAAACACACAGGCAGACGAGCTGGCACTCAGGACAAAACACAAAAGTGGACATGGCAAACACAAGCACCACACTTCATCTCACAGCCACTCACACAAACAGCATCCAGAATCAGGCATACCAACATCCACAATTTCCACTGTGTCCCCTTCACCCTCCACCTCCCTCCCAGTAGTGTCTACACTCACACCTGCATGCACCACATCCTCATCCATTACCACCATCACCAGCACACCTATCAGTACACACCCCTCTCTGGCAGTCACCACCCCCACATCCATGCACACGTCCACTGTATCCTCTCCAAATGTGTCTGTGCCCCCTCCTTCCAAAGTACACAAACACAAGCACTGAGACACCCAACAGCCATCCACCTCACAAAAGTATCCAGCCCATGCACCTGCACCCAAACACAGAAGACTGACACCTCCTACCACCATTCCCTCTTCCTCCACTCCCAAATCATCTCCTTCTTCCTGCCCCAATGTCCCTAAGAAGCTTTTCCTTGCCAACATTGACCTCTTTCCTAGCCCTCCCTCCCACCGTCCCTCACATCAGACCAGGGTGGTCAAAACCCAAGCAAGCACCTCAGCCACCCAGTCCACACGCACAGTAGTGTCCCCAGCTACTCCAGGTGGGAAAGGATCCCGGCCACCAGCCAGTAAGACGGAAAGGGTGCCTGCCCCAAGTGCATCAAGGAAGGGCAAGGAGTCAGCCCCAGCTGCAGGAAGGAAGAGCAAGGAGTCAGCCCCAGCTGCAGGAAGGAAGGGCAAGGAGGCAGCCCCAGCTGCTGGAAGGAAGGGCAATGAGGCAGCCCCAGCTGCTGGAAGGAAGGGCAAGGAGGCAGCCCCAGCTGCAGGAAGAAAGGGCAAGGGGCCTGCAACAACAGGCAGTAGAGACAAGGGGCCTGCTGCTGGGACTTAGTCGTAGCCCCCACCACCAACCATGGTGGTGCAGCCATCCGAGGCTGCAGAGGATGTGCTGGAGCCTCCCCCCACCACTGCCAGCACTGCCACCAGTGGGCAACTGTCTGAGGCTGGAGCCTCCCCCCACCACTGCCTCCTTTCCCTTCCTTGCCTCCTTGCCACCACTGAGCAGCTGTCACCGCCGGCGGACAGTGTGTAGCCCTGCGTCCATGGGCTGTTGTGCGACCTGGCCCTTGCAAATCCTGTGGGTATGATACCCAGGTGAGAGACTGTGACTTTGCACTCCCCAAGATCTGCATCACAGGGCATGATGCCCCCTCCAGAACCAGTGGAGAAGCCATTCATTCACCCCATCATCCCCAGGATGAAGCTCACTGGGCACAATGTCCCCTACAGAACCAGTGGAGAAGCCATCCACTCACCCCATCCTCCCCAGGATGAAGCTCACTGGGCACAATGCCCCCTCCAGAACCAGTGGAGAAGCCATCCACTCACCTCATCCTCCCCAGGATGAAGCTTACTGGGCACAATGCCCCCCCAGAACCAGTGGAGAAGCCATCTTCTTGAGAGACTCTGGCCTTGCACTCCCCAGGACAGAGTGATGGGCATGTTGTCCCCTCCAGGACCAGTGGCGTTGTACCTTCTTCCGGCTGAGTTGCCCCCCATTCCCCATCCCACTGAGGTGCCTGGCTACTTTCGACCTGATGCCTCTGTAGTGTTCTCCACGTGTTGTTGCAGGAGTGAGGTGGGGCCTTGGACTTTGTGATGTGGCCCTGTGGCCCACGAACATTGAGGACTGGGCAGTGTCCCTTGATTTGTGAATATGTATATACTTTTTGATTTGGATGCAAGTATTACTAATATATTTATCTTATTACACTCTTTTTACTCTATTTTGGTTGTCCTTGCATTATTCCTGAGGGGTACAGGTTGAATATGTAATGTTAGTGCATCTGCTTGTGTGTATGATGTTGGGGGTGGGGGTGTTGCGTGTTGCGTGTGTGTGTGTCACTCTCTTTTTCTTCCCTCCCTCCCCTGTGTGCTAGGCAACAATATTCACCGTAGTTGTCTTCGCCGGCATTGGTGTTCGTAGTGGAGCAGAACGTAGAAGAGCAAGGGAACACATGCAACTCGGGCTCCATGGCGGCGTGGTTCTTCCTTGAGTCTCCAGAGGTGAGCCGTTTCCCTTCTGTGCAGTGTTTCTGCCAGGCTTTTGATGTTGTTGGTACCGCGGTGGAAAAGGTGGCTGATTGGTGTGTCATTATAAGTGGGTGGAACATTGTCTTCCGCCTGGCTGTAGGCGGTTACCGCCCTGGTGCCTGTTGATTTCGCCCTGGCGGTCGGTGTGTTAAAGTGGCTGTCTGACTGATCGATTTCTGCCGTGGTCATAATTTTATATTTATTACTGCCAGCCTGTTTGCGGTATTACCGCCACTTTATCACTGAATGCCAGGGTTGTAATGAGGCCCTAAATCTCAATAAAGTGCTTAGAAACACACTAGTTCCAACTGCTGCTATCACGGCATCGTCGTGGAGTCATTCCTAACAGTCTGACCCGTCTCGTAAGGGAGTGTGTCGCAGGTCATGGAGTCGCACGGACCTGGAACAATACCTTAGAAACGAGGCAGCAGAGTCAAAGACATGGCATGGAGTCGGGGAGGTGATGCGTCTCTGGAGCTGGTGCAGCATCAGTACCGTACAGCTACGCAGGAGGTCATGTGTCAGTTCCTTACTGCTATTCAGGGGAGGTGAGAAGTCAGTTCCTTACGGAGGCAGCAGAAGTGATGCATCGTCAGTGGCGAGGCATTGGTTCCTTACGATCCGGCAGGGTCGATGAGTGTAGCGGGTCAAGACATGAGGGGTCTTCCTCTTGGGGTCACGGTCACACCACAGGGCCACAGGTGCCATGGTAGAGTCAGGTGTCATGGACATCAGTGGCACAGCACTCGGGACTCACAATGTTACGGGACTTCAGAGGTACTGTGGCGGCGTCGGGCCTGCGGTGTCAGTCATGGTCGTCACACTTCAACGGGGACCACGGCTTCTGGTACAGGCAGCGGAGTGGAGTTGAGCAGCGGTGCTGGTTCTAGAGTTGTCGGGAGTTGATGTGCCTGTCTCTTCTTGTTTTATGGCAGATTTTACTTCCAAGGGCCCATGAACTGGAGTGTGCACCTCTTGACAGGTCAGGGTCCTCAGCAAGAGAACCTGTGAAATTGCATTTTACCTTGACTCCATTTGAGGCTACATACTAGGCCCTGTGATACTCAATGATAACAATGCCATATTGTTGAACACTCATGAACTTTGTTTTCTGTTCTTTTCTGTTTGCTCGGAACTCATCATGATGCAAGGCTTGCTACTAAGACAGCCCTCATGAAATATCATTGCACGCTAGCTGAAGCAATGTGTATGAAGAAATGTTCTATCTTGTGTACGTGTCGTCTCTGTTAGATGGAAAGTTCCACCTTAGAATGTGAGACACGTATGCTATATTCTGTAACTTCCTTGCTGTACTGTACCTTACCTAATTTAGTACGATATAAAGTATTAACAGTAATACCCTCTGCAATGATCACATGCTAATATTGAGAATTAATGAGATACTTGAAGACGCCTTGTGGTTCGCAGACATAGAAGATCATGTATTACTTCCTTAATTTGAAATGCCTGGGCTTGGCCTCCCAAGCCACAGCCTCCGTTAACATAAATAAACTGTTTTTCTTCATACTCTAAGTCTGGCTGGTCTTTGTTCCTGATCTGAAGGAGGCTTCAACAAACCCAGGAGCTGGCAGGTGGAGTCTTTGATGTCCCTGAGACTTCTTAGGAGACAAGTTCAGTCAAGGCCCTTGGAGAAACTTCACAAGCAGGATACACAGCAAAATCCATTCTTTGTTCCCTCCAAAGCAGAAGTAGCAGCTGCAGACCAACCCAGCAAAGCACACACAGCACAGTGAAAGTACTCCTCCTCACAGCTCTTCGGCTCTTTTCTTTGGCAGAGTCTCCTCTTGATGTAGAAGTGTTCTAAAAGTCAGAGGTTTTGCATTAAATACTTATACTCATTTCTGCCTAGGCAAACTCCTAGGGAACGTCTTTGTAGTGCACAAAACCTGCTTTTCCTGCTCCAGTTCCAGACACACTCTTAGGGGTTGGAGATGGTATTGTGTAAGGACAGGCACAGGCATATTCAGGTGCAAGTATCAGCTCCCTCCACCATTCTAGCCCAGGATGACCAGTCAGGATATGCAGGGCACACCTCAGCTTCCTTTGTGTGACTGTCTAGAGTGAAGTCCCACTGTCAACCTGACTCAGGCGTGTATTTCACAACCAGACAGAGGCACAGAATGGTTAAGCAAGAAAATGCCCACTTTCTAAAAGTGGCATATTCAAATACACAAGTTAAAAACCACCTTCACTAAAAGATGTATTTTCAAATTGTGAGTTCAGAGACCACAAATTCCATATCTCTATCTGCTCCCAATGGGAAATTACACTTAAAAGGTATTTCAAGGCAATCCCCATGTTAATCTATGGGAGAGCTAGGCCTTGCAACTGTGAAAACCCAGTTGGGCAATATTTCACTAGCAGGACATGTAAAACACACCAGTGCATGTCCTACCTTTTAGGTACACTGCACCGTGCCCATGGGGCTACCTTGGGCATACCTTACATGTACTAAAAGGGAGGGTTTGGGCCTAGAAAGTGGGTGCACTTGCCAGGTCAACGTGGCAGTTTAAAACTTCACACACAGATACTGCAGTGGCAGGTCTGAGAAATGTTTACAGGGATACTCATGGGTGGCACAATCAGTGCTACAGGACCACTAGTAGCATTTGATTTACAAGCTCTGGGCATACATGGTGCACTATTCTAGGGACTTACTAGTAAATCAAATATGCTAATCATGGATAACTAATCATAATCATAATAGGGACACTTGCACTTTAGCATGGGTCAGCAGTTCTAAAGTGCCCAGAGTACCAAAACCAGCAAAAACCAAATCCAGCACACAATCAAAAATACAGGATGCAGAGGCAAAAAGATAGGGGAAACCATGCCAAGGATGCCAGATCAAACAGAAAGTGGGTGTGATTTTTATGTGCTGGTGTGTGTTTTGTTTTGATTTTGTGGAGTAGGGAGAGGAGATACTGATGTGGTTACTTTCTGAGAAGGATTAGTATGTAAAGTACTGCTGATGAGTGGTATTTGAATCATATAGGGGCTGGTGATGTGTTTTGGCAAGTGTATGTGGTGTGTATGAGGGGATGGATGACTTATGAGTGTTTGTGTTAGATTTGATCACTGGGAGAGGTAATATGTGTGGTGGAGTGGCATGTAAGGATTATTTGGTTGTATGTTTTTTGTAAGAAGAGGAGGAATCGTGTTGTTGGATGATATGATAGAAGGTTGAGCATAGGATCTGTTGTGATAAAAAGGGGTCTGTTAGGAGAAAGTAGAGGATAGAGCTGGTGTTTAGGATGAATAGGGAGTGTGTGTCTGGATGCATTAAAGTTATATATAATGTGGCATTGTGTTGTGTTCGTGATGTATGGATTTGTTAGCGATATAAGACAGAGTTGTGTTTTGAGAGAGAATGAAGGTAACATAGTGTTATAGTTGAGAGTAGAATGGTTAGAGGTGTGCTTTGGGGGGGGTTTGTAGCAGTTGTTGAGACATTGAAAGCTGTATGAGGTTTTTTTGTGGTGTGAGTAGAATGCAATTGTGATAATGTGCTTGGATGTTTGTAGGTGTGGAAAGCTTAAGATGGTTGCTGGTAAATGAAACATTGGGCATCATCTCTGGCCCAAGGCCCAACCTGGTCCGAACAGGCCCATACAGGCAACTGCCCTTGTCCTCTCTACTCTTAACCTCAACACCAGGGCTAAGACGCCCTGAACCCTAGGTTGAAATAGCCCTATTGGTCAACAGGAACCCTAGCCCTAACCCTAACCAATCAGAAACCTAACCCTAAACCTTAGAGCCATTGGGAGAACTGGTCCGCCCTTAGATCAGTAGAAGCCCTAGTAGCCAATCTGAACTCAAACCATAAAACCTTAGTCCAATAGAAATCCGAGCCCTATCAGAAAATCAGAAACCCTAAGCCCTTACTCCCAAGAAGCCCTAGCACTAGCAGCCAATCAGAACACAACCCCTAGGTCCTTAGTACAATAGAAACCCTAGTCCTAGCAACCAATCAGGACACAAGATGCAACAACCAGTAAGAGCGTATATAAGGGGTAATAGACCTTTAGCCCAGGCTGCTGGAGCAGGAGACATGGAGGTGCTGCTGTATTCAGAATTTCCTTAGATACAGGCAGGCTCATTCCAGACTTTCTAACTTCCTGATTCACCTCTTCAGGTAAGGCCCAATTGTGAAGCCAATAAAATACTGATTTTCGTGCACTTGAATTAATCACTTTTTCAAGCCAAAATGAGTGCTACATACACTTTACAAAGACAGTTTCAACCATAAAGCAGAATAATCAGTCTCTAAAACACACTCTGGTTAGCTACTGAGGTGTATTTTGCCTATTTACTTTGTAAGGCGGGGGCAGCGACCAGCACGGTATAGTGGAAAACTAATAGAGAAATTCAAGCAGTCACAGGGAGAAGCACAACAGCAGTTTTAAAGTACAAAAATTCACAGAAATCAATGGGTAAATTTAAACAGTCACAGAAGGGGAAAAAGCACTTTTTAGGAAAATAAAAATACACAGAAAGGCTGTGTTCTTATCACCTTATTTGTATGTTGCTCAATGGGCTGTTTAGGGCACAGAAAACCTGAGATGTTTTCTTCTGCTTGGTTTGATAACTCCAACCAATGCTTGTTTGTTTTTGAATCACATGTCCTATTTGTATGTGTAAATAGGAGGCATGCAGTCTATTTTTGTTTAAGTTGTGTTTAGACCATGACGGGTAAAAGGTCACAGACACATTGCCATCATGATCACAATTCATCTCAAGGTAAACATTCACATGCGGCTCATTTAAGCCAGAAGATCCTCTTGCTAAATCTGTCCCCGAGTCCTGCAGAAGATGGATATGCTGGAGAAGGCAGATTCTGTTCTTCTGCACAATGTTAACAATGCTTCTATGCTGGCTACACTTACAGGGGAAACTTCCCTGCATCCAGAGGACTGTACCCATACAGATGCAGTTGATAATAAGACAGAGGCAGTCTCAAAGCAGACTTACACAGCTCTAAATATTCTTTTAACAGGAATGCTATTTTCTTAAACTGCCCAGTCTCCTCTGAAGGGCTTTGATGGTCTTGCTGGTCAATGGAAGTATTAGAGGACTACTCAGACGTGTTTCCCAGTATGGGACTTCCCGTGAGTTTTCTGTAGACATAGTCTGTGAAAGTCTGAGGAATTCAGCCATGGATGCAGGTGGATCAATCTTGAAGGTACATTTAGCTCAGAGATTGGAAAGCAGAAAACTCAAAGAAGGCAGCAGTGTTAAAAATGTATTTTTTTTGGTTCAAGCTAGTTGGGAAACAGATTCAATGTTAACAAAGGCTTTCAAGGGTTGCAAGCGTTTCCACATAAACGGAGGATTAGTTATTCAGTGTGTTCATCTCAGGACTGTGAATAGCAAGCAACGAGGAGATATTTTCAACCACCTAAAGAGTACAAAAAGCCTTCTTCAAATAAGCAGCCTCAACCATGAAGGGACATGTAAAGAAATGGCTCCCTGTTGCAGTTACCCCCCACTTTTTGCCTGATACTGATGCTGACTTGACTGAGAAGTGTGCTGGGACCCTGTTAACCAGGCCCAAGCACCAGTGTTCTTTCACCTAAAATGTACCATTGTCTCCACAATTGGCACAACCCTGGCACCCAGGTAAGTCCCTTGTAACTGGTACCCCTGGTACCAAGGGCCCTGATGCCAGGGAAGGTCTATAAGGGCTGCAGCATGTCTTATGCCACCCTAGGGACCCCTCACTCAGCACAGACACACTGCTTGCAGCTTGTGTGTGCTGGTGGGGAGAAAATTACTAAGTCAACATGGCACTCCCCTCAGGGTGCCATGCCAACCTCACACTGCCTGTGGCATAGGTATGTCACCCCTCTAGCAGGCCTTACAGCCCTAAGGCAGGGTGCACTATACCACAGGTGAGGGCATATGTGCATGAGCACTGTGCCCTTACAGTATCTAAGCAAAACCTTAGACATTGTAAGTGCAGGGTTGCCATAAGAGTATATGGTCTGGGAGTCTGTCAAAAACGAACTCCACAGCTCCATAATGGCTACACTGAATACTGGGAAGTTTGGTATCAAACTTCTCAGGATAATAAACCCACACTGATGCCAGTGTTGGATTTATTAAAAAATGCACACAGAGGGCATCTTAGAGATGCCTCCTATATTTTACCCAATTGTTCAGTGCAGGACTGACTCGTCTGTGCCAGCCTGCTGCTGAGAGATGAGTTTCTGACCCCATGTGGTGAGGGCGTTTGTGCTCTCTGAGGACAGAAACAAAAGCCTGCTCTGGGTGGAGGTGCTTCACACCTCCCCCCTGCAGGAACTGTAACACCTAGCAGTGAGCCTCAAAGGCTCAGGCTTCGTGTTACAATGCCCCAGGGCACTCCAGCTAGTGGAGATGCCCGCCCCCTGGACACAGCCCCCACTTTTGGCAGCAAGTCCAGGAGAGATAATGAGTAAAACAAGGAGGAGTCACTGGCCAGTCAGGACAGCCCCTAAGGTGTCCTGAGCTGAGGTGACTCTGACTTTTAGAAATCCTCCATCTTGCAGATGGAGGATTCCCCCAATAGGATTAGGGATGTGCCCCCCCACCCTTCAGGGAGGAGGCACAAAGAGGGTGTAGCCACCCTCAGGGCTAGTAGCCTTTGGCTACTAACCTCCCAGACCTAAACACACCCCTAAATTCAGTATTTAGGGGCTCCCCAGAACCTAGGAACTCAGATTCCTGCAACCTAAGAAGAAGAGGACTGCTGAGCTGAAAAACCCTGCAGAGAAGACGGAGACACCAACTGCTTTGGCCCCAGCTCTACCGGCCTGTCTCCCCACTTCTAAAGACACTGCTCCAGTGACGCTTTCCCCAGGGACCAGTGACCTCTGAAGCCTCAGAGGACTGCCCTGCATCTAGAAGGACCAAGAACTCCTGAGGACAGCGGCTCTGTTCACCAAAGACTGCAACTTTGCAAAAAAGGAGCAACTTTGAAACAACACGCGTTTCCCGCCGGAAGCGTGAGACTTGGCACTCTGCACCCGACGCCCCCGGCTCGACTTGTGGAGAACAATCACTTCAGGGAGGACTCCCCGGCGACTGTGAGACCGTGAGTAGCCAGAGTTGACCCTCCTGAGCCCCCACAGCGACGCCTGCAGAGGGACTCCCGAGGCTCCCCCTGACCGCGACTGCCTGCTTCAAAGACCCGACACCTGGTAAAGGCACGGCATCCGCAGCCCCAGGACCTGAAGGATCCGACCTCCATTTCAGGAGCGACCCCCAGGTGGCCCTCTCCCTTGCCCAGGTGGTGGCTACCCCGAGGAGCCCCCCCCCCCCTGCCTGCCTGCATCGCTGAAGAGACCCCTTGGTCTCCCATTGTTTTCTATTACAAACCTGACGCTTGTTTGCACACTGCACCCGGCCGCCCCCGTGCTGCTGAGGGTGTACTTTCTGAGTGGACTTGTGTCCCGGCCGGTGCCCTACAAAACCCC
Organism: Pleurodeles waltl; assembly: GCF_031143425.1. NCBI lineage: Eukaryota > Metazoa > Chordata > Amphibia > Caudata > Salamandridae > Pleurodeles > Pleurodeles waltl. The sequence goes on along the minus strand of NC_090445.1, from coordinate 1,257,563,559 downwards.
CCTGGTCTGCCCTCCGAAGACACAGGTACTTACCTGCTGGCAGACTGGAACCGGGGCACCCCCTTCTCCATTGAAGCCTATGCATTTTGGGCACCACTTTGACCTCTGCACCTGACCGGCCCTGAGCTGCTGGTGTGGTAACTTTGGGGTTGCTCTGAACCCCCAACGGTGGGCTACCTTAGACCCAAACTTGAACCCCATAGGTGGTTTACTTACCTGCAAAAACTAACAAACTCTTACCTCCCCCAGGAACTGTTGAAAATTGCACGGTGTCTAGTTTTAAAATAGCTAAATGTCATTTGTGTGAACACTGTATATGCTATTTTGCTAATTCAAAGTTCCTAAAGTACCTACCTAAAATACCTTTCATTTGAAGTATTACTTGTAAATTTTGAACCTGTGGTTCTTAAAATAAACTAAGAAAATATATTTTTCTATACAAAAACATATTGGCCTGGAATTGTCTCTGAGTGTGTGTTCCTCATTTATTGCCTGTGTGTGTACAACAAATGCTTAACACTACTCCTTTGATAAGCCTACTGCTCGCCCACACTACCACAAAATAGAGCATTAGAATTATTTCTTTTTGCCACTATCTTACCTCTCAGGGGAACCCTTGAACTCTGTGCATACTATTTCTTACTTTGAAATAGTGCATACAGAGCCAACTTCCTACAGGACAACACTCCTGATTTTCAAACAGATGTGGTGAAAGCACCTCAAGTTGGGCACCAAATCTGAGACTTTTCAGAGGTCTGGGAAGATGATATTAGGATCCTCTAGGTTGTGAAGCATTGCTACAGTACCGAGTTTTGCTCAAACCCTCCAAAATAGGTGTTCATCTCTATACTGGTTCCTAAAAACAAAGGAAAGGCTATACCTCTTAAGGAGGGTGTAAGGGATTTTCTGCAGGAAAGGATGATAATCCCAGTGCCAAGGGTAGAGGCAAAGATTGGGATTTATTCAATCCTGTTTCTAGTGGAGAAAGTGCCAGGCCAGCATTGGACTGTCTCGCTTTTGAAGTGGCTCAACAAATGTGTTATTACTAGGGCCGGTGGAATTATTGGGCTTCTGTTGTCACTGCCTTTTCCACATAATTACTGATTTGCCACACTTGCCACATAATCCTTCTTCTGTCATTTAATCTGCAAATGTTGAGAAAAAAAGATTTTTTTTCTAGCTCAAAGGGATCGAAAGTTACTAAAACAGAGGATTACATGTTACACTACAGTAGACCTCCCTATGCAAAGGTTGAGTGGTCAACTTTCAGTTGATTGTTTCTGTATTTGAGCGTTAAACTGTTAGTGATTAGGTGAAATCTTTACCCCAACAGTGTCAGCATGTAAATAAATGCCAAAATTATGAAGCAGTTCTACCACAAAATGTGTTGCATTAAGTTGTATAATTTTCTTTCTACATAATTTAGTTAACCCTGCCACATAATTTGGTCCTCTACTGCTGCAAAGTTCAAGTGCCTTTGATTATAACAATCATTTCAAGATGGACTTCCTCCAAAGGATAATTCCATTGGTACAGTAGGGTGATTTCTGCAGCGCAATTATCTACATATCCCAATAAACAAGAACCATTAGAGATACTTACATTTTGTACTACAGGAGCTTCACTGCTAGTTTTGGGGTCCTCTTGTTAAGCCTGAAATCTTCTCAAGGGTATTTATAAAAATGACTGGGCCTTCAGTGGTTCTTTTTAGCAACAAGGGGATGGAAATTCAGCCTGATTTGGATACTTTGATTATTCGTGCTCCTTCAGTACAACTGATGGAAGCTTATCCTTCAGAAGCACAAGTTCTTGATAAACTAGAAAAAGTCAAGGCTGATTCCTTCAGAGGATATGAAGTTTTTTGGAGTGAAGTTTTTTCGGTCACAATTTGGTACAGACAAGGGGCTGGTCCTCCTTCCAAAGGCAAAAAAGTTGTCGTCAGTCAAGTAGCCTTGAGCGGTTTGAAAGTTATGAGGTTAGCTTTTCAGCGGAAGGGTCTTTTGAGAATTTCAGCTATTGCTGTTCAGTTTTCTAGCAGGGCTCTACTTTTCGCTTTGTCTCTCAGAGCTGGGAGTTTTTTTAGGGAATGGTGTGCTTTCAAGGATGTGGGCACTAATCCCTGTGAAGGGGATATGTCCTCTTTTTTCAGGATGATTTTGGGATATGGTTAGTCTCCTCTAGTTTTAAGATGCAGTAGGCTGCTATTAAAATCTTTAAAAAGCTATGTTGTGGGATTGTGATTCTCCAGTACCTGCTAAAACTACTCTTTCACCTGTTCACTTTTCCTTCCCTGATCTCCAATTCGCTCATTCTCCCTGTTAATTTGCTTAATTCTCCATGACTTCTGTGTTGCTTCCCCCAACCCACACCACCTGTGTTGCATCCCCTTGCCTTCCTGTCACTTCTCCCCTACCACCAGCCATTGGTGTTGCTTACGCTCTTCACACCCTATGCCCCATACTGTTGTCTTTCACCTGTATTTCTCCCTTTGCACTTGACTCGCAGAGAAACTGAGAATATTTCAATCTGCTTCTCCAGGCAAAGACTGCCTGTTTTTTCCACAGGGTATTTACACAGTAAGCTGCAGCCTTTGCAGACCAGTGTTTTAAGGCAGAGGCATGTTTCTACTGCCTCTGTCCCCTTCTCTAATTTCCCTAAGAAATTAGAAAAGTCACAGTGGGCAACAGAAATGGGAGAGACGAAAAAGTGTGCAGAAAAGAGAGATGAGTCAGCTAGGATGAATAGATTAGTGCTGGTTTGAAGATTTTTTCCAGGGCTGTGCTTTTGGTTCCCAAACTAGCCTTGTGGTTTGCCAGGAAGCAAATGATCTGCACAACTTTTGGATCAACTTCACTGGAGAACAAATACTGCAGCCCCACTTCTAAAGGGGAACAGTGGCACAAAGAGCTGCTGGAACTACATTCGCAGTGTGTGGTGTCACAGTGGAGGAGGTCAGGCCCTCTGCTTTCTTTCATGTAAGTCTCTTGGAGAACAGGGTCACTGCAGACATGTAAAAGAGCTGCGCTCCTGCCCTCCAAGAAAAGCTGCAGAGTGAGTGCCACAGAGGTGCAAAGCAGTCGCTCCTTCTTTCTGCTCCAAATGTTTTAAAATTGACTCCACATATCTACAACATCACAATTTTTAAGATTGGTCTTTGAGACAGCTGTTAGCTGTCTGTAGGAAACCACCTAATGTGGACCACCGTGCTTTAAGTGGGATGAAAAAGGCTGAGGGTATCTCTAAAAGGGACATGGTCTAAGCAATTAAGGGCTTGGTTTAAAACATGTGATGTCCAGTTTCAAACCGAGATGATGTATTAGAGGACTAGCAAAATTCCAAATTGAAACAATAAATTGAGTTAAGAATTAAGAATTAATACATGAGTGCCATTGTCAATATGTTGAAAGCAGTTCAAATGTTATGAAAGCTAAGACATAGTATGATAAAGTTCTCCTAAAGGAAAGTTAAGTAAAATCAGTTCTCTCATATAGAGAAAACCAAACTCTGCCAATTGGAGGAACAACACTGATAATAAGACAGGAAAGAGAGGTTCTGAAAGGCATCTGCAAAGCATCTGAAAGCCACCTGAACTCTTGCTTACTAAACATTAGCTTAAAACACACAATTCTAACATTTGATACACCTACACTTGGCTCCCATATAATGAACCATTCATAGTTAAGGCACAAGCACATACTATGAACTCATTGTTTTCTCAGGCTTCTACATAATTAGGACACTCTAAGCGCCCTTCAAACTCACAAATACCAGCAACATTATGAGATACTTTGAACCATACTGTACTCTGCAGGTGCACTGCAACAACCTGTTAGCACATTCTAAACGTATAACATATAACAATATATTTCACATGAGAAATCAAGGGCACATAGAAATAGCACAGGAGAAATCAGCGTCGCCTGGAATAGAGAAAGACATGATAAAAACCAAGATTGCAACCAGATGTTAGCCATTTTAAAATAAAGGCCTACATTATCAGTCTAAACGTTAAGAATACACAATCAATACATTTATCTGTTACAGTTTAATGTTAATATGAATGTAAAACTCAATATGAAAAATATCTCCAACACATGTGAACCACAATCCTATGCTTTAAACAGCATGCTTCTTCAACAGCATTTAGTTGACTCTTTTGGAGTATTCTATTACATCCAGACCTAACATACAAGAACAAACATATGCCTAAAACTGATATAAATAAGTAATATTGATGTATTTTCAAATAATTTGAATTCATATTTACAAATGGTACAAAGTTGACCATCACTATGACCGCACTGGTGAGTGTCCAAGGATTAGATAATCGTGATCTGAACACTGTTTAAGGCCCACTGACACACTGCCTTCAGTCTCGGCTCCACAGCTCTCAATTGTGCCCCATTATTAAGATTTTCTAACAGCCAGAACTCACCCAGATTCCTAAATATGACTCAGCTCACATGTAGCAAGCAAGCTTTGGAAAACCCAATAGCTCATGGGTTACATAAAGATGAATTTAGGAATATTAACATTGTAGTTTAAGTACCTTAAGTACCTTTTCTTGTATTATATTTATTGTATATGCCAAGATTTGCGAATGTGTAACAGGGGATTGTGTTTATGTTCAATTGTGTTGCTCCGCTCTGTATCAGTTGTTTAGAATTCAGAATGTTTATGCTGGACTAGCAGCTATGAAAACGCAAGGTGACTTAGATCCTGTGCTGTAAACACATATCTGCTTGTAATTACCTCCTTCTTTACTGGATTTCTTCCGATTAACTACAAAAAATGTTGCAGAGGAACCGGAAGAGTACCACCGTCTTTGTCATACTACACAATACAGGAACTGTAACTTTTCTGGCCTGGAGTACTTAATCTGACAGTGTTTCCAGTGGATATTTTCTCTACATTTTTGTTATTAACTTTCCTTGCTGTCGTTTTTCATGAACATAAACCTAGGGCTGAGCATTTCATGGACAGTAATACAGGAAAAAGTTTAACGTGGGTACAACTTTTATATACATCTACTTGACAACGGTGACTACTTTGTTTTTGTTAATTTGCTATGTTTTAAATAATATAAAATTTATTGCAGGGCCTTTCAACATTCTTCCAGCGGTGGCTACTTTTATTGTGTTCATTTCTAATTTTTAAGTTTAGTAAAGGTTGTGTTAAGTTAAAACATGATCCCCCAGATAAATTGTTACAAAACAAAAGGGAACCACTGATACCATGGATAAGATGAAAAGAAGCATGTATAACTTATATGAAAGCTATAGATGGTGATTGTATGGATGACGAAGGAAAAAAATATATATTTTTGAATTGTTTAGGAACTGAAGTACAAGTGGTCTTTAGGATTTTGCCACGATTGGAAGGTCAGGAGACACTGATGTATACCAAGAAGCATTATTAAGAATGGAACTAAGATTTAAACCTACCACTAGTATTGCTTTAAACAGGTTCAAGTTTTACACTGGATCACAGTGGGCGGAGGAGTCATTTGATGAGTTTCTCACTGCTTTAAGAGCTCTTTCTGTGACATGCAATTTTGGGTCCATGGATGTTGAAATGACCAGTGATCAGATTGTAGTACATGTGAAAAGTAAAAAGATACAAGAACAAGTATGGGTTATGGGGATCCAAAATTACAAGATGCCATTGCTACTCCAAAAGCATTTGAACAATAAAAAAATGGATGCTTCAGTGTCTAACAAAGGGTACATTAGTGAGGAAGTGTGTACTATTAATCAAATTGAAGAGAATGTGTGTGGAGTGAACAATTCACAGTTTCAGAATATTAATAGAAAAGGGACTGCATGTTATAGGTGTGGTAGTTCCAGTCATAATGCCTCATTTCCCCTTTGTCCTGCAATTGGAAAACAATGTAGCAAATGTGGCCGAGCAGGACACTTTGCTCATGTGTGCAAAGATACAAAAAATAATAATAATAACACACATCCTAAAGGAAAAATATCATATATTAGAAAAAGTAGAGAGGAAATAAAAAATGTGATAGTGGCAAATGGGAAATGTACACTAGAGGAGTGGTATTATCCATCAAAGACCTTAACACATGTTAAGACAAACATGAAAGTAAAGGTCAACCCAAGTGTAAACATTGTAAAGATTTTGTAAAAATTTTGGATGTTGATCTGGAATTTATGGCCAATTCAGGTTCTCCATGAAAGATCATTACTAGACATGATTTCAATGAGAAGCTTCCTGAGGCAGTAGACATACATCAGTTAAAGAAATCTGACATTACATCTGAGAGTTTTGATGGATCTAAAATTGATATTATTGGATATGAACTGGTTAACTTATATTTTAAGGACATAGCAGGTCAAGGCAAATTACATATTGCTGAAAAAGGTGTCAATGTTCTTCGTTGGAAGGACCAAGGGAAGTTGGGTATTATTCTAGATCGCAGAAGCAAAGAACCAGTGTCATTGGTGGCTGATAGTAGAGAAGGAGAAAGTGTAATTTCAAAGCTTCCATTTTCACAGAAAAGTTGGAAAAAGTGGCAGGTTAGGTTATTCTCATAAAATTCAAATGAAAGAGGGAGTAATTCCATTGAAGCAGAAATTAAGAAATGTGCCTACTAATGTAAGAGAAGAATTAAAAGGAATTTTAACTGAAATGCAGAAGAGGATATTATAGAAGAGATTGAATTTTCAGAGAGAGTGTCTCCAATAGTTTTGGCTAGAAAGGGAGACAGCTCCTTGAGATTATGCGCTGACTTAAGAGCTGTGAACGCAAACCTTATTGTGGATTGTCATCCTCTTCCAAATATTAATGAGATGGTGTGCATGCTGGAGGGAGTGGTGGTATTTTCCACCGTGGATCTATGATCAGCATACCACAAGATAGAATTAACGGAGGACACTACACAGCATTTCTTACGCCTTTGGGGTTGTTTCAATTCAAGAGGTTGCCTTCTGGGTTGGCCTAGGCAGCCTCAGTGTTCTAAAGGGCCATGTATCATATGTTTAATAATATGGACAAGTTTGTAAAATGCTTTCAGGATGATATCCTCATATTCTCAAAGGATCATCAAGAACACATGATTCATCTTAAGGAAGTATGCAGAAGGTTAGAAAAGTATGGTCTAACTTTGAAGAAAAGTAACTGTAAATTATTTTATGATTCTGTGGAATATTTGGGGCACACACTGTCTGGTGATGGAGTGGTGCCCAAAAAATCCCTTGTTGAAGCAATTGTGAATGCACCAGCACCAGACAGCAGAGAAAAGCTGTTCTCTTTCGTAGGCATGTGCGAATATTACAGTAAATTAATTTGAGATTTCGTGACAAAAATTGAAATATTAAGTGCCATGAGAGGAAAAATGTGGAATTTTATTAGACAGAGACGCAACAGCATGCATTTCAAAGGATTAAAAGATATTTATTGATGCTCCCACTTTAAAAAATGTCTGTGTAGGGAAGGAATGCTTAGTTACCATTGATGCAAGTTTGCATGGTTTGAGAGGAGTGTTGTCTCAAAAATATGGAAAACAGGAATGGAATGCAGCTTTTGCCTCAAGGACTCTAAGTGACACAGAAAGGAGGTACGCTGTGATTGAAAAAGAATTACTGGCATGTGTTTGGGCTCTCAAATATTTCCGTAACTATGTCTGGGGGTCTCAGTTCATCCTAAGAACTGATCACAAGCCATTTGTAAACATTTTATCACTAGGGGAAGTTAGAATGCTACTGCTCTGATTGAGAGACTGACCTCGAGGTTGAAAGAATATCATTTTAAGGCAGAATATGTACCAGAAAAAGAGAATGTAATGGCAGATTGCCTTTCCAGAATGCTGTGCAGCACAAAACAGGTGAAGAAGGTCAATCGAGAGCAGGATATGATTGCCACTATTAAAGATGTTGTTGAGGGTGAATTTGATGGGATTGATGAGAAATTGTGGGTAGAATGTGAAACCAAAGATGTGTTATTGCAAGAAGTAAAGAAATACATTATGAAGGGTGGCCGAGGAAAGATAAATTGACTCCAAAAATACTTTTTGAGATTTTCAGAAGATTTAGGTTGCAGGGAGGGTTGCTTTTCAAAAATAGCAAGTGTGCTGCTCGTGCATTGATGCAAGATGTGATTCTGAGGTTGTCTCAGAAGGAGCATTTAGGTAAGTCCTCCATGAAGAGAATCATCAGAGAAATTTTTTGATGTCAGGTTTCTATAGGCAAGTTGACAAAATGATGAGAGAATTTAGTCACTGTATAAAGGGAGAAAGGTCACTTAAGGTATGCCCTGCACCTTTGAAACTTGTGAAATCGACAGAATTTCCAGGGCAGAAAAATGCCTTTGATATTTCAAAACCATTTTATTCTTTGTCACAAGGTGCTAGGTTTGCTTTGGTACTCATGGATTATCATTCTAAATGGCCTGAGATTAAGGCCCTCATTATGAACACGGCGGTAAACACCGTCGACCGCCATGGCGATGGCGAACAGAAGACCGCCATTGGCGGTGAGCAGAAACCCGCCATATAATGACGCAAAAATCAGAATCTGACAAAAATCTCCCTGCCACCAGTCACCGCCAGGACCTTGTTGGCGGAAATGCTGGACCTCCCAACCCGCCACCGCTGAGCACACAAACTCCCCGCCCTCCACATAATGAAGCACAAATCACTGCGGCGGTCAGTGGAAGCTGAACGACCATTGTCGGTACAGCCCACCACGGGCAGCAAGTGGACCCAACAGTAAGAAATGCATACATTGGCAAGTTTGAAACCCACACACCTGATACACATCCACAACACTATAAAACACTCAAAGACCTACCCCACAATCCTTTGCAACTAAATTAGGCAAACTAATACAGAGAACCCCAGAAGCAGACACCGAACACCACAATACACCCAACCACACAAGAGCAACCTCACCTAGATCCACACAAGACACCATTCACAACACACACCATGGCAACCCCCAAACACCCACGCTTCACAGAAAGGGAGCTAAGGTCCATGGTGGACGAGATATTGAAGGTCGAGCCACAATTATTCGGGCACAGGTCCAGCACTCACCCATCGCCATAAGATGGAGCTATCGCAGACAATAGTCAACAAGGTCAATGCAGTGGTACATCCTCCATGCACCAGGGATGACATCCGCAAGAGATGGAATGACCTGCGTGGGTAGGTCAGATCCATGGCATCCAGGCACCACATTGCAGTCCAGAAGACGGGGGAGGACCTCCACCAACACCACCCGACTACACTGACTGGGAGGAAAAGGTACTGGCCATCCTGCACCCTGAGGGACTCACTGGACTCACTGGAGGAATGGACTTGGGTAAGTCATCTACATTTAACCCATATCCATCACACCTGTAATGCATGCACCACCCCACCCCTCCAACACCCACCAGAACCACTGCCCCACCCAGACCACAATCACTACATCCAGTCCCCCTTTATGCCCACAAACCCACTAACAGGCCCACATTCCTCCCCTGTGCACAGCCACCCACCCCTGCAAGGAATCACAATGGCCTTCAGCACCCACAATGCACCAGACCCAAAGCAAAATGCAATGCTAACCTTACAAAAGCACCCTGCATGGCCCCAAAGTGAGAAAACCTGCACTAAACTGCTCAGTCCTGTGCAACCCGTCCGCTCATGCAATTGTAACAGACATGTCCATTCCCCCCAACAGGCACCACCACCCATGCCACCCTAACAGTCAGGACAAGGAGTGGCAGTGCCCCACAGGGAGACAGACGCACCTCCCAGGACACTGAGGATGGAACCCTGGACATTGACGATCACCCTGGCCCCTCACACAGTCCTGGACTGTCACCATCCAGCAGCCCCACCCAGGATACCACTGATACCCCTACCACCCAGCCAACAACATCAGCCCAGGGCAACCATCCCCACACCTGTGTATCCAGGCCACAGACTGGTGGAACACATGGACAGAGGCCACAGTCACCCTGTACCAACAGGCAGGAAGACGATGGCCCCAGTACAAGTGGTACCGCCAGACCTGTGCAGGGGACACAGGCACAGCGGGCTAGGCCCAGTGGGAGGGCATCAGTGGCCCGGGGGGAGGCCACAGGATGGAATCTGCAGCCCTGGAAGTGATCTCTGTGGTCCTGGGAGCATATCACCATACCCAGGACAGATTGCCCCAGATAGTATCCACCCTGGAGCAGAGTCAAAGGATGCAGCTAGCACACCACCAAGAGGCCATGGAGCAGTGGAAACTGCACAATGCCACAATGGCCAGCATAGCAGATCTGCTGCTGCACCTTGTCCCAACACAGCCTTAGGCCCACACAGACCAGGAAGCCCCTACTACAGGCCAGGCTACAGTCTGGACAACAACAGCATCAGCAGCAACTGCACATGTTCCACCCTCTCAGGACACACAGGGGACATCCATCTCAACCCGTACAGGCCAACACCAGGCACCTAAATGGACCCTCATGCTCAGATATGGCACTGGAACACCTACCAAACCTAGGCCCCCTCAAAGAAGTGACTCTGGCAAAACTGTCCTCCAAGTGTCCCACTGAATCAACGACCATAGCGTGTGAAAACTACAACAAACTCCTGTAAACATAAATGGACCTACCACTACTGGCAACAAATGCTGCGACCATGTTGCCATATTGTACAACCACCAGTAGCCCACTCCCATCACTGTAATCTGCATGATTTAATCCCTGCACCAAATAAAACACCAGTTCACCTATTACAATGTCACCTGTCATTATGTTTAGACAAACTGGCTGTCTGATATGTGGCAATAAGTGTCAGAAACACCTACCTATGATCCATCCTCTGTCCTCTTGTAGTTGTTCCATCTTGTGTGGCACACTACTGTTCCTCACCACAAAGGAATCATGGACTGATCCAGGGAACATGGCATTCACATGTGAGATGTACTGGTCTGCAGTACACACCAATTGAATGTTCATGGAATGAAAATTCTTCATGTTTCTGTAACATGTTCACTGACTCTTGGGGGAATGATAGCTATGTGGGTGCCATCGATGGCACCTATCACATGGGGTATGTTGGCAAAGGCATAGAAGTCTGATTTGATGGCAGGGAGATCAGCACTTTGAGGAAACCTCACATTGGACTGCAGGTGTCGTACAAATGCATTCAGGAATCTGGACAGTATAATGCTAAATATTGGCTGTGAAAAACCTGCACCCATGCCCACAGTCACTTGAAATGACTCCATGGCCAAGAACTGGATTACATAGAGCACCTGCACTTCAGTAGGGATGGCATGCTTACTACGATTAGTTGGTCTCAGTGCTGGATCCAGTAATGCACAAAGTTCATAAATAGTAGCACGAGTGAGTCTGTAATTGACAATGATGTGACGCTCCACCATGGTCCGAAAATCAACAAGGGGTCTGTTCACCAATGGGGCCCTCCTTCACCACAAGGATCTGTACCTTGGAGGAGTTGAAAACACGTGTGAGGAACACACATACATCTGCACACATTGTCTCTCATTCAGCACTGCTGGCATGATTGTCGACGACACAAATGCTTAGTGTGTCTGACATTACAGCAACATGACCACAATGATATATCAGGACTGGTCTGGTTAGGTAATGCATATTGTTTCATACCTATGGGTGTTTAGGGGACAAGAGGGCCTACATTGTGCTGATGAGGGTTTTACAACTGCATAGTTAAGGCCAAAATATCTGCCCCCTGTAATCCAGAAGTGTTGTGATGAAAGTGACCTCATACCGCTAGTGGTTGACGTAATAGCATAGGGCGGTGTTTACCGCTGTGCGCTAATTCATTGGTTACCATGGTTGTCAATTGGAATTCTTAGCCTATCATGATCGCCGCCGGCGGTGACGGTGCACACCGCTGCGGTGTGTACGCGAACTTGTCACCCCAACTTCACTTGACTCCCTGATCTCGTGCATGCAGGTACTCCACTGAGTGTACTGCTGTGTCCTGCCTCTGGTCATGGAAATGGCACATGTTGCAGGGGAAAGGGCCCTGGCCTTCACCAACGAGGAATTGGAGAAGCTCATGGACGGGGTCCTGCCTCTGTACGCCAAGCTCTACGGTCGGCCAGAGGTACAGGTGAGTAGGACAATTGGGGTGCATGGATCTGTGTAATGGTGGTTGTTGGCTGCATACATGTGTGCACTTGTGACACTGTATGGTCCAGGGTTCCTGACATGCTGTGTGTGTGTGTGCTGTTAGGCTGTATTAAATGTCCGTCCCATAGTGGACATATAGCCAGCTGTATATGATTGGCCATTGTCTGAACTCAGCGTTTCTTTTCTGTGTGTCCCTTATAGGTAAGCACCCACCAGAAGAGGGGTACTTTGGCATGCCATCACCAAGGAGGTGCAGACCCTGGGGGTCTACAACCGGCGGAGCACCCACTGCAGGAAGAGGTGGGAGGACCTGCGGCGCTGGGTGAGGAAGATCTGTGAGGCCCAGCTGGGGAAGTCCTCCCAACAAGGAAGGGGCACCCGTCGGGCACTGACCCCCCTTATGCAACACATCCTGGCAGTGGCATACCCAGACCTGTATGGGCGCTTGAAGACTGCATAGCAGTCACAAGGGGGTAAGTACATATACCATATTTTGGCTCCTTGATGGATGTGTGTGTGTGTGCGTTCATATTTATGCTGTCTAGTGGCAGGGAGTCTGACAGATGTCCATCTACAAAATGGCCCCCATGGGGAATAGGGGTGTAAGGGTCAAGTCTGCAGTACGTCAGGTCCTTCAGTTCATTGGGGAATGGCTGTAGAGCAGGGTTCTGGCCACTAGTCAAGGGCATAGCCATGTGTATAGAGGTAGGTGCTGCCTGGTGGAATAATGTCTGGGTGGGTGTATGTGTGAACCACTCATGTAGCTCCATTCAGCTATGTACAAGTGTCTTTGCTGTTTTGTCTCCCCATCCCTGTTCTCTTGAGTTGTCTGTGTACATCAACATCAAATGGCGAGGGAGCTGAGGCACCGGCGAGTGGGGAGGCAGCGGCCCATGGATCCTCAGAGGCAGATTTGTCCGACGCTAAGGGGACCAATGGGTTGGAGGGCGAGGGGACTACCACTAGAGGTAGTGACTCCGATACCTGCTCGGATGGGAGCTCCCTGGTGGTGGCGGACCCTAGCGGGCATACCCCACTGTGTCATCTTCCACCACACCGCATACCATCACTACCCTCCCAGTTGCTCCCCACCGAGTTGCCCGTTCACCAAGAATGGTGGGCGTCTGCTTCGCCCCAGGCACCTCTTCCTCTGCCCCAGTCAGCCCTGCTGCCCTCACATAGGAGGCTCTTGACCTCCTGAGAAACATCTCTGTAGGGCAGACAACCATCGTCAATGCCATCCAGGGGCTAGCATCAGAGGTGCAGCAGACCAATGCCTATCTGGATGGCATTCACGGTGCTGTGTCTGGCCTACAGAGATCTTTTCAGGCTCTGGCCTCCTCTTTGACGGCAGCCATTGTCCCTGTCCATTCTGTCCCCCTCCAACCACCTCTACTCCTTTCAGCACCCCACTCCTTTCACCCGTCCAAAGCACACATTCTGACACGCAGGAACACACCTCAACACACAATAAGCACACTTCAAAACACAAGCACCACACCTCCCACCACAAGCATACACACAGCCAACATACACATGTACACACACCAACATCCACTTCCCCCAGTGTGTCCACCTCTTCCGCTTCAATGTGGCTGACCCTATTCCTGCAGTCACTGCAATAGCACACATCCATTCATGCACTCCAGACACCGCCACAACAACTTTAGTTGACACATGCAGCACACTCAGCAGACTTGCAGACACCCAGACAACATCCATTTACACTGGCATTCTGTCTAGTCCCACTGTGTCCACCACCCCTCCTCCCAAGACACTCAAACGCACCAAAACACCCACCCATGACACATCCACAACAACTCAGCATACTGTCAAGCCACCTGCAGCCACGTCACGCACACCTACACCTGTCACAACCACTCCCTCTACCTCCACTCCCATGCCTTCATCCAGGTCCACCCCAATTGCACCTAAGAAACATTTCCTATCCGGTTTTTACCTATTTGAACCCACTTGCCCACCCCATCTCGTCCCTAAATGTTCTCACCTCCTTGCCCTATCCACTCCTCCCACATCACAGCCCGCCCCTGTCCGCCCTTCCCATTCCCGTGCTACCTCCCCTGTGAGGAAGAGATCCCTTGCTGGCCCAGGAACATCTGCTGCACCCCAAGCTAAGTCCCCTCCACCAGCTGCTGTGTCAAAACCTAAGCCCCCTCCACCTTCCAAACGGAAATCAAAGCCCCCCTCCCAGTCGTAAATCCCCACCACCACCACCCCCTGCCCCTGTTCCCTGAGGTGCCTGGATGCCCCATTGTTGCCCCTATGAGGTGGAGTACCGTTGCACTTACGTGAGTCAAGTTGGGTCCATTGTGGCCCATCAGACTTCTTTGAATATGGACTGGCCATTGGCCTTCTATGCACTTCTGTTGCTCAGTGAGCACAATAAAGGTTAAAGTGTGGCCTGTGTTGTTTGTGGCACACTCTGGATCTGTGGTCTCTCGTTTCATTGGTTGGGGGTGTTGGGCACATATATGTACTTTGGGCAGGTTGGATTTGCCTTGTGTCGGGTAAGTACCTCTTGCTGTGGGGTGTATGGCTTGTGCTACCGTGAAGGGTTGTGGGAGCGTTGCAGGGTGGGTGGAGTGGGTGGGTATATAACTGTGCCCTTTCTTCCCTTGTTTAGTAGGTTGCAGTACTTATTGTCTTCGTCGGCGGTCTCGGTCGTGGAGGTATATGGCAAGGAGAAGGGCTGGCATGATCTGCAACTCTCTCTCCATGTCTGCTTCGGCATGTTGTGTGAGCCTCCGGTAAGTGTTTCCTTATATTTGGTTCATTTCCACCTGGCTTTGCATGCCGGTGGTTCCTGCCCCGGAACTGACGGCCGTTTAATGCTTCAGTGCCTGTGGGCGGGTTTTGCCGTCGTTGCCAGCACTCCTCTGCTGGCGGTGAGTTGTTTTCGAGATGCCTGTGTTTCAGTTGGTTCATTATTTGGCGGTTTGGACCACATGTCTGTTTGCGGTTGTTATTGTCACCACCGGCGGTGCGGTGTTTACCACCATGTTCATAATGAGTGCCTAAGTTTGTGATGCAGATTACCACCAGTGCAGTCACTGAGTTCCTCAAAGAGATTTTTGCGAGAGAAGGGTCCCTTAAAGTGTTGATAACAGATAATGGTGTCCAGTTGAAATCTAAAGAAATGGAAGAATTTCTCATGAAGTGTAAAATAGAATATTTCACCACAGCCTTGTACAAGCCTCAAGGGAATGGACAGGTGGAAAGGTTCAACCATGTACTAAGAGATTGTGTAGTGGCTGCTAGAAAATTTGGATGTGAATGGAAAGTGTAATGAGAAAGAAATTATGGTTGCATCGAACAACACCACATACTATCACAGAGGTCAGTCCTTTCAAATTGTTAAGAAGGACAGAACCTGAATCTCAATTGTGCCCATGCTGGTTCAGCAAGATGTGGTTAAAGAAGAATGGGGTAGTTGATGTTGAGGATGGCCTGGAAGCAGGAGGACACACAAAGAAAGATGAATAAGTGAAACACGAAGTGGAAAGTGAAAGCGCCTCAGTTTGAGGTGAGGGATTGGTAAAGAACTTGGCTGCCAGGAATCTTCATGAGAAGTACACCAAAATATGGCAAAGCAATGAAAGTAATAAAGGATAATGCTAAAAGTGTAGTTACACAGGATGGCAAAACCTGGAACATCAGACTTGTGTCAAAAACTAGAGAGATAATGAGTGATGGCAGAAAAGATTCAGAAGGATATTATTGTCTCAGGATTGACAAATCTAAATGGACTGACGGATGTACAATAGAAAGTCAAGGTTTGGAAAATGCTGATTTGGCCATGAGTGAGAAAGTGATCCCTGGTTGTGACTCCGTGGCATCAAGAGTTAAGGAAACTAATTGAGTGAGACATGTACGAGGAAAATACAAAGATTTATTTTTTATTAAACTATTTGTTTTAGGGGGAAGATGTGTTACATACAGATTTATTTAGAAATATTAACACTGTAGTTTAAGTACCTAAGAGTACCTTTTCTTTTATGATGTTTATTACACATGCCAACATTCATGAATGTGTAATGGGGGATTGTGTTTATGTTCAATGGCGTTGCTCCACTCTGTATCAGCTGTTTAGAATTCATAATGTTCATTCTGGGATAGCAGCTGCGCAGGCACAGGGTGACTTGGTTGCTGTGCTGTAAAGAAATACCTGCTTGTAATTACCTTCTACTTTACTGGATTTCTTCAGATTTACTACATCAGCCTTGTAGAGCCAAGACCTCTTGTCTTTTTATGCCTCAAAGGCGAGATCTATTTGCTTTGCCAATGCCTGTGAGAGAGCGTAACTTATATAATCAATATTAACATGAAATGTTTATGAATTAATGTGTAATAATGCTGCATAGAAAATGTACTAATGTATTTTGCCATAACGCGTGCTTGAAATGTGCCCACGGGGAGTGGCCGCCAATGTATACGGAGACTAATGAAATTGACTAATAATGATAAAATGTATTAATAAAATATGGTTTTACACCAATATTAAAAGGGTATATGCTAAAGTTCTGCTAAAAAAAAATCGTTAAGGCCTTAGTTGGCATGATTCGAGGCCTAGCTGCCTGGCTCTCATATTAAATGTGTTTTTCTAACGTACAGTTTGCTGACTTGCTGAAGGACATGAATTCTTGTTTTTCCAAAGCTAGAAGATGAATGTAACTGTAGTAGATCCGTTCTCATGAAATTCGACTTGCTTGTAGAAACATTTTAGTTGAATGCAACAGTGTAGATTATTACGTGATACAAGGTCGCCTGAACCGGTACAGACAATGGAGCCACTGACTGAAGATGTGCAAAGGACCACGAGAGGATGAAATCATACCGGACATTCTACCCGCTGAAGACGTCAATCATAAGGACCAATAAACTACGTTAGAACTGTTATGGGATGACAAATTTGATGAGCTAATTGAATCCTTATTGGTAGGAGATAGTGGGGTACTGACTTTGACCAATACAATTTTAGGGGACTGTACAACGAAAAAGGGATAAAAACCTATGACACGGGGAGTCACTCAGATTAGTTATGGAAATGCTATTGATATGATCCAGAAACTTTGTCACTCTGTTTGGTGACTTGCTAGATTGGTTCTTGAAACCATTCTTGCCTTATATTGCCCGTTTATACTTTACCTCCTTATGAGGGAAGTACCCTTTACCCTTTTGCCCGACTTGCTGAGTTCATGATTGATGGAGAATCAACAGATGTCCTGAAGACGAAGACAGAATCTGTATGCTGACCCAATACGGAGGGTAACTATATGATAATGAAATTGTGATTGTTTGCTTTTCCTTTCTAGGTAACAACTGCTTACTTTTGACAGAGACCATAGTTAGAGGTTTTCCTAAATTGATGTTGCTAAATTGTTTTGCATGAAGCCCAACATGCAAATGCTAATTCGAGATTAGTGGAGGGGTTTCACTAAATGACGCAAATAGACAAATGACTGAATCTGTTTTGTTGAACTGGCGCATTAATGATACTCTGTTAAGGATAATCTATGTTGACGCCGTGCTATGTTCTAATAATTGTGATTCTTGCTTTGATGAAGTCTTATTCGAGTTGTCAAATTATGACAATGTTGATGAGCTTTTTGCTATTGAGATTAATAAACTTGCTATTAGAATTGTAATCAATAAACAAAATCTTACTAAACTGGTGTGGTTATTCATGACTGAAAGGTCATGGTGGTTTCTGGGTTTTATTAATGTCTTTGACTAAAATGAATTGTCTTGTTATAGTAAATATTGATGACGTTATTGATATATTGATTGTCAAGTTGATTAGCTATCTCGTCCTAAGGTGTCTTCAATCAGGGTCAAAAGATTCATCGGCCTAAAACGAGTCCCAGTGTGTATAAATTAGTCATAAAGGGACGTGTTAGCACCTGTTTTCACCTGTTATCCTCAGTGCTTAATTTGTAAATAAAAAGGTGCCGTTGCCCAAAGCCCTCCTCTAAAACACGCGACTGCTGCAATTAAATGTGCGAACACGGAATACTGAGGCAGTGTAATCCTGAAGCCATCTCAGGTCTCTTCAATCAATTTAAAGCCACTCCCTGCCCCTTCAGCTCACCCCTGCAGCTTGCTACGCTTTTTTTTCTCTTCCTCCGTCTTTCCCAAATGTGTCTTTTGCTCGCAGCAAATGCTTGAGGCAGAAGACTAAGGGGGTTATTCTAACTTTGGAGGAGTGTTAATCCGTCCCAAAAGTGACGGTAAAGTGACGGATATACCACCAGCCGTATTACGAGTTCCATAGGATATAATGGACTCGTAATACGGCTGGTGGTAAATCCGTCACTTTTCCGTCACTTTTGGGACGGATTAACACCTCCTCCAAAGTTAGAATAACCCCCTAAGTGCCGGCCCTCAAAAATAAGTGTCGGTGCTCAGCACATGAAACAACAAGTACAAATTAAGCACTGGTTATCCTGTAGGGTTCTAACAGGTTATACACATGTCGGCCTATGCATGGTCCAGGAGGAGAAAGCAGGGGCCTCAAAATGCTGTGCACTCCCATTGTCCTGATTTACATAGATCGGCGGGTGAAGGCAACTGCTGGAGAGAACCTTGTGCATCTTGCGCAACCTACGTCCCTCTCTCAACTCTTGGATTAAATAACCGTGCTCTTTCTATGGGTCTTTACACTAACTTGGGATGTCGATATTCCGTTTTTTCTTCTGCTAATAAAGTTCTCTGCCTTTCTTCCAGAAACTGTTGGATAGGGGAAATGAAGTCTGTAAACTTCTGTCGTAAACAGTCTACTTTAAAGATAGGGGAATAAGATTGCGAGGTTCCTTCGGGTGCACTCGGGTGACACCTCGCTCGTGCGATGTCCGCTCTCTGTTACGCAGCGAGAACGCAAGGCGAGCCGTTGCTCCTGACAGCGCCGGCTGCTGCACCTGAGCCGTGTGTTTTTTTCTACCCTTCTCATCTCCTCTTCGGGGGATTTGTAGTCACCAAAGCAGGCAGTGCCATGACATCAGCCGAGGGCAGGCGCTGAAATATTCATGTGCTCTGAGAAGCGTGCGCCTTTAAAGGGATCAGCTGTGCAGCACGGGCTCCTGGTCGCATCTGGGGCTCCGTTTACTCCCATTGAGTGGAGGAGGATCTTGGGTGTGTGGGGGAGCTCTGACCCTGCCACAAACAAGCAGGAGCTGTAAGGACGCAGTTCCACCGGTGCAGGCACAGCAGGGCTGTCTCGGCCAATCGTATCTCAAAGGGACATCACCAGAGAAGAAGGAGGCAACAAAAAGTTGCCGCTGTGGTCGTCTGCGGAGCAATCTGGGGGCGGGGGGATGGCCAACAAAGAGCCTCCGCGCACGGGCCAGTGAATTGTTGTCAAAGGCGAGCAGCAGCACGCTCGTGCCACGGGAAGGGTGCCCCAGGGGGGAGACCTAGAGTCCCTCTGGAGGTGGCAGGGTGTCTATGTCTAGTCCAGGAGGGGGGTGAATTGGGACCTGTGATGTATCTTCCGGAGCCCTGGGAAGCACGCAGGAGCCTCCTGTACACGAGTAGGTGCTACGCCGAGGGATCTACGCGCAGGTCATGCTAAAGTTCTCAGCAGCTCTCCTGCGGCTGTTTTTACTCTACGAGATAAAGTCGTTTAGAGCGTTTTCCCCAGAAGACGTCAGCATCCGCGCTTAACACCACCTGCAAGAAGCCCCTGGCACGACTCCCTCCAGAGACCTAAGGTAAGATAAAGTTGAAGAATTCCTCGCCTACTCCACTAGGTAGCAGGCACTGTGCCTCTTTCTCGTCCATCTGAGAAGATGTCGTGCATGCTTGGCTCATCTGTGTTTGACCTTTTGGGCACATATTGAATCTCTCTAGACCACCCCCAAGTTAACTTAGCCTTTCATTCTTTTTAGTTTTATAATATGAGTACCACTAAATTGGGTATTCAGCGCCAAGATACTTTTCAGGGGAGAATAAGCACTACACAAGTGCAAGCGCACATGTTATCTCATGTCATGAAACTACAAGTCAGAGGGTGTAAAATGCTATTGGCTAAACGTCACCTGATTGAAGATTATCACAAATGTCAAGGGTCACTTGGCAGCTGTGTATGTAGGGGTGATAAGACAAAGTTAAGTTATTATTCATCTGTCACATTTGGTTGGCAACTTTCTCTGGCGGAAGGGTGGTCACTTCTGCAGTTTGTCAATCAGATTCACTAAAAACTTTTCTGCAAGATGCAAAATCTATAGTGTTGGGAAAACAAGTCCCGAGACTAAAGTACTGAAAATTTCATTTTCCCAAGTTTTGGGATATTGATTGCAAGAGTGGTAGAGGACAGCTGTTAACAGGTTTTGACTAGAATGTATTTCTTTTTTTTTCGGAAAAACACCATCTCATTCAGAGATGTTCGCAGCATGGAATAGCCCCTCAGTAGCAATGAAATAGTGCACATAATACCTCAATCACTTTTTTCGAGAGTGCGCCCGCGTTAGAGACACGTTGATTGTGATGCTGTGCATATTTGCACTCACCAAATACGACTATTGCCGCAGACCAATGCAAGTTCTAGGGATTTTTTAAAATATATTTCATTGGTATTTGTGTAGCACATTTTCCCCTTTGCGATGCTCTAAGTGCTTAGAGTTGTGATGTTTTTCATAGCTGTTTGATGAAAGTGTATCTTTCAAGATTACTGTTCGCTTCTTTGTCGGAGATAAGGTGAGCCAATGGGGAAACATGGGCTAACCAATGCCAGGGAAGAGCGCGCTGGCTGAAGTTCGGTTGGGAGAAGGCAGATAATGAGCACGCGCGTGCTTGCCACAGCGTGGGTTCTCTATACGACTAGGGCTATTTTTTTTTTTCAAAATTTTCATTCTGTTCAGAAAAGTCCTGGGTCAGATGAATTTCGAATAATAACGCATTGACAGGCAGAACTCCTCCAATCAGCGAACTGAAAAGCTATGGACTAGCATGCAGCCCAGAATAATTACCAGTGGCTGAAGTTGATTCAAGCATTCCACCAATCGCCTTTTTGTTTTCCTCAATGCAGACCACGTGAATTTTCGTCAGGAAACGTTCAATGCTTTGGAAACTACTGAGATTTGTCAATTTTGAGGATTTTGCTGTCTTGCGTGGGTATTAGGCGTTTGTTTCTGAACCGGTGCATACAGGTGTTTTTAGAAGGGCATCTCACTCCTCTAGGCAATGGGGGTTGTTGGCTGGTCTTTTGCAAGTATATTCATTTTTTAACCCACTCCTGGAGTTGAGATCTGGCCCTCCAAAACCTGCAGTCTCCCCGTCGCTGCAGCTCCCAGTACTAGCACCACTAACTGTGTTGATTAGCAGGCACATGTCTTCGAAGGGACGTTCATCAGACAATCAGAACACACCCCCCCACACACACACAAACACACACGCTAGTGCAAGAGTTGTCTAGCAACATCTTTCCGGAAATTCAGACGAGGGACTCCTGATTCCAAAACAATACATTCTGCCTTATTGTGATCTGCTAGATTCGAGGTGAATGCGCGCTCAGGGTACTAACAGTGAATTTGTGCCAGTGCAGGGAATCCGCACTTAATTTTTCAGATCCAGACTTAATTTTCATAATTAGGGTTTGACTCGGAAGAAGAGATAGAAAGGACGAAAAGGTAGAAAGGAGGAGGACGAAGAAAAGAGGAAACTAATAAAAGCAGAAAACATAGATGGAAAAACCTGCCAAGTGATAGAGAAGAGTACATGTCGAGTGGTGAACGAGGCAGGCAGCGGAAGGGCCGAATCAAGATTAGGCAACCTTGATGTTTGAAACAGTGGTAACAGTGCTGGGGGTGTCCTAGGAAAATAAATCTATCTATCTATCTATCTATCTATCTATCTATCTATCTATCTATCTATCTATCTATCTATCTATCTATCTATCTATCTATCTCAAATTAAGCAATTGTTGCTATTCATGTAACATGGCAAGGCAGCACTGTTTGCTGCCTGCAAAAAATGTTCAAAACAGCCGATGACTGAAAAATGGGGGCATTCATTGTTGGATTATGTCAGGCCACCTTGCTCAGATGAAGGCTCCCTGTCCAGCAGTCTCTCAGGGAAATGCTAGAGCAGCAGAATGCTTAGTGCGGTCCCATGTCCCAAGGTAATGGGCATTCCAAATGCATAACAAAGGCCCCCGCAGCCCCTGCTGTGCTGAGAGCCCTAGCTCTAGTGTGCCCCCTCAGCACAGTACACTGTGCACAGGCAGCATGCTCCTGAATGGGTCGGTGGTGGGGGTAGAGGATGGAGGGGGGCTCAAGGGACTTTGTAGGGGACCCCCCTCAAGTTAAGTTATGCCACTGGGCGTTCCACTGAACATTTCAACATTGCCAGCCGATATCCTAATTGCCATGCTTCTAAGATACAAGCCTTTGACAGTGGAAACTACACAAAGCCTACCTTACTTTAAACAGTAGGCTATGTCTCCAAAACTCTATGGGGGCAGCAAGATGCCGCCTAAGCAGGGGCTCCTAGGCTGTGTTTAAATACTGTATCACTAAGTGAGATGGACATAGCCCCTGGGGGCTTATTGAAATTCTGTCCAAGATCTAAAAAAACCCAAGCATTTGCAATGCAACAGGTCTTGCATTATGTCGAGTTAGAGCTATTAGCGTTGTAAACTCCTAACCGGACTTTTCTTTCCTCATTAAATGAAAAAAAAAACGAGCACAATTGCCCTGCGAAATAAAGAGAAAAGTAGTCCAGAAACCATACGGAAAACATGGAGCTTTGTATGTTTCCAGTAGTTTACCGGTGCTCTCGAGGAGGGCTAAACACCGGAAAAGGCATGATGTATGCATGCCTTTCACGAATGAAAACACGCAGATTTTAAAAGGCAAGGCCACAAACCAATGAATGTGACTGACGTAACATGGGCGTGGTTAAAATCCCCCTAAAGAGAGATCAGAAGAGGGACAGAGTGCCATGCTCTCGCCCCTACAAAACAAAAATCAGCCCAGCTCTAGCAAGATGTAAGAAACAAGGAGCCCAATGGCAACTGAAAGTTACTATATCCATTGGAAACAGGCCCTCACCATCACTGCATACCAGTCATGTGTGCACATTCAAATGGGGCTCCAAATGGAATTTAGGTGGTCTAGGAGTGTGGATGAGTGGTAAGATTTACCCTCTGGCACATAGAAATATAAAACGGCACCTCCTTTCTGAAATGTACTCCTCTTGTTGACTAAATCATTTGTAAATGCCTGTTTGAACATTTACACATATTTTCCTTATTCCCTGTGGAGAAACCACTTCCACTACATCCCGATGAACTATGGGTATGACCCCTTGCATTTCTCACACTGGAATCCACTTGTACAAGGTTTTAACACTAGCGGTTTTACATGTATTTACAAGTTGCGAAGTACCTACAAAACATTTATGTAAAACTACAAGTTAGAGAGTGTTCACTCAATTTTGCCCGTGCCTACCTTAACCTGCTGAAGTTCCCCTTTCTCGCACTCACCTAAAGGTGTGGTGGAAAGTCCACCTTGCTAGTGGATAGTCCATCTTTGTAAATATGTTTTGTTCTAAAGATTCACTTATCCCGATGATGAGTTTCTAAATTTAGACTTCTTTTTTACACCCCTTACTACTTTAATGGGTTTATAACCTTTATGGATCTGCTTCATAATGTTGATTTATTTATGTAGCAGTGTTATATAGCGCAAGCAAACCCAGTAGGTGTCAGAGTATTTCACATAAGTACAGTTTTATTCTTCATACCAGCAGTTGTTGAGGCAGGGTTTTCTCTTCTACGTCTATATAGTCCAGCATGAGGCAGTTCCTAGCTTCTGGCTCTCTCTGCCACTAGCTGCACCGTTAATGCTCACCTGATGCCCCATTTACTTAACATTTACTAAAGACCTGATTCATAGAACCCTTTGTGGTTTTAACATCAATGTTCAACCACAGGAAGTAAAATTTACAATTGTCATTACAAAATAACTTTTTATAGAATTAGGATTTGTGGAATTATTCGGTTGCACATTCCAATTACTACTTCAGAAAATCCACCAAGTGTGCTGCATTTTCTCCCTCAGCAAGTTTAATAAATGGTAGCGAACATAGTTATTTGCGAAGGATTGGTCACTGTGAATCATGTGTACAGCCGCATATTTGTAACTTGGGGTTATTTATAAATATTCGCAATTACTTTTCCTACCCCGTCTGTACACCTTTGTTTAGCCTTGATAAGAGCTGGATTAAGAATGGAAAATTGTGCTGAAAATTTCCCAGATAGGAAGTCATGTACTTAAGATAAAATGATGGAAGTCAGGTACTTAACATAAAATGAAGGCATTTCGTCATATTAGAAAAAGTTTCCCATTTTCATAAAAGAAGTGGAAACAATAAGACCAG
Organism: Pleurodeles waltl; assembly: GCF_031143425.1. NCBI lineage: Eukaryota > Metazoa > Chordata > Amphibia > Caudata > Salamandridae > Pleurodeles > Pleurodeles waltl. The sequence continues at coordinate 1,257,539,049 of NC_090445.1, read as the reverse complement.
TGAAAGCGCATTCATGCCACACTTTTGGGCAGATTTATTATTTTATGAGCAACATGGCTCTGCAACCAAACTTATTGCATTGCACAAAGGAGAGAAAACAGCTCAGAACCATTTTTAGGGTCGAGCGCGCAAGCGCTCTAGCCTTCTGTAATTTCTCTGTGGGCTTTTAACCACGCCCATGACACACCCATCAGTTTCGTTGGTTCGTGGGCTTGCCTTTTAAAAATCGCTTGATTTTATTTGTGAAAGGCATGCATGCGTCTTGCCTTTTCTGGTGTTTAGCCCTCTTTGAACGCACTGGCCAACTACTGAAAACATACGAGGCTCCATGTTTTCAGCATGGTTTCTGGACTACCTTTTCTTTATATTTCCTACGCAGCATGATCTCGCTGCAAATTTGTTGATACAGCTTGACTGCAAGCGAACTTCTGTTTCATTTTATGTGCTCTTTCATGCTCAAGGCGTGGCACTTTCAATGGCTCGCTTAGGTAAAATTGTATTACTTTCCATTTTCTTTTTATATGGCAATAAAAGTCCAGTTAGAACTTTACAACGCTAATAGCTCTAAGTCGAGCAAATGCGAGACCCATTGCATTGTAAATGCTTGTTATAAAAGTGGTCTGCTGCTGCTGTCACTTCTTGTGTTGGCTCCCCATAAATGCTATCATGCACAACCTTTGCACCATAGTGCAGAGGTGTGTGTGTGCAGTCTAGTTTAGGATTTGTACTGGAAAAATACCATTCTAGTACACAATACTATGACACATTCTGAAACATTTCACGCATTCTGTGTGCTGTGCAGTGCAGCACACATGGAATACATGGAGTGTTTGGGAGAAACGGAAACCTTCTTGTGAACGCCTTTTTCAAGGGGGTATTAATTTTGATGCAAAGTGTTACCTGGCTAGCTTTGCAGAGCAGCATCTCAGAAAAAAAGCATGGACGATTGCACAGAAGTTCCCAAGTAACTCCCCTTTGATGGAAAGTGTTACAAAGCAGCGCACAAACTATTTCCGCTGAGAAAGCGGCGCCTTTCCAGCAGATATGTCCTTGAGCTCTGGTAAGAAGCTACCCGTGCAAGACTTTGCATCACTTTGCACTGTTGCGCGTTGTAAACGTGCCCTTGCCCTTGAAGATTGTTAGCGTCGCAAGGCCGGATTGTAAGTAGAGTTCATGATCGGTGGTTATCACACTAGGGACAAGGGACTCGGCCCTTCCAGAACCAGAGACATAGATATTTGCAGCTCCCAAATGAAATGTACCACTATTTGCTGCCCCCTGCCGGTGGCATGCTAGGACGCCTACTTTCAATTGCCTTATGAATACACCGGTGCTAGGCGGAAGCATATACCCCGAGATCTACAACGCATAAAGATTTTAAGAGAGAGGCAACTTACATGGGATATTGAAAATTCATCGAAAGCACAACAGCCACAAAAATTATAGTTGGAAAACTACAATGTACGGATTCCCTCATTTTGGGACAATGTCACTAGTGACAGAAAAGGCAGAGCCGTATCTGCGGCCCTGCAGCGCACAGGGCAACGCGTGCCGCTTCTCCCAGAGATCTGCCTAGATGCTGCCATTTCGAGTACTGTCAGAGACATTCCCTCCTCCTTTGCAGGTTTCAGCTCTATGCTCCATAGAGGCGATCTGTTCGTCAGTACAGAAGCCGACGTTTCTCCAGTAGGGGGGGTCCGCATGCTTTCAGTTTAACCACCCACTTCATGACGAATGAATAATCCTAAATCATTCGCACACGAAGCGCAACCACCAATGCTTTCCAATTCCCTCTCTGTGTTACAAGGGCTATTCTTTGTTCCACTTCCTTGACACTTTTGTATTTGTTGCAAAGCTGTTAACATAAATCATTGTTTATAGTAGCATTTGAGATTCTGACACGATGTGGTGAACACGGCGGCAAAGACCTGTTTGTTCGATTCTAACGAGTCCGCGCCGCAATTGATGCTTCTTGGGTTGACTAAATGAGACCCATTGATTTGGAACACTCACCACATATGTTTTGAGCAGTGATTATAACATGAAGTCAGTGTCAAATTCACTGACATAGTCACCTAGGAACTCGAAGATTTGAACTTTACTTCCGGCATCAGCACTTGATCAAAGAATCGTTTGATTCTTGCAAAATTGCCCCCCAACCCCTTGCAAATGTATATGAAGCAATTATGTACATAGATAAAAATATGGGAAATAGGTGGGAGATATCCTCCCGATCACTCGATCATCGACCGCATCCTTGTATCTGTATATATATATTTTTCAACTTGTTGCTCACACAACTTAATGTTCTAGGCACCTCAGAGTGGGCTAGTGCCCTTACTGGTGAGTTTGTTGATGTGCACCCGATCTTTGTCCACTCGGCCGTTCGTCCTTAGGGCAGCGATCTACAGAGCACCATAAAGCCGGCCAGCATTGGTTTAAGGGAGTTTGACTTTGTAGAGCGCTCTATAAAATACTCAGTACTGCGGGTGGGCTGTTCCTAGTCACCGGGGAGTCATGTGATTTGTGCAGGATCACACAGTCTGGTTTCCGTAATCGGTTTTCAGTCCAACATTGAAACATTAATGGTTCATTTACAAGATCTCATTTTGGAGATCTTGTGTTACGATAAATCTGCACTTTAAAACACTGGACCATTGCGATAGGTCAACATAACATCAGTAGCCAAAAAGAAAAGAAATCGTGGAAAATCTGCAATTTTACTTGTATTTCTAAGCCCACTCCCTTCTGTTTCACCTAAATAGATGCCCATATCGTGGAGAGATGGGTGTCCAAGGTTAGGCTGATATACAACGACGTATACACGTTTCAGGTGTGTTCGTTCTTTATTAGGGATCATAGCAAGGACTGGGTTGAAGTGATCACTTTATTACAATGCGTGCGGTATGTATTTAACAAGTTTTAAAAGGAGAATCCGTGCGAGGATCCAAGAACGTATTTTAATATTACCTAAGTTAATGACCCTTAGTTCTTCAACGCCCGAAGCATGAATGAATGAATGAGTGGAGACAGCTGGAATCCTAGCCTACAGACGTCTGGTTCCACAAAGAGCTCGTTGGTAGGAGCATTGATCCGCCAAGCTACATGACCAGCTTTGCTGGGAATATGCTACTAATGATAGTATTATGGGATCCCTTTGTGTCCTTTAAGAATGCTATAAGAGGTGGAATCTCAGTGGCAATACCAGAAAGTGCTCCTCTAGATCGTTTTCACAGACGATCCCTGGCTGAATGACCTCTGAAAGCATTACACGATGGTTTCATTGAATCCCATAGAGAAAGTTAACGGCATGTTACTTCTGTCACTTGGCTTAGCATCATTCTTAGTCAATTCTCTAGTCGGTCCACTAAGAGGAAGGACCATTGTGAGTGGTGCTGTGGAAAACACCCTTATTGCCAGGTTCTATGAAAGCCTAGTCTCTGCTAGGAGGTCCTCTAAAAAGTCCATTCATTCGTTCCTTTTTTTTATTCCTCCACTCATATTGAAGGTACAAAAAGTACAAAAAAGCTTAAAATATTGCAACTAGTACTACTGTACAGGCCAAACTAATCTCTTACGCTCAAGTAGACAATGAAGTGAATGAATGGCGAAAAAGTCAAATTTAAATACATTATTGATTGTGTTAGAGATTCTTTGGGCATTTTTATATTTTAAAATCCCTAGTTACCCACCAGTGCAACATCTTAGAAATGGATAGAAAGGTGAGGGTTTTGTTAGGCTTACTATAAACAGATGCCAACTGCAATGCTTTGCTGACAGAAGACACTTAAATAGAATCCTCCCACTCTTTTAATGCAGTTTATATTATTTTTATTTACACTAAACAGATCACAGTGGACTATGGCTGTGCAAATGTCCTTACTGCATATAGTGCTTCATCTCTGCATAATATTAAATTCTATTTATAACCATTTTTTGTGAAATGTACTTCTGTTGGAGTGGATGTGGTCTAAAGGCTGTGTTACAGGCTCTGGGTTGATGGAAGTCAATTTTAAACTCCGATTCCCCTTGATCAGAACTGTATGATCTTTGGCAGACTGGCCATTCTCTCCTTCAAAGCTTGTAGTGCTTTGAAATAGGCTGCCTCACTCCAGTATGAAAATAATCTATCGCGTTCATACATCTTTTAGCTGAAAGTGCCTAGAACTGCCATCTACAAGAGTCGCTACTGACTAGCTTCCCTTGCAGGTGCGGGATTCCTCAGTTTGTTTAAAGATATGTGGTCCAATGAAAGCTTTTCAACAGCGAGTTTGAGTAACTTTCAATAAAGTGATACGAGCACTCACTGGCCTCATCTAAGCTGCACAGGACATTCACATTGGCAGTTCAGATTTCCTCTACAGGTAATATTTTCAAGCACAGCCAGTGTGTTTTTAAAATGAACGAGGACCCTTGGTTTATAAGAAGCTTTCTTAACTAGTTCATGGCGATGCTGTTATGACTTTCCCATGAACTCCAAGCCTCATGGGTAATTATAACTATAACTTGGCTACACCGAAAATAAACTGCAGCTTTTTGGCTAAAGCTGTAGAAACTACTTACCTTTGGTAAGCAACAACATATCTGCCTTTTAAAAGAGAAAACGTAGGGGCTGATTTAAGAAAAGTGTCACTGCATCCAGTGCAGCGCCACTTTCCTTGCGCCTTGTAGTGCCCCCCTACTGCCAACATGTGTGCACCGTATTTTAAAATATGGTGCACCATGGCACAGGGTCGGGGGCAGTAACGTCAGAATTCATGACTCTATCAATGTATTCTGCAGGAGTAGCACCAACGTTTTGGCGCAACGTGGCACAAAGGTTTATAAAGTGGCACAATGCATGCATTAAGCCACTTTGTTAATATGGCACCTGTAAAAAGCCACTTTAGTGCTGCCTAAGCATAAAAAAAGTGATGCCATGGCGCCGCTAGGGTGACTTTAGGACCCCTTAAATCAGGCCCATACATTCAAGTGTTGTCTACGTGAAAGGTGCACTAAATTCTTCTTTCTGCTGTTCAGACAGCCCAATCACATTTGGCTAAATACAGCACAGGGACTCGCCTTGCAGTTCATGGCCCAGTATGTTCATCATAGCAAAACAGAAACATGCTGACATTTGACAATTCAATTTCAAATAGAAGATGAGGGAGCTCAGTGGCTTAAGGTGCGGTCACAACGAATGATATCATAGAAGAGATATTCAGTCATTCACCAGTCAGGGGTAGATGACAGGATTAGCGCTGCATCGAACAGCTGACCTGCTGTAGAAAAACTGCAAGAATGTTTAACCCCTTAGCTGCTGGACCTTTCTTCCCCCCCAGTGTTGAGCCCTTTTTTGGCTATTTGGCATAGTTCGCGTTTAGGCCTTCATAACTTTTTGTCCACATCAGCTATCCACGCCAAAATTTGCGTCCTTTTTTTCAAACATCCTAGGGATTCTGAAGCTACCCAGAGTTTGTGGGTTCCCCTGGAGGGGACCAAGAAATTAGCCAAAATAAGGCCAAAATGTAGTTTTCTTTAAAAAAATGGGAAAAAAGGTCTGCAGAAGAAGGCTTGTGGTTTTTCCACTGAAAATGGCATCAACAAACGGTTTGTGGTGCTAAAATCAACATCTTCCCAGTTTTCAGGAACAGGCAGACCTGAATCAGAAAACCACATTTTTTTCAACACAATTTTGGCATTTTACTAGGACATACCCCATTTTTACTATTGTTTGTGCTTTCAGCCTCCTTCCAGTTAGTGACAGAAATACGAGTGAAACCAATGCTGGATCCTGGACAGCTAAACATTTACAAAAAGTAGACAAAATTCTGAATTAAGCAAGAGGTCATTTGTGTAGATCCTCCAGGGTGTTCTTACAGAAAATAACAGCTGAATTAAAATAATATTGAAATTGAGGTGAAAAAAACAGCCATGTTTTACTCTGTAACTTTTTCCTGCAACGTCAGATTTTTGAAAGCAATATACTGTTATGTCTGCTGGACTCCTCTGGTTGCGGGGATATATAGGGCTTGTAGGTATCCGGAGCCAATAAGCAACCTGCATCTTGCAATGGGATTCCATTCTATACCGGGTATACAGCAATTCATTTGCTGAAATATAAAGAGTGAAAAATAGGTATCAATAAAACCTTTGTATTTCCAAAATGGGCACAAGATAAGGTGTTGATAAGCAGTGCACATCTCTGAATTCCGGGGTGCCCATACTAGCATGTAAATTAAAGGACATTTCTCAAAAAAACGTCTTTTTTTCACACCATCTTACATTTTGAAGGAAAAAAACGTAGAGAAAGACAAGGGGCAATAACACTTGTTCTGCTATTCTGTGTTCCCCTAAGTCTCCCGATAAAAATGGTACCTCACTTGCGTGGGTAGGCCTAATGCCCGCGACAGGAAACGCAACATGGACACATCACATTTTTACATTGAAAACCAACCTGTTTTTTGCAAAGTGCCTAGCTGTGGTCTTTGGCCTCTAACTCAGCCGGCACCTAGGGAAACTTAGCAAACCTATACTTTTTTGAAAGCTATACATCCAGGGGAATTCAGAATGGGGTGACTTGCGGGGCTTTCACCAGGTTCTGTTACCCAAAATCCTTTGCAAACCTCAACATTTGACAAAAAATACACTTTTCCTCACATTTCTATGATAGAAAGTTCTGGAATCTGAGAGGAGCCACAAATTTCCTTCCTCCCAGCATTCCCCCAAGTCTTGCGATAAAAATGGTACCTCACTTGTGTGGGTAGGCCTAGTGCCCGTGTCAGGAATAGATCACACAACGGTCAATGTTGGTCCTTACATGTGGGCAACTGTTGATCCTGGTGTGATCCTTTCTTGACGCAGGCACTAGGCACAGGCACTCAAGTGGGATAGCGTTTGTATCAGGACAAGTGGGGAAACACCGGGTGGTATGAATTTTGTGGATCACAGCATATTCCTGTAGTTTGTGTGACTGAAATGCTAGAAAACGTAGAGTTTTTTATTCAACATTTCACCTTTGCAGTTTATTCAGGGTAAGAAAACGCTGGGTAATCCACACAAGTTACACGTCTGTGGACTCCCCCAGATGTCTAGTTTCCAGATATCTCTGGGTTTGGTAGGTTTCCCTATATGGCTACCGAGTCCAGGACCAAAAGCGCAGGTGCCTGCCTTACAAAACCAGGTTTTTTGTGATTGATAATTTTGATGTCTCCACAATACAATTTGGGCAGTGGAATTTGGGGCTGAACTAAATCGGGGAGCTCCCAAGGGTGCTTGCCGCTGCAGGCACCTGCTCTCTGGGTTGGGCTAACCTGCTATTGTCCCACTGCACAGACTCTGATTGCGAAGGGACAGAAGGACTGTCCTCATCACCTCCCTCATAATCACTGGAAGAGGAGTTATCGAATGGGACTCCTCTGACTGAAAAATCACTCCCAGGGTCCGTGCCATTGCCCTATCCCTCAGATGCTGTCTCAGTATCTGCTGTCTCAGCCTCTGATCCTACGTCAGAGCTGTCCTCTATAACCTGAGTTAGGGCTTGAGCAGCAGTCATCCAGCAAGATGCCATCTCTGCTACTGGCTAATCTGGTGCTCTAAAACATTAGCCTATGTAGACAGTTGCAAAAATGCTGGTGGGTGTGTGATACCTGCAATAGTAGAGGTCACCTTACCTTTGCTTCTTCCCTCAATCAGCATGTTCTCTCAAGACACTCAAAAAAACAAAAAAGACACACTATTACATCACCTTGTCACATACCAGTCATCACAGTATTTAGCGCCTTTAGGGTACAGTCCAACAATCATTATTGGTTCTCCCACTCACATTACCTCCTCGTCCGATTCCCTCACTATCACCCAGCAAAAGTGCATTTAATCTCTCCATTTTTAACAGCTGTATGGTTTCCTTGGGGGCCATAGTGACCCCCAGAGAAACCACACAGCTGTTAAAAAAAATATATTGCCCCCACAGGGGGTCGCCATCCTAACAGTTGACCCCCTGTCCATTTCATTTTATTTTATTTGTTTCGATTTTTTGTTCACATTTTTTACATCCTTGGGGGTGCGCAATCGGCTGCGATTGGGGTTGATCTCGCCCCCCCCAGGGGTAAAATCTTCCTTTAAAAAAAAAAATGCCTGCGGGGTGGTGGCCCATTTTCCGAGAGGGCCGACCCCCTCTAGTGAAATCCCTGATGTCTAGTGTGGTTTCCTGGCCTGCGATCAAGGTCCAGGAAACTGGTTCAGGAAGGCCTAGTTTGAAAGGGGTGAGTATCCCCTTTCAAATGAGACCTTCCCGAATGTCGCAAAGGCTGTTTGGGGCTGTTTTCCCCACTGGAGCAGGAAGCTGCCGGAAGGGCGCTTCCTGCTCCTGAGCAGAAAACAAACAGTAATGTCAGTGCGCCAACGTCACAAAGGGGCATGTGAGGGGGGCGAGGGGAGACACTGTAGATCTTCCGAGTCTCCCGGGGGTTATTTCATAAAAAAAAAATCCTCCGATGCAATGCATCAGAGGATTTTTTAACCCCCCTCCCTGGGGTCACCGCTGGTCATGACCCGCACCAGGGAGGTAGTGTGGGCGTCTACGGTTAAGATAACATTTATTTAAAGTAGTTACCGATAAACCAACATTTTTGCTTTAGACCGCGCATGTGCTGTCTTGAACTGAGACTGCTGTGTCTACACCGTGGGCTTCAGTCTGCTGACTGCCTTCCTATCTGCTGGCACCATTGTTGCTCCATTTTGCAACATTCCCATTCGAGAAGGGCATGCCTACGTCATGCATATTCCACTGTTTATCTCTCCCCTAGAGCACCGGCCAACTACTGTTTAGGTTCTCAGGATCCATGTTTTCAGCCATTGTTGGGGACTACTTTTTCATTTTGTTTTCAATGGCTGACCGGTCCGCCGCACATTAGGATTGCTATTGTTCCTGTCACTCGGTTTTTCATATGACTGCTTTCTTTTTTGTATCTTTCTGCCTGTTTTCTCTCAATTGCATCCTGATCTCGGATTCTAAATTCCTGCACATTTCTTTATTCCTCTGTTTGTGCCCTGGCATGCGCCTGCTGCGGAGAGCGGTGTGTGACCTACGGCGACGGGCGCAAGGAACATTATATTCTTCTGACGTCGATACACTGAGCACGGGGCTGCATTGCACCTACCTTGTCCTGCAGTTTACAGCTGATGCACATACATACCACCATGGAGACATTGATTTAAAGTGGGATGTGCTATATTAGCAGTTAATGTTAATGCCCCTTTCGAAACAATATTTATTCCCTCACTGTGTGCATTACAAGACTCTCTGAAAAGGAAACATAATCTTGAAGACTTTATTTTAAAAACCTCAAACTCAGAACCCCTCCCCGTTTCCCCTACAGTGATCAGCAACAATGAGGTCGCACAGTTGGCTAATGCACGCACTGCGGAGATGTTTCAGAAACAGCGGTTACAGATTCAAATCCTGCCAGGAACAAATCTGCACTTTACAGTTTCAGAGCTCCATATTTGAACGCCAGGTGGCTTTCATGACGGAAACACACTGAGCTCCATCAGTGGGTTCCATTCCAGTGGGTCAGCTTGCTAGGCCAGTGCGCCTTCTGCCAGAAGGGTGTAAAACTAGTAGTTGCACGGTTGAATTTCGGTGGATCCGGTTCAACTTTTCATTTTTTGGAGGTGTGTTAAACAAGTACCATCCAGCAGAGGCAGCCTAAATACATGAAAATAATGTGAGATTTTACAGTAAGGATTCTAAAAATTCGGGAGGGAAAAATTGTCAAACGTGCACAGGAAAAATATGAAAATCTGTTTAAAGGTCTTAAAATATGCATTAAGAGGGCCCTGTTTGGTGCTCAAACGCAGCATCGAAACCTCATCTGCACTGTTAGTGCAATGCACTGTTTTCTCAGCCACTGCCAGGACCACTGCCAGAGTACATTTCCAGTAGAGGCCACTGCCCCTCCCCCAATGTGCTGTTTTCTGCGTCGGAGGGTGGAAGCAGAAAGACAATATTCTAAAATCTGCAGGGCTTTTTCTGAAAATCCAAAGCTTTGAGATAAATTTCGCAGCCTGAAGAATTTCCTAAATCTTCTGCCAATTTTTATATTTCCAAAGTTAGTGGATGATTTGCAAGATGTCCAGAATCTGAAGGTAGTTTCCAAATTTTAAACTCTCAAAATGTGTAAAATGTAAAGGCAATATCTAACCATTTGAGGATAATGGACACCATTTGCAAAATATGCTTTGTATGCATCAAAACCTGTGCTCAGATGCTTCCCCATCATTCTGTTAATGGGGTCCTTTACATCCGGGTAGAAAACGGCCCTTTAAAAACACTTTGATGCCGATAACATTTCCACCGGTCCCGAGTGTATTTTTTCCCCCCGTTTATACCCTGAAATGTACAAATAAAGAGTAACAAGTGCCAAACTCTGCTCTGTGAAGAAAACAATGGAATGGGATGATTGGTACAAGCACAGCGCTTTGAGACCTTACTGAAGGCAGTTTGTGCACTATACAAATACTCAAAACATAAGATATCATAATATGAAACAAGAAAGTCAGTGTGGCAGCTGATTGATGCCCCACGCCAAAAAAGCTGTCAATAGGTATATGTGTGTTTTTTTAATTGCACTTTAGGTCAGCATATTGGCTTTTTTAGTGAGCCCAGGTTTGCTTATAGTGGAAAGGCAGCACCATAACCCACCTTACGAACAGTAACGATGCAGAAAACAGTGGTGCCAGTGGTGTAACAAAAGTTGTGTACTCTGCAGAGGGAGGCCCCTGGAGTTTGCCCCCCCGCACCATAGGAGCTGCGAGGGCCTTTATCATACCACTGCTTTTCTGTTTGTGCCATTCTGCTTGTTTCTTGACTTCTATTTCTGCCAGTATGCTTCTTTTTATGGCCCTTTTGTGTCTGTTTCTGCCTTTCTGCTCGATTCTTGACCACTGATTCTGACTTTCTGCTTGTTTTTTCCTCTGTTCGTGCCTTTCTGTTTGTGCTTCCACTTGTCCTCCCATTCACCAACTCCACCACACTCCTGCACACCAACCCCACCCCATTGCCAGAGGGAATAGGACACCCATTAGCTAGACCTAGTGGCTTTGCCATTGCTCGATCCTTTAGGTGTTTTGGGACCCTCGCGGAGAGTCTAGGGATGTGCACGTTTGTTTCTCTTCTCACAATGGCCCTAATTTACTATCATTTTGTGGCGCTTGTGCCACACATCGACCGATTTAGAAAGATGTCCCTGAACGCAGCGCAGCACCCAAAGTTACTGCACTGCATTGTGTGAGAGAGAGAGTGAGCAGGAAAGAATCATGTCTATAAAGATATGTGACTATTCAGCTCCCTTCCAGGGTGTGGCCCACAGTGAATCTCCTGAGCACCACACACAGACCTTTGCACCTTAGGGCAAAGATGCCTGCCTGAGTCTAGCACAGGTTTTGTACTGAAAGGGTACAAAGTACAAAATACTATTCCTAGACAAATTTAAAAACTTTTCCCACGTCCATTTGTGCTGTACAGTTCAGCACAGATGCAAAGTGGGAAACATTAGGAGAATTAAAATAATTTCTCTTTTTTATCACCTTCTTACACAAGTACTGTTATGAAAAACACTATCTACTATGGTTAGTAGATAGTGTTTTGTGTCAAAAACCATGGGTTGATGCATGAGGATGCCCATGTATCACATACAGAACTCCCCCTTGATGCTGAGTCATGCTGTGCTTCTTTGTATTAGTTTCAGGCAGGGTCAAATTGGTTACAGAAAATAGGCCCCGGCTCTAAAATAGAAGTGGCCTAATTAATTAATTAAAAACCTAAAAAAGTGGGCCATGTTTGCAAACCGCGGCAGTTCTGAACTTGTAAAAACATTCTATATAAGTGATTTGCAAAGTATAGAAGACTACATTGATTTGTGCTGGATGCTGGTAATATTTGTTAATGTGAGGGAAATCCAAAGTAAAAACCAGCTCACCAGGCTATTAAATAGGCCCACAACAGCCAAAAACCAGCCCACAGCCTGGCCAGTCAAACCAGTGTAATGGGTACTGCCTGATCACCCTATAGTCCAGTCCGATATACTTTCAGGCATATTGGTAGCGCAAACACGTTTTGCACTGGAAAGCAGATCTAAAAAAACACAATTTTGCACAGGTTTGCATCAACCCAGTGCACATCTTTGTTAATCTGTTGCTCTTAAACATGTACTTTAGCATGATGGTTTCAGATGATGGCATCAGCACACAACCCTTGCTGTACATGACACTGTGTATTATTTCTTGGTTTGCCCAACTCAACACTGCAGTTTTTCACACTGCCATATGTTAAATTAACAGCGGTAAATCTAGGCCAGTGCTCTAACACACCATTTTTGGCGGGACTCGGTCTGGCTGCACCTTACCGTACTTACAGTAATAAGAGCCTGTGCAGGGAAATATGACAAGTAAGTGAGCTTGCTGCAGTCTTTACCAGCAGTGGCCTAACAAAAATTCCCCCACAGCCCTCACTGTTTGGGAGGCACCCCCAGCAAAACTGGTAGATGGTGGGCAGGGGAGGAGGGGGGCCCTCTATGTACTTTGACGGAGCCCCCTCAATTTCCTTACGCCACTGTCTACCAGTAGAAAAATACATCTACTATTTGGAATTTTCTCGTTGGTATACAGGTATTTTATGTAATTGCTTAGTACCATTATTGAATTGTAGTTATGGCCATCACATAGTATTGCCTCATGATTCACACTTTTGCCTGGGGGTAGGTCGCTCCCCCTGCCGCTGCAGCTCGACCAGCCCAGGCTCCTGACACCTCCCAGCAAGACCTGCTAAAAACAGTAAGTACCCCCCCCCGCCCAGCCCCTCGCCCTGCCCCGCGCTACTCACCTCTCTTCTCCTGTACCTCTGTCTTCTGCCTTCCGCTCTCTCCTCCAACCTCTCTCCGCACCGCTGCTGTCCTTCTTCCCTTCGCTCTCTGCTCCTCTTCTGCAGCCCTCTTGCTGCGTGTTCTCTCCTTCTGTGTTCTTCATCTGTGTTCTTCATTTGTGTTCTTCATCTGTGTTCTTCTTTCTCCTCTGCACCCCGACCTGTGTGTTCTTTCTTCTTTCTTCATCTGTGTTCTTCATCTGTGTTCTTCTTTCTTCCCTGCACCCCGTCCTGCGTGTTCTCTCTTCTTCTTTGTCCTTCTTCTGTGTTCTTCATCTGTGTTCTTCATCTGTGTTTCTTCTTTCTCCTCTGCACCCCGACCTGCGTGTTCTTTCTTCTTTCTTCATCTGTGTTCTTCTTTCTTCCCTGAACCCCGTCCTGCGTGTTCTCTCTTCTTCTTTGTCCTTCTTCTGTGTTCTTCATCTGTTTCTTCTTTCTCCTCTGCACCCCGACATGCGTGTTCTTTCTTCTTTCTTCATCTGTGTTCTTCTTTCTTCCCTGCACCCCGTCCTGCATGTTCTCTCTTCTTCTTTGTCCTTCTTCTGTGTTCTTCATCTGTGTTCTTCATCTGTGCTCTTCTTTCTCCTCTGCACCCCGACCTGCGTGTTCTTTCTTTCCCCTCTGCTTCTCAGGTCTCTCTTCTTCTGCCTGACTCCTCTTCCTTGACTCTTCTCTCCTCTTCTTCTTTACCCTTCTTCTTGGCTCTTCTCTCTTCTGTTCTTGACTCTTCTCTCTTCTGTTCTTCTGTTCTTTACTCTTCTCTCTTCTGTTCTTCTGTTCTTGACTCGTCTCTCTTCTGTTCTTCTGTTCTTGACTCTTCTCTCTGTTCTTCCTTACTCCCCTCCACCTCTGTATTCCCCCTCCCTATCTTTCTTCCTTACTCCACTCCACCTGTAACCCCCCTCCCCTATCTTTCTTCCTTACTCCCCTCCACCTGTAACCCCCACTCCCCTATCTTTCTTCCTTACTCCCCTCCACCTGTAACCCCCCTCCCCTATCTTTCTTCCTTACTCCCCTCCACCTTTAACCCCCCTGCCCTATCTTTTCTCCCCTCCCTTCTACCTGACCCCCCCACCCTCCGCTTTCCCGCCGCCACCTCCTGCTCGGCCCCGCCCCCCCTGCTCCCATTCGTCGCCCCCCTCCCGCCCCCAGCTGACCCCTCTTCCCCCCCTCCTCCCTCTTATAGCGGCCGTTGTGCGGCCGCGCCGAAGGCGCGCCAAAGACAAGCCCGTCTGCGCCCGTCCGCGCCTGGACCGCGCCCAGCGCCACGACCCCTGGCCCCCAGCACTCCCAAACCCCGCAGCACCGCTACGAACCCAACACCCTCCACGCCCTCAACCCGGGGCGTTCCAGCACCTGCTTCCAAGCCAACCCGAAACGTACCCATGGACCCTTTGCATGCCTCACCTGCAAACTCACCTTCCACCGCGAAACCACCACGCCCGCCAGCCCACGCGCCAACAACCACCTCAAATGCATCCTGATCAACGCACGCTCAGTCCACAAGCACGCCGTTGAACTATGGGACCTCCTGGACTCCACCGCACCGGACGTCGCCTTCATCACTGAGACCTGGATGAACGCCTCTTCGGCCCCCGACATCGCCATAGCCATCCCCGACGGCTACAAGATCTCCAGGATAGACCGCACCAACCAAGTAGGTGGAGGAATCACCATCATCTTCAAGGACTCCATCAACGTCACCACCTACACCAAAGACACTCCCCTCGCCGCTGAACACCTGCACTTCCAGATCCACACCGACCCCAGGACCACCCTCAGAGGAACTCTCATCTACAGACCCCCTGGACCACGCGCCCTCTTCAGCGACTCTATCACTGACTTCATCTCCCCGCACACCCTTGCCCCACCAGACTACATCCTCCTCGGTGACCTCAACTTCCACCTGGAACAGAACAACGACCCCAACACCCCCGCCCTGCTCGACAACCTCGCCAACCTCGGTCTCAAGCAACTGGTGAACATCCCCACCCACATCACTGGACACACGCTCGACCCCATCTTCTCCGCCAGCAACCACGTATCCTTCAGCCACTCCTCCGTAATACACTGGACCGACCACAGATGTGTCCACTTCACCTTCCGACACGAGACTCGCCACCTCCGCACACAATCCATCCCACGCCGACATTGGAACAAAATCCCAGCGGAACAGCTTCTCTCCACTCTCAGCGACAACCAACCCACCTTCTCCACCGACCCCAACGACGCAGCCCTCAGCCTCATGCATTGGATCACCAACTGCGCAGACAACCTCGCTCCCCTCAGACGCCTCCCAAGACAGACCAACACCAAAAAACCTCTCTGGTTAATAGACACCCTCAAGGAATCTAAAAAAAACTGCTGCACCCTCGAGAAAGCCTGGCGCAAGGACCACACCGCAGAAAACATGTCTGCCCTCAAAAACGCCACCTGTGAACACCACCAACTGATCCGCGCCACCAAAAGAAATACCTTCACAGACAGACTGGACAAGAACAATCACAACAGCAAAGAACTCTTCAACATTGTCAAAGAGCTCTCCAACCCTAACGCCAACGCCAACGCCATCACGCCCTCACAAGACCTCTGCAACTCCCTCGCCACCTTCTTCCATCGTAAGATCACCAACCTACACGACAGCTTCGGACACCAGACCCAGCCAACCACCACAGAACCTACAACCCCAGCCATCACCCTCAACGCCTGAACTCACATCAACACGGAAGAGACCAAAGCCACCATGAACTCCATCCACTCCGGTGCCCCCTCAGACCCCTGCCCACACTTCATCTTCAACAAAGCCGACGACATCATCGCCCCACATCTCCAGACCATCATCAACAGCTCGTTTGCTTCTGCCACCTTCCCCGAGAGCTGGAAACATGCGGAAGTCAACGCCCTACTGAAGAAACCTACGGCGGACCCCAGCGACCTGAAGAACTTCCGCCCCATCTCGTTCCTCCCCTTCCCTGCCAAAGTCATAGAGAAGACCGTCAACAAGCAACTTACCAACTTCCTTGAAGACAACAACCTACTCGACCCCTCTGAGTCCGGATTCCGAGCCAATCACAGCACAGAAACCGCCCTCATCTCAGTCACAGACGACATCAGAACTCTGATGGACAACGGAGAAACAGTCACCCTCATCCTTCCTCCTCAACCTCTCGGCTGCCTTCGACACCGTTTGCCACCAAACCCTAATATCCCGCCTCCGCTCCACCGGAATCCAAGGACAGGCCCTGGACTGGATCACCTCCTTCCTCTCCAAACGCTCCCAAAGAGTCTACCTCCCACCTTTCCGCTCAGACCCCACCGAGATCATCTGCGGCGTCCCACAAGGCTCCTCGCTCAGCCCGACTCTCATCAATGTCTACATGAGCCCCCTCGCCGACATCGTACGCAAACACAACATCAACATCACCTCCTACGCCGACGACACTCAGCTGATACTTTCCCTCACCAAGGACCCCGCCAAGACCAACCTGCAAGATGGAATGAAAGACGTCGCAGAATGGATGAAACTCAGCCGTCTGAAACTGAACTCAGACAAAACGGAAGTCCTCATCCTCGGAAACACCCCATCCGCCTGGGACGACTCCTGGTGGCCCACGGCCCTTGGCACCGCACCAACCCCCTCAGACCATGCACGCAACCTCGGATTCATCCTGGACCCACTTCTCACCATGACCAAACAAGTCAATGCTGTATCATCCTCCTGCTTCCTCACCCTCCGCATGCTCCGAAAGATCTTCCGTTGGATCCCCGCCGACACCAGAAAGACCGTGACCCACGGCCTCGTCACGAGCCGTCTGGACTACGGCAACACCCTATACGCAGGAACCACCGTTAAACTCCAGAAACGTCTGCAGCGAATTCAACACGCCTCCGCCCGCCTCGTCCTCGACATACCCCGCAACAGCCACATCTGCGCCCACCTGAGACACCTGCACTGGCTACCCGTCAACAAAAGAATCACCTTCCGACTCCTCACCCATGCACACAAAGCCCTCCACAACAAGGGACCCGAATACCTCAACCGTCGCCTCAGTTTCTACACACCCACCCGTCAACTTCGCTCCGCCAACCTCGCTCTCGCCGCCGTCCCTCGCCTCCGCCGCACCCTGGCAGGTGGGAAATCCTTCTCCTACCTGGCGGCCAAGACATGGAATTCCCTCCCCACCAACCTCAGGACCACCCAGGTCCACCTCGCATTCCAGAGGCAACTCAAGACCCGGCTCTTCGAGCAGCAGTAACGCCATCCCCCTAGCGCCTTGAGACCCTCACGGGTGAGTATAGCGCTTTATAAATGTTTATGATTTGATTTGATTTGACACTTTCTCTATTTAAAAAAGTATGGTTGTACCTCTGGCAAATGGTCATCCTTCGGTATCACAGGTGTCAAGTCATACATTTAGCTACAAGATACAAGCCTTTTTTTATTTATTTGGCCTCGAGTCTACCAGGTTTGGCAATTTGTAAAAAACTTTCTTGATGACCCCCTATCAATACTTTCCTGATGAGCTCTATCATCATAATAAATATGCACATGTGTTAAGTGTAAAAAAAATGTTTTATTGGTATGTTTCATATTTAAGTAGTCATCGTTGGAGTACTGCCGCCTTCTTGGAACTGTGAACAGCAGAGCAGAGGGCACACAATTCTCCACGGGGGCCCCAACCTTTCGGGGGTTCCCATTCAGCCCAGGTTAATCGATATCTGTGAGATATAGGAGACGCAGGGGCATCTTAACAAATTTGTGATCATGATTACAACATGTAAAGTAAGTAGGCAAGTGTGTGTACCCTCATTGCTTACCTGTTCAATGTAAATGAAGGTTTTTGTTTTTTTACTGAAGATCTGGCAATTTAAATTATTGTGAGCACTCACAAATTTCATATACTGATTGCGAACAATTATGAGGCCAATAAAAACACGATGGTTGTGATGCAGAGAGTTTGTACAGCAACACAAAACTCTTGAAATTAACTGTAAAGAACTTAGCTAGGTTCCAGTCCGGGTTATGTAGGACTCATTGGGATGATGCCTTTTGAATGAAGTAGATTATGACACAAATCCTAAAAACACCTGAAATTTCCATGTCTATATAGAATCACAACTTTAACTTCCACGTCTGCAATGCCCTACTTGACCTCACATGTCACATCACTGACTGCGTTATACTTCATTGCAATATGACTGTTGTTTAGGATGGGTGCACCTCCATAGATAAAAGAATTGCAAGAGCAACCCACTAGAAAGTGGCACATATAAATCACGTGAATGTTTTAACTTTATGACATAGAATGGAAGTCAATCCTTCACATTTCATTCATTTCATTGCTGGGGTAAGAGTAAAGTTAGGCCAATTCCATAACTGAGGAATTATCAGTGTTTTAGTGTTTTTTCTGTACATACTATGCCACGCTAAATATGTCTTTCAGCTTTTCCCGCAACAATCATCACAACTGTGCATCTGTGTGTGTATGTATGTGTGTGTGTGTGTGTGTGTATATATATATATTGTAGAACAAAGTGGTCAAAAAGTTGCTGGGCACTCCACTGCCGGTGCCGGTGACAGAGAGGACCAATCTCGAAAATATATATAATACCAAAGGATTTCACCGCACTCCACGAGGTATAAGAAGCATGTATTTTATTGCAGTAACAACCACCAACGCGTTTCAACTCACCAAGGAGTCTTGGTCATGGTCACCAAGACTCCTTGGTGAGTTGAAACGCGTTGGTGGTTGTTACTGCAATAAAATACATGCTACGTATACCTCTTGGAGTGCGGTGAAATCCTTTGGTATTATATATATATATATATATATATATATATATATATATATATATATATATATATATATATATATATAAAAATATAGTCACTAAAGAAGGTTAAAGTAATGTAATAGTTATGAACAGTAAAAATATCTTATTCTATATTTTATAGTTAGAAACTTTAAAAAGTTCTTATTTTATATTCAAGAACACCTTAGAAATCCATTGAAAAAAAACAAAGAATTAAAAGGATGTTACAGTTAGGTATAAATATCAGCTAAAATATACCAGTTTAAGCAAACAAATCTCCTGGAATTAACTGGTTATATTATTACAGGTAATTATAAATTGTGCTCTAAAGTAACTATAACTCACATCCCTACCATGAATAGTATTGTTATCAACAATATAATTTCAGATGTTGCAGTGATGTATTGTTATCGACAAGATAATTTCAGATGTTGCAGTGATGTTATCAATGATGTCAAAGAACATGTCATGAATGATGTGAGGTAATTTAGCAGTGCATGACGAGGGTGAGAGTTATAGTTACTTTGTGATATGACAATATGAAGGGTGTCATTTTAAGTAAAGCAGACCTACTGACATTTTGAAAGGGTCACAATGCCAACATATAAAAAGCAGACTCATTGGCTTTATCAAGGGCTGAGCTCATGGACACACATAGAGCAGTCTTATTTTCTTTGTCAAAAATTCACATTTAATAATAATAATCAAATGTGCATTTTACAAGTTCACACGTTGTGATATTTATTAAAAATAATTGTCATAAAATATTTTCTGTTGGACCTGGCCCTTTTTACAGGGTCAACCGCAATTTTTTGCTTTCCTCCTATTTTTTCTGACCTCTTGTTGGTGGGTCTGCTGATCAGTGCTAAAGTACAGTTCTCTCCCTTCTAAAGTTGGTATGATTGGCTTACACCTAGTTGGAATATTTAAATTACCTGTAAGTCCATTGTACCTTGGTATCTCTATGCCCAGGGCCTGTAAATTAAATGCTACTAGTGGGCCTCCAGCGCAGCTTGTGTCACCCAAAGAAGTACCCCCCTTTTAAGCCTGTGTCAGGCCTGTTAGCGCAGTGCCTGCTTGCACAGTTTATTGCCACAGGGACCTGGCATCTATATTTACTTGTCAGGCCTGGAACTCCCCTTTTACTTCACGTAGGGTACTCCTAAGGTAGGCCACTAGCTATCCCTATGGCCAGGGTGCTATGTATGCAAGAGGCAGGGCACGTGCCTGGTTGTGTGGCCTGTCCTGGTAGTGACAAACAGCCTATTTTGTTTCTCACAGCTGTGAATGCTGCCTTGCTCATAGGATTGCATTGGAAATGCCCTGCCTTATGTCTAGGGGATTATTGTCTGGTTTATGAGGGGTAGCTTAGGCATGTTTGGTATGGTTGTAATGGTAGTGAGAAATGCTGCTTACTGGTGTAGGTGGATTTCTTATTACCATTATAGAAATGCCACTTTGAGAAAGTGGGCATTTCTCTATGCTTATGATGTTTTGCAGCTTGACTCCAATCCACGTATGGGGCAGATTAACAGCTGGGCTTTCTGCATACTTTTCATACAGCCTATACACAGGGAGGGTGGAGGTGTCACAGAAGTGCATCTGCATATTGAATTGATCTACTTGGGCTGAGAGAATGAGAGGTGGGGCACACTTGCATTTGTAAAGGCTGTGTCCTGGCCTCTCACAAAGGGTTTGTTTGCGCCCCACTGTTGTCTGGAGCTTGTGCTGGAGGAGAGAGGGGACACCCTTAGAAACAGTTAAGACTGGTTGGAACCTCTTCTTCCCCTTTTGTAAAAGCTTGGGCAAAACTGAGCATAAGTACAGGGGGTTTCTCCCAGGTTTGAGAGACATTAATGGACCACTCAACTTTATGCAGGATGCTGCTGGAGGGCCTTGCTAAGAACCACCTTGACTGCTACTTTTGTGCTGATCTGTGACCTGCTGGGTCACTAGAAGGACCTGCCACTGACTGTAACCCCTTTGTGCTGGCCTGCTTGCTTAGACCCTGCCGCCCTGTTCCCCATGTGTTGTCTCCAGGGGCTGGATGGTGTGCCCCCCGTTCCCCTGCAGCTTTTCCCTGCCTCACAGCACTGGAGAGCATTGTGTGTACCTGATTGCCGTGGCGCAGGAGGAGCGCTTCACTTTAGTTGTCTAAGCACAAGAAAAGTGCTTTTTCATCTATACTGGTCGAAGCGCTGGAAGAGCGCTTCGTTGTATCTGGTTAAGCCATGTAGAGTGCTTTGCTTTGTTTGACTAGAGCAAGTGAAGAGAGCTTCTTAATTTCTGCCGGAGTGAGGAATCACCGCCGTGACCTGGGTGGGTCAAGAAAATCCCGCGCGCACGAAGCTCACTCTTGGATTGGTGTCCCTGGGGCCAGATACGCTTGGGAGAGTGTGCCGAGGCACAGGCAGGCACCTGCTTTGGGGCAATAACCACTACGGCCTGGGACAGTTATGTGAGCTGGCTCACGCACCAGGCCGGGTGTGTCGGACCTGGTGAGGAGCAGCTGCTTTGAAGTGGGGAAACCTCCTCTGTGTTGCTGGAGTTCATGAGCGGGTAGGAAACCTCATCGGAAGTCCCTCCATTTCTGCTGGCGCCCCTGTTTGTAAGCATGGCTCATCAGAGGTCTCCCGTCCCTGTTGGGCCCCTCAACAGTTGTGATTGTGGCTCAGGGTGGGAAACCTCATCAGAGGTCCCCCATCCCTACTGCTCCTCTGCACTTGTTGGTTGTGGGTGTCAAATTGCAGACTGGGGTGGTGACCCTTGATGGAGGATCCCAGTCCTGCCCACCATAACGTCACATCACCGCAGGTGTAGGAATCGGAGCGTAGGAGCTCCCAGTTTGAGACATGGACGTCCCCCTTTTGCCCAGCATTCCTTTTTTGTAGCTCCTGGGTGGGTAGCAGATCTTACTCACCGGTTTTGGTGAGTCATGGAACCGATGCCACATAAGAATGTTTCATTTAGTGAGCATTCATGATGTTGTGGCATTTGCAAAATATTGTTTAGGATATGTGCAGTCATGATGTTGTTTGACCTTTCTGGTGACATGTGTTTACCATGACGTGCATTTCTAATAATACTGTTTACCTGACTACTGCTTATGTTGCAGAATAAACAAATCTATGTTTTTTTATGTAACCACTGCTGGCTTTCGCAGAGTACTAGTAACTGAGTAATGTTTTGACAACTGCTTCACTAGCAGGGTATTACTGATGTGTTGTGTTTGGCCTAATAATATTTGGTGCAGTACAGTTTATTTTTATATACCTTGGCATTGTGTTTCCTTTGTGGTGAATGTAGTGTGTCACATGTGTTGTGTGTGTTGCGCAATCGCTTTACACATTGCCGCCGGGTTAGGTCTGAATGCTCGTGCCAAGCTACCAAGGGGGTGAGCAGAGATTATCCTGGGTGTGGAGCTTCCTCACCCTGACTAGAGTGGTTGTGTTCTGCCTGGCTTAGGTACATACACTAGCCAACCAGAAAACCCATTTCTATCATTTTCATTAAAGGCCTTTTAAAAAAAAAAATCAACATACCTTTGAGTCTTTTTTTTTTTTTTTTTATTTTCCATGCCACGAACTGCAACCCTAGAATTTATAAACTTCCATAAAGTGTCCCTGTACTCCAGCTGAAGAGAATACAACTCCAGCTCAGAGTGCTTTAAAAACAACAGGAGATTTACTGTGTTTTACAGGATGAAAAAAATATAGTTGTAAAAAGCCCCATGACATTATTGGGCGCTCCTTGCCAGAGCAGTGAATTATAAATGAGTGGTTCCTAACGCTCATTTATCATTCTTTTTTGTTGTTGCTTTTTTTTGTGATTTTGTAGGAGTCCCAGTGTCCACCCACGGCACCCACACTTAAAAAAAAAATCTACTTTGGCTCCAGAGGCAACATTCATACTGGGTGCAGGTGACGGCTGGCATTTTTGTTTTTTAAATGGGTGCCTCAGTGCCCGTCCAGGGCTCACACAACATACAGATCATTAGAGGCTCTGGCAGGAGCCCCAAGGTTCTCCTGGACCCTGCTTGTTCTACAGCCAACACCTATATTGGTGTTGGCGAGTGTCGGGGCTTTTTCTTTCCTCCAGCCAATGTGGGCTTTTTATGCTTATGCCTGGGTGGGAGCAAACTTGTGTTTCCTGTCCAGGGGATTGTGGGCAGAGAATAAAAGTTTATATTCCCTACCCACACTCTCCCATGCATGGAACACCAATGTCTAGGGGGATGGGATCACCAGGACACTGCAGAAGTGTCGGGCCCTGAGGGATGAGATCCCCTGGGCCAATCTGTGGCTTAGGAAGTGGGCTGAAAGCCCCCTTCCCAAAATTTAAATAGTCACCTGGGGCGATGGGGTCTCCTGGGCCTCTAGGAGGCTTGGTGAGGGGAGCCACATACTTCTTCCCCCAAAAAAACAATTGATCTGATCAATGAAATCTCCTGGGTCAAACAAGCATTTGCAATGCAACGGGTCTCACATTTCTCAGAGTTAGAGCTATTAGTAGTTGTAAACGCCCAACCGGACTTTTCTTGCCACACTAAATGGAAAAAAAAGCTTGATCGCGCTGCTACAGTCCACTCGTAGTAAAACCTATTGGTAAAAGTACAATTATCTACATAACCGGCAAAAGTACAATTAACTATGTAACAGGGTCGAAGTCACGGAAAGCGCTCGACTTCTGCCAAGGGAAATTGTGCTGCAAACAATGATAAAAAGTAGTCCACAAAACAGACAGAAAACAGCGAGCCTTGCATGTTTTCAGTACTTGGTCGCTGTGCTCGAGGAAGGCTAACCACCGGAAAAGGCATGACGTATGCATGCCTTCCACTAATGAATACAAGCAGGTTTTAACAGGCAAGTCCACAAACCAATGAAAGACACTGACGTGACATGGACGGGGCTCCGAGCCCTTTTCTAACTCCTAAAGCGTCTCACAAGCGAAACGCATGCGCAAATGCATGCGACGCAGGCTCGACCCTAAAAAGGCACCCCCCCCAGTTAATGAAAAGCATCCGCCCTTTGACAATCTCCATGAAACCTTCCAAAAAAGTGCTCTTTTTTGCCTAATTTGTGCATGGAAAGTTTCAAGGTGATCAGTCAAGTGGGGGCTGAAAAAAGGGGAGTACCAAATGTGTTTTTCCCATTAATTTACCCCTAGGAACTTTAGATCCAGCTACAGCCTAAACTACTGAATGTATTTACAACAAATGTGGCAGGAAACAAGATCTAGATCCAGAAACAGTGCTTTTTTGTGTTTTGGTGTAAACCTGTTCAGCAGTTTTAGAGTAATTAATTATAAATAAATGTGTCTATTTAGGGACACAGAGGCTCTGCGGATCCAGACAAATCTCAAACTGAGATTTGACTGGCTGCCACCACTTCAACTGGGAGGTAGTGGCAGCCATCTTAGGACTCTGGCAAAATCCCATGTTTTTATGACATGAAGGGTTTCAGCAAGCATGCCCTCATTCATGACAGACAACTCCTGTCCCAGTTGTGGATTTAAGATATAGAGTGGTGATGATGGGAAAATCCTGTGTTTGTATAAATCATTAGGATAGCCAAACCTTTTCATATGTATCACTAGAGTGAACACCTTCTGGCATATTAGTGTATAGACCCAATCCTCTGTGCATGCCTAGACCTTTACAATAATATCCCACACGTGTGTTAAGCATGTTAGTATGTGTAGCCTATGTGTTACATACATAGTGTGTGGGAGTTAGTCAGACTAATGGAAGCCATGGGAATCTATTATAGATTCACCTTGACCAGATTTACCCAAGATGAGTTGCCTTCGTCCTTTCCTGATTACTTCTTCAGTTGGGCTATTGACATCCAGGTAAAATATAACATGTGCCTTTATTGTGGGTGATCCATGATGGGACTAACTCTGTTGTGTGCAGCACCACTTTATACATATGCTGTATCTGAAGAACTGTCTGGAAGAGACACCTGGAAGACGAACCAACTCAAATCGATTCTACAGCTCAAGACAATGAATCCTTATCTCACATTTGACAGTTATGTATGAAAGTAGGATCCAAACTACCCAACTTTTTTCCTGTTCTAAGTGCACTTTGAACACAGAAGGGACTTCTCTGGAGAGTACTCAGAGGTTTGCTGTGCAACAAGGGCTGATGTCAGCCTGACAGGTAGTCTCTCAGATGGTGATGGGACATCACATGAAGTCTTAAACTCTTGCTAGAGGAGCTGTAAACTTGTCCTGAAACATTCCAGAGAGGAAAGGAGCCTGTCTACATTGTCGGAGGACAGACTGCTAAGGAAGGAGCAAGTACCAGTGTCACTGGTGATTATGGGGTGTCCAGAAGAAGCAGAGTTGTGTAAAGTGATGTTGGAGTTGTCTGGTGTCAGAGGGCACCGCGGACTCTTCTCCAGGTTTCATGCAGGAACTGTAACTCCGTGACAGTGTGTTTGCCGAAGGACTCATAGGACCATGATTTGCTGTTGCTGAGCAGCTTATCTGGTGCTGCCTTAGTCAATTCGCTTAATGGCTCATCTGGGGCTGCATTAGCCCACGTGCCAGAGACCTGTCTAGGCTACAGCTACTTATCCCATCTGTCCAGTTGGCACCAGGGTGGGCTACAACAGCTAATCATGAGGATCTCAGTAGGACTGCATCTACTGGTAATCCGACTAGGACCACACCATCTCAGGACTGTAGATATGCAGGTGTCCCTGAAGTATAGACTGAGTGGGCATGCTGTTGAATGCAGCCCTGAACTTCGCGCCGAAGAAGATTAACAGATGATTGCTAATGTGTGGTTGCTCTCTTAGTTGTGTGGGCATGCCATTGATGCTCTGGCAGCCAAGTTGTCCTGAAATGAACCTGAGAGGACTTACTCATCCTGTGAATGGGTAAGACTGCAAATACTTGAGACTGAATATAACAAACTTATTTTTTTGCAAAGATAGGCACTGGGGTGGACATTCACATTATTGGGTCTGTTGGTTGATTGTTGAACTCTGAGCTCAGTCACCACTATCACCTCCTCCCTAAGACAAGTGTGGAATGCGTTGTAGCTAGGTCTATCTGCGGAACAATAGTAGGATGGATGCCTGGACACCATAGCAAACAGCCCCATGGTTAAGACCCAATAGACCTTACCTGCTCCATGGCTCCCTACCTAAACTGGGTTGTGGAGGTTATCGTTAACAAAGTTTTTCAGTGAAGTTCTGTTTTTATAATAATATGCTACACTCACATTATGTATCAGCCATGCACAGTGGGGCTGGCTGCAGGACCTAAGCTTTGAACATACCTTGAACTAATACAAATGTGGGAAACCAATGCACATGGTGCATATCGGCCATCTGTGCATAGTGATGCTAGGCTTCAGGACCTAGCCTATGCCATGCCCTACTCCAAACCCTTGTCCATCGACCCAATGAGATTTGTGGATCCTTCAGTCCTCTGAAAATCTGCAAATCCTCTATTGGATAAAAAAATGCTTTGTGGTATTTTTGCATTTTTCCAATATATTATACTCCATGATTTGAAGATCTGAATTCAAAAAGATCTCCGAGTTCAAGGTCAGGATAAACAAAGTTCTTTTTCATCTTTTTATCATTAGCCCATCAAAAGAAAACCTGCCAGATACCATTTTGTTACACAAAATGGTATCTACATAAATCAAGCCACAAAAGGTTTTCCCATGGACGAAACACCTTGCCATAACTAGCCAGAAAGCAGACTCCATAATATTTAACCTAATCAATATTATTATATCATTAATTTCTTCACTGTATCTAAGGCACTCACCAGTTCACCTCCATGAAATTGAAATAAATTAAGTTACCTGGCATTAGTTTTCAAGCATACTGCTGGGAGTGTTACAGGACATATTTCCTCGGCTCCATTTCCCTATGGCATAATTCAACATACAGGGAGTGCAGAATTATTAGGCAAGTTGTATTTTTGAGGATTAATTTTATTATTGAACAACAACCATGTTCTCAATGAACCCAAAAAACTCATTAATATCAAAACTGAATATTTTTGGAAGTAGTTTTTAGTTTGTTTTTAGTTTTAGCTATGTTAGGGGGATATCTGTGTGTGCAGGTGACTATCACTGTGCATAATTATTAGGCAACTTAACAAAAAAAAATATATACCCATTTCAATTATTTATCATTACCAGTGAAACCAATATAACATCTCAACATTCACAAATATACATTTCTGACATTCAAAAACAAAACAAAAACAAATCAGTGACCAATATAGCCACCTTTCTTTGCAAGGACACTCAAAAGCCTGCCATCCATGGATTCTGTCAGTGTTTTGATCTGTTCACCATCAACATTGCGTGCAGCAGCAACCACAGCCTCCCAGACACTGTTCAGAGAGGTGTACTGTTTTCCCTCCTTGTAAATCTCACATTTGATGATGGACCACAGGTTCTCAATGGGGTTCAGATCAGGTGAACAAGGAGGCCATGTCATTAGATTTCCTTCTTTTATACCCTTTCTTGCCAGCCACGCTGTGGAGTACTTGGACGCGTGTGATGGAGCATTGTCCTGCATGAAAATCATGTTTTTCTTGAAGGATGCAGACTTCTTCCTGTACCACTGCTTGAAGAAGGTGTCTTCCAGGAACTGGCAGTAGGACTGGGAGTTGAGCTTGACTCCATCCTCAACCCGAAAAGGCCCCACAAGCTCATCTCTGATGATACCAGCCCAAACCAGTACTCCACCTCCACCTTGCTGGCGTCTGAGTCGGACTGGAGCTCTCTGCCCTTTACCAATCCAGCCACGGGCCCATCCATCTGGCCCATCAGGACTCACTCTCATTTCATCAGTCCATAAAACCTTAGAAAAATCAGTCTTGAGATATTTCTTGGCCCAGTCTTGACGTTTCAGCTTGTGTGTCTTGTTCAGTGGTGGTCGTCTTTCAGCCTTTCTTACCTTGGCCATGTCTCTGAGTATTGCACACCTTGTGCTTTTGGGCACTCCAGTGATGTTGCAGCTCTGAAATATGGCCAAACTGGTGGCAAGTGGCATCGTGGCAGCTGCACGCTTGACTTTTCTCAGTTCATGGGCAGTTATTTTGCACCTTGGTTTTTCCACACGCTTCTTGCGACCCTGTTGACTATTTTGAATGAAACGCTTGATTGTTCGATGATCACGCTTCAGAAGCTTTGCAATTTTAAGAGTGCTGCATCCCTCTGCAAGATATCTCACTATTTTTTACTTTTCTGAGCCTGTCAAGTCCTTCTTTTGACCCATTTTGCCAAAGGAAAGGAAGTTGCCTAATAATTATGCACACCTGATATAGGGTGTTGATGTCATTAGACCACACCCCTTCTCATTACAGAGATGCACATCACCTAATATGCTTAATTGGTAGTAGGCTTTCGAGCCTATACAGCTTGGAGTAAGACAACATGCATAAAGAGGATGATGTGGTCAAAATACTAATTTGCCTAATAATTCTGCACTCCCTGTAGTGTAGTCTTATTGGTAAACGGAGCCTGATCTGCAAAAGCATTTTTTCTTTTTGTTTTTCTGCACAGGGATTGTTTTTCTTTCTTGTGAAGCCTCAGAAACCTCTTCCTCTACATTTCATGCAAGTACAAGGCAATTCGGTCACCTTTCCACCTTGGACTAGGAGTTATTCCAGCCCCTTGCTGGAGTAAATTGCTGACCATTCCAAGTTTAGGAAACGGTCAGATTGGAAAATACAGGTTTGTTGCCCTTTACAAACTGACAAGGATAACTGTGCTTTTTTTGCACCAACTTGCCACGCTTTGCGTGGGAGTTCCTACTGCGCACCTCTCCTCAGTCACGGTGTTGAAATATGCCATTGTAATTTGTAAACCCATTTACGTCTGCGTAGATTTCTTTTGTGAGTTCTGGTCAGACGTAAATTCAGTTGTTGAATGCTGTAAATGTACACTTACGGCCGAAAATGCCTACATAAGTTTGCTCTCATGGTGCTTATCAAGTATAGTAATACATTTAGCTATAGTGTTTACCATAACATTTTGCTAAACAAAAAAGTTAGATCACAGGCTAAAGGATGACTCTGAGAAGGCGAGGCAGAGGATTGATAACAATGCCCCCGAAAACTGAGTGGGTATAGCAGTTAGCTCATTGGAATTCCGAGCTTTGACGCTTACTTGAGGTAGGAAATCAAGAGCAGTTGATCTGAGTTATTCAAATTCGAAGGCATCTTATCTGGACAAAATAACTCTTTATTTTGTACTTTGAATGATACAAATGCTTGCCAATATCTTTATAAATAATCTACTTTTTATTGCAGCTCCGATGTGTATTTGAATAACATAAAATAAACTCAAGGCAACACAAATAAATTATTCAGCGTTTTGATTATTGTGTTCCTATTTTAATTGTCTTTTGGGCAGGTGGGAGTGCGTTCTCCAGCAACAGGGCAGATTTTCAGGATGAAATATATTCAGCCTGCAAAAGCAGTCCTCCAGGTGTATCCTGTGGGTTGATAATGTGCTAATTAGTAGGATTTGTTTTACGACGCTGTAAGCGGTGAACAAAATCACCAATTTCTGAGAAAAGAAAGAAAGGAAACGCCTACTCACTGCTCCCCTCTGGAGTCAAATCACTTAAGAACATGCACGGTTTGACAGATTTTAAGTTTCATTGTTTCACCCGCCAACAGTCCAGGCCCATTTTCAAGTGCGGTTGCAAGAAAACCCTCTGTGTCGCCAAATACAATCAGAGCAACCAGCCTTCCATTGCCCCCAGTTTTCAGGTGGTGTACTTGTGGTCCATTTGTTTTGCTGCCTCTTCTGGCAAAGGGCTCTCCATTCCTCATAAACCACCTCTCCAAAACTCCTCTTATTCATTCCAGCCCTGGCAGTGTTGCTGTAGATATGGTTTTAGTAAATATACTTTGTGTGTTTAACCAAACATCCTTGGTCTTCTGGAGCCCTCAATGAGTGTGCATATCTTTTTCTAGCCAAACCAAAGATACGGTAGCCTGGCACAAAAGCAGTCATGCTTAACCGTGAGTCAATGTGTGAAGTATTTATGCAGAACTCAAACAGTAAAAAAGAGGAAATACAACACAAGAAAAATCCCAAACAATCAGAAAAAAATAGAGTAAACTTTAATAATGAAAATTACACCAAAATTATAAAAATACATTCTGTAGCACCAGAGTCACTCGTTTTTAAAGCTTTAAGTAAAAATAGCATCACATCGGATATCTGGTCACACCAGACCAAATAGGGACAAAGTGAGTTGAGACTAACTGTGATGCAGTGCTGGGGATCAGGGCCAGGTTCATCCAGCTAGAAGTTTTGCCTTCTGACTCTAAAGTGAAGACAGCGCGGAATGGCTCTGCATCATCCTGTGTCGCACTGTGTTGAATCCGGTGAGACTTTTTATCAGGAGCTGTGGGGCTCTTTGTTGCTCTGCAACAGATCCAGTAAAGCTGCAGATCGGGAGTTGCATGGTGCTGAGATGCAGGGCCCTGCATCACTCTGTGTCGGATCTGGTGAGACCTTCAGCTAGCAGGGAGAAGTGCACTCTGACTCCACCCAACAGTCCAGGTCTTGAGGACAGCACTTGGAGGTCAAGACTCTCTCCCACAGAGGCTAGCAGAAGAGATCAGGTGATCTAGTTGGGTCTTAGCTGGAAAGCATTAAAGGCCCCTGGAAGCTTGCTGTGTCCCTGTAGCTCAAACAGGAGGACAGTCTCCCACTGGCTTCTCTATCTTGTTGGTAACCTTTTGTGCTTCCATTCACTGTGTGGCTGATTCTTACCCTGTGTTTCACAAAAATTAACTTTGCCTTTCACTATAACTTATTAATGTTTTGCTCATTTATAAAGTGCTCTAAAGCCCTTGCTCTATATAATACTGTAAAAATAAAACCCATCAAAATCTATCTATTTATTGGGTGAATTGATTTCAGCAAAGATTACGTTTTTTTCACCATCTTCCAGTCATTTGCACACATTCCTCACAATATAGCAAAGTGAGTGCATTTGTAAATCACACTTTTACAGTAGTAACTGTTGTGAATATCTGAGCTAAAGTGGTAGTAGGTGATCCTATTAGGCTTTCTGTTTTTTCTCCTGAAAACTTAACTCTGCTAATGTTTGAAGACAAAAGCAATCATTCACAGTTTACAACATCTTTGCTTGTTTCCAAGTGTAATATATACATGAACCCTCTTAGGAATTATTGACTGGAGTCAAGTGCAGGGGTATATGGGGCAGGAGATGACGATTTGAGGTTCAGAATCTCGAAACCAAAATCAGACTGTTTTGAGTTTTGTGCCTGTATTGGGGAACAACATAAAGGACCCAGAATTACAGTGTCTGGGCAAGGGCGCTGTGGCTAGGG
Organism: Pleurodeles waltl; assembly: GCF_031143425.1. Classification (NCBI taxonomy): domain Eukaryota; kingdom Metazoa; phylum Chordata; class Amphibia; order Caudata; family Salamandridae; genus Pleurodeles; species Pleurodeles waltl. The sequence continues at coordinate 1,257,507,977 of NC_090445.1, read as the reverse complement.
CAAGGTGAGTGTGAAGTTCTCAGCCAGGGTACTAACAGGTACGGATCTGTACCTTGAAACTTGTTCATGTGTTTTCTGACCCTGTAAATTTGTTCAAGAACCTCATGTAGCATGGTGGATTAGTATTACCCTCTGGGATTCGGCTCAGAGGTACTCCTCTTGAGGGCCATAATGTTTAATCCTTAATGTAAAGTGATCTTCTCATTCCCCTATCATTTTATACAGCTTCACCTTTAGTGTCAGTGATTATCAATTGAGGTCATTTCCCAAAAAGGCATAACTTAACAGAGATATATTCCATAGGGTGAGACTTTGGATTGTTGGCCAGAGAGCCATTTTCTCAGGCACACTGTGCATTATTGTTTATCATGTAGCCTGAGGGTCACATTTTTTGAGCATCAGCCCGTTAAAAATTGATACAGAAAAAATAAGTTAATAAAATGTTGATCCTTCAGAATTTCAGGTAATCAACTAAGTGGCCATTATGGGTGGCACTCAGCTATAGCCAGTTTTCCATATTTGTTTATGCATCACAAAACTCTTTATTTTCTGCACACTGGCTCCCTTTTTACCAGTGCAAGCAAAATGTGTTGGTCAGCTCAAAAATTACATTCATACAGAGTGACTACAGATTATTCAATCATATAATTACATTATCAGCTCAATTTGACCCGTTCTTTGAAATATTATTGAAATAGTTATATGGCAATCAAAATCCCACAATGCAAACCCTTATTTTGCATACTCAATCAGGCCCAAGTGGGCAACTAATCATTTTACACTCCCTATAGCTATCCTGACCATTACAGGCATTCTTTTATCATAAATAACAACTAAATACAAACATCTGATTTTGCATAAAAAAAGGATACAATAGCACTTTTGTTTGATAGTATCAACCCTAAGGTTGATATCATACTTCAACTTGTGACCCTGTTTGCTTCTATGAAAGCTTCAGTCTGTCACCCTAATTCCAAAAAATAAAAAGTGAAAGTGTGAAACCCTGTTGGGCATTAAAAAAAAATCAGTAAAATACTTTGATGGCAACTAACAACTAAGAGAAACAAAGAGACAAATAATCATATGTTAGTTATTGTCCAGACCCATATTTCATCCCACGTGCTCTTCTAGTTTCTCATCCAAGTTTAACCCCAAGGGAATTAAACCTGATGATAATTTTTTATTCCAATCTCCCCAACTCAAAGGTCCTATTGCCCCCTCTCTCATGCATAGGGACTCTGTCCAGTACCACACATTGCAACAGATTCACTTGTTTGTCATGGTAAGTCTTAAAATGCCTTGCTAAAGGGTACTTTTATTCTCATGGAGAATGGCTCTCATGTGTTCTAAAACTCACTTTTTTGGCTCTATGGATCATGCTCCCCACATAATATTTATCACACATGTAATGCAGTGCATAGACACAGTATTCCGAGTTTACATGCCAGATGTGTTTTTATGTAATAAGATTTAAATTATCGGAAACTCAACTTCTTTACAACTCAAACTGTGTCTGCATGCCTTGCACTCACCACAGGAAAGAAACCTTGAACATGGCTCTGGTTGTGGTACTAGGCTCCTACTTATAGAGTCTTTAAGGGAGGTGTTCTTCCTGAATCTAATCTTTGGATACTCTTCCAGAATGTTATTAATTGTATCATCAGTTTTTAACACATGCCAGCATTTCCGAAATATCTTTTTCACTTCATTGGTCTTACAATGGTGGGTTGTAATCTGATCAATTCAGTGCCCTCCTCTGAATTTCTTTTAGGTGTCAGCAGATTTTCTCTGTTGATGGACCTGGCCCTCTCCAGGGCCTTCTTGACAGTGACGTTTGCATAGCCTCTATCAATAAATCTCTTGGTCATGATCTCAGCTTCCCTATTGTAGGCCGCAACTGAACTGCAGTTGCATCTTGCCCTTAGAAAATCGCCGTAACAAATACTATTTATTAAGTTCTTGGGGTGACAGCCACTAGCATGTCATCCAAGAATTCTATCCTCTTCTTATGAATCTGACATATACATTTTAGATTTAATGTGTTGTCATTAAGGGTATCCACAAACTCATGTGCAGATTTACTATCTTCATTCCAGATACAGAAAATGTCATCTATGTACTGTACCCACAGGACTACGTGCTCCTCAACAAGGCTGATTTTTCAGACCACCTATTCCTCCTACCAGCCCAGGTACATCCCAGCATAACTGGGGGGGAAACTGGTGCCCACTGTAGTTCCCTCTTTTTATATAAGATGCCTTAATGACAGTGCCTCACTGCAAAATAGGCAGAGGGCCCACCATACCACCCCTCCTAAGCCTTGTATAAATGAGCTCCTAATCCCAACATCTGACTGTAAGGTAGCAGTGGATGCCAGAGTGTTACAAGACACTAAGCATCTTAAGATTTGCCCTTCAGGTCTATCCAAGAAACCCCAATAATTTATATTTGCAAATTCCACTGCATATAACAAAGTAGCAGGGATCTTTGCTTAGTAGGCTGTAAGAAGATTGCCAAATGATGTCTACCTACTGCCTTGTAAAATGCCCCTAACCCACTCGCTTGGGAACAAGACTTACCTACCTTATTTGATATGTGGTCAGAATCACTTAGGCAACCAGACATAATTTTCCCCAAAAGCAATATGTTTTTACTTGTTCTAAATTCTGGAAACCAAAAAACCTTGAGAAATGTATCTTTGTATGTGTTTTTTTCGCCCAAAAAGCATTCTACTTGACATTTGGAGGCATGTAGCTACAGGAAAGCTGATCAACATAGCATTTAAGGGCTGCCAGATGATTACTTATCCCTTTTTGTGTGAGATCAAGGACTGCAATATCATCAGCATATAGTAAACAGATCAAATAAGGCCCTCTGATACTTGGCGCAAAACCTTAGCTCTTTGATAAGGCATTGGGGAGATCATAAATATACAGTGAAAACAATAATTAGGCCAATAAACACCCCTGCTTCAATCCGTTTTTGGTTGGAGTCTCGGTTGATAGACCCCGATCACCACCCATCAGTACTTTGCAACATGTAGAGGAATGTGGTGCTATAATCAAATGCAACAAATTAGCTGGGATGCCCAGGTTAATAACTTCTTCCACAAAGTCAGATGATCAACCTTATCAAAGGCTGCGGAGAAGTCTATAAAAGCAGCATATACAGTACCCTCTCTAATCGTTACATATTTTGCATCTATTACCTGAAGCAATGTGATGTTATTTGTTCTATGGTCTTTCCTGAAGCCGGACTGTTCCAACGGTATGATCTGATTGCTCTCTGCCCAAGTCTTGAGATGTTCTAATAGGCTTTTGGTAAATACCTTGCCGACCACATCCAGTAGAGCAATTTGTCAGTAATTTACTGGAGAAAATCTATCACCCTTTTTATGTTAAGGCATTATAACACTTTCTAGTCATGACAAGGGCAGTGTATCTCTTAAATAACAGTGTTTAAATACAGGTTGCAAGACTTTTGCCCAAAGTGAAGGTTCCTGCTGAATCATTGAGACTGGAACATCAACCAGGCCCATTGTGCCCGAAGCTTGTGGGGGCTTAATGAATGTCTCAATCTCAGTTGCTGAAGGGGGACCGTAGCCATAAACTTCTCTGGTATAATTGAGCAGTAAATCTTTCTCAAACAATACAGTATTAGAACGTTTTGCGTCCAAGGAGAGAATATAACCTCTCCAACAACACTGCAGCAATAAGAGGTGGGAAAGAGATCTTATTGGTACCACAGCATTCTGCAACAATTGTCCAATATTTGTATACATTCTTTAAAAAGGCAGCTTCCTTCAAATCAGTCCACCTCTGCTCAATTATCACCTTTATTAGGCCTGCCTTCAGCCAACATCATCTTCTCTTTAATAAGGATATCATTCTACCCCTTTCTTTTGAGAATGTAATAAACTGCAGCTTAATTTCCTTATTTAAGAGTAACACAGAGGAGCTCTCTTTCTTATGTGGAGACCTTGAACATACTTGGCGATTACCCTTTGTTACTGGACCATAAACTCAGAAAAACAATTAAGGATGTCCCTGTTCCAATTGTCTAGAGACACAATATCTCTCTCTAGGCATTTTTTTAAGTGAGTTATTTTTTAAGGGAACCAGTGAGTTTCCCTAGTGTTCTTATTAAATTGGTTTCTTGGCCTTCACAATTCCAGGCCTCTACAGCAGTCAGGCTCACATGTAAAGAAAGGACAAGTATACTATGATCACTAAATGAGGTATCTAAGACTATCAAATACTCAACATGTTGTGCTATATGAAAAGAGCCTACAAGGAAATCTATAATAGAGTCTCCCATCAAAGATTTGTGTGTAAATTGAACTGGCAAATTCCATTTGAATCTCCCATTTAAGATCATATAACCATTTTTCCTCAGACAGTTTAGAAAAATATAGTCCCTTTTATTCATTCTAATTTTAGTTGGAAACAGCAGAGGAGGGATGTTAAATGCAGATTCCTTCTCTGCATCACAGAATATGTTCTTCATGGAGTGAATAGACAATTTACAGTTAAGGTCTCTGGCTAGCAGTACGTCACCTTCTCTTTCATTCTTCTTAGTCAATGAAATCTAATTAAACACTCCAAGTAAGGTTTTATTATAGCAGATATCCAGGGAAATAAATGTATTTACCACTAGCAAAGGGAGTCTTCTGCCACCCTCTACAAAGAAGTTAACCTTCAGTACTTGGAAAAGATTTGAAGGGGCTGCACAGTTTTTCATATTCCCGCTTTAACTTATTACGAAAAAGTATAGCAATTCTCCACTTTGCATGGTCTTTCTTAGAGGGCAACACTTTGCAGCATAAAACAGTATATCCTGCACACGAAAAGTCAATGGTACACCAGGTTTCCTGGATGCAGAATCAACATGTAATCTACTTAAAAAAACTTTTTTTTATTCCCTTTGCAATTGGTGCTGCATTCCAGGAAACCACTCTGAGTTTGTTACTAGTGACCAAACTTTGGGGTGTGTCCCTTCGCCTGAGTACTATTCAATGCTCCAGATAACCAACTCAATTTCTCTCACTCGTCCTCCAACTGGGAGGAGAAGGAGCCAGTAACATCTGACCCTGAATATTTTACTATCTTCTCACCACTCAAAACAGAGACCTTCAGATTTCTTAAAATTGGAGCAGAAACATCACAATCATGAGCCGACCAATCACCAAACAGTGAATGAAATGGATGAACAGATTGCATCCCATACTGGAATTACATTAATACCTCAACACTGGAACTGATCAGAATTTTGTAAAATTAGATTGGCAACAATTTTAGGATAAAATGAGATCTTGATTAAAAACTCCTGAAACATGCAGTAGATCCCAAGAGAAATATCTTTGCTTTGTATCAGCTTTAAATTTTCAACTTCTGCAAGCAAGATAAATAAAAATGAGCAATTCATAATTAGAACAGAGTCAAACAGTGCACCAAAGTCAAGACATACTGTGTTCACAGAGGCCAGAGTGGAAGAGACAATACTATGGAGAGAATTTCAGCTCTGCTGACAGCGATTTTGAAAGTTATTTAGCTCAAAGTTAGTCTTAGCAGCAATGGGGGAGGCAAAAAAAGGACTAGCTCTAGGATTCTGTAATGAGGGTGACACCTCTGCAACAAAGAGCTCATCCCGTAGTGATCACAACTCCTTTTTTTCATGCATTCAATAATGATTAATATTCTCCTTCAGGGACAGAGTTCCAGAGACTCCCATTTCCTGGAACCTAATTTTCCTCAACTTTTTCTTCAACATCTTCAGTTTACTCTTCTTAGAGAAGCATTTTTTTGCATTTCCCATCCCCTTACTAATAGGTGGAACAGAAGTCTCTGATGTACAGGAAGTGGACCAAACCGTTGGTTTTAAGATTGAAAAGGGTTCCACCACAGTGCCTGAGTCCTTAGGCAGGATTTCAGCTTCAGGAGGGGAGAGGGTAATTGTAAAAAGATTTTTTAGTGAATAAACAGGGCTGTCTTGACAAGATAAATTCCCAACATGGGCTGCTTTACAGGATATTTGAGATTTGACAGCTTAAGTTCCCTGATCAAGTTGAGAGGCCCGTTTATGAGTTTTTCCTGAATGAAAGCTGTCAACTGCCACCGGAGATGGACCAAGATCGGAAGCACCCAGCTTTCTACAAGTCTCATGAGTAGCAGTTAAAAAAATCTTGGCTGGGGCAAACCCCTCCTCCTTTGAGTCCTTCAGCGCTTTCAGTATTACCAACAAAATATCTTGTATATGGTCAGAGTTACTCACTGATTTTTCACGTAAAGCTAGAAAAGAGGCTAAAATTATTTCCATACATTTAAATCACTAGGATATTAACACATATTGTCCAGGAAGATCAAAGGTCTGATTTCCAGGAATCTCAAATTCAGGGGTTGCAGATGTACTGTATGAAGTACCGAAGAAGCTTAATCCATAGGTGACTTCACTGTAGGCTAAAGAGGACCTTAAATTGGCTACCACATTAACATCGATGTCTGTGAGAGTGAAATCCTTGATAAAGAGCTCACCTAATCCTTTACAACTAGGAGGTGTACTGTTCTCTAGTGCAGCAACTGATGATGATTTTACAGCAGGTGAAACATGTGAAGCATGATTTACATAATTTTGAGCAGCCGTAGAACAACAGTAGAAGGATCAGGAGCCGCTCCATCAGCCATTATAACTAGGCCAGTTTGCTTCTCTTTTTGAAAGAAAGAGAAAATGTTCTCTGTACTTTTTGTGTGGGAAAAACTAAGCCCCTTATTTCTAAGATGATTTGATTTAGTTTTCTTACACGCTCTTGTAAAAATTAATCTGCCACGGCATAATGTCCGGGCAGTCATGCTAGTGTTACCTAAAGCCTCCAGGCCTCCAAGCCAAGTTAAAAAACGAAGCTATAGGGTATATTGTTGGGTTACACTTCAACATCTAATGAGTACTTTAAGGGCTGAGCCTGCAGAGTAGTCCACAGAGTATTCACAAGAGCCCAACAACTTGGTCCTCAGATGAACAGCGGGCAGATTACAGGCAAAGTGCAAAAAGTGTGCAACAACTTGGCAATGATTAGGAAGTAACTGAGTGTGAGAACATCAGCTAGCCAGCAAACCACACCTAAATCTAGATATGGGCCACTTCTGCTGAACAGCTAACTTTACTCCTGTAGAGTGCCTACAGCCTACGGCCCTCCTGCACCGTTTAGTCTTTCAATGCATTTATCCAGGACTGCAGACTTCAAAGTGACTGTGTGTCCAAAAGGATAGAGGCCACCAAGAAACTACCTTTCCAGCCACGCTTTGGTGCAGTGCCTCACAGGCACCACGGCACCTCCTGTCTGACGTCTTGTTTCCTCGCCTCCTCACCTGTGTCCGCGATTGCGTTTGTGGTTGCGTTTGTGGCTGTGGACCCTTGTGGCACCTCCTCCCAACAACGTGTCTGCCACATTCCTTACACCATGGTGCAGCAATTCACAGGGGATTGCCTCGTGGCCCACAACGCTTCATCTCCAGCATCGCATCTCACCTCCTCACCTTGTGACTGTGGTCCAGCAGTGCCTCCTTCCACCACAGTGACAACCATGCTTTGACTCACTGTGCCAATCTGCCCCACGGTTGATCTCAACCCACGGCTGCTCTCTGGCTTCTTTCCTGTTTCCAGTTTCAGAAATGTTGGATCAAAGAATGAAGCTTTTGACAATATTACGAGCAAAAGTCTCTCAGGCCCATTATTCTTAAAATTACAGTATTTAATTTATACATTTCAAAAGGTAAAGGATACATTTCTCATATGAGAACTATGTCAGTGTACTTTTGGGCCAGGTACTTTCGTATTTTTTATTTTTTATGTATTGTAAAATCCCTCTCACATTTAATAATAAGATCTTCAGGGGTTTAGTTTTTTGTGACATGTACTGAACATGTCCTATGTTTACTCTAATTGCAATTAATGCCTCTTTTGCGTTCAAGGTATGCTGTAACATCTGTTGTGATTATGATGATACTCCCTGTCCACTCCCTGTCAGCTGCAAGTAAAAGAGTATTGTAAGTAAAGGATAAGTAAGCTGCAAGGTCAGCTGCCAAAATCTCAAACCTCCCAACTCGTAAATCAGTGGGCTACACTTCTGTTCTGGAGGTCACTAATTCTTCAGACCTTGGCATGAACCTGTGAGTGCAAGGGGTGTCCCAGGCATCTGTATATGGGTAGGGCAGGGAAAAAGGAAAGAGAAATGGTAGGGTAGTCTTTGGGGAAATGGGCATTAGTAGGTAACTGTGGTCAAGCCTGTGTGTCCGTGTTGGTTGTTTCTTTTGTATCCAGGAAGCATTCCAAGTTGTCTGATTTTTCAAATTCTACAGTTTTTCCCTATTTGTGATGATCAATAGGGCTGGACCTAATAAGCCTTATTTCATCTTTCTCTAATGCAAACAAAGCCTTAAAGCAAGAACCTATTTTCTTTTCAGGATGGTGCCAGCTGAAAAATCCACTGATGGGTAGATCGTATGGCCCTCAAATGTATTGACTCCGTTCTGCCTCTCAGCTTGCAGAACATGTTGTGTCTGTTGGTGGTGTAGGCAGTAAGCTATAATGAGTGATGGGTGTTTAGTATTACTTTGAAGTTGTAAACTTTATGAAGTGGATTCTTTGAAATTCCAGTCATTGTGAAAAGTCCCTCTATAAGAGATGGGGGACAAATGTTACTGAAATATCCTCCATGGCGCCAGTTTCAAGCCCCTCATTAATACCATGGAAGCGTAAATTGTCTCTTAGAGATTTGTCTTCCAAGTCTGTTTTCTGGAAATCTTGCTATTTACCAGCTCATTTTCATGGTGGTTTAAGAAATACAAAATAGTGCCCATAATCAGAAGAAAGTGAGGGTCATACTGTTGCAATGCACTGGTGTGGGGGCATAGTGGACTGTAGTCAAAGTTAGTAGAATGGGCGTTTCACCTCCTGTACCCTCTGTATTTGTGGATGAGTTACCACTGCAAGCTGTCACCGAACCCCTAATACAATGCCTTGGGCATGAGCTGCCTGGAGGGTTGTTGCCACATTTAGGCTACTTATGGATTTTCTAGTTAACATAATTACAATCAAATAGGCCCTAGGTGAATGTAGCACATGAGTAGAAAAGTCTTGAGTATACAATTCTGGCTATATTTTCCATCCACAGGGCCTCCTTGAGCTTTATTTACCGCTCTCCTACAGGTTTTCAATGTCATATCCACTCACCTCATTTTAAACAGTTCCCTTCAGTTAGTCTTGAAGTGCAGTAGTGTAACAAAAGTTGAAGGCTCCCCCCTCCCTGCAAAGTACCTGTAGGGGCCACTTCCCCTTGTACTCAGTCACAGGCCTGCCACCTGTGCACAGCGTACTGTGCTGAGGGTACATTCTGGAGCTTGGGGCCCCCCACACAGCAGGGATTGTGGGGGCCTTTGTTACGCATCTGTTGTAGTGGGAACCCTAATTCCTTAGAAGCAGCTCTGGATCAGTGTGGTCTCTACTGGCACTTGCAGGTCTCTGACTTTGGCGGGTTCGCTGCTGTGGACGTAAGATCAATATGTTCCTGTTGTAATGAGGACTTCAAAACCTGTCTTTGTTCAACTATTTCCCCTCTATTGCTGAATGTTTTTTCTTAAGGGTAGTATTTAGGACCCTACCTCTCCCCAATCAGCCAAAGAGAAGAGGCCCACATGGGAGAACACTAGGAAGCAGCCATTTTTACTGCCATTTTCCATTAAAAAAACAGTTTCAAAACTGAGTTTAAATTCTGGCTTAGACTTACAAAACCACTAAAATTCACCAATTATAGAAACCAATGCACATAACACATGACATATATATATATATATATATATATATATATATATATATATATATATCCGTGTACACTATGACTACACCCAGTAAAAAATATTTGAGGCTACAAAGACCTAGAGACCTAGAAGAAGCAAACAGTTGAGCAATCTTGTGTTTACGATTTGATGCAGGCTTCCCTATCATCAGACTTCTAATTTGATAAGCTCGAAATCAAAGCAAAGCTGCAGAAACCGTGATTCAGCTCGAAGGCAAGTGAGAAGCTTTGGGACTGAAAAAAAAAGCTTCCAAGTCCCTCTGCGGGGAATTACCATACCCGAGGACAGGATAACCTACTAGAATACGATGATAGGATAGGTTTTTCTGTTTTTGGACGATAAGAAACATTATCTTCCATTAAAATACACTTCACTTTCTACTACTTGAAAGATTAAGTCCAAAGACTTGTTTATTTGGCAGCGCAGTTTAATACTCAAACAAAGGGTAATGAGGTAGAAGGGAAGAAGACGAGGAAAACAAGGAGAAAAGATCCAGGCAGACAATATGACACCGTAAATCGCGGGTGACATCTGAAAGCAAAGAGCTGGACAGGGCTAAACTTTGTTACAATATTTTACATTGGGACATTAGTTGTTTTTATTTTTTCAAGTCAGGATTGCAGTTGTCCCTCCCAAATTTCTGGTTAGCCAGTTACATGTTCATGCTTTTGAATCAAACAGGCTACGATTTCACATTCTTCCACTAACCTTAAGGTGCAGATAGATAAAGAGCAGGAAGTCGTGTTAAACATGAACAAATGTGTATTTGAAACAATAAGCCTTGGACAGTACATGTGTTTAATTAAGAAACAATATTAGCTATTATTCAAAGATAGCTGCCCAGGAAAAAATGGCATTGTTTGAACTCAGTTCTTGAAGTATAAACAAAGCCACTGGAATTCTGCGATTCTGCAGCCGTGGCTATCTTTCCATAATTATGGATTTGCTGCATTTGCCACATGATTAATCATTTGCTGCATAACCTGCAAATTTGAACCCCAAAAAGTTGTTTCTAGCTCACGTGGATGAAAAGTTACTAAAAACAATTGTGGTGAGTTTGCTCGCAGTGGAAAACATTAACCACTCATCTTTCAGTTGCTTGTTTCTGTATTTTGTTTTTAAACAGGTACTGATGAAGTGAAATATGTTCCCACAGATTGTTACCATATAAATAAATTACAGAAATATTAAAGTAATTAAATGTGCTGCATTGTGTTGCATAATTTAATCAACTCTGCAGCATAATTTGGTGCTCCTTAGCGACATAATTCCAGTGGCCCTGAATATAGGCAATTATTACAATTGGATACACAGACATATCCACCCTGACCCATGCTTTTCAACATCTACAAGAAGCATTATCGACAATGATCCTAACATGCTATAACTATGAAGATTTATTTGTTTACTTATTTATTTGCGAAGTTTTCTGTAGCGCAAATATGACCCATCAGGTTATCAGAACGCTGTACAGGAAAGTAAAATCGATAAACAAGTACAGATGCAGATAGTAAATACTGTACATATAACAACAGGTTAAGCATATAAAATGATTAAAAGAATAACAAGAAACAAAGTAGAAATAAGAAACATAATTGCATAGTAGAAAGGGAGTCCAGGTATGTATACACAGAATAATACTCAATTTGAATGGCTTCATTCAGGTCTATTTTGTAGGTATGTATTCAGGAGAAACTGTTTTACATATTTTGAATTAGGAGGAAGGATTGGTTGAGGTCTAAGGGTCAGACCTGGTATCAGGAGGAAGAGTGTTCCAAATTCTCAGGGCAAGACTGGAAAGGGAGCACTTATAAGTTCTCTTCTTTTCGTATTTCTGTGGTTTCAACAATAGAGAATTAGAACTTCTTATGGGTCAACTCATACCAGATAGTTCAAGCTTTTTGCCAGGTAAACAGGAATGTTATAATGAAAAGCTTTGTGGGTCAAACCAGCTATCTTGAACTAAATTCTTGATTCGAGAGAGAGACAACTGAGTTGCCTTAGATCTGGTATGATGTGATCACACTTTTTTGATTCTGTGATGGGTCTTGAAGCTGAGTTCAGTATAGCCCTTAAAGGTGCCAGCCTAGCTTTGGGTAACCCTGGTAGGGGCACACTACTGTAATCGAAATGGGAGATAGCTAAAGATTGGACTGCTAACTGCAAGTCATCTGGAGGCAGGAACAGTTTGATTTTCCTTATTGTGTTGAGTTGTGATTGGCTCCACTGGTGGAAGCACTATGATCCTGCATATTCAGGTATTGGTCCAGAGTTATGTCTAATGACCTAGTGGAGTGAGCAACATGTGGGATGCAGTTGAGTGCCATTAGTTATTTGAGTCATTCTTGCGTGGGGGCAGAGTGGTCGTGGTGGGCAATCAGGAGAAATTCCATCTTGAGTGTCTTTAGCATAAGGTATTTGCATGTTAACCATTGTTGAGTTTTCAGTATGGTACAGTGAAGAGTTTTGATATCATCGGATGAAGACATTTTCATGTACAATTGAGTGTCATCGGCATACATGTGATAATGTATGTTAGAGTGATTCAGGATTTCAGTGAGAGGTTCCATGAATAAGTTGAAAAGAGTTTGTGAGAATGCAGATCCTTGAGGGACTCCAATGGAAACTGGTATACTGTTAGAAAGCGATTGGTTGACTTCGATTCTTTGCATCTTCTTCTGAAGGAATGAGGAGAACCAGCATAAAACTGGGTCAGATAACCTCATCCTTTTCTCAAGAAGATCAATCATATTGCCATGTTTGACTATATCAAACGCCAAAGAGAAATCAAGAAGTATAAGTAGGCAAAGTTAATTCTGGTCAAGTAGTCTCAGGGCATCATCTCTAATGTGTGTTAGAGCTGTTTCAGTACTGTGACCTGTCTAATGCCTGATTGGTATTGGTCAAAGGGCTGAAACTGCTCGATGTGGTTACAGAGTTGCAGGTATACGCATTTCTCAAGCAGTTTGGCTAGAGTCATGATGATAGTGATTGGACGAAAATTGTTGGGATCTGACATGTCTGCATTTGTGTTTTTTTGGATGGGGGACCTGTCCTATTTTTAGGCAGTCAGGAACCATGCTCTATGAGAGAGATTCAATGGCAATCTTAGACCAGAGTGGGAGAATAGAGGATATAAGCTCTTTGAAGAAATTAGCGGGCAAAGGATAATTGAAGTAGTTTGAGCGTCTTAATTATGTTATTATTTTGAGTAGTTTGATATCATCTGGTAGTCTAAAGGTATTCCATGTCACAGTTTATTTTGTAGTATAAACCGTAGAGCCAAAAAGAGGGAAACTCAACACAGAACATCAAGAGGAGGGAATGTGCTGGCCTGACTATAAAGATTAAGGGAGGTGAATTGCAATTCTAATTCAATCTTCCTTCTCTTTTCAATGAAGTGAGCGGAGAACTCATCAACACTAGGGAGTCAAACCTTGTTTGCAGAGTGGTGGTTGGTTGAGTAGCTAGCTTATTGATTTATGATATCAAATACCTTTTTCGATCTGTTTGGCCCTATGGATAAGTTTGTTATACAAGCTTCTAGTCATCCTCAACTGGTTAAGGTGTGTTATGCAAGAAGGGTTTCTCCATGCTCTTTCAGCAAGAAAGTGTGCGTCATTCCTCATTAAGTAAGCCATTGAACCAGGGTTTGGAATCTTTACTGCAAATCCCTTTGAGTTGCTTCGGAGCAATTGAGGAGAATATATCATTCATGGAATGGGTGTAATGCCTCATAAGGTTATTCATATTAGTCATGTTTGAGGGCGTAGGAAGGAGACTGTTACTAATGGAAGTTAGATCATATATATTTATGTTTCGCAGATCTCTGGACCATTGTTTAGTCCTACAAGGTTAGCCTTGTCTAATCAGCACCTTCTTCAAGATGAGAAAAGAGATTAGATAGTGATCTGACCTGTCAAAGGTTGATATAGCTTCCAGTTATATGACATTATCCTTAGCTATGATTACATCGAGGGTGAAGCCTTTGTTGTGGGTTGGTCCAATGCAATACTGGGTGAGGTTTAGGTCGGAGAGGAAGGCCTTGAATGTGCTCAATATGAGATTGCGTGTGTTGTTCCAGCGTAAGTTGAAATTCATAAGGAAAATTTGGTTAGGGTTTTGGTCAGAGTTAGAGGATATGATTTCCATTATTTGTTCGATGAAAGGAAAATTATTTCCCAGAGGGTGGTAGATCATGTGGAGTTTACACACCTTCTTGCCTTTGTTCCAAATGTTGATGCCAAGTTATTCAAAGGCGGAAATAGGAGCAGTTTGTGCAAGTCTCACTATGAGCATGGAGTGATGGATGCATGCTATGCCACCTCCAACTTAATTAGGTCTATCCAATCTGATAATGTCATAGTTGGGAGGAACTAAGATGTCCATAATGAGTGAGGGGGAGTCGTTAAGCCATGTTTCAGTTAAGATCAGGAGGTCAAGTTCTTGTGTAAGAATGTGGTCAACAACGTCAGGTGCATGTCTAACCACAGACCTGCAGTTAAGAAGCATAGCTTTGATAGGCAATTTAATTACTACTCCTTCTTGGTGTGATGCGAGGACAAGTAATAAATTATCATTGTTCTGAGTTCTAAGATTGGAACTAGGATCTCTAAACAAGTTGGATGGAATAGTTTGGATATTGTTTGGTGAAGATGATGAGTTATTACGAATGGAGTTGTATGACAGCAGAAGGGAGTGAATGTCGGCATCAGATTGGTGGTCAGTAACTCTTTGTAGTCTGGAATAATGATTAAGATGGGATTGCCATCTCCAGTGCAAGATCGTGGCGGGTTTTCATGGTCAAAGTCTCATGCCAGTAGTGTCTAAACCTTGTGGGAAGGTTGAATTGATTTGTCTCTAGGGTTCTGTCAGTCTCAGATGTGAGGTTGGGATTCCAGTGCTTCTCCATCTTAATAAGTGAAGTGTAACAGGTTCTGTAGGTCGGCTTTAACTAGTTGAAGATCATGCTTAAGATCAGCAAGCTTATCTTCAATGGAGGGAAGTTCTGAGGTACGGATGGATGGTTTATAAGTAGATAGCGAGTGTGACCCCTCGTAGGAGAGAGTGGTGGTCAGCAGGGTGGATTGCTCATAGTTAAGGATGGAGTAGAGTCATGCTCCAGGATGATGTGGGCTGGCAGATGATGTACTGGGGGTGAAGGATGGAAGAGAGGTAGGAAGAGGTTTCAAATTTGCTTAGTCTGCAGGCTTTTTGTGTTGTCGGGCAGTTGTAATTGGTAGGTAGGGGATCATGGTGGGCATGTGGTGGACCCATTGGGGCACAGGTGTTGTAGTAGAAGGGCAATTAGTAGACCTGCAGTTTTCCCGGTTGCAGTTATTGATAGCTTTAGAACAGTGAACATTGTGTCCCACTCTACTGCAAGCAAAGGGAGAAGGCAGGTCACTTGAGTTGGTTTTAGGGGAGGAGAAGGAGTGCTTATTTGTAATGCAAGACCTAGGGCCATCACCAGTGCTTTTATTGTTGCAGCAAGGGAACCGGACATGCAGAGTCAGAGGTGGAGAGGTAGAGGAGAGAGATGGGGCATGAGATTTAGTTGCGGGCTGGAAGAGATACTTTGGTTTGGTGAGGTGAAGAGACAGAGTTAGACAACGTATTTTTCATCCTCAGAAAAATTAAGACTGGATATCCGTAGTTCATTGGCATGCAGGCAAAATTCAGCAGACTGCCCTAGTATGCAATTCAATAAAGTCTTCAAAGCTGTGCATGTAAATAAAGCTACACTTATTCCAAAGCTTTCTTAAGTGAACTTTGTTATAGTGACCTATAAGGTAGAGGTGGATGGAAGGAATAAACAGAGATATTCATGGAAATGTGATCGCAAAACCAGGAACTTGTTTGTTGAGCTTCAGCTCGGCGGCAGCCATCTTAGTTAGTGACACATAATGACACACAAATACTTCTGAAACTGGAAATCCCAAAAGACATTGGAAATTCAAAAAGCTTCAGTTGCCCCAGAGCCGCTGATGAGTGGATGCCATGGAGTCATCTCAAATTGAATGCTTCCAAAACTGAAATACTTACATGTGGCAATTGGAAAATCATGACCCATTCTGGTCCTAGCCTGACAATCTGGGGCCACCTCCTAAAGTTTCTAAGGAAGTAAGAAATCATGGAATTACCATGGACTCCAAGTTATCAATGCCCAAATGCACACATTAGCAAGATCAAGCTTCATTACTATAAAAACTCCACAATGTTTCTACCCTCATCTGAGTTTCCAAACAGGGTCCAGCATACTCTACTGTCTAAACTAGATTACGCCAATGGCCTCGACCATTGATCATCTTTATCAACTATAAAAAGACCGCAACAGATTCAGAACTCTGCTGCCAGGCTTCTCCTACATATCAAGCCACAAGCCCACATCTCCCCTGCCTTGACGGCCCTACATTGGTTACCAGTTGTCAGAAGATCTACCTTCCAGCTGCTTTGTATCACCACAAATCAATACATGGAACAGGACCTCTTTTCATCAGGAATAAAATCACTAAATACATTAAAACACCTCTGCTGCAGATTGGCATCTCACCTCAAAACCCATCATAAAATAACAAAAACATAGGTGACACATCATACTCTGTTCAAGCAGCCAAACTATGGAATTAATTACCCTCACACATAGAATTCCAGCACCTCCCTGGTGCAAAACATTTATTTTTAATGGCATAAGCCAATGCAGCCTCCCCTCAGCCCCGGGAAAAGCCACCTCTCTGGGGCTAATATGCAATTAATGCTGTGGGGCCAGTGTGGTTCCCCGCAGTCCCAGGGACAACCACCTCCTCGGGGCAGTTCACTGAAAATAAAGGGGGTGGCCCCCCTGCAGCCTCCGGGACTACCACCTCCCCTGGGCTGAAATAAAATGAGATAGGGGCCCATCATGGAACCCTGGCCCGGTGACCACCACCTCCCCAGGACTAAATTGAAATGTTTAAGGGGGGCTGTGAGGCCCCACTCATAGAGCCATTAACACCTGGGACCACCAACCACCATATGGGCTGGCTCCTGCTATATCCCAGGGTGTCCACTCCTGGAGCATAGCTATTTTCTCTGACTTGGCAGGAGTTTTGGCAGCTCCCGCCAAGTCAGAGCAAGCACTCTGATTCCAGTGGGCGAGAACTGTCAAAGTGCTTTCACCTGCTGGAATCAGAGGTTTTATCTCTTTCTCTGCCCGCAGAGATGTGAAATTGGCCTGGAACAGGGGGCCCCATTGAATCGACCTCTGCACCATCCACCTTAGTAGTATGCAGAAGGCTTTCCACCTTTTGCCAGGATAATGGATAGCTTACCAAAGGCCCCTCCAGTGTGTTTCCTGCTGATTTTAGTGGCGTGTACTTGATGCAGAGGAATATGAGGATATTCTCACTAAGCAAAGATGCACTTATATTATACAGGTAAGAGGGAAGACTCTGTTTGGGTCAAGCTTTACATCTTTGTAGTGTTGTTGGCCTCACCATAGGATGATTCATGTTATTACAGAATTCTGGAGAAAGATGCAAGAGGAACAATCACACTGCTAAACGCACACAAGGCTGCTAGAGACATTTCCTTATGGTCTATTAGGCAGCTGTAGTGTAGAATACACACTGTATATGTACCCAACCAGGTAGCACTTGCTAACTAACCAGTAGAAAGTTCTCCAGTGGGTAAGACATTTTGTGCAAAACTGTGGGCACTTGTTAGATAAATGAAGGGGGGGCTTTGTTCTGGTCATGATGCTCATTTCACATAAATTAAATTTCAACAGGAAGCACTTGCACTTGTAAATGTAGAAGGTGCCCCAGTTGAAGCTCCACTTCTGGAAAGGACAAATGAACCTAGCTCCTGGGATTGGCAAAGGCACAGCAAGTATGTTTACTCAGCGATTCCATATTGAAAAATGATCTGAAATCCTTCATGGAGGGGAATGCATCTTTGATCTATTGGAGCGCAATCTGTATGTGACTGTGACCAGTAGGTTCTTTCTTGTCCTCTCCTGGTGAGAGCAGAGTCCATGGTTCTCCCTTTCAATTGCTACAAGTATACAAATGTACAAATCACCTAGAATCTCTGCCTGCTTGGCCACACCCTGTGCACCATAGGAGTATGCAAAGGGCTTCACGTCTTTTGCCAGAATGATGGACAGCTTACCAAAGGGCCACCCATTGTGTTCCCGGTGATTTTGGTGGTGTTTTCTTGACGCTGAGAAATATGAGGACACCCCCCCCAAGCAAAGAAGCACTTACGTCACATAGTTTAGAGGAAGGACCCTGGATTGGTGGAGATTTTCTGTGTAGTCCCATTGGCCTCTCTATAGGAGGTTTCATGTTATCACAGGATTCTGGAGAAAGACGCATGAGGAACAATTACATTTCCAAAGGCACAAAAGGTTGCTGGAAACATTTCCTCATGGTACATTATGTAGCTGTAGTGTATAAAAAACACTGGAAATTTATACAATTAGGTAGCACTTACTAACTAACTAGTAGAAAGTACTTGAGTTGGGTAGACTCTTGCTGGATAAATGAGCAGGTGTGATTCCTTTGTGGCCGAGTCACTCACACAGCAACTGACAAACTCATACGGACACTCACACACACACTCAGACACTTATGCACCCACTCACAGACCCACTCAGAGACTCATGTACTCAGTCACAGACCCACCTAGACACTCATGCACCCACTCACAGACTCACTTAGACATTCACGCACCTACTCACAGACCATCTCAGACATTCATGCACCCACTCACAGATCCATTTAGGCTCACACCCCCACTCAGAGACTCATGCACTCACTCACAGACCCACTCAGAAACTCATGCATTCTGTTGCAGACACACTCAGAAACTCATGTACCCCCTCATAGACCTCCCCAAGACACTCACACACCCACTCACAGACCCACTTAGACACTCACACACCAACTAACAGACCCACTCAGACACTCTCACACCCACTCACAGACCTACTGAGACATGTATGCACTCACTCACACACTCACTGTCAAAGTTTAGTGGTTACACTTAGGAAATAAAATAAAAAATAAAAACCTTAGAAGTTCAATTAAAAAAACAAAGGTTACAGGGACGTTATAGTTAGGAAACAACATTAAAAATACCCTTGGAACTTCACTGAAAAAAACAAAGGTTACAGGGGTGGTGTAGTTAGGAAACATAATATTTAAAAAAAGAAATTCACTGAAAAAAAGGTTGTAGGACATTATAGTTAGGCTCACATTTCACTCGTACAAAACCAATAAAATTCAGCAGTTATAGTTACCTGACCTAACTATAAACTTATGCCACTGCAATGCACTGCTTATGACCTCACATATTACATCACTTATGAAATGGTCGGGGACATCACTGATATCATATCAAATGAGTTTGATTTGTTTGACAAAGATCATATATGGTAATATATGATCATGTAGGCACTGTGTGAAGTTCTGAGGAAAAGCAAAGGTTTATTGCTTTTCTGATTGCCCTTATTTTCATGGGTATCATGGTCCCCCCTTTGCAGGTTTGCACTCAGAATGATCTCCCAACCTTACCTTTTTTTTAAGGGAAGTATGGTTAGTAGAGGTACCAGTGTCGATCTAGGGCTTCTTGTTTGAATTTGCATCTGAAAAACTTTTCCAGTGTTATGGTTTTTCATGGAGTATTTTGAAGGCTATTCTTGTCACTGGTAAGCAGGGCAGTGCTTTTTAGTGAGATGATTGTCATGTCTGTTCAGGCCAGTAACTTTTTTGACTGGGACATTCTGAATTAGTTGAATTTTGAGTATTGGCTTTATGAGCCTAATTCAAAGTCAGGTTTAACCCTGAGAAAATGGCTTGGGTGTAGAAAACCCAACATAACCTCATATTTTTCAGTGCACTTTTTTCTTTTTACATTGACCTGTTTTTTTTTTTTGTGTGAGTTTGGACCCCATGATTATTCCCTAGTTGAGTACTTCTCTCAGTGTGGTAGGATTGCATTCAGTCTCCTCTGACCAGGCTGGAGGCGAATTTAGCTTCAGGCCATTGTATAGCATCAGCCTTTTACATTTGGCGATCTCAAGTAATATAAGGTGTGACAGGCTTTGCAATGTAAGGATAGTCTGCGTGCCATCAGTGTAACACATATATTTTCAGAAGTTTGTCCGTTAAGGCAAATTTCTCATTTAAACATAAGTAAGAGCAGGGTAATTATAGAATTTTTGGGACGGGTACATTTGGCAAGATTAGAGCTTATAGATTTGGAGGCACAGTTGAGATTTGTGTTCTGGCTGTGAGGTATGACTCAAACCATTTTAGGCCATACTTTGCATGCTTGTATCTTATTATCTTTTAATTCATAGTTGGGCGTCTACATTATCAAAAGTTACTGCAAGTTCCAGTAGGAGTCTGAGTTTACCATATTCTACCGTATTCATGAAGTCACCCCAGGTTGCAAATTGTTGGCTGAGTGGAGGTTGTGTGCCTTAACAAAATCTGAAATCCAAGTGAGCAATGTTTTTTGGAATACTTAGTCCAGAAAAAGCGTTTTGTATTTAGGTCTGTAATTAGTTTAGCCCCCCTGGGTTTATTACCTGCTTCTTCAAGATTTGCTTGATGGAAGATCTCTTTATTTTGCTAGGGACTTCCCTTGATGAAACTGACTTGTTTATTATTACTGTTACCGTTTTGGCTGTATAGATAGCTTTAAGAACGTTTTTGAATATGTAAAGGGGGGGTGGATCAGTAGCTAAGCCGGTGATGTTGAGAAATTGTATTAGCTGCTTTTCATTCTTTTATTGGTAGTACATTAAAGCAAAGTTTTTGGTGTGGTGGTGTGCCTGGTCCTTAATAAATAAACTTACAAGGTGGACGCGCAATAAGTCGATGAACCTTTTGATGCGCATCGAGTATCCTACCTATGATGTGACCAATGATTCTCAATAATTAATACACAATATTCAATAATCATTAGACTAGTCATCAATCAACAAATAATAATCATCACACCATGACCTTGCAGTCATGAATAACCGCAACTCAGTATACGTTTAGTCATTTTATTCCCTATTAGTTACAATACAAGTCATGAGATTAACTCAAAACTTATTCATATTCAACAACGTATTAATTCATTAGAAGGTGCCAAAACATAACCAAATCAGAACTTGCATAAGAGTACATTCTAAAGCATTAGCATAGATCAACAAATGAATCAAAGGCAATAAGCCAACCTGTGTCATTAAGTTCAGCAAATCAGTTGGTCAACCATTTGTCTCTGTGTTGTTAGTATCTTAGAGTAGAAACCTCATCTATCCCAGATAAGCATTAGCATGTGGGACTTCATGCAAAAACAATTTAGAACATGAATTTGGAAAAAACAACTAACTAAGAGAAAACTATTAGAGAGCACAGTTGGTACCCAGAAAGGAAAGGCACAAAGATATAATTCAGTCACATTGTCATATCTACCTATCCTCGCTATGGATCAGCAACAAAGTCAGTCTTCATCTTCAGGTCATCAGTCGATCAGCATCACATCAGGCTCTCAAGAGCATGAGTCCAATGACAGAATCTCAAATCTCTTCTTCTCAATATCACATCAATTTCAGAATAAGGTCTCTTCCCCTAACATCTGCACCTAACATCTCCCCCTAACATCGCCCTCTTGACATCTGAACTCTCTTCCCTCTGTCACGTTGTTATATCAATGTCACCCAGACTATCCCCCAATTCCTACATGGTCAATTAATCACATGATTTTACTCTAACCAATACATTTTGTAATTCAAATCTCAGAATTCTAACATTACACAGTTCTCAGATTGTTGATTGGTTCACTGTATGACGTTCTCATCATCCGGCCCATCAGGTATCGAAAATGTCGAATCTTCTTCTCCAGTCAGTGTCTCTATTGTTCGAGCCCTGGGAAAGTACACTCAGAGCGCTTCACACACTTTTTGCTACATTTCCAATTCCATCATCTTCTGTCCGTCGGTTCATGCAAAGGTGTCAGTTAAGCAAATTTGATTAAACAATGAGAGGTTCACGGTCATTCAGCTCGTCAGCATCTTTAATTAACAATAGAAATACAGCTTCTGCATAAGGCCTGGTAAGACTTGCCCATGACTTTGGCTAAGTTAAGATCTACAATATCATGCAAAACATGAGTTACATCTCTCAATATGACATATTATTACATTATTTTAATATATTGTTCAATATTTCCCATATGTTAATTACTCTTTTAATATTATACATAAAATGTGGTGGACACTCCTCGAGGTCACAATTTCAAACATGCGCATTATTTTTCTACATTAATCATTTTCTACATTTTTCATTATTCAGAATACATAAACATTAATTAATAATTTCTAATCAAGACATTTGCTTTAACAGGTGTATGTTATTATGTTAATGATTCTACCTTGTCCACTGAGTAATGTGGTTATTGACTGCCTTTGCTAGGAAGTGGGTCTCAGGATCCTTGGCCTTTTTTAATCAAGCGTTTTGCAAAAAAGTTGCAGTTCACGTGAAGCTTTGATGTGATTTAGTGATGCAATCTGATGTTTAAAATTTGGGAATAGTATTGAATAGTAGTCCTTTTGTCAGATTGGTGGCTTCTGAAATGTTTTGTCAGTAGTGTGATTTCTTGCTTGTTTAATAGTGGGTTTGTAGATTCAGGTTTTATTTTTGAATTTTGTTTTTATCTTTCCCATTATGTGATTTCCTTCACTGCTTTTCTAGAGCTGTTTTTCCTTTTTTGTAGTTTATGTTCGGATTCAGCTATCCGCCTTCTTGTGTATTTGCCTCTGGATGTTTTAAGCTTAGCTTGTTTGTTGAAACGCTCAAGACGTCTTTAATGAAAATTATGTAACTGGTTCACTGACATCAACGCAATGAGTTGTTGGACACTTAGGGGGGTCATTCTGACCCCGGCGGTCATGGACCGCCGGGGCCAGGGTTGGCGGGAGCACCGCCAACAGGCTGGCGGTGCCCCGCAGGGCATTCTGACCACGGCGGTTTGGCCGCGGTCAAATATGGAAAACCGGCGGTCTCCCGCCGGTTTTCCGCTGCCCAAATGAATCCTCCATGGCGGCGCAGCTCGCTGCGCCGCCATGGAGGATTCTGACACCCCATACCGCCATCCTGTTCCTGGCGGTTCGCCCGCCAGGAACAGGATGGCGGTATGGGGTGTCGTGGGGCCCCTGGGGGCCCCTGCAGTTCCCATGCCAATGGCATGGGCACTGCAGGGGCCCCCGTAAGAGGGCCCCACTTTGTATTTCAGTGTCTGCTTTGCAGACACTGAAATACGCGACGGGTGCCACTGCACCCGTCGCACCTTCCCACTCCGCCGGCTCCATTCAGAGCCGGCGTCCTCGTGGGAAGGTTGTTTTCCACTGGGCTGGCAGGCGGCCTTTTGGCGGTCACCCGCCAGCCCAGTGGAAAACCCAGAATCACCGCAGCGGTCTGACGACCGCGGTGCGGTGTTCTGGCGGGGGTACTTTGGCGGGCGGCCTCCGCCGCCCGCCAAGGTAAGAATCACCCCCTTAGACTTGTGTCTGAAATTTGCTGATGTTAAAGGAAAGGACTTCACTGTACGACAATGAAATAAAAATATTATGCTATCTGTATTTAATGGGTTTAATATTTTCACTGATATATGGTACCATATAGTTTTTAAGGTGTGGCCCACTTTTGTGTACTGATATCATGCTATAGTTCCTATTGTGTGACCGACTGATGAATTGGGAACAGTGTAAATCCTACATGGATTTTGGTGCTTCCTGCTGGATCTGTTTCTAGAATAGAACATTTGAAATGACAATTTCAACACTTAGAACCCATTTGGTCCTACGAAAATGAGAAATAAATTTTAGATCTTATGGGTTTTATTTACAGAATTCTTACTTACAGAAATTAATTGGAATAGTCAGGATCAATTAATAATCAATCAGAGTGCAAACCTCAGTTAAAGTACAGAAATCAATCAATGAACTCGACAAAGTTCAGGTCAGGAAATTACAAAGTCTAAAAAGGGAGATAAATCTGGCATGAATTTCCCTCAAATGTCAGTGGGAAAAGCTCTCTCTGCATACAAAAGAACACGTTTTTATAGGGTTCTGATCAAAGGATTTCATGCACTTCATACAGCTGGGCATGGTTTTGATAACTAAACGAATCAGGACTCAGCTGAGAGAAACAGTTGCAGATGAATACGTTTAGAATACCTCTTATAATTCTACAACATGAAGCTTTTCATAGACACCTCATGCGTTGGAACAACCCTTGCTACATCTTGTTTTATTCCACTTAGATCGATAAGTTCAGACTTGAATTAGTAAAATTTTATTTGGAGCAGCCTGTGAAAGTCAATGTCCTTTCCCATAAAGCACATTCAAACTTTATTCTTTTTAGACTTAAAGTCCTGAAATATCTGTAAGCCAAAGTTCAATTTTTTACTGGAAGAGCTAGTGTTAATAGAAAGCTTCAAGGTTTCTGAGCAGTCCTGCGATCTAACAGACATTCACCAAACCATCAGTGCAGTTATTTTAGAAGCAGTGTCTTATGTTTTTGTATGATGTAATTACTTATTTGGTCAACAGGCAGAGTCAACCTTTTTGACAGTCCACAAATAGAAAGGAAGTTTCAATAATATATGTTCATTCACAAAATACATTCAACATTAGTTTATGGAATATAGTTTGGATTGTGTAAGAACATTAGTAGAATACAAACTGATTAAACCACAGAGCTGTTGTTGGCCTTATGACTGGATGAAATACGTAATGGATGAAGATTTGAAATAAGCAAGGTTTTCTTTGACTCCAGCATTAGTCCAGATGTGCCAGTTCCATGCCAGATTTTTAAGCTACACATAAGTATGCAAAGCTGATAAATTTAAACTCAGTGTATGCAAATTTATCTTGTAAGGTCATTCTAAAAAAGCGATCCATTCGCTCATAGGGAGGACAAAACCATTCCCAGCATTCCCCAGTGAGGTTTCATGGCAGGGCACGACCATGATATTGTGAGCTAATCAGGAAAAGCGCCAGTGCACACAGATAAGCACAACTGAAAGTTTAAAACTGGGGCTAAACTGCCCCTCTTTTGTTAGGTATCCAAATGTCACCAACGAAAGAGAGATGGCAACAGTTAAGTACATTTATACAATCTCTCACTCAGTCTTGCACTTCCGGAAGAACACATCTAACACCCCATCTATCTACATTACAGTCTATACAGGAAAATGTTTTCAGTCCATCTCCGAGGCAGCCCAGGCAATTGTGCTCCCTTATCTGCTATGTCCCAACCGATACATTTCTTTAATAAGAATTTGTCAGAAGCCTTGAATGGGTGATGCTTAGCTTAGCCCTTTGGTAAAAATGTGCTTGTTTGTTATGTGACTGGAACAATTTAGTATTATGGAAGAGTTAGCAGCATCCCAAACCGTAATATAAATATGCACTGATTCATAACAAATGGGAAATCCTGTCTTCTGTTGACCTTTAGATCGCTCAAAATTCTTGATCAACGGTCCTAAAGTTTTTAATGCTTGCCTAAATGTGATTATGAACTTCTTAGACAAGAGCATCTTTTCAAGGGTAATGTGGCATGCCCATAGTGTGAAAATAGAGCACTTAGACTAGAATAGTTTTCAACTGTTATGCTGTAAATTGAACATTTTTCATCAGTGTATTGTGCCATTAATCGGGATATGTATTGCATTTTAAAGTGGCAGGTTATTTAACATGACCAACCATATCATGTTTCATAGTATAGTTGAAATCATAACATTTTCTGATTTAATGTGATTGTCCCAATATATAAATATATTTTGTTTTGGTTGGACACTTTTGGACTGATTAACAAAGGCATTTTTGAGCACATGAAAAAGAAGAATACTATTTCACTTTCTCATAAATGCCTTTATGAATCTGTCTCGACATGCCCAACTCCCTTTTTACTACTTGCATATGATTTGTTCCGGAATGTTTCCATTTTGGATGTCCTAGGCCCAATTTAAAGCATTAGTGGTGAGGATATACAATGTCAGGAAAAAGCACAAAACAGATTACAAAACATGAAAGGCAAGAGAGTTGTAAAGAAAACGAAGACCTTTTGACCATGGGAGCTAACAAACATGCAAGCCCCACACAGTACATACATCTTAGTAAGAGACGTCTGGAGGGCTTCACAGTCTGAATAGACACATTTGAGACACTCCAAAGAATATCGACCAGAATGAGATTAGGAGGAAACAGGCTTAAAGCCATGTTTGACATTTTTGAGATCTGCAAATATACGGTTTACAAGAAAATCTTTCTAGGCCTGAAGACATCCAACAACATATAGTCTAACCAATACTAAGGCAAAAACCTTCCTCTTTCAGTAGCCCAGCTCCCTTGGCACAGAAGCAAGTTCTATATACAAAGCCTTTATTCTGTTTTTTTACACTGCCATCTCGTTCAAACACAAATGCATTGATTTGGTCCTTGACACCAATTTCCATCTCTTCGGGCCAGATGTAGGTAGGTAAAAAATAGCGACTCGCAAATTGCGATTCTTTGCGACTCGCAATTTCCGACTCGCTAACTGCAATGCAGGTAGAAAGTGCGAGGACAATTTGCGACTCGCACACGGAGTCGCACCACAGATAGCGAGTCCGCTGTTTGCGAGGTCGCTTTTTGCGACCGCGCAAAAAACGAACTCGCAATTTGCGAGTGTGCGTCGCAAATAGCGACTGTGCTGAAAATTGAATGTAGGTGCTGCAGAACACTCTGGAAAACACTTCAGAACACTCAGGAAAACACTTCCTGGCACAAGATGATGACATCACAGCCAGGAAGTTTACAAATACACCTGGGAGGAGGGAGGACCACACCCATTTCAACTTCAGCACAGCTAACAAACAGAGCTCCTGCAACCATGGCTGACAATCCTAGGAAAAGGAAGCTAAAGTTTGCTGAAAAGGAGTTGGAGGTGCTGACTGATGAGTGCTGTCAGCACCATGACGAGCTGTTTGGCAGGGCAGCCCTCACCGTGCCAGACACAGAGAAGAAAATAATTTGGCAGGAGATCCAGGACAAGGTCAACTCCCTGGGGGTCAGCCACCGGAGTGTGGAAGAACTGAAGAAAAGGTGGTATGACCTGCGCTCCCGGACCAAGGAGAGGGTGGCAGAGCAGCTCCGGGAGATGAGAGGCACAGGAGTGGGACCATCAACGGTACCACCACCCACACCCCTGGAGGAAAGGGTAGAAGAGACCCTAGAGCCTGAGGCTGTAAGCGGGATGGGAGATCTGGACACCTCTGAGCCAGGACCATCAACCAGTGAGTACCATGCGACATGCATGTACCCTCATCAATGCCATACCCCCACCCACCTTGTACACAGGGGTATGCACAACCAAGATAGCTCCATTTCAGAGTAGCAAACACCAGAATGATGCATTATGGGCAATGTAGTCAAGTAGGCAGTTCATAGGCAATAGTTTATTAGGAAGTTGATAACAGATAGTAGACACTGACAGTGTGTTCCCTATGTCCCACAGGTCTCCCACAAGACACCCCCACCAGCCCAAGCAGCCAGGGGCCAATGGTCAGCCAGCACACACAGGAGACAACAGGACCAGCCACCACTGCTACCTGCACTACCGACACCATGCCCTCTCAGGAAACACCTGTTGCAACAGTGGTGTGTGAGCCTGCACCAGGTACGAGCCAGAGTGCCACGGCAGACAATACAGGGCCTCCACCGCTTCGCAGGTGACGTAGAATATCAACAGCAGAGCGGCAGGCAGAGTCAGGGCATGCCTCCATATCACCAACCGAGGCCCAACTGCTACGGGGTCAGCGCCTGCAAAACCAACAATTAAGGAGGATTAGTGGGGTATTGCGGCGCTTTGAACGCAATCATGCCATCAGTATGCAGCAGGTACATTCGGAGTTGCAGGTGATCGGTACCAACACGGGTGACCTTGCACTGTCTATGCGCCAACTAGTGGCAGGACTGCTAACGCAGAGTGACAGTGCACGGCACAGGGACCGCCAGCTGCTGCAACGCCTGGACAGGATGGCCTCCTCTATAGTTAGGCTGGCTGTCAACACAACAGGGCTGTCTAGGCGCACAGTCAGCCTCCAGGTGGACATGGGCCACTTTGCTGGTGATGTGGCACGGGGACTGGGCCGTCTCAGCCATGCAATGGACCTCATGGAGGCACGGCATGTGGCCAGGGGCACAGGCGACACGCCACAGGACAGTGAGGAGGGCTCCACTGTCAGCAGTGTCTCTGCCGGTGACACCAGGGTGCTACGTAGTGGAAGCACAAGGCAGAGCACTGCTGACCCCCCTAGTACCAGCCAGGCTGGCCGAGCCCGCCGTAGGGTGTGAGCTCCACACTGTCCTTGGGTTTGGGGCACATGATGTCAATGTGTCCCATGCCAGGTGGACTATTGAAGCCCCTGAACTGTTCCTATTGTACATAGTTTGGTTATTTGCACTTATTAAATCACTTGTTCTTTCCACTTAACACATGGACTCTTGGTGTGTTACATTGGTGAGTATGGTAAAAGTTGGCACGTACCTTCCAAAGTATTGGTTTGCAATGTGTTCCCGTCTCAGTCTGCCTTGATTTGCGATGCTCCTATCCCCATGATGGCGATGTGGTTGCTCTTGCTCTTCATCCTCTGAATCTGGGTCTTCAGGGGTGAGAGGTAGCCCACGTCGGGTGGCAATGTTGTGCAGTATAGCGCATGCAACAACTATTTTGAAAGCTGTTATTGGGGTATACTGGAGCGCACCTCCACTTCGGTGGAGACATCTGAACCTTGCTTTCAGCAGTCCAAAGGTACGTTCTCTCATGTTCCTGGTCCTCTTATGTGCACTGTTGTATCGCCTCTCGCAATCATTGGTGGGTGTTAAGTACGGAGTTAGTGTCCATGGACGTAGTGCATATGCACTGTCACCTGTTTGGCACAAAACATACAATGTTAGCAAGGCATGGGTGGTTTGCACATTGACCTGTGTGCATGTCTTCAAGGTGTATTCAGCTCTACCCAGGAGGTATCCGTCTCCAAACTCCCCGAATTCCAGGTGTTGGTGTATCCCACTGTGCCTAAAAATGTAGGAGTCACGAGTACTGCCTGGAAATTTGGCTACCATGTCAGTGATGATATAATGGGCGTCACATACCACCTGAATATTGAGTGAGTGGGTACACTTCCTATTGCGGAACAGATATTCCAGGTTTGCAGGAGGGCATATTTGTATATGTGTCCCGTCTACACACCCTATGACATGGGGGAAGTTGGCAATCCTGTAAAATTCCAACTTGGTGCTGTTGATTTCTGCCTCATTCCTGGGTAGGTATATGTATTGGGACATGTGTGTGAGTAAGGCGTCTAGGAATGCCCTAAAGAACCGTGATAGTGCACTTTGGGATATCCCACCTGCCACAGCAATGACCCCCTGATAGCTACCCGAGGCCAAGAGGTGCAGTTAACATAGCAGTTGCACATGCGTAGGGATGGCGCAGCCGCGCACAGTCTGGCGTTCTAGCTGTGGTTTGAGTAATTCTATTAAATCTAGTATAGCTGCGCTGCTAAGTCTATATTTATCATAAATTTCCTCCTCAGTTTGACGGAAGAGAGTCTGCCTTGTTCTGTATATCTTCTCCTGTCTCTGGCTCCTCCTCCTCCTCTGCTGGGCGGCGTGGGCTCTCCTCCTCACTGCTATCAGGTATATCTCCGCAATCTTGAGTAACCCAGAGGCCTTCTGGGTCTCCTTTTATACTTTGGTAATGGTTACCACCTGCTCTGAGTTAGTGGTAAATTGGAAGTGCAAAATGGGCTTTTTGCGACTAGTCACAATTTGCGAGTTGCTATTGCATATGGTTTGCGACTCGCAAATTGCGATTTCCTATTTGCGGGTCGCAAAATGGGGTCACAAATTTTGCGAGTCGGTAACGGCTCGCATCGCATTTTGCGAGTCGGAAATGGGATTTTTGCATCCCATTTCCGATTTTGCTGGGTCGCAAATTGCGAATCGGGCCATTTGCGACTCGCAAAAGTTTGCTACATCTGGCCCTTCATGTTTTAGCACATCCTTTCATTCATACAGATAATGGATTTGATAACAATACATTTGGATTTCTGAAGACAATATACATCGGTCTCCCACAGAAATTCAAATAAGTTTCAGTGAGTGAAGAACGAAGTGTCCAAGTTAAATATAATCCTGAAAAAAGGCTGCTAATAGCCAAAAAGCCAGAAAAGGCATGTTTAAGCTAATCACTTTCTAAAGTCTGTCTCCCTTTAAAATCTGGAATCAGCTGAAATACTTCTGAGCCATTCCTGACCCTACACTACACCGTAAATGAGACATAGGGGGTTATTACAACTTTGGAGGAGGTGTTAATCCGTCCCAAAAGTGACGGTAAAGTGACGGATATACCACCAGCCATATTACGAGTCCATTATATCCTAGGGAACTCGTAATACGGCTGGTGGTATATCCGTCACATTTGAGACGGATTAACACCTCCTCCAAAGTTGTAATAACCCCCTATGTGATTACTGAAGCTCACATGAAATGCCAAAGGTCCACTGAATACATTATGGGGGCAGATTTGGAGAACAATACTCAGTGTTATGGAATGACCAATATGAATCTGAGAGTATAGAAGCATTACACTTGTAAATCATTGTGAATAAGTATGAGGATGGGAATGCCGCTTTTGCAGCTCTTTTAACATCTGATTCGTACATTGTGAGTTGGAGAGACATTGCCAATCCCAGACTACTTTTTTTTAGGAATTCTGTTTGTTACTTGATTGAGTACACTAATAACAATGAAGACATTATAAGTAAATAAAATTCTCATTGACACTTCCCTCCCAGGTCTCCCCCCACCTTCCTGGCACTGGACGGCAACAACTGGACGACATATACCAGCTAGGTCGTGAATCCTATAGAGATCCTTAAGTGCCAAGAGTAGATTAGTAGGTACACGGTCTATTCCCCCAACCCTGTAAAATGTCAATTTTGGTGGAAAATATCAGGTTCTCCAATTTAATCAATTACTATACCAGAGGAGACCATTTAACTGGAAATCTATTTTCACTGTGTGTCACGACTTGGGTCCGTTTTTCCATCACCATGAGCTGCCATCGTTTATAAAAGTAATGAATGATATTGCGAGCCTTCAATATTAGAACAACAAGCATTTTAGCTGCCTACACCATCTGGAGGTATAAAGAGCAATTTGATTAATTTGGGCCATCAAGTTGCGTGTCCTGTATGATGACTGTCAGATTCTCATGAATCCGGAACCCCTGGATCGTCTTAATGCCAGTCAGGACTTTTTTCTAGAACATCTGAATAACAAGGCAATACCAACAAATTTGACGCAAGAGTAGCTTTTGTACACCCTGACCTGCACTTTTTAGGTCTCAAACGTTGCAATTTTGTGATCGCAGACTTTACAACTAAAACATTCTAGAGCATGTGTCCCCTCTCTCTTTATGGCACTGAAAAATGATATAATGCGATATGCAAAACAGTCGAACAAGATGTCTGACAAAGAATATTTCAGTGTTAATATTAAGGAATCCCTGGAAGTTCTGTCTGGAACAGAGGACGTGTGACTGTGGATGACCCAGGTTGAATATTTCTTTCACCTAACGTTCTCTCTGTTTTCCATTATTTCCCTAACGGAGGAATTGAAAATGGTGGATTACAGGAACGGCTCAAAACAAAGGGGTACTTTACAAGGCAAAGGAAGGGTAAATGTTGCTGTTCACCCACTAAAACAAAATGTGAACATGAATGGCCAGCATATAAGTTACAATGGACGATTCATTGCCACTAGAACTACTAGAGGATTGAGAGCAAAGATTAATGTCTGGCATTTTTACTTCTTAAAATAATCATATTTTGTGCAAAGGCCACATTCACAGATTGGGAAGTAAGGTGGCATAGCTGAACCAAATCCAGACATGGTAAAACAGATGCTTACAAAGGCTCAGATGAAACAGACCAAAAGCGACCGCAGGTTGTAATTCAGTGCATTTCAGGAGAGAAATGTTGCATAAATATCCACAAGTGCTTTTTACTTGATGCTTTAACTTGTATTCAGTTTTCTTTGACTCTGTTATTTCAGTGGCACATTTTCCTGTATAAACACATTCGCCTTTCAAAGTCCCTCCAACACTTTGACTCACTCTCTTCTAATCAATTTTGACTTTTACATGCTGAATTTACGGTAAGTGAAAAGCAGCAGAGAACATAGTTATTGGACTTTTTCTTCAAGATACACCCCTATTCCCCAGTGCACAATAAAATAGAAATATTTCACCTGCTTGCCGTATGATGCTGTTCTTATGTATTGTGATAAATTAAAGAGAACTATTGAATATCTGTTTTTGCCTACATTTCTTGAAATAAAAACCCTCAAGCCACACAATGATGTTTCAGTATATATGTAACATTTGAGATAATTGTACATCTCCTGACTGCTTCTGCTACATTTTTCTGTGTTTGGCCTTACCTGGGGTGAGAATTCGTCCACCAGGATCCATTCTACTGAGAGATGAGGGGCTGGTGTCAACTTCATGCTATAAAGCGCTGAATGGGCCCGCGGAGGAGGACACTCCCAGGTGAAGACCAAGCCAAGAGTGGCCCGTCTGAGAACTTCAGTGGATGTCTGAGGTTGGGCTATGCCCCCCCTCCTGGTCCCCTGTGTTTGCATCTGAGTTTAGTTCATCCTTTTACTCCTCCCAACAAAGTAATACGGGGAAAAGGAAGATTAAGGCTGGCGAAATGGGAGGGATACAACAGCCTGTTTTGATTCTTTCCTCGTTCATGCTGCTAAAGTTCGGTCTAAAGAAATCAAGCTCATGGAAAGGCACCTCTCTTTGGAGGAGCCAAGAGAAGATGTCCTTATCTTTAATAGTTTATCAAAAGATACCTATGGAAGGTGCAACAGTTCCTTGTCCTCCCTTGCTTACCTTTGGGCATGTTGAGGGTGGCTCTACTCTGACAGTCAAGTCATTTTGTACCAAACCTCCTGTGAAGAAGAGGGCTGGAGCCTTATGAAAGAAGGGGTCTCTAGCTGACACTGGACTATTGTGAAACAGGATGCTGCTATGCTGTCAGCATACCCTTTTAAGGTGGACAAACTCAGTATCCATATTGACGGTTTGCTTAGACAACATTTAGGGGGTCATTTCGACCCCGCCGGGCGGAGACCGCCGCCCGCCTGGCGGAGACCGCCAGAAGACTGCACGCGGTCAAATGACCACGGCGGTCATTCTGACTTTCCCACTGGGCGGGCGACCGCCAAAAGGCCGCCCGCCCGCCCAGCGGGAAAGCCCCAGCAACGATGAAGCCGGCTCCGAATGGAGCCGGCGGAGTTGCTGGTGTGCGACGGGTGCAGTGGCACCTGTCGCGATTTTAGACACTGAAAATCTGAATGGGGCCCTGTTAGGGGGCCCCTGCAGTGCCCATGCCAGTGGCATGGGCACTGCAGGGGCTCCCAGAGGCCCCACGACATCCGTTCCCGCCAGCCTCTTCCTGGCGGTGTAAACCGCCAGGAACAGGCTGGCGGGAAGAGGGTCGGAATCCCCATGGCGGCGCTGCTTGCAGCGCCGCCGTGGAGGATTCCCTGGGGCAGGGGAAAACCGGCGGGAAACCGCCGGTTCCCCTTTCCTGACCGCGGCTTTACCGCCGCCGTCAGAATTGCCCCAGAAGCACCGCCAGCCTGTTGGCGGTGCTTCCTCCGTCCCCGGCCCTGGCGGTCCATGACCGCCAGGGTCGGAATGACCCCCTTAATGCCGGTTGTTGACCACCTAGTCTCCCTAGAAGCAAAGGTGTCTCATTTGCTTAGTATTGTTAATTCTAAATCTGCCACAGAGGCTACCCTGGCATTCTGATGCCCTCCCTACTGTGAGTAACTTAGGCAGGCTGCTTCATGATGTGAGCTCCATGTGCTACAGCTCCTTCAATAGTAATGCACTGAAAGGGGTGAGGGCTCCTTCAGGGACAGTGTCTAAGAACTCTTTAGTGTCTGCCCAACCCCAGGATCCAGCAATACAGATTGTAACCCCCTTCTCCCCACACTCAACATTAGGGCAGCCACATGATCAAATAGGCAGGGGGGAGGAGGGGCCTTCCTCACGGATTAGGTCAGGTGCCAGGGTATTGCAAAATAGTTGTCTTGGGAGGGACATCGAAAATTGAATCTCCCTCCGGCAGAGTGCTCTTATGTTATGGTATTAGCAAATGTACCTAGGC
Organism: Pleurodeles waltl; assembly: GCF_031143425.1. Taxonomy (NCBI): domain Eukaryota; kingdom Metazoa; phylum Chordata; class Amphibia; order Caudata; family Salamandridae; genus Pleurodeles; species Pleurodeles waltl. The sequence continues at coordinate 1,257,473,853 of NC_090445.1, read as the reverse complement.
TGAAGCTGGTGCAGACTGAAACTATAGGCATATTGATGTTAAAGGTTTATCATTGGCTGATGCATTTAAGGGGTTTTGGTACTTTTTCAATAGAAAATATTCTGATGGCAAGGAGGGTTGAATGGGCGGGGCCCTCTCCAAAGACCTACCTTGGTGATTACATTGCGGTCAATTTTAGTAACCCAAGAACTCCTTTAAATCTCCTAAGGCAATCATCCGCCCCTTCTTCCCCTATGACCTCTCAAATTTCTGTTCTTCTATTGTTTTTGTTTTTTTACAAACCTCACTATTTTTATTCAGTAACCTCCAGTCATAGTGGGTCCTTTTCGAGGGCCCGCACAATACAAAACAGCGATTATGGCACTGCAGGGATAATTCTTCAGACCAAATATGTGCCTTTAGAAGGGTTTGACGGACATGATTGACTAGCCCCCTAACAGGTATCTAGGGCCTCGGAATGTAAGAGGGAGGATCTTACCCAATGCACAGGTATTCCCCCGTATGATTGTCAGTTCCTGTGAGTTACTCAAGGTCTTGTCCTGGAATATTGCAGATTTGAAGAAAAAGCTAAGTGATCAATGATTGATTAATTTGGTTGCTTCCCATCATGTGCTCTGTCTTCAGAAAACAGGGGAGATCGAGCCCAGCAATCCAGGATGGGTTTTGTTCTTATTATTCCCCTGCTCTACCCTCCAAAGCAGGAGGAGCCAAAGGGTGGCTACTTACATTGATTGCTAATACCTTGGATGGGAGGGTTATAAAATTCTGCAATGAGTCCTCTCTTTTTCACTATCTTGTGTGTGATTGGGCCTGGGATTGGGATCTGTTAATCATTAGTTATCACAACAACTGTTTTGATGGTGATGCCTCATGGGTGGGGGCAGAGCTTGAGGAAGCCTTTTTGACACTTATCAATACACATCCTAAGGCCCTGAAGTTACTTTGGGTTGGTGATTTTAATGTTCATCACTATCTAAGGGTAGGAAAGCCGGTATGTGGTTTGGTGGATAATGAGAATGAGGCCTTGATGCACTTTGAACACAATAAGTATGACAGCTCCCTTAATAGCCTTATGGTTAAATTTGATCTGGCTCTGAAAATGAGGTGTTGGACCAATTAGGTCACCTTGCTCCCACTTTTAGGGGGGCTGACTGTGAGTCAACCATCGATTTCATAGTCTCATAAATTCTAGGTAGGTTGCTAGATGACTTTGAGATGGTCTTCTCTGGTTTTAGTGATCATGCTAGATTGTCTTGTAGTCTGAAGCTGGAGTAGATGTGTAAATCCCTGCATAGGGTAGGCTTTACACCTGTGCTGGCTAAGAAGAATGGATTTCTCCTTAAATGGGAACAAATTGAAAAAGTCATAATTCTGCCTGGCATTCTTAACAGCAGCTGCAGCAAGGTTTCCTTGTGTTTAAATCCTGAAGGTTCCCCGGAGCAGGTCATTCCGGCTTTTGTGGGAATAACGACTAACATTAGGAATGCCGTCTTGGGAAAATCTCTTCCAAGAAACACGAAGGCTGAGGGACGGTTTGACTCTACCTGCACAAAACCCGGTTACAATTACTTCAGCCTTACGCTCTCATCAGAAAGGGAGGGGTCTTATAAGGTTCTGCGCATAGCCTATAAAGATACTTTAGCTGCTAGAATAAAGGAGTTGAAAGACAGGAAGTGAGAGGGGTTGCAGGAAGCTAGTATGAATGAGGACTGTACCTCCTTTTGGAAGGTATTCAATTATCTTACTTCAGGGAGTCTTCTGACCCCCTCCTTAGAAATTTATGTCCAGGAATCAGTGTGGATAGAGTTTTTTCCACAATTTATTCAAGTGGCTCTGAGGAGACAGAGAAGGTGGACCCAATTAAGTTAGGGGGTGATCACATGCCTCTTATCTTTGATCTATCAGAGGTTCAGAGGGGCATGGAGAAATATAGTAGTGGCAAGGCCTCTGGCCCAGGCGGCGTACCTGTGGATGTCTTTATGGAGTATCAGGTTTTATGGACAGCTATCCTTGGGAACATTTTCAATGCTATTGCAAGAAACGGGCACTGATTACATGGCAACAGTTGATTATTATTGCAATCTATAAGAATGGAGACAAGTCATAACCTAAGAATTATAGACCCATATCCTTGCTTGATTCAAATGCCAAAGACATGGACAGGATTTTGCTACATAGGTCTGAAGAATGGGCCACAGATAATAATGCCTTAGCTGACACCCAATATGGTTTCAAAAAGAGTTTAGGCACCTTTTTACCAGGACCCGAACATGAGCATTTTAATAGGCAACCATGTTGTTGCTAAGAAAGTCTTGATTTACCTGGCATTCATGGATTTGACCTCCACATTTGTTTGTGTTGTTCATTCCAAGCTCTGGGCTCTCATGTCTGAGATGAGTATTGAGGCTCCCATCGTTAATTTTCATCAGGCAGCTATACTCTGAGCAGGCGCTTGCATGTGTTTTGGCAAGTAGGGTGAGTGCACACAGCCTTTTAAGATCAAATGTGGGGTTAGGCAGGGTTGTGTGCTGCCCCCCTTCCCCTTCTCTTTGTACACTAACAGAATAGAAGCACCACTAGGGAGGAGACCCAGAGATGTCCCACATGTTAATACACGCTCCTCTCCATCTTCCTTTTTGCAACCGATGCAGTGCTCGTGGCCAGAACTGGATGAGCACTGCAGGGTGTAATTGAGGATTATACCACTTAAATGCAAGAGCTAAATCTAAAGGTGATTGAAAGTAAAACCATTGCTATGACCTGTGGTATAAGGACCAAAAAGCACCCCATATTTACCATCAATAATTGTAGAGTGAGCTATGCTTCTCCTACCTGGGTATTCTCTTTGATGCCATGTATACATGGAAGCTGATGGTGTCGAACATAACGGCCATGCTGGAGAGTTCGGTCTTGGCTCTGCTACACTTTAGTAAGAAGCTAGATGTTTAACCAGTTCACGAGCTGTTGACCATTTATACAGATAAATCGGTGGGCATTGACACATATGGGGCAGGGATTTGGGGAATGGGGTTCCGCCATGAGATCCAGAGTGTGGAGGATGCCTTTTTAAAAAATCTTTTAGCTGTCCGTCAGATCTGTTCCAATAGTGTGTTCCTTGTTGAGTTAGGTTTTCCTCACATTACTAATAGAATCCAACTTGCCCCCCTCTTAATTTAGCACCCAGTCTGGAGAAGGGAATCAGCCCAGTTGACATAACTGGTGCTCGAGGACTGCTTGAATCTGGATGCAGCCTTTGAGTTACTCTGGGTCTTGTATGTGAAATCGACCCTGGAGGCCATTAGGTTCTCAGAGTTATTTACCTTGCCCAAATCATACCTATCCTACAGTAAGACCAAGCTGTCGCAGGTATTCATGGTGCATGCTGGGGGAGAAAGAGTGGAGTCAAACAAAAACGAAACATCAGTACTTTTGCACAGTCAGACTCCCTTGTATTGGGGTCTTCCACCCTATTTATTAGGCATTCAGAACTTACAGCATTGTTTTGCTCTTACTAACTTCTGTCTAAACCACCTACCCTTAATGTTGGGCAACCCTCACAGGTGTTACTCCCTGAAGGAGCTAGACCCTTGCCCTTGTGATGATATGTCCCTTCACAATCAGATTTACATTTATTTTTTTTCTGTCCGTTTTAAGATGTCAAAGTAAACAAATGATTGTCCCCCTTTTAAAAAGCTACAACCTCCGACAATGTAGACAGGTCCTTTCCTTTTTAAATAAATTGGATGCCTCTGTGATTTGGCAGGTAATGGCTGTCTTTATTTAGCATTGTCTAAAGCTGAGGAAAGGTTTATAGCTTTTACCCTTGAATAGTAAGGACGTTATGCTGATTGAACTTTTATTGTTATTATTGTTTGGAGTCCTAATGAATGTGTTTTTTAATACTGTATGATTAGTTATGTCAGGTCATATGTTCCTTATATTGGGGGAGATTTGTGGGGAGTTATTTTATTGCGTGGTATCTGCGATGAGTGTGTAATGGCTTATTTTATTGGCTATGATATAATGTATTCTTCAGTTTTTTTTATAATGTACAGTATTTTGCTCTTATATGCTATGAAAACGTAGTTAATAAAGTTTTTATTTAATTGAATTGAATTGTCATAATTACTTCTACAAAATAGTATATTATTGTAGAGAATCTAATCAAAATAGTTCTAGGAGGAGGGGGTTCTGGATGTTTAAATGTTTAAATACTCTTGAGAAACACACAACCAAACTGAACTAAGGACCGTACAAGGGGCGAGCTGGAAGTCATCCTTACATGCTTTCACCTTGCAATTCTGAACGTTCAAACGTTATTTGAGATATACAAATAGATAGCACGTAGGAATGTAGAAACCCTAATCGTGCTGCTTTATCCCGGACATGCTTGGCCTACAAGAGAAACACTGCACAGAAGATGATTCTTTCACAATTACAGTCGCAAAAGTAAAACCATGTTAGGTGCTATCTTGGTACCATTACCTTCATCTTACGTCTTAGGTTGCGTGACTATAGTTAATGTAACAAGAACTTGACACTTCTTAAGTGTTGTCTGTAGCATATCATCTTCCCCTTGTCATATTGTATTACTGCTACCTCATTCTAGCTTTATTTTCCTTTGCACGGCAGGGATCATTTTAAGTACTCGCAAACATTGTCTTATCCTGCTTGAGGCACACCTACAGGATATGCTTTCCCTTATGTTCCTGACAACAGTAACATTTTTATATAACCGATAATAGCAGAATATAAATCGCTGGCTACTATGTGCGATCTCCCTTTCTAAGGCCGATTTTATGAAGTAATTGCAAGTTCAACAAGCCATCTTCAATAAACTCTTCCAAATCAATACATTTCTGAAGTGTATGGAGCAAGTCTGTAATTGTTTGACCTTTATTTTAATATACTGTCCCAATTATCACACTCCTCTTTCACAGTGGAGCCATTTTGCCCTGACATTTAATTCATAGACATAATTTGAGTTTGTAGGGGCAGAGTTTTCTACTGCAACAGTGTTAATCCTGTTTTTTTCAGATGCCAGACCCTTAATTTCCTCATTTTTATTATTTATATATGAGTAGTTTCTTGTAGTGTGGACAAGCCTCAGAGAATGGCAGACCGTTTCACAAAAGGGAGTAGTTTTAAAATGGCATTACGACATTTCTGAATTGTTACAAGGTTAAGCATAAAATAAGAAAAATGTCCAATGGTACAGAGTACTATAGGACATTAAAAGAGGAAACACTGATGTGGTATTCCTACACTCGAAATTACCAGTTTCTCAGAAATCCATAATTCCAAGTTGTGAGACTACTGTTGTGTCCTGAATTGGGTCCTCAGAAATGGGTAGGTTTTGGTTGGTATATGAGCAGTCAGCTCACCACCCATCCCCCACCTGAGCTGTGCAAATTTGTTCTTGTGTAATCTAATGACAAAATTAAGCAGTGCAGGATCAATACCCATTGTTGCAAGGGTGGATCACAGTTGCTCTCTTGGAACTAAATCAAAGGCCATCCTCAGGTCCACAAATGCCATGTATTGATGGTCCCTAGGGAGCCTGAGAGATTTAGCAACTATCATGTTGACGTGAAAGATCTTGTCAATTGTGCTCACACTGGATAACAACTGGCCTGAAAAGGAGACTGAATGGAGACCTCATCATTCCAGGCAAGTAGTTTGGCAAATACTTGGTGACAAAACACCTTCTGGATGTTATCTAATTAAACTGGTTGGTCTGTAATTGTTAGGAATTGTTCTGTCCCCCTTTCTAAACAATGGGATTGCCTCAACACCATGCCAAGAACCAGAGATTTACCCTCCTGCCATTATTCTATGTCATAACAAATTTATATAAGGGCCCCAGATAGTAGGTTCTGAATGGAAGAAGTCACCATGGACTTTATCTGAACCCAGGGCCCTCCTTGATTTTAGGAGCTGAATATCCCAAAGAGTGTAATCAAGTGGGAAGTAAATAGAAGCATCAAGATGTGTGGACTCTGAATCATATGCATCAAACGTTGGAGAAGGTATCTGATGCCAAGTATGTGTGTACATGTCTGTGAAGTGTTCTACCCACTGCTGTGTATGTACATTTGTCATAATGTAATGATGTACACATTGGAACACACTGCATTCATCCATTGTGTCACAATAGAACTTATTGAGCAGGAGTTGAATGTAGAGGCAGTAGAGCCTGTGGAGGGGAACTGGAAGGAAGCTCAGCATGTTTTCTCCTCTGTTGTACCAGGGTTAAATTACTTCATAAAAGCTCTTGACAATCTCTACCCATGAGCTCATCTTTACAATTTTGGTGACGATCAACCCGGGTACCAAACCTGTGCAGCAATTACTTTGACACTACCTTGATCTACATCTCCGCAACAACTCTACAGCTGCTGGTTGCAATTGGTCAGTATTTGCGAATAGAAGAAGAAAAGGCAAAACCTTCTCACTGATTTAAGGAAATACCCCTAAGGGTAAAACATTCTCATCAATTTTATATAAGTGCACCGACCGTTGCCCGTTACTAAGGGTAGTTGTTTGAACACTCCTCTTCATGCCTTCCCCACTCGGATGTTGCCATGGACCATAAGTGCCACCTTGCGCACACAGAGGCCCATATTTAAATTTTTTTAGTGCCGCATTTGCGTCATTATTTGACGCAAAAGCAGCGCAAACTTGCAAAATACTGTTGTATTTTGTAAATTTACGCCATTTTTGCATCAAAAAGCGGAGCAAATGCGGCGCTAAAAAAGTATACATATGGGGGCATAGTGTCTCTACTTACGGGCCTAAGTGAACATAGAACGTCAGAACCAAGCAACAATGTTTTGTCTCAGACAACCAGCACCAACGCACGTTTCACTCTCTATGGTGCATGTCTGAGTTACACTAACCAGCGATACGCACTCTCTTACCTAATTAACTTGGGAAACTCACATTTCTCGATTGTGTATCAGGTCAGTTCCCAGCAATACGCACGCTTTAGCATTAAGATCTTCAACACGCAAGGTTATTCTGACTGTGTGTGTTCTTTTCATCAGCGATACATGCTTTACTTACAGCTATATGTTTTCAGCGATGGGCACGCTTTTACTTAAATAACTTAAAAAGTGCACAGTTCAACTAGGTCAATTTCCAATAAGTTCAGAGCGCATGCTTATTTGACTATCACAACTCCATCCACGCATTCTGTTTTCCGACGGTGTCTATAATTTTCATCAGCGACACACGCCCTTTAATTACATGTGCATCTGCTCAAGCATATTCAGAGATTCACACGCTTACCTTGATAATGTTTTATGTCATCTCTCTACAGAAATGCATACACTTACCTACCATTCTTGTAGGCAAAATTGAGTCAAATTTCGTAGGCACAGTGTGACAATGTCACCCATCACTTTATATTTAACGCCACCACTTTTACTTCAGTTGTAGGCGATTCATCCCTTAAATAGCAGGAGTGGTGAGAATATTTTTTGAATTACATTTCCACATTTGACAATGAGGAGGAGTTCACCCCGGAAAAGAAAAAAATTATTATTATTTTGCTTAGGGCCTGCAGGATTTAAAATTTACAGTCACACAGAAAAAAAGTCCAGTCAAGGTGATAATTTTAAAGATATGCTAGAGGATTTGGATAAGTATTTCTCTCCAACAGTTTGTGTTGGTATTGACAGATATAACTTTTGACACAGAAAACAGACCAAACACGAAGATATCGAAGATTATGTAGCAGCGTTAAAAAACCTGGCATATACTTGCCATTTCAGGTCACTACACAACAAAATCATACAAGACCAGATTGTGACGCATGCTGCAAATGCCGCCATCCAAGATAATCTTTGGGCCAAAAGAGAGGCTTACTGGAGGTTACATGCATAGTCCGATGTGCAGAATTAATGGGTAGAATGCCAAAAGTGGTATTGACTGAGAATAACAAAGACTCAACAGATGACAAAGACCATAAATCAGGTGATCTTGTCCATAAAATTAAACTCAATAGAAAGCAGAAAAAAGCTAATGGTAGGATACAAAAGAAAACTTTCACTTCACAGAAAATGAAAATAGATAATAAGAGGGTAATCAAATGTTACAGGTGTGGGTACTCTGGTCATTATGCTAATGACAAGAAATGCCCTGCACACAATCAATGTTGTGCAGGATGTGGTATTATGGGCCATTTAAAAAAGTGTGCAGGACAAAGATAAGCGGTGACATAAAAGGACTAGAAGATGTGTGTAGTCAAGAGTCACAGAGTAGTGAGGATGAGGATGACAGAAATATGTGTGTGGTGAGTGTAGATATGTCCTCAAATGTGGATGTAGAATCTAATTCTAAAAAAAAGAAACCCAAATGTGAGTTAAGCATTGGGGGCTTTACAGCCTTAATAACAGGTAATTCAGGTTTCCCTTACACTGTAGTCAACAAAAGTGTGTGGGCTAAAAAGTTTGCATTGAAATTGGGGAATGTTTTGGAACCACCTGACATGTCCCTAAGAAGTTTCACAGGAGACTCTATTGATCTTTTGGGTTTTAGAACATTACCCTTTGTCTTTAAAAATAGAGAAGCATCATGTAAATTGTATGTTTAAAAAAATGGACCTTCAGTTCTGGGTTGGTCAGATCAGGGAGTTCTACGAATTATATTAAATCCAAATAGTTCAAAACTGGTGCTAGCTTTGGAAGATTTTAATGATAAAGAAGAGCAAAGTTTGTATCTGCATACCCAAAGTTTTTTCCAATACAATTGGTAGCTTAAAGTGATTCCAGCACAAAATTGTCTTCAAGGAGAATGCAGTACATTGCATACACAAAGCCAAGAATGTGCCATTAGGTATCAGAGATGAGGTTTTATCTCAACTGGGAAAATTGCAACATTCTGGAATTATTGAGCCAGTTGAGTCTTCCGATTGGGTTTCACCATTAATGGTAGTACAACATCCCAATGATAAATTAATACTATGCATAGATTTGAGAGATTTAAATAGGAACATTCTGGTAGATCAGCTCCACCTCCCAAAAATTAATTAGATGTTATCATTGTTGAACTGAAAAAAGGGTTCAGCACCATAGGCATAAAATCTGCCTATTATCAGGCATCAATTCATAAGGACAGCTGCAGACTTACAGCATTCTTCACCCCTTTTGGATGCTTTCAATTTGTAAGGGTACCTTTCGGGCTTGCATCAGCAGCAGCCATGTTTCACTGTCTTATATTTATGTTGTTTAAAGCTTTTAAGGATGTTTTATTTTTTCAGGATTACATATTAGTCATCGGTAAGACCAGGGAAGAGCTTGATGCAAATTTGTTTACAGTACTCGATACTTTGAATGAAAAGGGCCTAGCTGTAGAGTACAGTAAATGAAAATAGCAAAGAGGAGTGAGCCCGTCTACAACTGCTGTCCTTTCTAAGAAATGCATGTATCTATCAGTATTTGAAGAGGGATAGGTGGACTTAAATGGCTTCGGACTAGAGAGTGAACTCCCGAGTTAGAATGGGGCATAGGCCTTGTAACTAATGCTCTCCCCACACCTTCATGGCCACAGTCTGCTCTACACATGAGCAGGCCTGGTACTTTCCACATGCCTTCATGACAACACTCTGCCCTAATCGAGGGCAGGCCAGATGCATAGCGATAGAAAAAGAACTACCGCAACCTGAAAATGACCCAACATCCCATCTGCTAAATTCGCCAGTCTTTGTTGACAACTTCATGGTTCCTGGGTTGAGGGTCCGATAAATTTTGAAATGGGCTTCCACTTGTCTTTGAAAGTTCCATAACTTTATTGTTCAATGCCAGACTGCAGCCTTTAAGGTATCAAGTTCTTCCCTACTAATGTTGATCGGTGCTAAAAGATCCTCCAAACTTTTGGTAACAGCAATTATGTCAGACTTTGGAGGCAAAATGTTTTCAGGTTTAGGACTGGCCAAGGAAGTGAAACGGTTGGAGCATGATATGCCATGGAGAAGAATTGGGCTTTGTTAGACCTGGCATCCTTGGCGTGGTCTCCCCTGTCTTTTTTTGCCTCTGCTTCCCTGGATTTGACTGTGTGATGGACTCTGTTTTTGCTGTTTTTGGTACTCTGGGGAGTTTACCACTGTTGAATAGTGCTAAAGTACAAGTGCTTCCAGTATAAATTGTATGTGCAATTGGCTTTTTCATGATTGGCATATTTGATTTACTAGTAAGTCCCTAGTAAAGTGCACTAGAGGTGCCCAGGGCCTGTAAATCAAATGTTACTAGTGGGCCTGCAGAACTAATTATGCCACCCACATGAGTATCCCTCTGAACATGGCTCAGACCTGCCATTGCAGTGTCAATGTGGGCAGTTTGAAACTGTCAACTCGACTTGGCAAGTGTACGGATGTAAGGCACCCTAATGGAGGCCCTAAGTAACCCCATGGGGAGGGTGCAGTGTATGTTAAGGGGTGAGACATGTACTGGTGTGTTTTACATGTCCTAACAGTTTTTACTGTTGGAAGGCATATCTCTCTGATAGGTTAACATGGGGGGTGCCTTTAAATATCTTTTAAGTTCAGTTTCCCTTTGGTAGCGGATAGAGGTCTGGACTTTGGGGTCTCTGAACTCACAATTTTAAAATACATATTTTGGTAAAGTTGGTTTTTAAATTGTCTGTCTGAAAATGCCACTGTTACAAAGTAGGCATTTTCTTGCTTACACCATTATGTGACTCTGCCTGCTTGTGTATTCCCTGTCTGGGTCAGACTGGCAGTTGAGCTGTTTGTGAATCCCCTCTAGACAGTGATACGAAGGGAGCTGGAGTGTAGCCTGCATATCCTGATGGGCCATCTGGGCTGGAGTGGAGGGAGGAGCGGTCACTTACATCTGAATGGTTGTGCCTGCCATCACACAATGCAGTCTCAAACCCCCTGGTGTGAGTCTGGAACCGGGCCTGAGCAAGGCAGGATCTGGTGAACAACAGAGACTTTCCTTTGAAGTTTGTCTACTTCAAAGGCAGAAAGGGGTATAAGTAGTGAACTCAAAACCCCAGCTTTTCAGATCACTTCTGAAACAAAGAGGAACCTCTGCCAAGGAGAAGAGCTGAAGAGCTGGAGGAGCAGTACTGCCCCTTTGCCTGTGACTATGCTTTGGTGGCTTGCCTTGCAGTTGCTGCTGCTGCTGTCTGAAAGAGGACAACGACTGGGTTTTGTGGTATATTCCTTCTTGTGAAGTGTCTCCAAGAGCTTGAACTTAGCTTGCCTCCTGTTTTGAAGTCTCAGGGCCATCAAAGACTTCCTCTGCCAGCACCTGGACTCACTGCTGAGACTCCTGTCCTCCCAGGTGGTGCCATATCCAGTCACTGGGCCCTTGAAAGGTGAAGCTGGTAGAAAAAGGCTGAAATCCACGCACAGGACGCTGTGTGGAAAAATTGTGATGCACCATCTGCAATGTGGCTGTAAAAATGATGCACCACCTGCCTCGCAGCTGAGATCGACACACCACCTGCATCACGGCTCGGAAATCGACGCATCACCTGCATTGCGGCTGGAGAAATGAAGCAAAACACACTTGCGGCTGCTGAAAACGACACAAACCCCACACAGCACGGTTTTCCATCACCATGCGGCCAGATTTCTCACGCATCATCACTGGGCGTCAAAACCAACACAAACCTGTGTAGACCCAAGTTGCCCCATCTGGAAAACGACACATGCTCTCACTTGCGAGTGAGAAAACGAGGCATCGCACAGACGGATTTATTTTTGAGGCAAACCAGGTTCTTTGTGTAACAACAACATTTCCATTGACTGACTGGAGGCTGATGGAGGCTGAAGAGTAGGAGGTAATAGATGATTAGAAAGTTCTGGACCAGTTAATAAATGCACAGGTTCAGGGCAATAGGGATCAGGTTGATCCAACCCTTTGGTAGGTATCTCCTACACTTCCTCTATTACATTCTCTATGCCGTTTAAGGTGCAGTTCTCTGCTGCGTGCTTCTTTGCCACATTCTGCTCCTTGCCATTGTCAGGGACAGAATTAGATGCCTTCTTTTTAACCATAGCTCACAATATTGCTGAGTTAAAGACGCAGGGGAGTAATCACTATTTCCTGCAAAAACAGCTTCTCCCACGGTGAGGCCAAGGAGAGTGGCCCTCCCCTATCTCTTCCTGTCAGTGACAGGATCGCTGCACTTGTATCAGCACCACAAGTGGAAAAACAATATATAAGCCTCTCGAAGGAATTTTGCAATATGACATCTACTAAAAGTAGATATGTGAAAGATATACAAACTTGACAAACTGTCAATCCGCCTGCTCCGCTCACAAGCAATTGGAATTATTAATTATAGATATCGTTTTTTTTTGTTTAAATTAAAGCATACGCATACCTGCCATTTAACCAGCAAAGTAATTTAGAAAATCCTGAAACATAGGCAGCTTTGTAAGACTTTTACCTTCGGCATAGAAAGTTAATCATGATTTAGATCTCACTGACATGCTGAAGCTTCTGAATATGGGAATGCCTTCACTCCTATCTAAAATAAAAAATAAAATAAAAATTAGGACCTTATACCTGCAAACTCGTTTTTTAGTTATTTCAACCTTTTGTATTTTATGGTTACCTTTCTTCGACCACCAAAATAAATACAATGGTGGACTGATGTATTGACTTTTTCCTTTGACAGCTGTAGAGGTTGCAGTAAAATGTGGTATGCTAGGAAGTGAGCCACCAGATGGCTGGTTAAATAATTTAATGTGAGTATGGTAGCAGTAGACCGAAACCAAAATATTGTCTGACAACATATTGTCTTAAAAGTTGTGCAGAAAAATATTGCCCTATTGATGTTAATCGAAAACATACACCCAATGGGACAATATTCGTTTGCTTATAATATTCTGACATATGTAAATCATGGGGATTTTGGTAATATTCTCAGTTTTCAAAACTTCATATTGGTTCACGGACAGAGAGTCATGATAGCTGCAGCCTCCTCAAATTTTCTGTTAATACCAAGGTGAAATGGCTAGTGCACTTCATACCTCCATGTATATGCTGGAAAACATTTGCTTCTTAATGAGTTGAATTTTCAGGTGATGTGAGAGCTTTTCTTTGACACAAACCAATATTGTTACCCTTTATGGCTTTTGCTTTCAGTTTTGTGTCATTTGTTTATCCCTTAAGCTATACAGGCCTACCTACATTCAAGTAACCAAATGGTTTTTGTAACTGTCCTTTGATTTAGCCAACAGCACTTTGGATTATCTGTTTGAAGTTATAGTTGTAGGCTTATAAATCATAGCATGGATGGAAAGTGCTGTTGGTTAATAAGACATGACTGGCTGAATCAGAATCTTCTCTGATCAAGTATGAAAGAAACACTGCTTTACCACTCTGGGCTCCATACTGCCCTTAGGAGGGACCACCATCCTTAAGTAACTCAGTTGTGTCAAAGGATCTACAAACTTAAACAGTGGTGTCACCTAGAAGATGCCCTAGTTCACACACTAACCACGAGCTGCATTTCATTCAGGAATATTTTAGAGTATGGGAAGACAGGTGAACTGTGATCTTGGGAAGACCATTCCACATTGTCTCAGGGTCCCATAGAATATTGGGATGTGTTTTTGCATAGAAATGGGCAGAACCTGCCTTAATTAAGCCTTTTTTCAAATGGGTTGCTTGGCAATGGGGAGCATATAGCTTGATAAGCACCCAAATGACCAATGTGATAAACAGGTAGCCTGCAAACATTTTTAGGCTTCTTTAAAAACTCCTAAAGTAACTTGTGGCTTTTGAAAATTAAGATGTTGCAAGGTTTATTGTGGTGGAGCGGTTTTACGGCATAAATCTTGCCAACTCATTCGTAACATACAGTCCCCACTCTAATTACTGGGCCCAAGCCAGACAGACCTTAGACACAAGTAAGAATTAATCAAAGGCTGCAAATCAAGCCAATCTATTTATTATCATAAAACAATTGTATTTTCTCATGAGTCAATCATGAGATTTTGGTGTGGGTGTCAAAGCTTTATTAAGTCTTTAAGAGAATAGTTCTTTATTAAAAAGTGAACAATGTTAATCAATCAAATTATCAATACAATACAGAACAAAGCATAAAGTGTGTTTCATATAAGTTTATCCTTTTTCTAAATCTAAGGATTGAGAGCAAATCATCAGTCAGAACTCATAAAGAGCTGTAAATCCGAGATGTGAAAGCATGCAGTTTAAGCAATTCTAAGTAAGTAAGAACTTACCATAAAGAGAGGTTCAAGAAACTCAGTAAGGTCTCAGAGCAGCATAGATTCAAGCAAGGGAAATTAATGAGTCTCATAGAATGAATATGAGAAGTGTCTGCAAAGGGCTCTGGATGGAATATGGAATCACCAAAGAGTCTGGGTCAGAAAGTGCAGGTTTTCTAAGTGTCTAATCTAAGAACATGCATTAATAATGTTTTCATATCACCTGTTCTCTACACTTTGTTTCCATCTTCTGTTGGCACATCCAATCAACGCACTGTGTCACAATGGGAACAGGAAAGCTTCAATCATCCAACCAGTCTAATACAAAAGGCTCCTAAACATTAAATGCAATTATGCTACAAACTGTAATGTAACTATCAATTCAAAGCTGGTTCCCGGTGTCTCTTACTACAAGACAGTCAGTTCATGGTTTCTACATTACTTCGTGAGATCATTCCTTTCCCATACGCTTTGATTTACAAAACTTATCCATGAAGAAACATTCTACGGAAATTAAACTAAACATTCTAATAAAGCTATGCCAGTGGAAAAGGTTGAAGAATAACAATTTCTTTTTAATTCATGTCTTTCTCAGTACATTTGCATCATTGAAAGTTTAACAATCATATTCCTTCCTCAGGTCAGGGTAAACGAAAGAAAGAAATGCATTTGTCTTAGGCATCTACGTTTTATTTCTACATGTGAATTGCATTAACTTTGATTTTTTTAAATGCTCTTGCAACTGTACAGATGCTCATTGGTATGATCTGCAGGAAACATAAGAAAATGTAGGTTATACATTCCAGATAAAAAACACTTGCAATCATTAGTTATGAAAACTTGTACTCTTTATTTGTTTTTTTCCCATGCTTCTGCTCCACGTATAGCACTTTCTGCATTGTTCTTAGGTAACATAGAAATAAGTGTAAAATTGACAGTGTGTATGTAGAAGGAAACTGTTCTTCATTCAAAGCATTTGTGAGCAAGTGCAAATGGTCTAAGAGCTAGAGTCTTGATTAATCACATTGTCTTAATAAACCTCTCAAAGCAGGAAGTCTTGTTTTAAAGAAGGGGCATGTTGTAGTCCATCCTTTAGGTTTGTAGTTAGAAGGCAACATTTACAGTAAAGTGCTATTGGCTAGGATCAATAAAAATCCCACCAGGGGAGTAGAAATTAGGTTGCAGGTATGTGCAGAGGTTGGCCTCGGACTATCTGACTATTCAGACAGGTAAATTTGCACCAGGGTATTAACCCCTAAGGTGCCCAGGACGAGCTGATCTCGCCCTCGGCAACGGTTGCCCGGTGCTGAGGACGAGACCAGCTCGTCCTGCTATTGGCCTCCGGGGAGAGCGCTAGCGCTCCCCCAGATGGCCAAGCACCCCCCTCCCCTGGGCAGAGATGGAAGGGGAATCGCTTCCCCTTCCACCCCCGCCCACCCCCCTGAACCCCAGTGGCGTCTGATGACATCAGTGCGCTCTCACATGCTGAATTAATCAGAGGCCTTCCCCTCCATGCTGGAAGCTCAGTTTCCAGCACCGATTGAAAAGAAATGCAAAAGCATTTCTCCTCCGATCACATGGAGGGGGCAGAGAGGCATGAAAGGAGAAGAAAGGTCTTTCCTCTATTTTCATGTCTCTCTGAGCATTTCTGCTGCCCGATCGCATCGCGATTGGGCAGCAGAAATGCCACTAGACACCAGGGATTTTTTTTTTGTGTGTTTATGAAATAAGGGGAGCGGCCCCTTGGGCAAGGGCCGCACACCAGGGGGGCAATTTATTTCTAGCCTATTTCTGCCTTCCCTGAGGGCAGATCGGCCTATTATAATTAGGCTGATCTGCCCCGGGGGGGGGGGCAGAAACCCTTAGACACCAGGGATTTTTTTTTTGTTTGTTTGTTTTTGTTTTTATTTGTATGTGGGGAGCGACCCCTTAGGCAAGGGTTGTGCCCTGGGGGCAAAATTAATTCTAGGCCATTTCTGCCCCCCTTGGGGGCACATCGGCCTATTTTTATTAGGCCAATCTGCCCCCAAGGGGGGCAGAAACCACTAGACACCAGGGATTTTTATTTTTGTCAGTTTCACATGAGGGGAGTGACCCATTAGGCAAGGGTCGCTCCCCTGGAGGGACAAATTTGTTTTAGTCCATTTCTGCCCCCCTCGGGGACAGATCAGCCTATTGTAATTAGGCTGATCTGCCCCCGGGGGCAGAAACCTCTAGGCACCAGGGATTATTTATTTTTATTTTTTTTGTTTTATTTTTGTATGTGTGGGGGGCGACCCCTTAGGCAAGGGTTGCTCCCCGGGGGACCAAATTATTTTTAGGCCATTTCTGCCCCTGCTGGGGGCAGATCGGCCTATTTTTATTAGGCCAATCTGCCCCCAAGGGGGGCAGAAACCACTAGACACTAGGGATTTTTATTTTTTGCGTCAATTTCAAGCAAGGGGAGTGACCCCTTAGGCAAGGGTCATTCCCCTGGGGGGAACATTTATTTTAGGCCAGTTCTGCCCCCCTCAGGGGCAGGTCGGCCTATTTTTATTAGGACAATCTGCCCTCAAGGGGGGCAGTAACTACTATGCACCAGATATTTTTTATTGCGCCAAATTCACGCAAGGGTCGCTTCCCTTTGGGGGGCAAATTTATTTTACGCCATTTGGGCTCCCCTATTTCTAATAGGCCGATCTACCCCCGGGGGGCAGAAACCACTTAGGCACAAGGGATTGGTGTGTGTGTATGTGTGTGTTTTGTTTGGGAGGGCAGCCCCTTGGGCAAGGATCGCTCCCCATTGGGTCACATTACTGTTGGCTATATCTGGCCCCCTTGGAGTGGCCTATTTTTTGAAGGCCCATCTGGGGGGCAGGAAGCCCACCAGAGACAAGGGATTTTTTTTTTTTTCAAAATAAGAGGGTGGGGGTATGGCCATACCCCCACCCTAAATAAATGGGGCCAAAGTTGTTCTGGCCACCAGTGGGCAGATGGGGCAATTACCCCCGATCCACACCCGGGGGGGCAGAAAGTCCACTAAATGCCAGGGAATAAAAAAAAAAATTGTGGTGGTGGCACCAAACCAGTATGGGCATGGTTATGCCCCCAGCCCAACTGAAGGGGGTAACAGTCTTTCAGCTCCCCCGCATAGTAAAACAGCAATCAAGTGGACATTTGATTATTTGGGGTTTTGGTTTTACATTTGGGGAATGAGAGCTTGGCTAACTCTCAAAATCGCCCCACTGAAAATAGTGAGGGCTGCTGCCATTTAGAAAAATCCACAAGACCTAGACACATCTGAAAACGAAACCTCTGGGTGAGTCCAAGGTGGTGTACTTCACATGCAGCCCGCACCATTTTCTTACCCACAATGCCCTGCAAACCTCCAACTTTGCTAGAAATCACAAATGTTTCCCATTTTTGTGATGGAACCTTCCGGAATCTGCAGGAATCCACAAAATTCCTACCACCCAGCATTGTCTCATCTATAACGATAAAAATTCTGCTGCACCTGTCAGCCTAAAAATGTTTTTTATCAAATTGCCCTTTTGGACCCACTTTGGTTCCCCCTCAAATTCGACATGTTTTTGGCTCTTCCCTGTTACAAGCACTTGGCCCACCTACACAAGTGTGGTATCATTTTTAGGGAATTTGTCCCGGTGCGGTGATTTGAGGTTTGCTGAGGATTCTGGGTAAGAAAACATTGGGGGATCCATGCAAATCACACCTCCCTGGACTCCCTCGGGTGTCTAGTTATCAGAAATGTCTGGGTTTGGTAGGTTTCCCTAGATGGCTGCTGAGCCCAGGACCAAACACGCAGGTGCCCCCCGCAAAAACAGGTAGTTTTGTATTTGATAATTTTGATGTGTCCAGATATTGTTTTGGTGCCTTTCCTGTTACGAGCACTAGGCCTACCCACATAAGTGAGGAATCATTTTTATCTGGAGACTTGGGGGAACGCTGGGTGGAAGGAAATTTGTGGCTCCTCTCAGATTCCAGAACTTTCTGTCTCCGAAATGTGAGGAAAAAGTGTTTTTTTAGCCAAATTTTGAGGTTTGCAAAGGATTCTGGGTAGAGAACGTGGTGAGAGCTCCACAAGTCACCCCATCTTAGATTCCCCTAGGTTTACCTAGGTGCTGACTGAGCTAAAGGCCAAAATCCACAACTAGGCACTTTGCAAAAAACACCTATGTTTTCTTTGCGAAAATGTGATGTGTCCACGTTGTGTTTTGGGGCATTTCCTGGCGCAGGCACTAGACCTACCCACACAAGTGAGGTATCATTTTTATCGAGAGACTTGGGGGAATATAGAATAGCAAAACAAGTGTTACTACCCCTTGTCTTTCTCTACATTTTTCCCTTCCAAATATAAGACAGTGTATAAAAAAGATGTCTATTTGAGAAGTATGGGCACCCCGGAATTCAGACATGTGCAAATTACCACTCCTCCTCAACACCTTATCTTGTGCCCATTTTGGAAATACAAAGGTTTTCTTGATACCTATTTTTCAATCTTTATATTTCAGCAAAGGAATTGCTGTATACCCAGTATAGAATGAAAACCCGCTGCAAGCTGCTGCTCATTCATTGGCTCTTGGTACCTAGGTTTCTTTCTTGTCCTCATCTCACCGACCCGTGCCAATAGCGGGAGGATCCATTTTTACTCCAGGTATCTAGCCCCTTAATATCAACGGGCCCTTCGACCTGACACACTTTTCTTTGGATCTCCTTATATCCTTGGCAAATCCTTCCCCCCTCCGCCCAAAATCCTGAATGGACAGTAGGGCCAAGTGTACCGAGGGGGGTATCAGGTATAATCATTGGACTTCCTTAACAATTCCAGTAAGGTTTTACCCAACATTTTCCCATCCCACCCACAAGACATCTCTTTTACTGATCGGCCCGGCTCTGTCCAGTTTATATAATCTGTCTATCGAGTTCAGCCACTCCTGCACTGTAGGGGGTTGTGAACATATCCAGTTATAACAAATTTGCCGCCGAGCAATAAGCATCAAAAGAAACAAAAGACGTTGCTGTGATTGGTCTCTCATCTCACAAACCCCAAATAGCACTAAAGCAGAATTCAATGTTATTTCTTCCCCAAATATCCTGTTTAAAACATTCTGCACATCTACCCAGTACTTAACTAAGCCAGGACAATCCCAGAACATATGAATATCATCCGCATCAATGCCTTCACAACGTGGGCATTTCTTCTGAATTCTGCTTATACAGGATAACCTTGCTGGAGTCCACTATACTCTGTGCAATGTAAACAAATGGTTCCTCCTCATTGCCTCAGATTTAACTGTATTCCAGAGAATAGAGCATGATTTTTGCCACATCGCTATTATGTCCATATTTGGGAACACCTCTCCCCATTTCTGGAGAGGGAGGGGGGGATCCTCCTCAACTGCCTCCATCAAGGCTTGATACCAGACCGCAATTTCCCTAGGTAGAGGTCTTTGAGTTAGTTTCTCGTCCCAGCAAGATCCACCAATTTCTCCTTCTTGTAAAGATTTAATCCAACTAGCCAACTGGTAGTACTTAAATTTGGAGATACCCCTTCCCACTCTCTCCAGAAATGTGGCCCATGGTATCGGAATCGCGCCCTCTATAATCTGTCCCCATTGTAGTATCCCGCTCGCCTTTAGTGGATTTGATAGTTTATCATGAAGGCATACCGGGGTACCAGGTGAGTCCCATATTGAAGCTGAGCCAGAGTAATAAGCTATCCGCAGTAGGTTGCAAATCTGTATCCAAATTTTACAGGCCTGCCGCAGAATCTTAAGTCTAACTTTTTTGAAAAACCTTGGATGGCCAAATTTGTACAAAAAAAACTCAGCCCCTTCCTCCGCATATGCTGTCAACGCTGCCCACATTGGGGTATATTCTGACTTCTTATCTAAGAGAATTCTACTATTCTTAAATTGAAAAGCCAAATAATACTTATAAAAATCAGGTGTTGCTAGCCCCCCACGTTCCTTTCTCTTGCATAACTTTTTCCACAAAATTCTTATTCCTTTTTGAGCCCAGACAAACGAAGACATGTCTCCCTGCAATTTTGTAAACCACTTGCTCTTAAATTCCAACGGGATAGTATAAAATAGAAAAGTGAATTTTGGCAGAATTATCATTTTCAGGATATTAGATCTACCTATTAAAGACAACGGGAGAGCCGCCCATGTTTTAAGGAGTTTCTTGACCTCTAAATGTATTTTCTCAAAGTTTATCCTTGCCAAGTCCCCCAGTTCTTTTGTAATCTGGACTCCTAAATATCTAATTTCCCGTTTAACTAGCGGAGATTCATATGTCATGTTCCAACACATAATCTCTGTCTTCTCAGCATTGACATTATACCCTGACATTCTACCAAAGCTTTCTATTGCCAATTTTATTGGGGGAAGTGAAAGAGAAAGGTTCCTAGTGTAAATCATAAGATCGTCCGCATATAATGCAACCTTCTTCTCCCAGCTCCTACTCTGAAATGAAAGAATTCCCCCATTGTTCCTAAGCAGTGTTGCAAGCGGCTCAATATATAGATCAAATAACAAAAGGGACAGGGGACAACCCTGCTGCGTCCCACTGAAGATAGCTACTTCTTGTGAAAGTACGTCATTAATCAGAATTCTCGCTGTTGGTGACCTATATAGTTCCTTAACTTCTCTGATAAAAGTAGTCCCTAATCCAAACCTTTCCATAACTACCTGCAAAAATAACCAGTTTACCTGATCAAATGCCTTGGCTGCATCAAAAGTTATTATTGCAAGGGGAACCCTCTCTGCTTAAGCCAAATCCATTGCTGCCAGTAAATCGTGCACTAATTCCTGTAACTGTCTACCTTTAATAAACCCTTTCTGGTTTGGATGAACTAGTCCCGGCAAAACCTTCCCCAGCCTTTTAGATAACAAACTTGTATAAATTTTATAGTCTGTGTTCAGTAGTGAGATAGGCCGATAAGAAGAGCACTGTGTTGGGTCCTTACAGGGCTTCAAAATCAAACAAATTACTGCCTCCATCCAGGAGCTCGGTGCTTGGCCCCCTTCCAAGAGCGGATGATTAAACAATTTCAATAGAACCGGAATTAATTCTTCCCTCAGTGCCAAATATAGCTCATTCAGGAGATCATCTGGGCCCGAGGCTTTTCCTCTCTTCAAACCCTTAAAAGTATCAATTAATTCAGACCCAGTTACCTCTCCTTCTAAAATATGTAACGCTGAGCTCTCCAAACATGGCAACCTAACCGTAGCCAAGAAATCTCTAACCTGCTCCTCTGAATTCCGCAGCCCATCTGAATACAGATCTTGAAAGAAGGAAACAAAAGCATCTTCTATTTCTGTTCGTTCTACACAAATCTTGCCAGTAGCCTTAGATCTAATTGAAGAAATATGTTTCTTTGAGTGGCCAGATTTTACCTTCCAAGCCAGTAACTTACTGCACCCTTCCCCGTATTCATAATGCGCGTACTGACTAGCTTCCCATTTCTTTCTTTCTCGAACCTCCAATAAATACTCTAATTTCAAGCAGGCTTACTCATGTTGTCGTTCGAGTAACATTAATTGATCCCTATTCCCCGTTTCCTGTGCGACTTGTATAGAATCCTGCAAAGTCGCCATGCTGGTCTCGACACAACGTAATTTCTCTCTCTCCTCCCTGCGCCTAAATACAGCCAAATTGATCAGCCTCCCCCTTATATAAGCTTTGTATGCATCCCAAACTATTTGCAAACTAGCAGACCCCTGATTCACTTAAAAAAACTCTATTGTATCCTTTCTTAATGTCTCAATAATCAGGTCATCCAGTAATAATAAACAACTTATTGTACAACGAAGCCTAGGAGCTTGCGCAGTGAAGGAGAGATACAACTTAACGGCCGCATGATCTGATAGATGTGCCGGGGCATGTGCTATTGAGGAAACATTTCCTATCAAACTATTCTGTAATAGAAAGAAATCTATTCTGGACTTATGTCCATATTTCTTGTTATGAAAAGTAAATCTGGGTCCTACACCCCCCTTAACCTGCCACACGTCCACCAACCCCAGGTCAGTTATTGCCTGTTTAACCAATTACCTACATCTAGGGGAATTAGCTGTCCCCCGGGTAGTGGATTTGTCTAAGGACAAATTCAGTAGTATATTAAAATCGCCACCTAATATAACCGGGTATTTAGTTTTCAAAAGAAGATTATACAGTTCTATAAATGAAGTAGAATCATCTATATTGGGTCCATAATAACCTGCGATCGTGAGCCATATACCAGACAAGCAGACCTCCGCCACCACCCATCTCCCCTTTAAGTCAGCATGCACCGCCCCTATACATAATCCCTTCGCTATTTTGTCTTTAAAAAGAATAGCAACGCCCTTAACTGGGCACGACTGGTTGGTCACTATACCCCTCGATATCCACCTTGTATTTTTAAACACGATTTCCCATTCTTCTCGCGAGAGATGCGTCTCTTGTAATATAATCACATCCTCCTCCGCCTGCCTAAGAAATTCCAAAATCTTCCTTCTTCTACGCTTGACCCTGAGCCCGTTGATATTCCATGAGCTTATTTTTAGTATTAAGCCCTCCTGCTTACCCATCCTATAACAAGAAAAGAAAAGGAAAATACCTGGATCCACCCCTTCTTACTTCGAAAAAGACCCATTTTGAGGACATTTTTTTTTTAACCTTTTTTCCCCTTATGCTTCCACACCCAAAACAACAAATTCTCCAAACCCCTCCAAAACCCCTTATATCCCTACCCCAACCACCCATGGGAACCCTCCCTACTTTTAGTAGGACTGCCATTGCTTATCCCACATAGCCCTCCGCACACCGGGCAATCTTCAATCATATCCATACCATTACTTTATTGCGACGACTTTATCTGTTCTATAAAGGCCTTAACCTCCTCTGGCTCTCTTATATTGTGAGTTTTATTCTGCCACATAATCCGCAGGGCCGCCGGAAACCTTAACTGCACCGTTGCTCCCAATGAACGAAGATCTTGCATTAATTTCCCCAACTCCCACTGTCTGTCCAAAGTTGTTCTGGAGACATCTGATCAAATTCTGAAGGACCAATCATCCTTGATGAAGTTTCCCACCTTCAGAGCCTCAGACAGAATCTTCTCTTTTATTGAATAAGTGGCAAAGTTCACTAAAATTCTTCTAGGGGATTTCCTTCCGACGTTCTTTTTGAATGGGTCTCGGTGTATCCTTTGAATATCGTCCTCCAATTTCAAGTACGTTAGACCCGGCATTGCATCTTTTATCAATGATACCAGATAACCCTTGAGGTCTGCTCCTTCCGCCCCCTCCGGTACTCCAAGAACTCTAATATTATTTCTTCTCATGTTATTTTCCAGAAACTCTAGTTTGTCCTGTAAAGCCCTCCCCCCCGCTTAAGATACGCAATGTCCTGAGAGTTGGCCAGCACCTGATTTTTCTGCTGCTTCATGGTCTCCTCCACCTTGCCAACCTGGTCTGTTAACCGATTGATCTTAGTCTCTAAAATCGCACATGCTTCTTGTATCTTAGCCTGATTGTTTTCAGAGATCTCAAACTTCTCTCGGATCTCTTTCGTAAGGGAAAGTAAGAGCTCATATACTCCCCCATCCCTGGGCTCCAAGAGGGCTAAAGCTTTAGGATCCGGAGGAGGCCCCTGTACAGACAAGGGGTCTTGCCTGCTCCTTGGAGAGCTACCCCCTATTGTAGTTAGCTGGGTCTTCTGTACCTCCCACTGCACTGGAGAGTCCTGCTCCAATACCGCTGAGCCCTCTGAGGCCGATTGTGATTCCATAGGAGCTGGGGAAATCTCACTTATTCCCTCCACGCCTGGCTGAAAATATTTAGTTATTGACCCTAGGGTACCACTTTTTCCCCCTGAGCCTCTTTTCGTATTGTTCTCCAGCTCCAACCAGACTCTCCTTTGCCCTCGGTACCTAGGGTTCTTGATGAACCTACAAGCCCTACATATCCCAAAAACCAGAAGAGTCCTGCAGACGTAATGGTATATTGCTTTAAAAAATCTGACATCGCAGGAAAAAGTTACAGAGTAAAATGCAGAGAAAATTTGCTTTTTTACCTCAATTTCAATATTTTTTTATTTTAGTTGTTATTTTCTGTAGGAAACCCTTGTAGGATCTACACATATTACCCATTGCTGAATTCAAACGTTTGTCTACTTTTCAGAAATGTTTAGGTTTCTGGGATCCAGCATTGGTTTCACACCCATTTCTGTCACTGACTGGATGGAGGCTGAAAGCACAAAGAATCGTAAAAATAGGGTATGTCCCAGTAAAATGCCAAAATTGTGTTGAAAAATTTGCTTTTCTGATTCAAGTCTGCCTGTTTCTGAAAGCTTTTAAGCTGGTGATTTTAGCACAGCAAACTCTTTGTTGATGCCATTTTCAGGGAAAAAAACACATGCCTTCTTCTGCAGCCCTTTTTCCCCATTTTGTTGAAAAAACGAATTTTTCACTGTATTTTGGCTAATTTCTTGGTCTCCTTCAGGGGAACCAACAAAGTATGGGTACCTCTAGGATCCATAGGATGTTGGGAAAAAAAGATGCAAATTTGGCGTGGGTAGCTTATGTAGACAAAACTTTATGAGGGTCTGCCCCAAATAGCCAAAAAAAGGCCTGGCACCTGAGGGGGAAAAGGCCTGGCAGAGAAGGGGTTAAGAAATAGCACTGACCAATCCTTACGGCATTGAAGAACTGATGATTTTGCTTCAAGAGCATAGACAGCCCATCTGGTCATGTAACAGCTTACTCTAAACTATCAACCATGCTTGAGATCCAAAGGTTCTATACCATACTGTTGCTGCTCATAAGATCAGGGGAACCTCTCTAAGGATGGGAGAAGCGTTTTGTGTGACTACATGAGGGCAGGCGTGCATCAAAGAACTCTCACATAGGCATATTTAGATGGAGTTGTTTGAATTAGGGGACTCTGGACAGCCGCAAGTATCAGGTCCTATTGGACCTACTCATGTGCCTCACAAAAGATAAAATAGGATTTGGTGAGCCCACGTTCACAATAAAACCAGCCGCACATGTAAAGTGCTAAGGTACCTATTGCTGAATCTCAACAACAACTGGACTCAAGCCTAACATAAATTATATAAAGACACATGCACCAGCCCCTTTATTTATATTATTGGGCCATGCTCGGCCCTCGGAGTGATAATTTATAACATTGTAGAGTAGAGACGGGATGGCACTCTACACCCCTACCACCTCTTATTCAAAATGGTAAAGGTTAGTCTGTTGTGGATTGTGACTTCACATGGTTTCTATGGTGCTGGCTTGGTGCTGGGTTTGAACAGAGTTAATTCCTTTGGTTTCATTCACGGTCTCAGGTCCAGCATCCTGCTTGGCTCCCTCTCTCTGGCACCACATCCTTTGTCACTGAAAATCCATTGTCCCTTGGAGCAGCTCTGTGTTGCTGACCACCTGCTCCTGAGCCTCTAGAAACCCAGAAAAGTCCTTTCTCTCAGTGACATGTGCAAGGAGTTATTGTTGCAATCAATGTCAGTGTCCTCAGATGAGGCAGGTTCAGACGCTCCATTTGGGGAGTAACTCTTCTTAAACCATGACACATTTCACACCTCCAAGTGGCTGCACCACCCCACAGTGATAATGGTGTTCTGGACTTTTACCACCTTCCAGACCCCTGGTTTATATGGTGTCAGATACTTCCACCCAGGGTGCCTGTCCCGAATGATGATAGTATTGCCCACTCGGATAAAGGGGACTATAATTCCTAGTGCTCGACTAGCTTTATTGTTAGTGTTTCTCCTCTTCTCCTCAGTGGCTTGGACATCTAGCACTGCTGGCGGCATCTTGGGGCCCATGGGAACACTATCTAGACCAGTTCTTTGGAACAACACGTCTGCTGGAGCACAGTCGGTGATGCTGTGCAGGGTCTGTCCGTATGCTCTTAAAAACCTGTGCAGGCAATGTTCAGCATCTTATCCCTGATTGACATCGATCCATAGAGCTCCATTCAGAATCCCCATAAATCTCTCCACCTTCCCGCTGACTTGGGGGCACTTGGGAGGGTTTTTTTTCCTGTGTCCACTGGCTAGCAATTCCGGGTGCTCTTTAAATTCTTGTCCGTGAAGTGGTGGGCCATTGTCAGATTTTATTTCTTCTGGGAAACCCACCCATGCAAAGGTCTTCTCCATAGCCTGCTTGACTCTTGAGAAGGCTGTTGACTGCACCATCTCTACAACTGGGAACTTGGTGTGAGAATCCATGAAGATAACTGACATCTGTCCATCAGGAAATCTGCCACAAGCCATGCTCAACTTGAACCAGGGTTTCCAGATGTGTTTTTCTGTGATTACAGGCACATGGCTGGTGGTCAACCCCGGTGATTGCACATGCATGGCAACTCAGTATGCTCTCTTCCACTTGGTGTCCATGCTGGGGAACCACACTTTACTCCCCAGTCTGGCTTTTGTTTTCACCACTCCTTGATGACCCTGATGGGCCATGTCAATCAATCTTGTCCACAGAGCTTGGGGCAGTGCAAAGAAGTGTCCTCTCAGCAGCAAACGTCTTTGCTTTCACTCAGCTCACAAGGCACCTTCCACATCTTTTGCCTCCCTGTCCTTTCCTCATGTGTGAGCATTTTGGACTAGTCCAGAAATTTTTGCCATTGCCTTTGAGCTAGGGCCTCTTTGAACTGAGTAATGCTCTCATCCTCTTTTGATGCCTCCTTTATCTTGGGCAAAGTCAACGTCTTTAGGCTTGACCCCTGCACAATCTCCTGCACTAAAACCTCTGCTCCATCATCCTGTTCAGTAGCTGGGCACCTGTCTTGCAGACGGGGGTGTCTAAGGAGATAATTAGTTGGATTATCAACCCCCGGCCAATGGATCACTTCAAAGGCGTATAGTTGCAACTGCACAGCCCACTGTTAAATCCTTGGGGGTGCAAGCCAACAGCGTTATGAGTGGCTTGTGGTCAGTAACCACCCAAAATGACCATCCACACAGATACAAATGGAAATGTGTGCACCTGATGCCCAGTACCTCCCTCTCGTTCTGAGCATATTAAGTCTCAGCAGCTGAGAGAGCGCAGCTGGCATAGGCAACTGGGACCCAGACCTTATCAGTCTGCTCCTGTAGAAGTACAGTGCACAGTCCCACAAGGCTGGCATTGACCACCACTTCAGTTTTCTGCTGCAGGTTGAAATATGCCATGGTGGCTTCTCCAGGTGGGCTTCCTTGATGTTCGGAAAAGCTGTGTCAGTCTTCCATCCCCATTTCCATGGTATGCTGTTCTTTGTCAGTGCTCGGAGAAGCTCTGATATGGTGGCCAAATTAGTGCTAAACCTCCCGCAGTTGCCATTCTTAAGAAAGTCCTCACTTCTGTAGGATTCTGCGGCACTGAGACATTTCTGATGGCCTCTACCTTCTTGGGGTCCACTTGCAGGACATCCGTGAAAAAGATGCAGCCATGAAACTCAACTGAGTTCTGGTAGAACAATCATGTTTTACTGTGTAGAGTCAAACCACTGGTCACCAGGCTTCGAAGTTTGGCTCTCAGCCTCTCATGATGTTCCTTGAGAGTCTCCAAAAATATCAAATATCATTGCTTATTCTGAGTACCCCATAGTCCAGACAGAGTCTCTCTTATGTTGTTTTGATCACTCCCATCTACTCCAGGTCCCTTATCTCTAGTTCTACTTTCAGCTGAAGGTGAATAGGGACTCTGTGGTGGTGTAGGGTCGTGTGTTTTATTGATTTGTCGATATGTAGCCTGATGTATTTGCCTTTCAGCTTGCCGAGGCCCATGAACAGCTGAGGAAACTCTGCTAAGATGGCATCTGTGTGTGACTCATGCACTTGCTTGGTGAAAGAAATTGAGTTCGGGGTATTCTGCTGTATGGCACCCTAATAAGGTGTGTAAGGAAATGCCTCCTTGGCATGGTTACGCCCTGACTTTTTGCCTTTGCTGATGCTAAGTTTTGATTTGAAAGTGTGCTGAGGCCTGCTAACCAGGCCCCAGCACCAGTGTTCTCTCCCTAACCTGTACTTTTGTTTCCACAGTTGGCACACCCTGGCATCCAGGTAAGTCCCTTGTAACTGGTACCCCTGGTACCAAGGGCCCTGATGCCAGGGAAGGTCTCTAAGGACTGCAGCATATCTTATGCCACCCTGGGACCCCTCACTCAGCACAGACACACTGCTTGCCAGCTTGTGTGTGCTAGTGGGGATAAAAAGACTAAGGCGGTCATTCTGACCGCGGCGGTCGGCGGTCGCCGGTCGCCGCCCGACAAGTGGTTCCCGCCGAAAGACCGCTCCGCGGTCAAAAGACTGCGGCGGCCATTCCGGCTTTCCCGCTGGGCCGGCGGGCGACCGCCAGAAGACCGCCGGCCGGCCCAGCGGGACAGCCCCTTCAACAATGAAGCCGGCTCGGAATGGAGCCGGCGGAGTTGAAGGGGTGCGACGGGTGCAGTGGCACCCATCGCGATTTTCACCGTCTGCACAGCAGACAGTGAAAATCTTTGTGGGGCCCTGTTAGGGGGCCCCTACGGCACCCGTTCCCGCCATCCTGGTTCTGGCGGTGGACACCGCCAGAAACAGGCTGGCGGGAAGGCACTCGGAATCCCCATGGCGGTGTTGCAAGCAGCGCCGCCATGGCGGGTTCCCGGGCCAGCGGGAAACCGCCGGCTCCTCTTTTCCGACCGCGGCTTCACCGCCGCGGTCAGAATCGCCCAGGAAGCACCGCCAGCCTGTTGGCGGTGCTTCCGCCGCATTCCGCCATGGCGGTCATGGACCGCCAAGGTCAGAATGACCCCCTAAGTCGACATGGCACTCCCCTCAGGGTGCCATGCCAACCTCACCCTGCCTTTGCAGTATGGATAAGTCACCCCTCTAGCAGGTCTTACAGCCCTAAGGCAGGGTGCACTATACCATAGGTGAGGGCATAAGTGCATGAGCACTGTGCCCCTACAGTGTCTAAGCAAAACCTTAGACATTGTAAGTGCAGGGTAGCCATAAGAGTATATGGTCTGGGAGTCTGTCATGCACGAACTCCACAGCACCATAATGGCTACACTGAAAACTGAGAAGTTTGGTATCAAACGTCTCAGCACAATAAATGCACACTGATGCCAGTGTACATTACATTTTATTGTAACATACACCCCAGAGGGCACCTTAGAGGTGCCCCCTGAAACCTTAACCGACTATCCGTGTAGGCTGACTAGTTTTAGCAGCCTGCCACACACCAGACATGTTGCTGGCCACATGCGGAGAGTGCCTTTGTCACTCTGTGGCTAGTAACAAAGCCTGTACTGGGAAGAGGTGCTTCACACCTCCCCCTGCAGGAACTGTAACACCTGGCGGTGAGCCTCAAAGGCTCACCCCCTTTGTTACAGCACCCCAGGGCACTCCAGCTAGTGGAGTTGCCCGCCCCCTCCAGCCACGGCCCCACTTCTGGCGGCAAGGCCGGAGGAGATAGTGAGAAAAACAAGGAGGAGTCACTGGCCAGTCAGGACAGCCCCTAAGGTGTCCTGAGCTGAGGTGACTCTAACTTTTAGAAATCCTCCATCTTGCAGATGGAGGATTCCCCCAATAGGATTAGGGATGTGCCCCCCTCCCCTCAGGGAGGAGGCACAAAGAGGGTGTACCACCCTCAGGGCTAGTAGCCATTGGCTACTAACCCCCCCAGACCTAAACACACCCTTAAATTTAGTATTTAAGGGCTCCCCAGAACCTAGGAACTCAGATTCCTGCAACCTAAGAAGAAAAGGACTGCTAAGCTGAAAAACCCTGCAGAGAAGACGGAGATACTAACTGCTTTGGCCACAGCTCTACCGGCCTGTCTCCCCACTTCTAAAGACACTGCTCCAGCGACGCTTTTCACAGGGACCAGCGACCTCTGAAGCCTCAGAGGACTGCCCTGCATCTAGAAGGACCAAGAACTCCAGAGGACAGCGTCTCTGTTCACCAAAGACTGCAACTTGGCAACAAAGAAGCAACTTTGAAACAACTCGTGTTTCCCGCCAGAAGCGTGAGACTTGGCACTCTGCACCCGACGCCCCCGGCTCGACTTGTGGAGAACTATCACTTCAGGGAGGACTCCCCGGCGACTGCGAGACCGTGAGTAGCCTGAGTTGACCCCCCTGAACCCCCACAGCGATGCCTGCAGAGGGAATCCCGAGGCACACCCTGACCGCGACTGCCTGCTCCTAAGATCCGACGCCTGGTAAAGACTCTGCACCCGCAGCCCCCAGGGCCTGAAGGATCCGACCTCCAGTGCAGGAGTGACCCCCAGTTGGCCCTCTCCCTTGTCCAGGTGGTGGCTACCCCGAGGAGCACCCCCCCTTGCCTGCCTGCATCACTGAAGAGACCCTTTGGTCTCCCATTGCTTTCTATTGAAAACACAACGCTTGTTTGCACACTGCACCCGGCCGCCCCGTGCCGCTGAGGGTGTACTTTCTGTGTGGATTTGTGTCCCCCCTGGTGCCCTGCAAAACCCCCCTGGTCTGCCCTCGTAAAGACGCGGGTACTTACCTGCTGGCAGACTCGAACCGGGGCAGCCCCTTCTCCATTGAAGCCTATGCGTTTTGGGCACCACTTTGACCTCTGCACCTGACCGGCCCTGAGCTGCTGGTGTGGTAACTTTGGGGTTGCTCTGAACCCCCAACGGTGGGCTATCTTGGACCCAAACTTGAACCCCGTAGGTGGTTTACTTACCTGCAAAAACTAACAAACTCTTACTCCCCCTAGGAACTGTTGAAAATTGCACTGTCTAGTTTTAAAATAGCTATATGTGATTTATGTGAAAACTGTATATGCTATTTTACCAATTCAAAATTCCTAAAGTACCTACCTGCAATACCTTTCATTTGAAGTATCACATGTAAATCTTGAACCTGTGGTTCTTAAAATAAACTAAGAAAATATATTTTTCTATACAAAAATCTATTGGCCTGGAATTGTCTCTGAGTGTGTGTTCCTCATTTATTGCTTGTGTGTGTACAACAAATGCTTAACACTACTCCTTTGATAAGCCTACTGCTCGACCACACTACCACAAAATAGAGCATTAGAATTATCTCTTTTTGCCACTATCTTACCTCAAAGGGGAACCCTTGGACTCTGTGCATTCTATTCCTTACTTTGAAATAGTGCATACAGAGCCAACTTCCTACATTGGTGGATCAGCGATGGGGTACAAGACTTTGCATTTGCTGGACTACTCAGCCAATACCTGATCACACGACTAAATTCCAAAAATTGTCATTAGAAACTGATTTTTGCAATTTGAGCTATTTTTCTAAATTTTTAAAAGTCCTGCTAGGGCCTTGTGTTAGTCCCTGTTAGCATTTCTTTTAGAGTTTAAAAGTTTTGTGAAAGTTTGAATTAAGTTCTAGAGATAGTTTTAGATTCTTAAAAAGTATTTCAACTTTTAGAAACATAGGGCCTCATTATGACCCTGGCGGGCGGCGGAGGCCGCCCGCCAGGATGCCGCCCTCCAAAATACCGCGCCGCGGTCAAAAGACCGCGGCGGGTATTACAAGTTTTCCCCTGGGCTGGCGGGCGGTTGCTGAAAAACCGCCCGCCAGCCCAGGGGAAAACGACCTTCCCACGAGGATGCCGGCTCGTAATCGAGCCGGCGGAGTGGGAAGGTGCGACGGGTGCAGTGGCACCCGTCGCGTATTTCAGTGTCTGCAAGGCAGACACTGAAATACTTTGCGGGGCCCTCTTACGGGGGCCCCTGCGGTGCCCATGCCATTGGCATGGGCACCGCAGGGGCCCCCAGGGGCCCCGCGACCCCCCCTACCGCCATCCTGTTCATGGCGGCTTTCCCGCCATGAACAGGATGGCGGTAGGGGGGGTCAGAATCCTCATGGCTGCGGAGCGCGCTCCGCAGCCATGGAGGATTCACACGAGCAGCGGAAAGTCAGCGGGAGACCGCTGACTTTCCGCTTCTGACCGCGGCTGAACCGCCGCGGTCAGAATGCTCGTTGGAGCACCGCCAGCCTGTTGGCGGTGCTCCCGTGGTCGGTGGCCCTGGCGGCCACCGGCCGCAGGGTCAGAATGACCCTCATAATGTCTAATGCAGAAGAGAGAGTGATGGAACTCGACCTCACACGTTACCTCCATCTTAGAATGAGGGAGTTAAGGTCTCTCTGCAAATTAAAAAATATTAAAGCTGGCATAAACCCTACCAAACTACAGCTCCAGGAGCTGTTGGCAGAGTTTGCCAAAGCCAACCCCTCTGAGGATGACCTCCTAGAGGAGGAAGCTAGTGATTTGGAGGAGAATTCCCCCCTACAGTCCTAATTAGGGAGATAAGGGCCCCTCAAGCCCTGTCTCCAACTGTGATAGTCAGAGATGCTGCTTCCCTCACAGGAGGGTCCAGAACCTCTGGAGTCACTGAGGATAGCCTCAGTGAAGATGACCTCCTGCTAGCCAGGATGGCCAAAAGATTGGCTTTAGAGGGACAGCTCCTAGCCATAGAAAGGGAAAGACAAGAGATGGGTTTTGGTCCCATCCATGGTGGCAGCAACATAAATAGGGTCAGAGATTCTCCTGACATGTTGAAAATCCCAAAAGGGATTGTAACTAAATATGAAGATGGTGATGACATCACCAAATGGTTTACAGCTTTTGAGAGGGCTTGTGCAACCAGAAAAGTAAACAGATCTCACTGGGGTGCTTTCCTTTGGGAAATGTTCACTGGAAAGTGTAGGGATAGACTCCTCACACTTTCTGGAAAAGATGCAGAATCCTATGACCTCATGAAGGCTACCCTGATTGAGGGCTTTGGATTCTCCACTGAGGAGTATAGAATTAGGTTCAGGGGGGCTCAAAAATCCTCGAGCCAGACCTGGGTTGATTTTGTGGACTACTCAGTGAAAACACTGGATGGTTGGATTCAAGGCAGTGGGGTAAATGGTTATGATGGGCTGTACAATTTATTTGTGAAAGAACACCTATTAAGTAATTGTTCAAATGATAAACTGCATCAGCATCTGGTAGACCTAGGACCAATTTCCCCCCAAAAATTGGGAAAGAAGGCGGACCATTGGGTCAAGACTAGGGTGACCAAGACTTCCACAGGGGGTGACCAAAAGAAAGGGGTCACAAAGCCTCCCCAGGGGAAGAGTGTTGAGACATCCAAAGGGAAAAATAGTAAAGAGTCTTCTACAGGGCCCCAAACACCTGCTCAGGAGGGTGGGCCCAGAGCCTCTTCACAATCCAATTTTGGGTACAAGGGTAACAACTTTGATCCCAAAAAGGCCTGGTGTCGTAGCTGTAATCAGCCTGGACACCAAACTGGAGACAAGGCCTGTCCCAAGAAAGGTTCCGCTACTAACTCTACTCCAGCTAACACTGGAATGGCTAGTCTCCAAGTGGGATCAACAGTGTGCCCAGAGCAAATCAGGTGTCACACTGAAGCTACATTAGTCTCTGAGGGTGGGGTGGATTTAGCCACACTGGCTGCCTGCCCTCCTAACATGCAAAAATACAGGCAGCAGCTCTTAATTAATGGGACAAGTGTAGAAGGCCTGAGGGATACAGGTGCCAGTGTCACCATGGTGACAGAGAAACTGATTTCCCCTGGTCAATACCTGGCTGGACAAACTTATCCAGTCACCAACGCTGACAATCAGACTAAAGTACATCCCATGGCTATGGTAACTTTAGAGTGGGGAGGGGTCAATGGCCTGAAACAGGTGGCGGTCTCCTCAAATATCCCTGTAGACTGTTTGATTGGAAATGACTTAGAGTCCTCAGCATGGGCTGAGGTAGAACTGAGAACCCATGCAGCCATGCTGGGTATCCCTGAACTGGTGTGTGTCAAGATAAGGGCACAGTGCAGGGCTCAGGGTGAAAAAGTGGTGTTGGAGCCTGGAAAAAGGACCCAACCTACCAAGAGAAAAGGAAAGACAACAGGGGAACCAGTTGCAACACAACAAGAAAAAGAGAACCTCTCTTCTCAGGAAGAAGTTCTGCCCTCTGAGGGAACTGAGCCTATGGAGTTAGGACCTTATCAGGTTGAGCTCCTGGGCCCAGGGGGACCCTCAAGGGAACAGTTGTGTAAGGGGCAAGAAACCTGTCCCTCTCTTGAAGGCCTTAGGCAGCAAGCTGCTGAAGAGTCCAATGGCAAGAAAACAGGAACACATAGGGTCTATTGGGAAGATGGACTCCTTTACACTGAGGCAAGAGATCCCAAACCTGGTGCCACTAGGAGAGTGGTAGAGCCTCAGGAGTTTAGGTAGTTCATACTGACCTTAGCCCATGATAGCGCTCTTGCTGGGCATTTGGGACAGACCAAGACGTGGGAGAGACTAGTCAACCACTTCTATTGGCCCAACATGTCCCAGAAAGTCAAGGAGTTTTGTGTCTCCTGTGCCACCTGTCAAGCCAGTGGTAAGACAGGTGGACACCCAAAGCCCCCCCTCATTCCACTTCCAGTGGTGGGGGTCCCCTTTGAAAGAGTGGGTGTGGACATAGTGGGTCCACTTGAACCTCCCACAGCCTCAGGGAACCTATATATACTAGTAGTAGTGGATCATGCTACTAGATACCCTGAAGCAATTTCCCTTAGGTCGACTACTGCCCCTGCAGTAGCCAAAGAACTCATTGGTATTTTTACCAGAGTGGGTTTTCCTAAGGAGGTGGTGTCTGACAGAGGTACCAACTTTATGTCAGCATACCTGAAACACATGTGGAATGAGTGTGGGGTGACTTACAAATTCACCACACCATACCATCCACAAACCAATGGCCTTGTTGAGAGATTCAACAAGACATTAAAAGGCATGATTATGGGGCTCCCTGAAAAACTCAAAAGGAGATGGGATGTCCTCTTGCCATGTCTGCTTTTCGCTTACAGAGAGGTGCCTCAGAAGGGAGTAGGGTTTTCCCCCTTTGAACTTCTGTTTGGCCACCCTGTAAGGGGACCACTAGCTCTAGTGAAAGAAGGCTGGGAGAGACCTCTTCATGAGCCTAAGCAAGATATAGTGGACTATGTACTTGGCCTACGTTCAAGGATGGCAGAGTACATGGAAAAGGCAAGCAAAAACCTCAAGGCCAGCCAACAGCTCCAGAAGTTTTGGTATGCAAAAGGCTGCAATGGTTGAATTTCAACCAAGGCAGAAAGTCTGGGATTTGGAGCCTGTGGCTCCCAGGGCACTTCAGGACAGATGGAGTGGCCCTTACCCAGTGCTAGAAAAGAAGAGTCAGGTCACCTACCTGGTGGACCTAGGCACTAGCAGGACCCCCAAGAGGGTGATCCATGTGAACCGCCTTAAGCTCTTCCATGACAGGGCTGATGTGAATCTGTTGATGGTAACAGATGAGGACCAGGAAGCTGAGAGTGAACCTCTCCCTGATCTCCTCTCCACAGACCCTAAAGATGGCTCAGTAGATGGAGTGATCTATTCAGACACCCTCTCTGGCCAACAGCAATCTGACTGTAGGAAGGTCCTACAACAGTTTGCTGAGCTCTTTTCCCTAACCCCTGGTCAGACACACCTGTGTACCCATGATGTGGACACAGGAGACACCATGCCTGTCAAGAACAAAATATTCAGACAGTCTGACCAAGTTAAGGAAAGCATCAAGGTGGAAGTCCACAAGATGCTGGAATTGGGAGTCATTGAGCACTCTGACAGCCCCTGGGCTAGCCCAGTGGCCTTAGTCCCCAAACCTCACACCAAAGATTGATAGAGAGAGATGAGGTTTTGTGTGGACTACAGAGGACTTAGGGGGTTATTCTAACTTTGGAGGAGTGTTAATCCGTCCCAAAAGTGACGGTAAAGTGACGGATATACCACCAGCCGTATTACGAGTTCCATAGGATATAATGGACTCGTAATACGGCTGGTGGTAAATCCGTCACTTTTCCGTCACTTTTGGGACGGATTAACACCTCCTCCAAAGTTAGAATAACCCCCTTAATTCTGTCACCAAGACAGATGCCCATCCCATTCCAAGGGCTGATGAACTGATTGACAAATTAGGTGCTGCCAAATTCTTAAGTACCTTTGACTTAACAGCAGGGTACTGGCAAATCAGAATGGCACCAGGAGCAAACGAAAAGACAGCATTCTCTACACCTGATGGGCATTATCAGTTTACTGTTATGCCCTTTGGTTTAAAGAATGCCCCTGCCACCTTCCAAAAGTTGGTGAATCAAGTCCTTGCTGGCTTGGAGTCCTTTAGTGCAGCTTATCTTGACAATATTGCTGTCTTTAGCTCCAGCTGGCAGGATCACCTGGTCCACCTGAAGAAGGTTTTGAAGGCTCTGCAATCAGCAGGCCTCTCTATCAAGGCATCCAAATGCCAGATAGGGCAGGGAACTGTGGTTTACTTGGGTCACCTTGTAGGTGGAGGCCAAGTTCAGCCACTCCAGCCTAAGATCCAGACTATTCTGACTGGGCAGCTCCAAAAACACAGACTCAAGTCAGGGCATTCCTTGGCTTGACTGGATACTACGGGAGGTTTGTGAAGGGATATGGATCCATATTGACAGCCCTCACAGAACTTACCTCCAAGAAAATGCCCAAGAAAGTAAACTGGACTGTAGAATGCCAACAGGCCTTTGACACCCTGAAACAAGCAATGTGCACAGCACCAGTTCTTAAAGCTCCAGATTACTCCAAGCAGTTCATTGTGCAGACAGATGCCTCTGAACATAGGATAGGGGCAGTTTTGTCCCAAACAAATGATGATGCCCTTGACCAGCCTGTTGCTTTCATTAGCAGGAGGTTACTCCCCAGGGAGCAGCGTTGGAGTACCATTGAGAGGGAGGCCTTCACTGTGGTTTGGTCCCTGAAGAAGCTGAGACCATACCTCTTTGGTACTCACTTTGTAGTTCAAACTGACCACAGACCTCTCAGATGTCTGATGCAAATGAAAGGTGAAAATCCAAAACTGTTGAGGTGGTCCATCTCCCTACAGGGAATGGACTTTATAGTGGAACACAGACCCGGGACTGCCCATGCCAATGCAGATGGCCTTTCCAGGTTCTTCCACTTAGAAAATGAAGACTCTCTTGGGAAAGGTTAGTCTCATCCTCTTTCGTTTGGGGGGAGGGTTGTGTAAGGAAATGCCTCCTTGGCATGGTTACCCCCTGACTTTTTGCCTTTGCTGAAGCTAAGTTTTGATTTGAAAGTGTGCTGAGGCCTGCTAACCAGGCCCCAGCACCAGTGTTCTTTCCCTAACCTGTACTTTTGTTTCCACAATTGGCACACCCTGGCATCCAGATAAGTCCCTTGTAACTGGTACCCCTGGTACCAAGGGCCCTGATGCCAGGGAAGGACTCTAAGGGCTGCAGCATATCTTATGCCACCCTGGGGACCCCTCACTCAGCACAGACACACTGCTTGCCAGCTTGTGTGTGCTAGTGGGGATAAAAATACTAAGTCGACATGGCATTCCCCTCAGGGTGCCATGCCAACCTCACACTGCCTATGCAGTATAGATAAGTCACCCCTCTAGCAGGCCTTACAGCCCTAAGGCAGGATGCACTATACCATAGGTGAGGGCATAAGTGCATGAGCACTGTGCCCCTACAGTGTCTAAGCAAAACCTTAGACATTGTAAGTGCAGGGTAGCCATAAGAGTATATGGTCTGGGAGTCTGTCATGCACGAACTCCACAGCACCATAATGGCTACACTGAAAACTGAGAAGTTTGGTATCAAACTTCTCAGCACAATAAATGCACACTGATGCCAGTGTACATTTTCAAATTAACTTTGGACTAGTTTTAGCAGCCTGCCACACACCATACATGTTACTGGCCACATGGGGAGAGTGCCTTTGTCACTCTGTGGCTAGTAACAAAGCATTTACTGGGTGGAGGTGCTTCACACACCCCCCCCCCCCTTCAGGAACTGTAACACCTGGCTTTGAGCCTCAAAGGCTCACCCCCTTTGTTACAGCACCCCAGGGCACTCCAGCTAGTGGAGTTGCCCGCCCCCTCCAGCCACGGCCCCACTTTTGGCGGCAAGGCCGGAGGAGATAATGAGAAAAACAAGGAGGAGTCACTGGCCAGTCAGGACAGCCCCTAAGGTGTCCTGAGCTGAGGTGACTCTAACTTTTAGAAATCCTCCATCTTGCAGATGGGGGATTCCCCCAATAGGATTAGGGATGTGCCCCCCTCCCCTCAGGGAGGAGGCACAAAGAGGGTGTACCCACCCTCAGGGCTAGTAGCCATTGGCTACTAACCCCCAGACCTAAACATGCCCTTAAATTTAGTATTTAAGGGCTCCCCAGAACCTAGGAACTCAGATTCCTGCAACCTAAGAAGAAGAGGACTGCTAAGCTGAAAAACCCTGCAGAGAAGACAGAGACACCAACTGCTTTGGTGTCCCCAGCTCTACCGGCCTGTCTCCCCACTTCTAAAGACACTGCTCCAGCGACGCTTTCCACAGGGACCAGCGACCTCTGAAGCCTCAGAGGACTGCCCTGCATCTAGAAGGACCAAGAACTCCTGAGGACAGCGGCTCTGTTCACCAAAGACTGCAACTTGGCAACAAAGAAGCAACTTTGAAACAACTCGTGTTTCCCGCCGGAAGCGTGAGACTTGGCACTCTGCACCCGACGCCCCCGGCTTGACTTGTGGAGAACAATCACTTCAGGGAGGACGGCCCGGCGACTGCGAGACCGTGAGTAGCCAGAGTTGACCCCCCTAAGCCCCCACAGTGACACCTGCAGAGGGAATCCCGAGGCTCCCCCTGACCGCGACTGCCTGCTCCTAAGATCCGACGCCTGGTAAAGACTCTGCACCCGCAGCCCCCAGGGCCTGAAGGATCCGACCTCCAGTGCAGGAGCGACCCCCAGGTGGCCCTCTCCCTTGTCCAGGTGGTGGCTACCCCGAGGAACCCCCCCCTTGCCTGACTGCATCGCTGAAGAGACTCCTTGGTCTCCCATTGCTTTCTATTGAAAACCCGACGCTTGTTTGCACACTGCACCCGGCCGCCCCCGTGCCGCAGAGGGTGTACTTTCTGTGTGGACTTGTGTCCCCCCCGGTGCCCTACAAAAACCCCCTGGTCTGCCCTCCGAAGACGCGGGTACTTACCTGCTGGCAGACTGGAACCGGGGCACCCCCTTCTCCATTGAAGCCTATGCGTTTTGGGCACCACTTTGACCTCTGCACCTGACCAGCCCTGAGCTGCTGGTGTGGTAACTTTGGGGTTGCTCTGAACCCCCAACGGTGGGCTACCTTGGACCCAAACTTGAACCCCGTTGGTCGTTTACATACCTGCAAAAACTAACAAACTCTTACTCCCCCCAGGAACTGTTGAAAATTGCACTGTGTCTAGTTTTTAAATAGCTATATGTGATTTATGTGAAAACTGTATATGCTATTTTACCAATTCAAAGTTCCTAAAGTACCTACCTGCAATACCTTTCATTTGAAGTATTACATGTAAATCTTGAACCTGTGGTTCATAAAATAAATTAAGAAAATATATTTTTCTATACAAAAACCTATTGGCCTGGAATTGTCTCTGAGTGTGTGTTCCTCATTTATTGCTTGTGTGTGTACAACAAATGCTTAACAGTACTCCTTTGATAAGCCTACTGCTCGACCACACTACCACAAAATAGAGCATTAGAATTATCTCTTTTTGCCACTATCTTACCTCTAAGGGGAACCGTTGAACTCTGTGCATACTATTCCTTACTTTGAAATAGTGCATACAGAGCCAACTTCCTACAAGGTGCCTATCCCCTTTTCTGTGATGAGGAATTTCATGTGTGTCAAACTGCTGTCACTTGTGACTTCAACTTCAACCACTTCTATCAGCGGTATGGTCTCCTTTCCGCTGTAAATCTATATTTGTGCCCTACTGGGTGCTAGCATTGGCTTTGGCATGATCCGATCAAACTGTTTGCCATCCATCACCTTGACCGACTTGTCGGTGTCCATTAGGGCGATAATAGTCATGCCATTGACTTCAGCGGTGTACATGGGCGATGGTCTTTTTTTGTTGCCCTCTCTCCCTAAGAACAATATGACAAACATTTCTTCCTCTTTAGTGCCTTGACTTGCTCCTGTACCTTCATTGCTGCATAAACCTACTTCCTCTGTCTTCATGAGCAAAAGTTACCTGAGTGCTGCAGTCACTTTCTTGAGATAGCCTCCTGCCTGCCTCTGCCTTCCACTTCTGCACAATTTTGCAAAGTGATTCAGTTTTCCACACTCCGAGCAGGCATTTGGGGTTCTATGTTCCACCCACAGTTCCCTCACACACTGTTCTGTGGTTGAGGTGCTCTTGAGGAGTGAGGTGTCAGTCACTTTTGGATCATATCGATACCCTCCGCTTTAATTGTGGTATTCTTCTGGGATGCCGCATCTATCACCCCTTTTCTCAGCACAGCTACATGTCTTCAGTGCAGCTATTGGAAAATTCATGCGACTTGGCCAGGATGGTTGTCTTGGGATCGGCCTTCGGAGCATTAAAGACTTCCACCCTTGTATTATATGCACCCTTATTTCTTCCCACTGGTTAATGTTTCACACATGTGCGCCAGCTTCCTGAGACGTGCTTGGAACACGTTGGATTTTACGTCGGCTTGCATGGCTTGGCATTGTGTGGAGCATTCATAATCTGGGTTAAGTTGTAGATCGAAATCCCTACGCAGGACTGGCACTGCTGCCCAGTGTTTCAAATAGGTCATAAATTTCTGTGCCACTGAGGTGCTCATTAGCAATTGTTTACCGGGGCCATCCATTTTTTCAAGTGGCATGAAAATAACGACGCAGATGCCTAATCCAAGACCGCCATCTTGGCGCGGCAGTGGCCAGGTCTAAATGTTTGCTAAAGGGCAGCAATAGTGTGACTAAGGCATGCTCCTGCAGTGCGGGATGGGCATATCCTCCCTGGAGATCACTTATCATGACTATGCAGATTATTTATCACTGTAGTGATTGTTCTAGCTGACATCCTCTTTTTTTCTTGTCAGTTATTCCTCTACAAAAGAGTATTTCTTTATAGTTCTATTATTTTGTAGTTTCCACTTTTTCCAATTTTGGTGCTTCTTCTTTCTCTTTCCTCCTTATTTTTTTATCCCTTTCCAGGTTGACTAGTGTTGTGAGGTGCTCACACCCCCAGGGCGAGCGTGCTGCTATGTGCAGTATGGGAGATATGCGTACTCCTACTCCGTGCAGATATCCGTCGAGGCGGCTGCAGCACAAGAAACAAAGCCTTGCATCAGGAATTATAGCAATTTGTGGCAGCTTGTACGGCTTTAGCTCATACCAGCCTCACCGCCAGTATCGAGTCCCAACAGCCACTGGACTCGGGCCTAACAGTAATTATAATAAGACGCAACACTCTGGGATATATGTTTCGGCAAAATGGCCACAAGCTAGCACCTGAGTGGAGTAGAGGCCAAACAGTACTCTGCACCTACTATTTCCCACTGCATTTTCTGAACCTATTGCCCTCCAAAGAATTTAGAGAATGAAGCATCTCCCTAGATGGAAAGGGCTCCTGCCTTGTGTCTGAGTTTCAGATATACGCCTTCCCATAATTGCCCTACACATCGCTCACCACCTCTGGCATCTATGTTGTAAGTTGTGTTTAGGACAACTGCATACCAACATACCCATGGTCATCCTGCCTCCTGCTTGTGACAAAAATCAGAGTCTGTTTTCAACCAGTGGAAGAAAGTAATATCTAAGGAACGCTGAATAGTAGTGAAAGCTCACGAAATGGGCTGTACACAAGCCATTAAACCAGATGAGATCTGGTGGTCAAGCAGCTGGAACGGTTTCCACCTTAAATGCATGCAGTGGATAAACATGTTAACAGGAATTTTCCAGATGCCTCCAAAAATAAGAGCTGCAACTCAAAGCCATTTTATACCAAAGACTCGAAAATACTTCAATTTACATGGAAAGAGAAAGAGTGGTAAACTATTAGTGTCGAAACATTTTTGTTTTTGGCTTCCTTATACTTCATCTTTAAACACCAGGAACACTTGGCCAGCAGCAAATCACATTGTGCGCCAGTATGAAGAATAAGCCCAACGAAGATGTGACCGTGCTGTAATGAGACCATGTTGACTCAATTCTGTTTTTTTATTACAATTCTCTAAACTGCTATCACCTTGCCCTAGAATGAAAACGATCTAGAAAGCTCTTCTGAGTCATAAGCTGAAGATCCAGATACACCACCTGACACCTGAGCTCAGCTGACTGCCTCTCTAAGAGTCAGGTGTGCACTTACAGTGCAAATATGTTCATCCACACACTAGTGATAGGGGTTCTAGAGATACATCGAAATGACCGTGACCTTAAAACACATGGATCTTCAATATGATATTTTTGTTCCTTCTCTCCTGTTAGACGTCTTTAATGGAGAGGAGTGCTGGAAGGGGCTGTGTAAACCACACCCAACTCATAGAGGTTTGAGGTAATTAAAAGCCGCCTACGACCTTTCTTAACATACTTAAATGGAAGGTGTGTGCGGAATGTTTGCGAAACTAATTTCACTTAAACCTGCTCGATTTCTGTCCTTTAGACAGTTTTTCTACCAGGGAAACAATTTCAAGTTCAAAATATTGAAAATACAGAATGAAGCTAGCTCCTATTCCATAGGCACTATCCTCTCATTTATAATTGGAGCGTGGAAGGGACTGGAGGTCCGGCGTCTGTCGGCGGGGGCTAAGAAGTATTTTTATTTTCTATTTCGTTAAAAAAAGAGAAAGAAAACTAGGGTTAAAAAAACTGCGAAGCAGGAAACTAAAAGGAACGATGCATTATCTTCAATTCTTTTTTATGGTTTTCGTGCTGGTGCCCAGTATTGATAATTTCAACATTTAGGCCCGCAATATGAGATGGTCGAAACTACTGGGCATCCGGTGCAAAAAACTTTGTGTGCGATCCTAGTTTTTTGATTTTGTTGCAGTACTACTGCACTTAAGAGTTTTTCTGTCATGCAGATTTTGTGAGATAATGCTGGTAATGAAACATGCATAGAGAAAAGATGTCGGAAAAGGAAAAATGATATTTGATGAGCAGTCTAGGATTATCACAGGTTATCCCCAATTCAACCTTCTGAAAATA
Source organism: Pleurodeles waltl (assembly GCF_031143425.1). Taxonomy (NCBI): domain Eukaryota; kingdom Metazoa; phylum Chordata; class Amphibia; order Caudata; family Salamandridae; genus Pleurodeles; species Pleurodeles waltl. Next base: position 1,257,430,607 of record NC_090445.1, on the reverse strand, counting down.
AAAATGGCGTGACAAGTTTGCTCCGGATAATACAGGATAATACGGGAGAACACATTTTGAGGCCTCCTTGATGCCACTTCAATAGAATAGAGAAGCTGCACTGCACCCAATTGATGAGAGCCCTTTGAATAAAAAGTACTAGGAAATTTTATAGTTTAAATTATATCCACGGCTGTAATACAACCACACATTTATATCTATTCAACAAAGTAAGGACATTTTATAAAAGTACGCTACATATATTTTCCCATTTGCCGATGTTCTATTATTTTTCAGTTTGTGTTGCAAAATTTCAGTTTACTGTCTTGATTTTCCAAAGAATGCTAAGTGGCTATTGTGTTTGTTTAGCAATTACACTGATGTGTGTGTGGAAATTGAGGTACTCGTCAAGGGTGAATCTCAGTGGTATTTTCTGATTCTATGAGCGTAGGTTTACTGTTAAGCATATTTGTACAGGAGAGTTGTTACGTTTTGTTGAGATTAGTATCAATTCCACATTTTTGTGGATTTAATTTTATGTGGTGTTGTGTCATCCAAAGTCGTTATAAAGTAAGAACTAGATTGTTATGTCTTCTCAACATGAAATTTGCATCTAATGTTGCATGTCGTCTGCTTACATTTAAAATGAGATGTTGGATTCCTTTAGGAGTGCAGTGATGTGCCCCGAATAGAGGTAAAGCAGCCACCAGGAATATGATGGAACCTTGAGGGACTCCTTGTTGTAGAAGTGACAGGTCAGAGAGGTGTTTTGTCAGTTTTATTTGCTGTGTGAGACTTGCTAGACACAATTTTAACCATTCCAGAAAAGTATCACTTGTTGCCATCCTTTATTTTAATGTTTGAAATAGGGTTGTGTGACTGACAGTGTTGAAAGCCACCAACAGATCAAGTACATCAAGAAGACGTGATTCAACCTTGTATACGATACGTAAAGTGCCATCTATATATTTGATGCATGGGCATCTCTGAGCTTTTGCTGGGTCTAAAACCTAACCGATTGTCATCTAGTACATTGTTTTCATCAATTAATTTTCAGCTATTTTGAGACACAACTTTATAGAACTTTTGCCGCAAGAGGAGGTTTGAGATGGGATGGAAATTACTGATGTCTTGAGGATCTGGATGATTTTTGCAGTAGAGTAGCTACCTTGCCAGTTCACAGGGGCTAACTACACCATGTGATAAAGAAGAGTTGATTTCATGCAAGGTGCAATGGTGTGCCATGAGTCTTTTATAAAGGGCTCTAGGATAGGGTCTGCAAAGTGACAGGAAAGTTTTATCTTGATTATAAACAACATTTCTTCTTGTGTTATCTCCTTGAAGCATGACCAAGTTTCTGTGGATTTGCTGGTAATGGGCTCTTATGTTGAGTTCAGGATTACCAAGTGCCAAACTGCTAAACCCCCTCAAGCTCCTGTAACAATACAAGTCTATTATAAACCTAACTTTCTTCTCTTAAAAAGGTACTCTCTTGTTATATCTATTGACCGATTTTCTCCTATCTGACTCTGTCTATTCCACTCTTTGTATGTTTTTTCTTAGATATGTGGGATTTTTCTGGGACTGGCATAGCTTAAAGGCAGCAGAGTACAGTACAGGGTCTAATGCAAAAACACAGCCTACAGGTGAATCAAAGGGTGCCTGGTTTCACAGAACAAAAATAGACTGCTAATGCATCGTGATATAGAGTTTTTAAAGAAGTGCTTCTGCTTTTTCCTAAAATGAAGCTTGGTTTGAGAAGCCATGATGGATATGGGAATGTCATTCCAAATCCTGAATATATAAATGGAGAAGGTCTGTTGTATTTTTTTCTTTTTTACATGTTATCTCCAGGCTGATGGTGTCTTGACTGCAAGTTTGCCAAGAGCCAACAGAGATGTTGAGCTTTCCAGTAAGATAGGGTGGGGTGCCTGTCATGATATTTTGTAAAGATTTCAGATGGTTTTGAATACAGTTGCTGGCTGGCAAGGGCAACCAGGGGAGTACTAACAGGGTGGGATGATGCAGTCATATTTCTTCGAGCCCTTTATAAGGTGAGTAGCTTTCTGTGTGATTCTCATAAGTGGACCAATGTGGTGTTGGGAGGCCACGGAGCAGGGCATTAAAACCACCCAGATACAAGAGTATAACGCTTGAACTGCATTTATGAAGTTGATTTCTATTGCGATGATTTTACTTTCATTAGTAGAAAGAGCTTGTACCAGTCCTTCTTAATTGTCTTGGCAATGGACTCCTTAAAGTTGAGATCGTTACCCAGCGTGAATTTGAGATGTTTTCAATTGGGTGAAATTTGGGACTCATATCCATCCATGCTTATTTCATTGAGCCATGTTTAGGATGGTTATTTCCTGTTGTTCGGGATGAACAACAGAAATTCTGCTTTGGTTAGGTTAACCTTCAGGTAGGAGGCTATGTCCCCTTAGGTTTGGAAAAGGTGCAAGCAGTATTTGAGGCTTTGCATGTCTGGATCAGAGATTTTCAAATACAGTTGTGTGTGGTGCTAGCACTGGTGAATTTTTATATTTTGATATTTGTTCTCTGGTTAGAGCCCCAAGACCCTCCATGTAGAGGCTGAATATGACAGGGAAAACTCAACAGTTTAGTGGAATCTGTTGGGGCCCGAAGATATTCTTGTGAATGAACTGGTGTCTATTGGATAGATAGGAGAAAAACCTGTGTAGGACCTTTTCCTTGAATTCTATTTGAAAAGTTAGGATGTGAATTAAGGTGAGGTGGTTGGATGTGTCAAAGGCATCAGAAAGGTCCACTTATATCAGGAAATAGATGTCCTCTTTATCTGATGTTAGGAATGATTTTCTTTATTTTGTAATGTAGCTATCTCAATGCTACAGTGTGACCTAAAGTCGCACTGATAGCTGTGCAAGGTATGATTGTTGTTGATGTAGTCTTGAACCTGTGCAAACTGTTTTTTTCAGTTATCTTGATGATAAAAAGTAGATGAGTTACAGGCTGGGAATTGGCAAGAATGTCATGGTCTAGTGTGAGATTGTGCAGTAATATGATGGTTTTGATTACCTTGAAGGCTTGAGGGAAGATGCCTTGAGTGAGGGAGGAATTGACAATGGAGAGTACGGATGAGGGAGCTTTTCCAACAAATGCTTTAATGAAGAGAGAGGGTAAGACATTATCTTCGTAGGTTGTCACTTTGAGGGAGTTGAGGATGTCATTCAATCCTTTGATGAGCATTGTGGGATGCAGTGAGGAGGAGTTGGTGTCAGAGGAGAAGGAGGTTTGATTTTGTCAAAGTGCTAACAGATTCACTTCATTTTTTAAATTAAAGTGCTTGATGGAATTCCATTGTCTGTTGAGTGTGGGATAGGAGACTCAGGGAAGGGGATTTATTCTGTGTTTGATTGCTTTAAAGAGTGTTCTACTTCTGTCAGCAGGTTCCTTGATAGTGTGGCTATCACTAATATGATGACTTTTCTGCATGTTATGAAGAGGGGCTTAAGTAACATAAGGTTGTAGAGGGTTCTGTTTTTCTTCAATTTTGTTCCTGTCTGTTCTTATAGCATTTTTTGCTCCCGATTTCATTGGAGTACCAGAATGCTGAAGATTTAAACATTCACATTCATGTTTTAATGGGAATGTAGATGTGCCCATAGTTTCCTAGAAATGCACTGGAGTCATTAGAAGGGTGATGAATTAGTGTCTGGTTGGGTGTGTTAGTTTCTGCATTGTTGTACGGGTGGGTGTGTTAGTGTCTGCTTTGGTGTATGTGTGGGTGTGTTAGTGTATGCATCAGTGTGTGCCTGAGTAATTGGATGCATTAGTGTTTGGTTGGGGGTGTTAATGTCTGTATTGGTGTATGATTGGGTGTGTCCGTGCATGCATCAGTGTGTGTCTGGGTGTGTCAATATATGCATCAGTGCGTAGCTGGGTATGTCAGTGTATGCTTCAGAGTGCATCTTGGTGTGTTAGTGTACGCCTCAGCGTGTGTCTGGTTGAGTTAGCATATGTATCAAAATATGCCTGGGTGTGTCTGTGTATGTATCAGTGTGTGCCTGGATATGTCAGTGTATGGATCAGTGTGTGCCTGGGATTGTCAGTGTAGTCATCAGTGTGTGCCTGGGTATGTCAGTATATGTTCAGTGTGTGCCTAGCTGTGTCAGTGTATGCATTAGTGTCTGACTGGATATGTCAGTGCATGAATCAGTGTGTGCCTGGGTGTCTCAGTTTATGTAGGAGTGTGTGTCTGGATGTGTCAGTATATGCATCAGTATGTGCCTGGGTGTATCAGCGTATGCATCAGCGTGTGCTTGGATGTGTCAGTATAAGCATCAATGTGTGCCTGGCTGTGTCAATGTGTGCATAAGTGTTTGCCTAGGTTTGTTTGTGTATATATATAGTTTGTGCCTGAGTGTGTCAGCATATGCATGAGTGTGTGTCTGGGTGCGTTAGTGTAAGCATCAGTGTGTGCCTGAGTATGTCAGCTGCATCAGTATGTGCCTGGGTGTTTCCGCATCAGTGTGTGCCTCGGTGAGTCAGTGTATGCATACATGTGTGCCTGGCTGTGTCGGTGTATGCATCAGTGTTTGACTGGATGCACCAACATATGAATTAGGGTGTGCCTGTGTGTCTCAGCATGTGCATCAGTGTGTGCCTGGGTCTGTAGGTGTATGCATCAGTGTGATGCATAAAAACTGGTAATACATAAACTGCAAGTAGACTACTTCACTTTTCCAATTGTAATTAATCCTTCTAGTCACTTAGTAGGTGATGTTGCAATATCTCTTTGATTGTGACATTCTTCTTATTATATTGTGTCCATCCTGTTTTTGTTTTTAAATACAGAATTCAGTGTTCAGAAGTAATAGTAACGTTAGCAGTATTTCTTTCTACACAAAACAGTTTGTCCTGGTTTTTAGTTTGCAATGACAGAGTCCATTTTAACAATATCTATCCTGTATCATTTTACCATTAACTGCATATCAGCATTTTGAATCCTTTTATATAGACATTACCCCTGGTAGGCCGCAGGATATCATAAATAGCTGTATTAGAACTGGCACAAGATTATTATTTCACTTTTTCAGTAGTAATCTTTCTTAGAGCTTACGTTCATGAAACGGAAAATAAGAATTTGGTAGTTGATAAGGCAGTCTTTGCTTGAATGTCCGGTTGCTGCTGTCACATTCTGTCCATTCAGTTGTACTTTTTAAATAGATGGTGTAGTTTCCAGTTCTAACACTAACTCCTTCTTGAAAAATAATAACCACAGTGGTATATGTTTTTCCTGAAGTAGATATTTGTCCTACTTTAAAATTTGTAATATCTGTTTCCAATTTACTTCCATCTGCTGTTCATTGCAGTAGCACTAGAATAATATCTTTGCTTACTTCTTCATATATGCAAAGTTGACCGAAGATCTAGTTGACAATTTCTGCAGGAATTGTTCTGTGAAGCTTCTTTAAGCAATCTGTCAAAATTGAACGTTTTTCAATCCAGTAGCGTAAGTAAATAAATCGTTCTGAATCTATTTGTGTAGTTGCTATCGAAGAGCAATTTTCACACTCATGGGTCATTGGGTAAATAAGTCCAAATAAGTTGTCATATAAGTACTTTTTCTTCTTCTAACATACCAAAGATTGCCATTAGAAATTGTTGTGTATCTTCTTGAGTGTTTTTGATAAAGTGTACATCTCCAGTGTATACATCTACAAGGTCTTGAATGTGAGATGCACAGTGTGTTTTACTTCTATCACTCAAGAGGCGTTTTATCAAAGCAAACAGTATGGAGCACAATTTCTTGTATTTTCTCTGTTCACTTGCATGAACAACATGAGATAATGTAAACACACTGCTTCAGGAACTACATTGGCATATCAGTTGACACCAGAAGGGTTTGACAACTGGTAACCAACAATATCTCCTGCATTGTCAGTTTTTATTTTCTTAAGAAATTCTTTGTTATTTTTCTCGCTCTTCTTCTCAACAACTTTGCTATGATTCTTCAAATGTTTTTATGTCAGGCAGATGGTAGAATTTTCATAAACAAGGTAGTTTCCTAAATGAGGACCATAAACATTTCTCAATCAGATGTACTCTTGAAAACAACTTAAATTGGTATTACTTTACTGTCATCAAAGTCAACACGATATAAACTAGCCAATGTTATAATTCACGATGAGGCTACTTATTACATACCTTCCTTAAAGACAGTATTACTAATATTAATGAATGCTGCCTCCCCATTAACCCTTGAGATTTATGAGCAGTTGTAGCATATGCTGGAGAACTGGGATCTGCCTCCTCCAAATCTGTCACACGCAAGAAACGTGCAACAGACCTTCCAATGTGTTTTATGCCATCAACCAGATCACACTTTCTTACTCTTACTAGGTATTCAACCTCATGCCTGTTAGGAAATTAAGTGAAATCAATGACTTTACTCATATCACCATTAACTAATCCTTCCTCAACATTTAAGTTGTGCTGCAAAATTACTCTTCAGTTTTTGCGAAAACGTAAACAGTTTTCCAATCCTGCAGTTCTAGAAACAGATTTTTCCATTGAATCAAATTTTGCTTGTAGATTTCCACTTAGAAGAACTGTCACACTCTGGTGTTCCATTATGTTGATTTCTGTAATTTCCAAAATGTCTTCTTCTCCAGTTTTAGTAATTCTTCATTAAAACAGGATCCCTCCTGAAGTTTAGCCATTAGGCAAACAATGGATTTTCCTGAACGTTAGTTATGCTGCTTATTCGTAGGAAACAGTTTCTTTATACGTTGAATTTCTAAGCAATGTTTCCCCTCTTTTGTGAGAACTGCTACTATAATATCCGTGTCACATGGTTGATGCATATTCCTAAGTAGTGCAAGTTTAACCAAATGCTTATGATTCCAATAATTCCCAAGGCATTTGGAGTTTGATCATGGAGTAGAGTCTTGAACACATGCTGTCCTTTGAAGGAGGGAAAGTTTTAGTAGATCACCAAACACAATCAAATGCTTCCTTCCAAAAAGCACAACATTGTCTGTCCTTAGAATCTGTTACACTCCTAATCTTACAAAGGCAGACATTACATCCATGATTAAAAGTTTCAATTTCTTGAGACTTCATGACAAGCTTCAGCAAATAACTTTTGATACTCCAGTTTGTTGTCATGTTCTACAGGTATCATAATTGGTTAATGTAAAGTAATTCCTTTAATGTTGTGTGCAGCTAATCCAGTTGGTTCTGTTAGTGTGCACGACAAATCTGAGTCTGCAGTCCTCTGTAGGAAAGTGGTGTGAACTTCAATTAAAAACAACATTATGAGTTTTGGCTTTTGTGCTCCAACAACAAATACAAATATAGTTTGTTTTCTCTGAAGACACTGCATTACATTTTGTAATCTCTTGTGTAAAGTTATCAATATTAATAATTAAGTCCTGATCTTCTACACCTGCACATACCAACTCCTCATTTCCTGTTCAGGACCAAACAAATCAAATATGTTAACAAACATTTTCTACCTCTCTTAGTGCACCGGGCAATGGAGCTCTATCTATTTTGCTTAAACATAAGGCAGGAGATTTCACAAAGTAAAGTGTCCTAACTAGATTTCACATTTTACAGTGATTAACAGCTAACAATTCAAAGTGATAAAAGGTGCTTGTACACACTTTCTTTGATAGACATGCCAGTGAATATCCCTGTAAATTAGTATACTTCCTTGCTTTGTTTGGATCTAATCCTTGCAACATTTCAGTTCTCTGTTTCAGACTCCTGCATGGAAGTTCACGTAGAAAAGTTCTCAATACATCAATTGAATCCTGACGAACACTGCAAACACTGCTACTGTTCCATTTGTATATAGGGGCTGGTCTAAGTTTTCCTTGTACCTCTTCAGACATTACTTCCTCTACATTCCTAGGAATAATCTCTTCTTTTGTAATAGGACTACCATCTTAGATCTCATTACATTGACCAGTTGTTTCAGCTACATGCATTAGTGAGTTCTCTTGGAAGTAGCTTTCTTGATTAGAGAAGGCTCGGTACCTGATTTATGCTTCTATTCCCCTCCCAAAACTTTACAAAAATTACTTCTACTCACAAGTCTTTTTTGGCTTCTTCTCTTCATAGACAATGTTTTATCAAGTGTTCTTGTTCTGTTCAATATCAAAGTAAACAGTTTCCTATTCGGGGCAAGTGCCTTATTGAGAGCCGTCTCCATACGTTGTTTTTATTTGACTGCTTTTCTTCTCCTTTTATACTGCATCATAGTTCATACCTAATTCTGTATTACCCTACTGTGAAATATTCTGACTCTTATTTCCTTAAATTGCTTCTGTCGTCTTGTTAAGCTATCTCCTTTCTTATAAGAGTTATTTATTTTAATGTCACTTAATGCATCTCCTTTCTTAGCTGATTTGCAACCTTGTTTTTATTGGCAGTGTTTTGCCCGCTCTGCATTTTTCCACAAACTATTTTAAGAAACTTCTTAGTTTTCTTAGCAGCATCTCTTTTCTCTTTAAGCACATTATCGGCATGATGTCCCCTTTCTTTCTGAGTTATAAGGAGATAGTATCCTTTCTTCTGTTTCTGTCTTTTTTTGGCATTATCAATGTTTCTTTGTAAATACAAGTTGACTAAAAAGCAAAGAAATACATTTAGGTTTACATTACATACTTTTAAAATTACATAGGTTAAGCAATTGATGAGCTACTTAAATAGTTATCTCACAATGTAACAGCCACTCTAAAGCCCATATTTATACTTTTTTAGTGCCGCATTTGAGTCGTTTTTTTACGCAAAATCGGCGCAAACTTACAAAATACAATTTGTATTTTGTAAGTTTGCGCCGATTTTGCATAAAAAAACGCCGTAAATGCACGCTAAAAAAGTGTAAATATGGGCCTAAGTTTGTTAGTTTACATGTGTAAATGAATGTGTTAGTGTCTGTATTAGTGTTTGTCTGAGTGTGTCACTGTATCAGTGTTTGCATGGGTATGTCAGTGGCTGCGTTAGTGGTTGGCTGTATGTGTCAATATCTGAATCAGTACATGGCTGAAAGTGTTAGTATTAATGTTTAGCTTGGTCTTTCAGTGTCTGCATTGGTATATTCATATCTGTCACTGACTGCATGTATAAGTGCCTGCACCAGACTGTGCCTGTGCATCAGTAGTTTAGCAGGGGGTGTCAGTGTCTATAGTGGTGGATGCATGGGTGTGTCAGTGACTGTATTGCTGTTTTTCTGGGTGTGCTAGTGTGTGTCTCACTGTGTGACTGGATGTGTGTGTAGTCTTTGTGTTTGGCTAGCTGTGTCAGTGACTGTATCAGTCTCTGCCTGGGAGTGTCAGTGCCTGCATCGGAGTGTGCCTGTGCGTAAGTGGCTGTATTAGTGCTTAGCTGAGTGTGTCAGTGTCTGCATCAGTATGTGCATGGGTGTGTCAGTGGTTGTATAAGTGTTTAACTGGGTGTGTGAGTATGTACATATCTCTATGTCTGGATGTGTCAGTAGCTGTATCATTGTGTGGCTGGGTGTGTAAGTGCCTGCATCAGGGTGAATCTGGGTGTGTCAGGAGGTGCATTAGTGTTTTGCTGGGTAAATCAATGTCTGCTTCAGTGTGTGCCTGGGTGACAGTATTAGTGTGTGGCTGTATATATCAGTACCTGCATGAGTGGGTGGATGGGTATGTTAGTGGTGCTTTAGTGTTTGGCTAGGTTTGTTAGTGTCTGCCTAACACGGTGTTGTCAAAGAGCAGTTTAATACAATGTGTAGTTACTCTCTCTATAAACTCAGTGACTCTCTCCCTATAACTAACTTTATAAATATCTCATCGCATTACTCACTTGCCGCAAAGTATATACTAATCACTCATTTACTGATATTAATTGTCTACAGCTACTTCAATAGCACTTACATTTTTTAAAAGTTGAAGAAATAAAATGCGCTACTCTTTAAAAAAATGTCTCCCCCCTTTGCTGGTCACTGTACATTTTCTTTCTATAATCTTGTACCCTCCTTTTTGTATTTCCTTTAGCTGTTCTGTACTGGCTAGACACTTATATCCACCATGTACACACACAACTCTTTTTAAACACATTTTGTTAATACAGACTACTGCACATACATTAAATGAGTTTGTTTTTCTTTAATCTTTTTTTACCAGTATCAGTTAGAATTTTTTCTTCCTGAAAATGTGAAATATCTTGCACCAGAATGGTATACCACTCTCATATAAGGGAACCATTAATGGCAGCCTTTCAACTTTGCTTTCCGGGTAATTCATGTTCAAAACAAATTACAACCTTCCTTTCATATTTGAGTTTTCTTATATCTAGTCAAGTCAAAGATACTTTAATTTGGCTTAAGGAACCATCAAAGCATATAAAAATTGCATTCGTAAAGGAAAACAGTGAAAAATAAAACATATAAAACATCAAGTTTCATAGACAGTGCTGATCAATCTTTTGGTTACATCAGCTCTGTTCAAGAGATTCAAATGCCTCAGCCAATAAAATGCATAAAAATTACATTCTCAATAATACTCAAGCCAAATGACAAAATATAAGATAAAACTTCTATTAAACTGTCAATAAAGGGGCCGTGAATCTAGAACACATTTCCCCCCTGTTAGGAACGCAACTGGATAAAGATAAGTCATTAAAATAAAAAAGTCATATACACAATAATCACCAGTGCAATTCATCTTCATAATTCCTAAGTAAGTTCATCATGCAGAACGCACTATCTATGAAAATCCTATAATATGATGTCAAGAGGCGGGACATACCAGCATAGGATAGTTATAAAGTTCTGTCACTCTGCCAAAAAATACAAAGTTATCAAAGCATAGGGTCAGGTAGTCAGTTGGCAGTTGCGAGAAGATCCCAATGGTCAGCAGGCTATAGCAGAAAGAATAAATTCACATCTGCACCAGATGCACACCAGATATCTGCTGACAGCAAACACTATCTTAACCCCTTCGCTGCCAGGCCTTTTCCCCCTCCTGTGCTGAGCCTTTTTTTGGCTATTGGGGCAGTTTGCGCTTAGGCCCTCATAACAGTTTGTTCACATAAGCTACCCACGCCAAATTTGCGTCCTTTTTTTCCAACACACTAGGGATTCTAGAGGTACCCATGTGGTTTCCCCAGAAGGAGGCCAAGAAATTAGCCAAAATACAGTGAAAATTTCGTTTTTTTTAAAAAAAAACTGGAAAAAGGGGCTGCAGAAGAAGGCTTGTGTTTTTTTCCCTGAAAATGGCATCAACAAAGGGTTTGTGGTGCTAAAATAACCAGCTTCCCAGCGTTCAGGAAAAGGCGGACTTGAATCAGAAAACACCATTTTTCAACACAATTTTGGCATTTTACTGGGACATACCCCATTTTTACGATTTCTTTTGCTTTCAGCCTCCTTCCAGTCAGTGACAGAAATGGGCATGCAACCAATGCTGCATCCCAGAAACCTAAACATTTCTGAAAAGTAGACAAAATCCAGAATTCAGCAAGGGGTAATTTGTGTAGATCCTACAAGGGTTTCCTACAGAAAATAACAACTGAAAAAAAAATATTGAAATTAAGGTGAAAAAACAGCAATTTTTCTCTACGTTTTACTCTGTAACTTTTTCCTGCAATGTCAGATTTTTAAAAGCAATATACCGTTACGTCTGCTGGACTCTTCTGGTTGCGGGGATATATAGGGCTTGTAGGTTCATCAAGAACCCTAGGTACCCAGATACAATAAATGAGCTGCACCCTGCAGTGGGTTTTCATTCTATACCGGGTATACAGCAATTCATTTGCTGAAATATAAAGAGTGAAAAATAGCTATCAAGAAAACCTTTGTATTTCCAAAATGGACACAAGATAAGGTGTTGAGGAGCAGTGGTTATTTGCACATCTCTGAATTCTGGGGTGCCCATACTAGCATGTGAATTACAGGGCCTTTCTCAAATAGACGTCTTTTTTACACACTCTCTTATATTTGGAAGGAAAAAATGTAGAGAAAGACAAGGGGCAATAACACTTGTTTTGCTATTCTATGTTCCCCCAAGTCTCCCGATAAAAATAATACCTCACTTGTGTGGATAGGCCTAGCGCCCGTGACAGGAAATGCCCCAAAACACAACGTGGACACATCCCATTTTTTTACAGAAAACAGAGGTGTTTTTTTCAAAGTGCCTACCTGTAGATTTTGGCCTCTAGCTAAGCCGGCACCTAGGGAAACCTACCAAACCTGTGCATTTTTTAAAACTAGAGACCTAGGGGAATCCAAGATGGGGTGACTTGTGTGGCTCTGACCAGGTTCTGTTACCCAGAATCCTTTGCAAACCTCAAAATTTGGCTAAAAAAACACATTTTCCTCACATTTCGGTGACAGAAAGTTCTGGAATCTGAGAGGAGCCACAAATTTCCTTCCAACCAGCGTTCCCCCAAGTCTCCTGATAAAAATGATACCTCACTTGTGTGGGTAGGCCTAGCGCCCACGAAAGGAAATGGCCCAAAACACAACGTGGACACATCACATTTTTTCACAGAAAACAGAGGTGTTTTTTACAAAGTGCCTACCTGTGGATTTTGGCCTCTAGCTCAGCCGGCCCCAAGGGTGGCAGAAATGGCCTAAAATAAATATGCCCCCTCAACCCCCGTGAACCGACCCTTGTCCACGGGGTCGCTCCCCTTGAGTGACATTGGTGCAAAAAAAAAGATCCCCGGTGCCTAGTTGTTTCTGTCCCCCTTGGGGGCAGATTGACCTAAAATCAGCCGATTTGCCCCCAAGGTGGGCAGAAATGGTCTAAATACAATTTGCCCCCCAGTGGAGCGACCCTTGCCTAATGGGTCGCTCCCCTTGCGTGACGTTGGCGCCAAAAAAAATATCCCCAGTGCCTTGTGGTTTCTGCCCCCCTTGGGGGCAGATTGACCTAAACTCGGCCGATCTGCCCCCAAAGGGTGCAGAAATGACCTAAATACAATTTGCCCCTCCAGGGGAGCGACCCTTGCCTAAGGGGTCGCTCCTCATCTGTAAAACAACAACAACAAAAATCCCCGGTGCCTAGTGGTTTCTGCCCCCCTTGGGGGCAGATCTGCCTAATTAAATAGGCTGATCTGCACCCCAGGGGGGCAGAAATGGCCTAAAATAAATTTGCCCCACAGGGGAACGACCCTTGCCTAAGGGGTCGCTCCCCTTGCGTGAAATTCGCAAAAAAAAAAAAAAAAACTCCCTGGTGTCTAGTGGTTTCTGTCCTCCTTGGGGGCAGATTGGCCTCATAAAAATAGGCCAATCTGCCCACAAGGGGGGCAGAAATGGCCTAAATATAATTTGCCCCGTATGGGAGCGACCCTTGCCTAAGGGGTCGCTCCCCACTTCAAAAATATAAAACAAAAAAAAATGCTCCCTGGTGCCTTGAGGTTTATAATTATAGGCTGATCTGCCCCCAAGGGAGGCAGAAAAGGCCTTTAAAAAAAAATGCCCCCCCCTGGGAGCGACCCTTGCCCAAGGGGTCGCTCCCTCATGCCAATTTCATTAAAAAAATAAAATCCCTGGTGTCTAGTGGGCGTTTTGACAGCCGAATTGCTTGCAATCCAGCTGCCAAAACGCTGAGAGAGACTTCAAAGGGAAGGAAATAACTTTCCTTCCCTTTGAAGTCTCGGCCTCCTCCACGTGATCGGAAGAGAAATGGTTTTGCATTTCTCTTCCGATCGCGCTGGAAGCTGAGCTTGCAGCACGATGGAGGAGGCCCTCTGTGACAATCAGCGTGCAATTGCGCACTGACGTCACAGGGAGGGTGGGGGGGTCGGGGTGGAAGGGGAAGGGCTTCCCCTACCATCCCTGCCTTGGGGAGGAGGAGGGGAACCCCACATTGGTTACTTCCTGGGCACACGAGCACTGTGCCTCAGGACGTAACCATTACGTCCTGGGCACAGAAGGGGTTAATTGAGGTGTCACTTTTTTGAGAATCCTGTAGGAAATAAGATGGTGAGTTATCCCAAGATTTAAGCAGACAGGATGTATACATTTGTGCAGCTGGTGTAAATATTCAGGACAAAATAATAGGAGGTGTTCCTTAGTCTCAGGACTCAACCGACAGGCTGGGCACAGATTGGAGCCCAATCCCTTGCCCCACTGGCAAGTAAAAGATTGTAACCGTAGGCATTCGTGAATGAAGCGTGCCTATAAAGTTTTAGCTGAGGAAAGCATAATAATGTCCAGAAAAGATTAAAAAACTGAGTGATCTTAAATTTTAAAAAATTGAGTTGTTAAACATTCATTGACCTTGCTCACAACATATTGTTCTGAAACAAAGGTCCAAAAACGAGACTTCAGGGTACTGACATCAGCTTCACAAATGGAGCTGGGTTCATCCCAGAATCTTTGAGGTCCCAATTGCTGAAACCAGCTAAATATAAAATTCAGCCATGGAATGTTTCTAGCATTATTAATGCCCACAAGTTTCACCAAGAGCATCCCTTTACTCCTTTGGCTCTGGTGGAGCCCAAAGACAAGCACAGTGCTACCCGGGTCACAAAAGAGCAGAATTAAGGGGGTACTGACTGGACATGCTAAAAGTGACCTCATGAAGGAATTTTCTGCAATGGCCAGTTGTAGAATATTGGTGAACCCAGAAAGCCTCTGCACAAAGAGTGCAGCACTCTGGGGTTTTGCAGGATAAACCTCCAGTGCTGGAGACAGTGCGTGAGAGCACATTTTCCTATGGAACCGGAGAATGTCTTTGGATCTATGCTGAATAAGGAGTGAGTTTTTGGTGAGTTGAGGATCCCAGCTTAATCTATCTGATATTCTGACACCAAGATAGTCAATACTACGGACTCTTTATAGAAATTCAGTTCAAGCTTTCATTGTGCACTTTTTAGTGGCCCCAGGCCAAAAACCTTACATTTGGTTTTAGTTGTGTTCAGTTCAAGGCCTGTGGATTTACAGAATCCTATAAATTCATTTATTATGAGCTGCAATCCCATTAGGGTCTTTGAAATAAGGAGGGAATAATTGGTGAAAAGAAAGATAGGAATCTTTTTGTTATTTAAAACTGATGAATAATTCTGGCAGTTCATAAGTACATGGACCACATCCTTAATGTACTGTGAATGCAGTAGGATCAAGGACACACTCCTGGCTTACGCCTCACAAGATTGGAATGTGGTTAGCAACTTCACCTTTACTACCCCAACAGACCTGACCATAATTTCCTATATGAAACCTGGCAATAGGTTCGACCACGATCCCCTGAGCACCAATTTAAAGCAAAGCTTTCCACAGGCCCTGTCTGGGAACAAGATTGAATGCTACCCTGAGATCCACAAAAGTAACTTACAGAAGTAGAGACAGAATGTGTTTTTCCTCGACCCATGAAATTTATTGTAACTTTTTTAACACTTGTCTTGTGAAAAGGTTTTGTAAGTTATCTATCAATCTTATAGGCTGGTAATTGGATGAAATACATGCCTCTCCTTCTTATAGACAGGAATTATTTCTGCCCCCCTCCAGGAATCCACCCTACCCCTTCCCCCCCCTCTGGTTGATAGACCATTAGACAGAAGTTTAACATAGCTTGTTCATATTGAGGGTGCAGATTTAAACAGGTCACCTTGGATTCTATCTGGGCCAAGTGCTTTTGCTGATTTAAGAAGGCAACTAGCGCTCACTGTGTCTTCAAGAGAAAATTAACTGAATCTAAGATCTTCGCCTCTGCCTCTTCCCCAAGAGCATTTTGCTTTTTCCACCCAGAAGTAGAAGAATAGTCATTATCTCTAAGGCATACAGCTTAAACAAAATGAGCTACCCAACTTTCCGGCTGGATGTGATGGTGGCATGTCCTAATGTTATCACTGCTGCCATTTGACAGTATTTACCAAAAGGATCTATTAGATACCCTCTTAATTGCATAAAATAATTCTTGCCAGATGTTATAATCTAAATTTTTCTTGGTGTTTTATTTAAGAGCAGATTTATGAGGTCCTCCAGCCTCAACAATCTCGGCCAGAACACCCCTTTTAACAGCTGACTTTAATCTTGCTTTATCCATCTTGCAATCTTGGTTGAACCATTTAACCTCCTTCGCTAGAGCAGGCTAGCTTGCAACATAGGGAAAACAGAATGTGGATCTCAAGAATAAGTATAGCATTGCTAGGGAGATTTTTGAAGTCAGAAAAGAAATGTAAAAACAGAACATAGATCTCTGCATAAAAGTGTGTATTTGCCATTACGTGTGGCCAAGAAACTCTTCTATGGCTGCTCACTAATAGTGGTTCAGTAGTGTAATTTGTAGTATCAGTCCTCCCCAGCACTTCCCTTGAAAGAAATAGGAGCAAAGAGTTTGTGATTGCTATTGGTGTGAATATCAATTCTCATGTCCTCCACCAGCGGCCATAGCCTAATAGCAAACAGAAAATAATCAATGATACTGGTACAGAAGCCTCACTTAAAAGTGGGCACTCTAAAGCAGTCTGAACGAGTCCTCCCATTACAGGTCCTAAAACCCCCTCCCACTATTAGAGAAGCTTGTTGAACAGCTGTTCATGTAAAATTACAAAGCTGTTTCCATTATAGCAGGAATATTACATTGCTCATTTTCAGCCCTAATAAGCTCCCTAATATAAGGTGACGCTCAAAGGACGTGTTGAAATTACCTGCCACTTTTATATTAGCATCTAGTTGGTTAATTTAAATGAACTCATCCAGGATTACCAGCACTGGCGATTCCTTGCCAGCAGTGTCTTACCAGGCATTTACATTTCTTAGTACCAAATTCAGCCCAGAGGGGAATTTAAGTAACCGCCCCCCCAGTAAATCAGGCGGAATGACAGTAGTTTCTCATTAATGTAATCATACCTCTGCTAACTCGCACATGACTACCCAAGGGTCGAGCTTCTTGGCTATAAGTTGAGAAGCTGTTGACACACCTTGGATGTAGCCCAAGTTTCTTGGAGCATGCAAACATCATATAAGTTACCTATTCCTGATCAACAACTTCAACTTAATCCCAGCCAAGTTCCAGGAAGTAATGGAAAAACTAGATCATAAAGCAGAATCAGGGCTGTCCCTTAGATACAGATACTCTGGAGTTAATGGTGCTGTAGGAGAAGTACTACTCATTCTGTAATTAATAGACCCCCAATATGCTGCCTCCTGATTTCATCCTCCTGTTCTCCTGAGATACATTTTCATTGGTTCCAGTAACAGGAACAACACGTTCAACCATAATAGCAGGACCAGATGGATCAGATAGTCAATCAACTGCACTCAGATTAGATGACTCCGTACTAGCAACCAAACTTGGCTCTTGGAGTCATACATTACTTGGACACTTCTTGCCAGCATGTGTGGGACTAATCGTAGGAGGTGATGTTTTCATCCTAACAATAGTCTTCGTTGTTTCTCTAGGTGGATTGTACGTAATTCAGAATTTATGAGACTCTCAACCATGGTTAGATCTTTCATTAAAACAGTAATGTAGTCAAAGCTGAAGATTCAACACTGTGTTTTTTGGCATACTCAATATCAGCTCGGATTATGGAAAGACAATTTTGTTTAATCCGAAACCAATGCATAACTTCGTTTATTAACGAGCTAGTGACTTCAAATGTCCCCTGAGTTAGCTTGGGCACTCGTGTCATATATAATGCCCCGTTGAGAGTGTCATTAGCAGATTGATTAGAATTTCCCTGAATTCAGGGGTAATGACGCCAACAGAACCTAGAGTCTAAAGGCTCAGGGAACTCTCTTGTCTCGGATATATGCTTGTAGGTATAGACTCTAGGAAACTGGGGACGGGAAGGTCAAAAACGCTGAAAAGAAGCAGGAGGCAGGGACCTTAATGGTAACGGAACAGGTAACATTCAAATCGAGTCAGGGGCTATAATTCTGGTAGAAGGAATTGAGCAACCTCAGTTTTAGAGACCCAACGGGGAACGCTGATTCAAAGCAATATGAGCAGTGCTGAATGCATTAGATAAAGAAAGGTGCAGCAGATGCTCTTTCTCTATGATCGCAACCAGAATTACCATTTTGTCTTTCTTACCCCTCATTGCACGTATATTCACAGCAACAATGGGTATTTTGCATGTTTGTAATTTGTCTCAAAAGGACAGCCATTAATTTTGTCAAATTATCCAGTTTTTGGTGGAGAGAAAAATGGTCAACACCCAGTGTGGACTGCTTTAAGGTATTGTCTTGCTCGCTGCTTGTCCCCACAGTAAATTGAACTCCCGGGGGGGCTGAAGGCTCAGTATGTTGCTGGAGGTCCACCTCAGTTGAGGACAAAGGGGTGAATCTATTTGAGTAAGGCACGTTAGAAAGGATAGTAACTTCAGGGCTAAGTGGAAGCCGGGATGGAATTGGTGATGTGAAGAAGCAACCTTGCTCCTTCTGGTTCCTGTTTGTTCCATCGGTCCTGTGGTAGCAAGCACACTTTGGGTCATAGGAACAGTGGTGCTTAAGCTGTCAGTGGAACAAGTAGCACCAAAAAAAGGGGATTAGCTCTTCTTGAACATATACCGCACCTTTTCTAATCTTTCTTTGATAGAGAAGGTTTTTATTTTTTACATAGACTCTACTTCTTCAATCATATGGTCTATTGCATCCAAAGTGCAGTTACTAGCAGCTCCTTCTGGGGGACCCACTGTCTCCTTAACACGTTTCCTGAGTTTCTTAGCAGTTATGAGAGATTTTGAATCATCCAGTGCTTTCCTTTTACCTATTGTTGTCAGAATGAAGAGAAGTACAATACAAGTGATGAATTTCAAAATGAAAATTCCCACTCACAGAATTCTTGCAACCAATGTTCACTTATCTCAAATGCATGAAGGATGGCCTGGTCTGGCCTCTTCTGGGCAATGGCAGCCGAAGACGGGCCTGTCCCATGCTGTGTGATTGTTGCTGCGCTTAAGAGGAAGAAGTCCAGTTTGCCGGCACTGCTAGTGTGACTGGGGGATGTAGTCCAAACCCAGTCCAGTGCAGGAAATAGGTTTGCGGCAGGGGAAACAGCAGTGAGGGTCCTGCACTGAGGGATCATTGGTAGGCTTAAGAGTGTGAAGTCCAGTTTGCTGGCGCCGTCCTACCCCTAGTGGGACTATGGTATGTAGTCCACCCCACCCCCAGTCCGGTGCAGGAAACAGGTTTGTGGGCATGGAGAACTGCTGTGAGGGACTTATGTCACTTTTGAATGGTCAGTTTTTTTTTTTAACCCTTTGTGAGACTGTTGTAAAGAAGCCCAATTTGGTAGGAGTTTTGGGTGGATCTGCGGATCTGCCATGGATCTCAACGCACCCCCTCACCATTTACCGTCTCAGCGGATCCACACAGAATCACAAAAATCTGTTTCATATTCTTCTCCTAAACAATGTCATTTATACTCCACTTGGAGTAAATGACTAAATTGGCACCCAAACACTCTTTAATCTGTATTTCTTCTATTAAAACTCTCCTTTCAAGTTGCCAGTCTAGTCTTTTCTCTTCCTCTCCCCCATGCTCTTGTAGCCGTGTTAACATTATAATCAAGTTTTAAACATTCCCTGGTAACAGAATGTCAAAAATTCAGAACCCTTTGTGAAAACAGCATACTAACTTCTGAACTAACAGTAGTAGGTGTGCTTGAATGTTTTGCAATATAAGCATATCCCTAGCACCATTACTTATTTTCTTTTTTTCTCCAAAGCCAATCACACAACTGCATACTTTCATCTCAATATTACTACCTAGTTTTATCCATTAGCATATTTATACCATATCTTGTAAATAGTAGAAGCTACCCTCCATTTTAACTGCCTTTCATTTCAAATCTGTCATTCAGCGGCATCCTTCTCCTACCTGTTCATCCAGATTAACTCCAAAATGTTCAGTGCGTGGATTGTGGATCATAGTTATGTGTTTTGGGTCAGAGACAGTGCTAGAAAGAGTGATATTGCCAGGGACTTGGGTTTCCCTAATATGCATATCACTTGGGTGGCCAGACAGGGTCAAAGTGGCATCAATTGCTGCCTTTGTTGAAAGCATTATGGATTGCCAACATCCAGAACTCATGATTGTGTACAGTGGTGGCATTGACCCAGGCACAATTATTGGGGTAGGACTAGATATCCTAATAAAAATGCCTTTGGTAAGATACTTTTACCACATACTCACTTTGTTTTGTCTAACATTTGCCAGAGGCAGAAATGGAAATCGTCAACTGAATTCTGTTCACAGCTAGACATATCCAGGAAACCTGTGAATAAAACTGTTTCTGCACTCCTCGGAGAGACCACAACATGGGCTCTATATACCACAATAATTTATGCTTTGAAATGGATGGTATATATAGAAGAGATGGAGTTCATTTGACGGAAAAAGGCAACAGGGTGTTCCTCCAGAACTTGAAAGGCTGCATCCTGTTTTATGTTTAGTCATCCTGTACACTTGATAGACACAAGGGCTCTTTTCAGAGCCAATCCTTTTACCCTAAACTTTTTTTATTCATCTTTCAATTTCTTTTTATTTTAAAACTCATCTGGGTTCACAAACCAAAAGCAATCATCCAATGCACACCAGCAACCCTTAAGGATTTGCCTGTGGATGTGTGACTAGTTTTATCAGTGTATGAATGGGTGTGTCAGTAGGTGTGTAAGTATATGCGTGGGTCTCTGACTGGGTCTAACAGTCTCTGTGAGTAAGTGTGTGACTGTATGTGAACGTCTGTTAGTGGGTGTGTGAGTGTGTCAATGACTTTATTAGTGGGTGTCAGAGTGTCTGAGTGGGTCTGCAAGTGGGCCTGAGAGTGTCTATGTGGGTCTACAAGTTGGTGTGTGAGAGGTTCAGTAGGTCTGTGAGTGGGTGTGAGTGTCTGAGTGAGCCTGTGAGTAGATGTGAAAGTCTCTATCTGGGTCACTGTTTGGGTGTGTGAGTGTCAATGTGGGTCTGTGAGTCGGTGTGTGAGTCACTGAGTGGGTCTGTGAGTGGGAGTGAGAGTCTGAATATGTCTGTGAGTGGGTGTAAGAGTGTCTGAATGGGTCTGTGTGAGGGTATGAGTCTGAATGGGCTTGTGTATGGGTGTGTGAGTGGGTCTATGAGTGGGTCTGTAAGTGTCTGGGTGGGTCTGTTAGAGGGTGGGGCAGTGTCTGAGTGGGTCAGTGAGTGGGTCTGTGAGTTTCTCTGTTGGTCTGTAAATGGGTGTGTAAGTGTTTTTATGGGTCTGTGAATGGGTGTGTGAGTGTCTGAGTGGGTCTGTGAGTGGGTGTGTGAGTGTCTGTGCGGGTCTGTGAGTGGATGTGAGAGTGTGTTTGGGTCTGTGATTGGATGTGAGAGTGCTTGGGTCTGTGAGTGGGTGTGTGTGTGTCTGTGTGGGTCCCTGAGTGGGTGTAAGAGTGTATGTGTGAGTGGATGTGAGAGTTTCTGAATAGGTCTGTGAGTGAGTGTGGGAGTGTCTGTGTCGGTCTGATGAGTGAGTGTGAGAGTGTCTGTATGGGTCTGTGAGTGAGAGTGTGAATGTCTGTGTGGATGTATGAGTGGGTATGTGAATATATATATATTTTTCCATCCTACGTCAGAATCCACGTATCTGTTACAAATTTACTGTAAGGGCCGTGCTGAGCGCCACAGCAGATCCATGGATCTCAAACATGGGAAAAAATCTCTTTTAGGCAATTTCTTGCGCATCATACCTACAATTCCTATCTTTCGACCACTAACATGTGGTCAGATAACCTCTACCCTGACCCCTTCATGTACATTGCAGCCTCCATTTCAGCCCCAGGTACCATTGTCTGAAACATAAAATGGCAGCTGCAACTTTTCTCTCAAGTTGTGGCCAGCCAATCAGGGTCTTTCTTTGATGCATGGCTCAGAGGATCTACCGCTGGTGGATCTATGGAGGATCCGTTTCCCTAGATATCTATATATTTTACCTTTAACATTTCAAAAAGTAGTGTACAGATTTACATCAAATCATGAAAAGGGTGCTTTCTGGACCAAGTTCTAGCTTTCTGCGAAATTTGGTGTAATTCTGTCCAACGGGTCGGCTATAGTCTTATCTTAAAATGCCTATGGAAATTGCATGGGGAAAAAACTTTTTTGGACTACTACCTTTTTCTCGGCCCCCACTTGACAAATCACCCTGAAACATTTATAACAGCAGCTGAAATGACTGTCTAACTAGTTTTGAAAATTTCATAATGAACCATGCATGCTGATAGACCTGATTGAGGCAGGAGACTCCCGACATTTTTGTAAGTCCAAAAGGGTTTTATTCTATCTGTCTCTTGCCTAAGATTTCTTCTTTTTCAATGTATGTCTATAGCCAATCAATTGCCCAGGTTTTTGTTTTCAAAATCTCCCTCTTACTGAGTTCAAAGTGTTAGCAAGTACGTTCATTGGATCATGTAGGGTAGGAGAAACTGGGTAGGGACATGGACTTGGATAACAGAGGGCAGAGGCGAGATTAGCAGGAGCATCAAACTGACCTTACAGGGCAGGTGTCAGAAGTTGCCGCTGCACAATATACCACACAGGGCAAGTGAAACGGCAGTGCAACACAACAGATCATGGAAAGCAATAGGGAGGGGACAGGGCTGTGCACATGGACAACAGAAAGCAGAGGAGAAAGAGGCAAGGGGAGCAAGCTGACCATACAGGACAGGAGGGACAGTTGGAGCACAACGGACCATGAAGGGTTGGAGAGAGGGGGCAGGGGCACGGCAGCGGATCAGACAAGGCTGAAGGGAGGGGATAGGGACCTGCACATGGAAAATGGAGGGCAGTGCCCAAGGGGGAAGGCCGGACTAGCAAGCTGACCATGGAAGGCAGGCAGGATGGGCATTGGAAGCACAGCATACCATACCATTGTTATACAATAATGGCATACACACAGATAACTGAGAGTAGGTGGGAGGGGGTCAGAGGCAGCAATCTGACCACACAGGGCAGGTGGGAGGGGCTGTGGCAGCACTGAAGACCATGCACGACTAAGGGAAGGTCTAGTGGAAGCACAATGGCCATGGTGGGCAAGAGGGACAGGGAAGGGGCCCACACAAACGACCCTGGAGGACAGAAGGTTGGGGGAGGAGCTGGACACAGACATGGGTATACTCTGTTGACTTGGGGGCCAGCGTGTTCTGTGGAGAAAGGGCCAGGGGCTGAGCCCATCGATTTTGGCAGGGCTGCCCTTGGAAAGATTGCTGGAATGGCCCCAATTGGAGTAGTCTCTGCCCTTCACTCTCCTGGTGGGGAATCAAATGATCTGCCTCTCGAGTCCCAAGATCCTCATGAGTAAGAACCTACAGCCATCACACAGGTTAGTGATGGTTACTTTGTGGATGAGGGGTGCTCCCAGGGTTCTGGAGGGACGGATAGGTATGGAGCACTGGATGGTGCAGTAAGCTATCCATCCCAAAAGATCAGTAACACAAGAAAGGCTCGGGGGCGGGGACATACCTCCAAGGGACACCGGAAGCTGCTATGTTTGCCCCTTCCAAGCACAAGGAGGGGAGAGAGTGTAACAAATGGAGAGAGGCACCAGAGGATGCTTTGATATCTGGCCCCATTAGTCCCTAAGTACTGATCCTCATTCCCTTGTGAAAGGCATTGGAGTGTTTAAAATTAGGGAGGACCCCCCAACCATAGGAATAAATTTTTCTCACCCACCATCAACTCCCACTCCTCTAATACAAGCACCAGTGACATGGATGAATATTTGCATTCATCTTCCTTTAGAGGGCCAGCTGTAGCAGTATGTCTGAGGAGCCACATACCCACATACCACAGCCGGGCATGCAAAATGCCAGAAGAAGTTAAAAGGTCGTAGCCAGGCCAGCCTGACTGAAGCTGAGAATGGGCTTTCAGTTGGGATTAATCTGCAACTTAATAGGTTTATACTGAGGTTCAAGGTCAGTAACCAACATTGTCTCCCCTGGATGGCAAACATACGATCCTGCAGTAGGATTAGAAGAGCCTTCATTGAGGCTCATATATAATTCTATAAAACAGCATCAGGAAGAAACTAGCAATGATAGTTGCAGGGCATGGGCATCTACAAAAAAACTGCAAGGGGCAATCAGCAAGGTCAACAAAATGTGTGTAGAGGTAGGAGAAAGGATATCGTCAGTGGAAGAATGTACCGCTGCATTGGAAACAGATATGGGAGTACTTACAGACAGAGCTGAAGCACATGAGTCCCAGATAACTGATATATTATGGAAAATTGAGGACTTGAGAACAGGTAGAGGTGGTATTTTTGTTGTTTTGAAGAAAGCAAGGCATGAGGAGTGTTGTTTAAAGTGCAAAAATAGTTGATGTTTTGTTGTATTTGAGATATTAAGAAAGTTATCTGCATTTTACAATCTCGTGGCCCTCTTGTGAGACACCCGCAAGTCTCCCAGGAGAGGAAAGACATCCCAAGGAAGGATTGTGATTGGTTCATATGGATATCGTTATTTAGCAAAGAAAGATTCCTTCCTTGTTGTATACTTTGCCTATTGTGTTTTCTCTGATTACATCTTTTTGGCTACCTCTCTGATTTAGCTGATAAGCTGTGATCAGAATGTCATCATCTGATTTAGACGAGAACTCTACTCCTGTTCCTGCAAGTCAGCTACCTCAGCCACATAGGGAGTCCTTGGTCTGGCATTTTTTGATATGAGGTCTGGTGAGAAGAATGAGTTTGTCAAATATGTAATTTGTAACATATGCAAAAAAGAGTTCACAGGGGCAGCCGTGACAAGCAATCTTCCATGAGTACCACTGGGTTGTGATGACATTTGAGAGCTCTGCACCTGAATACCTTGCTTGGGCTGAATTAGGCTTGATGAGTCCTCAGGGGAGACCACATCTTACCCAATCTGGTGACAGTATGCCTGCCCAGGTACTCCTTGTACAAGCAGATGACAACTCAGCATATCTGAGCAAAGCCCTTTTTTGCTGTTTATGCAAGAAGATCATTTTTAATTCTACATTTTTCTCCAATTTGTTTTGAAATAGGTGTTGTTTATTTTGCTCCCAGTTTCTTGTTTTTGTTGTATCCCTTTAAGAAAGAAATAACAATGTACAGACACAAAAGATACAGCTGTTGAAAATAATAATTGAAAAAGCTCTTTTCATAGCTACCCTATACTTTCATTATCTATGTTGTTTGTACTGTGTACTCATTGTTTTTCTCGCCAGACACTTGTAAGAGTAGTGATACTCTCATACATAGTGTGATTGACTCCTGCGGGCCTCTCACGAGAGCCAGGCACACAGTCCACTGTGTCCACTGAGAGGGGACAGTGTTTGCTGCTTTACACTTATGAGACTCTCGCAAGAATGTACTTTTATAAAGGGATTTGCATATTCACTGAACATATCCTGTTCTTACAGATATAATTTATATGCACCAGATTTTCGCAACCCCTTTCTTTTATACAATCTCACAAGACTCTCGCAAGATCGTAAAAATACTTCAGAGGATGAATTTACATTTCCCTTCATGACACAACTTACCTCTTACAATCACCACTACTGGACTATGGGGAGATACTGGCCTGTCCATTGAGACTTTGCATGAAGATAACTGGTGTGTACAGTAGGGTGTAAAGAGACACTGCCTCTCCATTCATACTTTCCCAGGCTCTGTACTATGCATAGTAGGATGGAGGTGGTGTTCACCTAACATATAAGACCTCACTGTTCCATACTAAGTATAACAAATACTAGCCTTCCTACTGACACCTCTCCGCATGGACATAACCATAGACATTAGTGTGTGGGAATGGATTTCCCTTTCCACTTACAGATTTCCCCATCCTGAGAGAACTATACAGTAGTATGTCTGGAAACTTTGTCTTCTACACTAAAACCTATCTTCAGGACAACTTTGATATACAGTACAGTGTAGTGAACCAGTGGCATCTGTCCTCAGACCTCTCCTTAGAACAACAGTGATATGTAGTGCTGTCTGGAAAGGAAGTCAGCTCTCTGCTAACACATTCTACCAGGGTAAGAGGTGTCTCTGGTAGGTTTTGAGAGAAATGCATCTCTTTAATCATACTTCTTCTCATGGTGACAGGTATGCATAACAGGTTATAGGGCAACACTGCCCTATTTCCAGAGACAAGTCTCTTGCATGATAATTCTGTGTAGTATAGTGTGTAGAGAGACTGGCATCTCTCCTTTGTTTTGTGTCTTGGATAATGCTTGTGCAAATTAGAGTGTGAAAAAGGCTTACCTTGTGGTTATATATCTCTCCATTGTTGAAAGAAGTACAAGTAAAGTATGCTTTTGAAATTAACTTTATACTCATAAGTATATATTGCATAACTATAGAGACTATGATATTAAAACACACTGCCCTCTCAGCTGAGGCTTCTCCCCAGAGTAACACATGTGCAAAAACGATGTGGGTATAGACTAAGAATGGCCGGGACTCAGGGAAATTTACTCTGCAGCATTCTGTGTAGTTACATTAAAACTCTGCAAAATGCAGCAGACTTCCGCCCACCCCTACACTACATCACCAGTAACCACTGGACCATATAATTCCACCCCTACAGGGCCCCATCCCTCCGCTAGATCACAACCCACCCACTAGAGTACACTCCTGCACTAACACACATCATGCCCCCAAGCCTCACCCCCTTTACTACAATACAGCTCCCTGTGTATCCACATTAATGCCCTTGGAAAGCAGTGTCTTCCGCACCAGGCTGCTGCAGTAACACCGTCCCTTCTAATATTCAGTATTATCGTTGTATATACATTCCTCAAGCACCAAATCCCACAGCCTGTGCTTGGGCACCAGGAAGAGGTCTGGAGGAGCTTCCAGCGCACAAAAAATGTTGTTGCCATGGTTACATGTGAAAGGGTTTTTGAACAGAAAGATTATTTAAGACGAAAGCGGAATATGATTGAAATATGACGGCCCCCACCACCTCCATATGCTCTTGTGCAGATCTATTGAAGCCCTTCAGTGAGGATACTCAGAGATCAGGCACTAACACTTCCTCTCTCCTCTCCCAGCATTCCCTTTAGAACATTTATTCCATCACATAACCCACAGATACCAAAGGTGTTAAGGTAGCTAAAGGGTCAGGCGCTTACTGTTGAGATGTATGTGTAAACTGCAAGTGACAGGGTGAAACCTCACTCAGCCTTTCTTCCATCCCAGGCCGATAAAATATTTGCGTGAGCGCTTTAAAGCTTGGGGCAATCACAGGCCCGCACTTGGGGAGGCTATAGGTGGATAAGTTACCAGTACATCGAATTATGAAGTGATGATTGTATTTTTGAAACACGCTTGGCTCTCCTAGCGGAAGTGCTGTGTTGTGGGCCAGGATCAGCCTTTAGCATTCACAAACCTCTGCTCCCTTTATATATGACCCTGAGCTTTATTTACCCTGCCCGGTTAGCAAACTAGGGAACTGGACAACCATCGCTTCTGTACCACTTATAAAGCTGCAGTGCTTTGAAATGGTGGTCAAGTCATATGTATGCGGTACTGCACCATAAACATGAAGTGAAAATCAAGCCAGAGGATTAGTACCAGGGCAGGGCAGATCTGGGACTTACAGATGTCCAAAGAGGATCCATTGTTAGGATGTCAACCCCGCATACCTATCCTCTCCTCCCACCACAGCCACCCCAACATTACTTAAGTTGCTTGTAACACATGGCCGCTTGTGCCTCTAAAGAACACTTTTGGTGGCAGCATCTGTCTTGTACCTGCCTGGGGAGTGGTCACTCTTAGGCGTGGATGGATGATGTCTTAGCAGTAGCACTTAAGGTTAGATCTCTTGCAACATGTGAAGGTGATGTAGCTCTTCCCCACCCTTGTTACAATTAGTTAGTGTGATCCATCTCTTAGCGGTAATGTACTGTTAGGCACCATGGTGGTAGATCTTTGTGTACAGAACTGCAGATGCCAGGTAATAAGTTGTTTGGTCCTGCTGGTTATGTCTTCTTCTTCGCTATTAAAAGGGTGTGAAAAATGTATATTAGCACCATTTTCTCAACTTCAGGAGGATGAAAGACAGAGCCGCCACTGCTGAGATTCGAATCTGCCCCAGATTGACGTATCTATCATTATGTCAGGAGGATGAAATTCAAAGTCTTCAAACCTTCAAGCCTTCATCAGTGTGATTCGAACCTGCCCCAGGCTTGACGTTTCTAAATGTATACAAAATACTTTATTTGTTGTTCAATGATGACACTAGTTGTGTGGCATTTTCCCCTTCACTTTATGAACTGCACTTGCAAAACTAGCACTCCCAACAATCTCACCTCCCCTTTCTCAACCCCATTCTGAGTAGCCCCCCCACACCCAAATACACACACAAAACTGCACTGACTCACTCATAGAATAGAGCACTAGATGCCGGCCATACTAAGAATCTCAAAGGAGCAGGGGGAGGGGAGAGAGCTCTGTTCTCGGTGTCTCAGACACTATCCTGTTATACTTAGTAGGAACTGCAAAAGCTGTGGGTTCCAGCCTCCAGTGATCACTGCTGAGCTTGAATCGACCATGGCTAGCACTCTGGGCTGCTCTGGGGTAGATGGCAGACTGGAGCACTGTGATCGCAGCTCCATAGCACTGGCACCGCAGTGGCTCATCAGGGCAACTACATAATTGGGCAGTAACTACTTCCACCTAGACAACCACAATAAGCAGGCCTGCTGTTCATGCTTGGAGCGCCAAGAGAATCTGTAGTGCCAGCTGTTATGGAACAAAGAGAAAAGAGACTAAGGGGCATATTTATACTCTCTTTGCGCCGAATGTGCGTCAAAATTTTTGACGCACAATCGGCGCAAACACTGCCCCATATTTATACTTTGATGTCCGACCCCGCGGGCGTCAAAGTTCCACCATGTGCGTCATTTTTTAGAAGGGGGAACCATCCTTGCGTTAATTTTATGCAAGGTAGGCGTTTCTTTCCAAAAAATGACTTTAAGGCCTGTGCGCCTTATTTATACTGTGACGTCATTTTGACACACAGGAGGGGGCAGGCCTTAAAAAACGGCGCCCAGCCTGATGGGTGCCGTTTTTTAACGCCTGGGTCAGGGCAGGCGTTAAGGGACCTGTGGGCTCAGAAGGAGCCCAGAGGTGCCTCCCATGCCCCCAGGGACACCCCCTGCCACCCTTGCCCACCCCAGGAGGACACCCAAGGATGGAGGGACCCATCCCAGGGAAGTTAAGGTAAGTTCAGGTAAGTATTTTTTTCGTGGCATAGGGGGGCCTGATTTGGGCCCCCCTACATGCCAGTATGCCCAATGACCATGCCCAGGGGACATGAGTGCCCTGGGCATGGCCATTGGGCAAGGGGGCATGACTCCTGTCTTTGCTAAGACAGGAGTCATTTCAATGGGGGTTGGGCGTTAAAAAAAATGGCGCAAATCGGGTTGAGGCCAAAATTTTGCCTCAGACCTGACTTGCCCCATTTTTTGACGCCCAAGCTCCATTTTCCCCTACGCCGGCGCTGCCTGGTGTGAGTCATTTTTTTTGACGCACACCAGTCAGCTGCGCCGGCTAACGTCATTCAATAAATAAGGCGCCCGCATGGCGCTTTGGAATGGCGTTAGCCGGCGTTAAATTTTTTTACGCACAACTGCGTTGGCGCAGTTGTGCGTCAAAAATTATAAATATGGGCCTAAATATTAAGGCATGTACTGCCCCCTGAACAAGGGACTGTCTTGGCACATATTAATTCTGCCAGCAGAGTGGAGTGGCAGAATTTATTTAGTAATTATATGTTACAAGAGTAACGTGGAATTACTAAATTCCTCCAATTTGGCTGGCGGAATTAAAAGTTCTGCCCACTTCAGATAGAGACTTCTGCCACTCCTCATACCTCTCTTCATCATAATTAATGTCATTAGTAGAGTGTTAAATGGAGTATCCTTTCTGTTGACAACTAGCTCTCGTACAACCAGTGTGCACATTTGAATGTAAGGACACATTCACCTCACTCTCAGGCAACTCCTTATGAGGAGAGGCATCTGTAGTACAGTGTACACAAAGACAGAGCTCTGTGCTGAAGCTTCTCTCTAGAGTTACAATCATACATACATATGATAGAGAACTGAGGGAATTGTCCTCTCCACCAGCATGCAACAGTGCATAGTATACTATGAGAATTAATTTGCCTCTATACCACAACCTGCCTCTTGTATAAAATATTTATTCTACAGCAGGAAGAAGCACTAATATCTCTGTAGTATCTTAAACATGCATACACATGCAGGAGAACAGTTACAATTATTGAAGAATGAACTTCCACCTTATTTCAACATTAGACAACTGTATTAATTGTCAGTTATTTAGAGACCTATTAAGAAAAGAAATCAGCAATAACTTCAAACAAATTATTTATAAAAACGGCTTATCAACATAACAAACAATAGCAACATTATTAAACTACAAAAGTAAATACAACAAACTTCACAAATTATTATTTGCCTTTGCTGATTTGTAAAACATTCAAAAAGGAGTTCAGCAGGGGCAGCAAGAAAAAACAATATAGCATAAGTACCACTGGCATATGGTGACATTTAAGGGCCATGCACCCTCAACGCCTTGCTCAGGGTGAGTTAACCTGTGCTGCAGAGCTTGATAACTCCTCAGGGGTCTCCACATCTTTTGGATTTGGTCACATTGTGCCTGCCCAGGTATTCAATGATCAAGCATGTAACAACCATCCTTATATAAATAAAGCACTTCTTTGCTGCTTTATTAAGCACATCATTATGTCATCAAATACATGTAGATTAGAGCTACACAGAACAAGCTTCTCCAAGGGTATAAATGTTGCCCCGTAGGCAGTAAGAACATCAGTTGTGCAATTACATCTTTTTCCTAACTTTCCACACAGTTACTGTTCCATCTTTCTTTCAAAGTAAACCATTTGTGTTTTCCTCCTCCATATATTGTGTGCTTCTGTTTTTCAGAGGTTCTGTTTTCCATTTTCTCCCTAAAAAATATAATATATAAAAAAATATATAAAGTTACATACTGATCAGTAATTGGTAACAATAATACATCACTACATTCTCTGAAGGGTTCTACCTTTTTCACCCACAATCACATATTTATATGTACTGCACCACTAACTTCATGCTCCTCTCTGTTAAAAAAAGCAGCCACAAACACATTTTTATTCCCAATTAAGTTATAACATGCCTTCAAACATGGTTCCATAACAATTTGTAAAGTAACATATTCCTCTTTACACACCTTTGCTAACGGTGAGCACATTATTTTACTCTAGAAATGGCAATTTCTCCAGTCGAGCATTTCATAAGGTAAATTATGTGCACAGTAAGGTTGATAAAAATCCAGGCCTTGTATTAACAGATTACAGATGCTTTGATTTATGATTTCAGAATCACTTCCCCTTTTACAAACAACTACATACAGATTGAACATTTCATTTTTCCACATAGCATCCAATACCTGATGATATCATTCCACATTCTAAAGTCTACCTCCCAAAACATACCTTAATAAATTTGCACCTCTCCAAATAGCTTTTGATCCTTGAATAGAATACATTTAACAACTGTAGTGCACTTACTGAGACTTTCCAATAAAGTTCATAAAGTAGATTTCTAATTACCAGAACATAGAGCAGTTTCTTAAATACAACTAAGACACCAGTGTGGCTCAGTTCCAAATTCAGTCACTTCTGCTGAGCACAACTTCAACAGGCTTCCTTCTCCTCCAAATCACCAAGGACAATCTGAGCTGTCCCTGGTACTCACGAATCACATCAACACATTTCTTCAACCATGCAATAATAATGGAAACTATTGGTTGAGCCATGGCCATTTTTTGTTTTTTACTTCCCCTCATACGATCTTGCAAGAGTCTTGTGGGGCTGTTTAGCACCTCGTGGCAGGCCCAGTACTTTTCTATTTGGGTCTTGCAAGAGACTTGTGGGATAGTAAAACACCTTGTGGCAGGTTCAGTAATTTCTCCTCAGGTCTCACGAGCCTCTTGCAAGTTCGCACATGTCCATGCAGCAAGCTTCACTCCCTTAAGCTTGTGAGCTACTCTAGTGAGAGTCTTGCAGAATCACAACAAAATTGTTGAGAAATAGTGGTATGTAGGACAGAGTATCCTTGCCTCTAGACCTATCTCTTACATGACAGGTCTGTGTAATAGGGTGTAGGGGATGACCGGCCACTTCACACAGACCTCCGACTTAGATGGCAGGTGTGCATACATGCAAACATTTTAGAGGAGGAAAGTGGGAGATTCTCCAAAAAATTATCAGGAGAATGTATTTTACCCATTGACTTCTATTAAAGGTGAGGCAATTTTGAGCGGGAGAGAGAAAAAAATAAAGCCATTTTTATAAAATCAGGAGTCTCCCTCCTGAATCAGGTCTATTGACATGTATTGGTGTACACAGTAGAGTGAATGAAGGTCTGGCATAGCCAGCAAGACCCCTCTCTAGGATGATGGATGTGCGCAGTCAGGTGTAAGGAGAGACTGGCCTCTTACCTCTTACATGAAAGGTGTGCATAGTAGGGTTTCTGCATGGACTGCCCTCTCTTTCCACACCTCTTTCTCAGATAACAGGATTGTGTAGTAAGGTTTTCACATGGACTGCTCCCTCCTTCCAAACCTCTTTCTCAGGTGACAAGTGTGGGTAGTAGGGACCAGCCTCGTCTGTCAGACCTCTGTCTCATATGATGGTTGTGCATAGTAGGGCGTGTACAAGGACTTCCCTCACCTCTCAGACCTCTCTCTCAGAATGCAGGTGTGCATATTAGTCTGTGTACATGGACTGGTCTCTTCAGTCACAACTCTGTCTCAGATGATGGGTGTGCGTAGTGTTGTGTGTGGAGAGAGATTGATCTGTTCACAGAGACCTCTTTCTTAGAATTACAGGTGTGCATAATATGCTCTGTCCAGGACTGCCCTCCTTGCTAACACCCCTCTCTTGATAATGGATGTTCATGGTAGGGTATGGGAAGAGACTATAACCTACTTGTTAGAAATTGGGTCTCTAGCTGGCAGAGGTATGCACCCTGTCCAAGTAGGGACCACAATCGTAGTCAGGGTAAGTCACAACACAACCTAAATTATCATGTGCTCAACCTCCGGTAGCTTGCCACGGAGCAGGAAGGCTTAACTTCGAAGGCAATGTGTAAAGTATTTGTGCAATAACTCATAGAGTAACACAGTGACAACACCACAAAAGTACTCCACACCAGTTTAGGAAAATAGATAATATTTATCAGGATAAAATAAGATAAGACCAAAACAACAAAAATCCAATTTGCACAAGTCAAGATATCAGTTTTTAAAGGTTTCAATGAGTCTCAATTCTTAAGAATCAGTGGTTGTATCCTTTTAAGACACAGTATTTATGATGAGCCAAAAATAAAGATGTAGAGGGGCTGCAGAGGAGGAGATGCTTCAAAAAGTTAAACGATGCAAAGGCGATGCACGGTTTCTTTCAACGCTGCAAGGTGATGTATCGGTTTCCGGGAGTGCAGCCTTGGATGTGTGGATATTTTGATGCCCAGGGATGATGCGTGGAAAACCCACAACACGTTGAGCAGAGGCAACAGGTCCTATGTTAATCGTGCAGGTAATGTGGTGATTTTTGCATTTGTTGCATTGATTTTCCAACTCACTGGATTTTTTTCTCCTTAGGGAGGTCTTTGATAGCTCTGGGACCTCAGAACAGGAGGCAAGCTCAATCCAAGCCCTTGGAGATCACTTGAGGAGGGAGGCAGAGTCCTTCCAGCAAAGTCAGGGTCATCAGGCAGCAGGGCAATATGCAGACCAGCAGCCCTTCCTTCAAAGAAGTCCAGATGTGTCCTTTGGGCAGCCGGGAAGTCCCACTGACAGAGTCTGGTTGTAGGTCCAGAAGTGTCTAACTTGATGGGGTCACAGACCCAGTATATATACCCCAAAGTGCCTTTGAAGTGGAGGAAACTTCAAAGAGTGGTTGTGAAGTGCACAGGTTCTCATTCAACCCATTCCTGTCTGCCAGGAGCCCTGTGGGGGGTTATTAGTTATTTGTGTGAGGGCAGGCCACTGGCCTTTGAAGTGTAAGAGAGAGACCCTCCACTCTTCCTGCATAGAGAGACCCATCAGTATGCAGATGAATGCAGATGCAGCTGAGTGTTCTGTGTTTATGGGTATCTGGGTGGAATGCACAAGGGGTTATGTCAACCAACACAGTGCAGATGTGGATTGGAGACAGCCTGTGAGGCACAGATGGCAGTAAGTGTAGAGAAATGCCTACTATTTAAAAGTGGCATGTCTAAAATAGTAATGTAGAATCCAACATTGCCAGTAAGTAGTATTTATCACTACCATTCCAATCATACCTAACATGACAAGTCTATTACTCTCAGATCAGAAATTACCACTTAAAAGCATATGAGAGAATTTCAAATGCTGACCTACGAGAGGAGCAGGCTTCACAGTAGTAAAAAATGAATTTGGAAGTTTTTCACTACCATGACATGTAAAGCTTATAACTACATGTCCTGCCTTTTACTTACATAGCACCCTGCCCTATGGGTTTCCTAGGGCCTACCTCAGGGGTGACATATTTAAGAAAAGAGGAATTTAAGGCTTGGCAAGTAGTTTTAAATGCAAAGTCAAAATGGCAGTGAAACTGCACACACAGGTCTAGCAAAAGCAGACCTCCGACATGGCTAAGGGTCTACATATGTGGGTGGCACAATCAGTGCTGCAGGCCCACTAGTGGCATTTAATGTACATGCCCTGGACATATCTAGTTCACTTTACTAGGGACTTATAGGGAAATTAACTACCTTAATTGGGTATGAGCCAATGTTTAGGGGAGAGAGCACAAGTACTTTAGTACTGTTCAGCAGTGGTAAGGTGCACAGAGTCCTAAAAACAAACAAAAATGAGATCCTAAAAATGGTGGGATGAAGACAAAAAGTTGGGGGAAGTCCACCCAAAACTCTCATGAAGCCGATGGACATAAATAGAACCCTCTGACAACCACCTTCTCTAGTAATACTCCTTCCTACTGTAGCACGTGTGCATACTACAGTCTATTCAAAGATCACCTACTCCTTTCTACTCTTCATGATTCCTCAAGAGTCTTGTGAGATTGTAGCTTTTGTTGGAAAATAGAAATTTGATCATCTACTCATCACATGACTTATCTCATACACACTTACTCTAAACAACTATGACTACAAAATGCATTCCTGCTAGTGGAGTGTATTCAGAACTCATCTACCCCTTTTTCTTACAAGAGTATTATGAGATCATAAAAAATAGTTAAAAACAATATCCATTCATTTCCTTCACAGTAGTTATCCCTCAGACACCTGATTTCTAAAGTTAGGGGGAGAGCATGCCTTTCTGCTGTCCCCTTATATAGCTTTTTATTTCATTTCCACAACACCTCAAATTCTTCACAGTAAACATTAATGGCTGCCATTTCATTTTTAACATTCCAAAAGCCAACCAATCAGAGTGCTCATTCTCGCTTCCTTGAGAGCATGAAGGCTTATGGGAAAAATGAGACTCTCAACTACTCGCAGTCTCCCCTCATTAAATTTGCTCTCTTTTGAGACTACCACAGGACTTTCACAAGCTCAACCATCCAAATAAACAATTATTTTTCACCCTTAATTTATCAGAAACTACTGAACAGATTTACACCAAATCACAAAAAGCACAATTTGAAGACTAAGATCTAGCTTCCTGTCTAATTTGGTGTAATTCTGGGCAGCAGTTGAATGGGGATTTTATTTTTTGTGACCACCCCCCTTTTTTCTTGGCCCCTTTGACAGATCACTTCGACACTTTCAAGGAAGGAGCTGGGGTCGGTGTGTCGCGTAGCCTCTCATTATTCTAATGAGACTTTTGGATTTCTAGCGGCAGAATCGCCTGTGGTGTGGGAGACTGAGTCTGACCCACTACAGTTGACACCTGTTGCTCCAATCCGGGTTGTGCTCTGGCTAACTAGCAGTGCCTCATTTCCACCCAAGGGCAGGATGATTGGGCAGCTGAGCACATGACATAATTGATTTCTCAGGGAAAACTGTGGTCACTCAGGTCTCATCCGTTTCTCTCAATTACTTTGGTCTCACATACACAATGACTAACAGAGGCAGTATATGTTTCAATAACATAATAATAATAATTTCCACGTCTTATGTCGGCATATCGATTTCTACAATCTCTCTTTCTGTCTACATATCTACTCTCTCATATATTTCAACAAGACAGCTCACACTCCCTCATAACAATGATCCTAGCATTAACTTGCGCTGGAGTCAGAGGTCATCTCGCACAGAACCACATAATGCAATTCATCATAAACATGTGACACCATTTGCCATACTCATTTTAATCTATATTAATTCTCTTGGAGAGTATTTGATAAAGGCTGGAAAAGAGATTCTGAAGGTCAAATCCTGAGAACTTCCTGTCCTGCTTTATGCAGTTGATGCTGTTCTTATTTCTTGAACAGCTAATGTTCTCCAGTTGTTGCTAGACAATTTTAATAGATTTAGGACTAGTTTACGACTAAAAAAATTGAACTAAGGGCCATATTTATACTTTTTGATGCAAAACTGCGCCAATGCAGTTTTGCGTCAAAAAGTTTAACGCCTGCTAACGCCATTTCTTAGCCCCACTCGGGTGTCAAATTTATACTTTGACGCTTGGCGGTGCAAACCACTGGTTAGAGTAATTTTTTTTTACTGAAACCATTGCGCGACGTTGTAAAGAAAAAAGACGTTAATGTGGAGAAAATGACTTTAATCCGGTTTACGACATTGCAAACCGGATATACAAATTGTTTGCCGCAATAGCTTCAAAAAGCGGCACAAACACAGCAAAATGTGCAAAGAAGACCCAAAATGGATCCCAGAAGCTATGAGAGACCCCAGGAAGATGACATCCGACCAGGAACCAGCCATTACGACCCACACAAGACCCAGGAGAGGGAGAAGAAGAAGAGGAATTGTCGGTTCAGTGCAGAGGAGCATGAAATACCGGTGAAAGAGGTGACAGAACACCAGCACCAACTTTTTGTCACCTCTAAATTGCCAATTGGGAGGAGAGAGGCAATTTGGCAACAAAGTGTTGATAAGATCAACAGTTTGGCAGAAGTACGGAGAACAGTCACCGAGTGCAAGAAGCGCTGGCATGACTGCAAGCGCAGGACCAAGGAAAAAATGGCAAGGAACAGGAAGGCAGCACTGCAGACTGGAGGTGGGAGTCCAGCACCGCAGGAGGCCCTGGACCACATGGAGGAGATGGTGGCAGCAGTCATCACAGAGGAGATCGTCACAGGGATCCAAGGACAGAACAGTGCAGACTACCAGGAAACAACACAGATGCAGGGTAAGTTGCATGGGGGACAAATTTGTCTAATTGTTAACTGCAAGCAGGGGGGACATACCTACTACACATGTAAGCCATGATAATCAGGTAGTGGAGAGGGCAAAGGGGCACGGCATGGGGGCATGGGCTGTGCAGGGCAAACCTGGGGCAGAGTACAACACTACACCAACAACCTTTGCATCGGGGTATGCTGCCATGCCAAGGATGTTGGAAAAACAAAGCCAGTCCAGGAGGGTAGGGTACAACATAAAACTGGCATGCTGTCACACGACAGCTGGTATTGCCAATACATGAACTAGGGCTCAATCAACAGTCTCAAGCCATATCCGCAAGTGGTATTTAACATTGACAACAGTTGCCACTACCATCTCTGCTGTGTGTGCAGGTCAAGTAGCCAATGGCAGTTACGTGCACATGGGTCAAACACACCCAATTTAGAGTGCTCTGGATGACAACGTTATCAATCCCCAGTAAATAATTAAAATGTGCAATTCCTGTCAAATGCCCATGTCCATAGTCACTACAAACATCAGGTATTGTTATAAACATTATGAAGTACACAGCAGTAATGTCATACCCATGCTGCAGATATCAGGGTCTACCCTGTGCTTGGCTCACAATAGCTGCAATGCCACCATGCAACATCTCAAGTGTCAAAGTGCTAAGACAACAGCTTTGAGGGGGAGGACTTATGTGTGTCGCTAGTGAAACACACCCGCACAGTCATAAGAGGAAATGGAACACTGCTAGGACCATCAGTGCAATCCAAGGTAGCACACATTCCCCACCCTCAGCAGTACACAATACCAATGCTGACACCCGCATCGTGCCATGCCAATGCTATACATAGTATATGCTAGGTCTCAGCAACATATAGGTGGATGTGAAATATCTGAGTCTGGGACAGTTCCTGATTTTTCAGTGTAGTGCCATCAGAACACCCAGAGCCAGTGCAAGGCCACACCATGATAATGGAAGTAGACGGAGGGTTGAGTAGGACAAAAAGGTGGCAACATACAATTTGGACAGAACCTACACCTACAGGATGTGACGCAGACAAGTCCCCAAACTGCCCACACTACATGTGACATGAGCTGGGGCATAGGCCTGGAAGAATGCTAATAATAATGATAGGAACAATGAACAGGAACCAAGATCACAATGTGCAACCAATAGGAAATCAGGCACGTCGCATTACAAATGCCACAACACAGACACACTAATTGTACAATATCTCATTGCAGAGGACGATGGCTCTCCTGGGGATATGCCTGTCCTGGACTTCCCTGATGACATGGATGATGAGCTGACAAACATCAGCCAGCAGACCCTCCAAGATGTCCTTGGAACCCTCCAGACCCCATCTTCAGTCACAAGGAGGAGCACAGAAGTAGCAGCCATCACAGATGACCCACCCACCACCCCCATTGTACAACCTGCCAGCTGCAACCCAGCTGAGGACTCTGACGACACTGGCACCAGCTTTGAGAGGACTATAGTTGGAGTACAGAGGGAGCTGGCCAAGGAGGTGCGGGTGGGGATGCAAAATATGGCAGCCAGCCTTGAGGGGCTTCGTTCGTGCATGATGTTATCTGCAGAACAGGCAGCAGCCATGCCAGCGCAAACATCTGTCCTGCAAGAACTTCAACAAAGTGTAAAGGAAATCAGCACTGCAGTAAGGGAGTTGCCACAACACCTCGCACACCAAACCTTTCACTGCATGCACAAATGCAATAATGACACCCTCAAGGCCGACCTGGCTGCCTACCACAGTGATGTAGCTGCTATACTTAAGAACCAGCAGCTCCTCCTTGGTGCAGTACTGCCCTTAATAGCCCCACAGTTGGCAGCTACCGGGATTTCTGACTCCACGTCTTCAAACACTGAAGTGGGTGTTGCCCCTTCACACCCACCACCAGCAAGGGCAGAGGAGACGACACACACATCAGAAGAAGAAGACATGAAACAGATCACCTTCACCCTTAAGAGTACCAGGTAGTAGAAATGCATGCCAAATGGGCAAATGTATCCTAGGTCCTGTGCTTGTTAAAATGCCAGCTTTTCAAAAGCTGC
This sequence comes from Pleurodeles waltl, assembly GCF_031143425.1. NCBI lineage: Eukaryota > Metazoa > Chordata > Amphibia > Caudata > Salamandridae > Pleurodeles > Pleurodeles waltl. The sequence continues at coordinate 1,257,391,269 of NC_090445.1, read as the reverse complement.
TCTGTTCTCCAGCCCACTGTTTGCTTCAACACTATGCTCTGTGATTGTCTCTCACTACCTCATGGTCAAATCATGTTCCTCTGCGCTGTATAATACTTCACCCCAGCATGTCCAATGACATGTCCTATTGCACCTGTGTAGTATCACAATCAAATGCATCACACTAATGGACTCACAATCCTGGACTATGTAAATATTGCACTACAGCACTTTAAAATAAATAGCACTTATACAACCACTTTGTCTCTGTGTAATGTGGCACATCAACCGTGTCGGAGATTAGTGATGTATGTCACATGTCAATGGCCATAGAATGTCAAGATAACTGCCTTGAAAGATTGTGGGCTGATAACTATACAATGGGCTCTGGATTGTATCATCCTCTGCGCTTTGCGAGGCTTATTTCTGAAGTAAATTGAAAACTAACAGTATAATGCTGTGTTGGACTGAAAAAGTCTGCTTAAAGGGATGTTTAAGCAGACAATCAATGTGCTCAAAATTCCCTTCTAGACAATCTTTATGTATGTGACATCTGAATATAAACTTTCATCACACACACACACACCATACAGCAGGAATGGATGAGTACGAGTGTATGGACAAATATGTGATCTGGGAGTACGATGTAAGAAATGATAGCTGTGAGTTATGCACACAATACTACATAAGATTATAACATCACTCACCTTATCATGGTTCACATGAACATTAGGCTGCAGGCAGACGTACCATGGTGCCCAAGATTCAAAATCAGGTCTCAAACGATGACTGTTTGAAAACACACATCCAAACTTAACAACACATTGGGAACCATAGTAACCTTGAGTGGTGGGTGCAATGGATGGCAGATGCATTGAGAAGTAGCTTTGGTGTAGCTGCCAATGTGACAGCTCAATTGGAAGTGGGAATAACCATTTCAATAATGAGATTTTGATGCAGGATGGAACACAAATGCTAATACATAATTGACACTGTGCACACATGCCAAGGCCGTGATCTCTAAGCACATGACACATACTGTAAAGGAGTACCTAAATATTTACTCAACAGTAAAAAATGGATACTAAAACTAGGCTAAACACCTTAACTAACCTAACCTATCCTAACTATACATTACCCACAACTGGCCCTAACTACCCTAATCTAAACTTACTTATCACATTTAACTAAACATCATCCCCCACCCCCCTTATATGATGGGACACATGTAGGACAACATATACTAGCCTAGGCACATACTATCTTATCCTAAACAAATATATATTTTTTGTGTTTTTTATATATTTTTTTTGTTTTTTTAATTTTAATGCACAAAACCCCAACATCATCCCCCACCCACCCACAAATAAAACACATGTAAAAAATATAATCCCCTCCACCCCCAACCCACTTATACTAACTAATCTAACAGCCTATACTAACCTAACACTAAGCCCCCTAAACCCACCTAATATAAGAACCAGGAAAGAGGAGGGAGGGGAGGGAATCATGGCTGAGGGTCCAACAGTTACAAGTTTGCCCTCCGCAAGATCTTTTTTATCCCATGCAGTCTCCTGCTGTTGCGGGACACCTCCTGCTGCAGCCTGTCCATCCTGCGCAACATCCGTTGCATGTCACGTTGCATGTTCCTAAATTCCACATTGTCAATGACTGCAGCAGGGGTGGTCTGTGTGCCACTAGTGGTTGGTTGGGCAGGTGCTGGTGCCATGCTTGGATGGGGAGGTGCAGGAGCTGATGTTAGTGGTCCAGGAGCAGATGATATCGAGGGTCCTGCAACGTGACTGTCATCCTGGGTGCCACTTGGGTCGGAGTGGTGGTGCTGGCAGCTGTTGTGGACACAGATGGGCCCCCATGGGCAAATGCCCTCCAGACCTCTGTGGCTCTCTCATGGCGATAAAGCTGTGCCATGTTGAGGAACCCAGACTCCACATCCAGAATGTGGCAGTAACGCATCGCCCTCCTCTGGAATTCTCGGATCTGATTGGCATCCATATTGGCAGCTGTAAAAAAATAAGATAGCCAAACATTAGTTACATCATTGTGTGATACATCTACTGATGATATTCAAACACTTCCTCAAAATTAGCTCAAACAGCCCAAATCACAATACAGATGAATGATTGTCCCTGGGTAAGTACATGCCAACGCAGCCTACACATCTCCTATCTAACAGCACAGCAATGCTCAAAAAGGTGTGTACCTACTTAAATGATCGATGCATCATTGTTATGTCATTAGTCACATAACAAATGCTGTAAGTAGTCCACATGTGACAGGCCAACTAATGACTATCTTCTGAATGAAAATCAAGGCCCACAAGATCTGTGATTTGTAAATGGAATTGCCAGGATGGTATGCAGTTGCATGAGGGGTTATCCTAGGTCAGAACAAATGATTGTTGGAATTACATGTCTGACTTCTACGCTGGGATCCTCACACCTAGGTACACATATTTCAGAACCCTAACACTGTGCCACAGGAAGTGATGGACATGCAACACATACTTTCAAACATCAAGGACAGCCAGGAAGCTGTGGACAGCTTCTCCGTGGGCTTAGTCAGTCCACCACAGGTAAGGAGGGCTTCCAACTAGGATAGACACAAACATTGGACAATCACATCCACATTTATGTTCCTAATTGCGGACAATTGTCCACATCATTTTCTACCATTAAAACCTTTCCAAAAACAAGCACATAGATGCACGCACCCATCTGGGCTTGAGCTGCATGCACATCTATGACATTTTACTCAAGTGCCACATAAACGTAGCACAATATTTGGAGCTAGATGCTGCTAGGAAGTCAAACATACAGTCCTACATGTTCATTAGTTAACAGCTCAAGTCTTTGGGTAATACTTTGGCATCCCTGCTCTGTGTGAATCACGGTATGACTTGCTGACTAAATAATGAAAATGGCTACCACCTACATTTTCATTGGGATAAATGTAGCAACTACTATCACTCGGTTCACCTGCCCATGCCTGCAGTGCAGCACTAGATTAACAAAATATGACTCTACGCCACTGATTGTCCAACTCAAATATGGAAAAACAAGGCAAACTCCCGTCAAGTCACATATCAGATCATGTGCCAGCACATAATACCTTGCTATGTGTTCAACACACAGGAGACAATCACACAACAGCTGCAAACACAACACAGAACTAACATATCAACACTTACTGGATATGTCTGGGTCCGCAAATCAAGCCACTTCTCCAATTGTGTAGGGGGCTGGTCCACCTGTAAAATATGGAAGGGTGAAACGTGCTTAATGTCTGCACACTGTACAACACTTGGAACAAAAAATGACTGTGTGTGACATTATATATGATAAACCAGCACCTCAGGCATGTAGACACCCCAACAGACATACCACTGCAAACATGTATTGACCCTGTCACTCCAGTGAGTGATAGACACACATATGCACACACGCAGTGGCACTAACAATCATGTGGTGACAAACCTGATTACTCAATTGGTTGCAGACTCATTTATAGAGGGTACTCCATTTCTTCATTTGTAGTTATGAGAGACTTGCAAAGCCACATTCCTGGTGCACTGCCATACCAGTCACTCAGGTATTGTGGCTTGTGCATCAAGGGACAATCAGTTACTGTGTGATGCTCATGTGGGTTGGGTTGAGCTCATGAATTATTATGCTTTCTATGGTCCATTACATGTGGGCCTGTGTTGTCTGTAGGTTAGATATGCCACATTGCCAGTGTACCCAGAGCCGGATATGCCCCCTATGATACCATGATGGCAGGGTCCTGTGTGTTACTTGATTACAATTTTACGCTAAACATGGATTGGCCATTTATCCACATCAAAACAACAAAGAAATATATGCTGACAGTGTTTATTATGATCATCCGTGGCAGAATGCATGGGCACAGGTGTAGTCATTGCACCTAAAATGTGTCACTCATTGCCCTGTGTACTTATATTGGATATTGTAAATCACAGTTAGCCAGATTAATCATCTTACATTTGCCAAGTTGGCTGATCTGCTGGAATACAATGAACTGACACTGTCCCCTACTTGAAACATGGTTTAGCAAATGTCCTACTGTGGCAATCTTAATGAGGTAGGTCTCAATTTGTATGCACCTTAGGAATGGCAGCAGTCACAGGAATGCTGGTCTGCTGATCTTAGCATACACCCATGTCTGTGATAGCCTTCATACTGGGAAGTTAACTATTGTACATATGCTGCACTAGATCAGCAGGGGTGTACCTAACGTAAACTAGCAAACTATTTCGGCACTTTATATGTATGATGGAAGCGGTCAGGTGTCCCTTGCCCAACATCATGCAGATAATGATTTGTGACCATGCATTCACCAAGTTCAGGTATCCCATGATGACCATTAACTTATGAGAATTGCATGGCTATAAAATGACACAGATGGCAAATGCGTCAGCTCTGTTCCAGCAATTGTGCCCAAGGAAAATTAAAACACACAGGAACAATGAACAGAGGGCCAGAATTATTTTTTTTCTTCAATTTGTAGCATTTGCTTTATGTTTTAAGCTACAGCTATGTAGCACCAAACATTTAGATATGATCCTGTGTGTATTACTTTGGCATCCATTTCTAATTTAATGCAGCACAAACAAATTCAAAGTATCAGCCTAAGATATTACCAGAGGTTAGGGAGAACTTTGTACGTAAGGACATGAACACAGTTCAGACATGTATTCCAAATAATTGGGGACTACATTCATTCCTTGCTTTAGCATGTGAAATACATCTCATTCCTGGTACACTCACAGACCGTGAATAAAACAGACGTTTGAGCAGTATTACCATCATCTATTGACGTCAAAGCAGCACTAGTTTACGAGATCAAGTTGTGTTTTGTAACTTTGTGAAGCTTTTGCGTCAACAAATGACGGTAATGTGTAGCAAATATTGTATAAATCAGGGCCACTGTACATTTAAGTTGCATTCCACATGTCCACAAACATTGCATGCAGCATGTCAACAAATCTGCTACTGTCACTACAGAGCATTTAAATGTGAACATTAGTCTGAAGTGTACTCACCAACAGGGCCACCAATCACCACACCCAGGTGGTCCAGCAGGTCTTGCTCTCTGGCAACAAGGTCAGCCCAGCGATGCTTGAGTTGGTGGTTGTTGCGCTGTGTGTTGAAGATTCGCTTCAGATGGTACAGCACCTTGGACCACCTGAGCCTCCTCGCCCCCGTGGGATACCCCTGTATCACCCTGTCGCCAGCCTCTAACATTGGGGGGAGGAAGTGGCACACCAGCCAAATGAATGCCCCCAGCTCCTTCTCACCCATTCGCCCCAGATGTGGCCCACCCAACATGACAGTAATAATTGGGATAGGAAAGGGTAAAGAGCAAAATACAGGGTAAGGAGGGAGGAAAATGAAACTTAAAGAACCCACAAACAGCCCATAAATACCCCAACTAACAATACCCACTACACACTCCCAACAGTACAAAGACAAAATTAGACACCAAAAACGACAAAAACACACTTACACTGAATAACTGAGACAATTACAAAAACAACAGATGACAAATAGAATGGCACACAGGAGACAAAAGCACAATTTGGACAGACAAAACTCTCAGCACAGCCACACAGTCCAGAAGTGAAAGTACACCCACTGTACCATTTCTGTAAACAGGATATCCTATTACATATCTTCCTGACTCAAATGTGGTGTGTTTTTATTATGATGCGTGAAAATTTTATGATGCTTACGGGCTGTGCGCCAAAACAAAATTGACGCAAATGCTTAGAAATTCCCCCGCATTTAAAGTTCAATATATTTTCCATTGATAACCAATTTCATGAGGTGCACTCAAGGAATTATCGCTAGGGACCAATGGATGTATAATGGCTGTGAGCGTCATTTTTCAACACGTATGTGGCAAAATTTTATGCCTATGCGTCTTTTTTGACGCATTTGCGTCAAAATATCTGTCTTTAACTGTGTTTGTGTCATTTCTCTCATTTTTAACGTACATGAAAGCTGTAACTGTACAGAGATAGGCTGTTAGAGCCTGCATGGTGTGTTCCAGTGTTTGGGCACATGTGGCAGACCACACTAATGCCGACCCTAATACTCATGTTGTTGTGCCAGATTAGCACTCTTAACTGACGCAACCCCAACATTTGGAATATAAATTGGTATTCCCTAATTTGAGCAGGTGGTGCATCAATAGAGGATAGCAAGGCTACGCAACTTAATACATTCATTCATGGCCTGTGTGTTTATGTCTGTGACTTGGCTATTTCATTTGTTGTTGTGCCTCTGTATGAACATCACAAGATGTGTTTTGAATAATGTGCTTGTATGTATGTGTTGTAAAAGTGGATAACCATCAGATGCAATTCAGTGTGGTACATCAGTCAGGATATGTCTTTGTCATACCCGTAGCATCTAATGCTGTGTGAACTTCCCTGACTTTGGGGACTTTGATAATGGCAATGTTACAAGGGTAAGCCTTCACATCTACTGGAATGTTGGATACCACTTCCTGGTCACTTGTTTGTATACTACCCATGAGTCAGGCATTTGAAAATGCTAGGTAGGTACAGTGTATGTGACACAGAGTCCCAAAATCAATCCATAAAAGTTATGGTACACCACAGTTTAAGTCATGTAAATGACCTATGTTTCTCCTTTGGCAGTGGAGGACCAGCAGACCATGCTGCATGTGTTCCCATATTTCCAGTGGTTCATTGCACAAAGGTGTCCAGTTCAAGTGTGTGGCCATGTGTACCCTGTGTCAGTATTGGCCTCCATGTTGTCACAGCTACGTACAGGTCTGGTCATGAGTCTGTGGATCCATTCCCTGCATTAACAGAGTACCCTTCAAAGCAGAATTCACCGAAAGCCAAAGAGAATTTGACAACACACATGGGGATAGTCCAGCTATGGCACTGCAGAAGTTTTATGAGGCTGACAACAGGGCAGCCTTGGTGTGCTCACAAACTTAATGGATCAGTAATATGAAACAGGCAGTTTTCATCACAACATTTGTACACAGGGTGGCCTCTAAAATTCCCACTGCAACAGGGAACATCAGCGCCTATGTGCTGATTCATCTCACAGCTAGTCACCATGCAAGCACCATCAATGGGTTGCGGCTAATGTGAATCTGTGTGTGGACCATCAGGGTACAAACATGTTTAGTCCTTTCATACACATTAGCAAACGTTGTTTGTTGTGCTGGAGGCACAGTACCAAATCCATGCATACAGCCATAGTACACTGTCACTGTTTGTCACTCATGCATACATGAAACCCAGACAAGGAATGGGGCCTGGATTAGACTATTTGAATACATGTCCCAGACCATGATACGATAAGTACGCTGATTACACTATACAATCTATTTGAGGAATCATCATAGACCTACCAGACACAATACCCCAGGAGGAAAGAGAGGGCTTGGAAAGCAACTATGAGACAAATGTAGCCACAGGGACCCTCTATGGTAACACAAAGACTGGAACCAGTCAGGCTAACAGGATGCAGGCTCTGTCAGGAACAAACATGAACAAGGCAAATACACAGTGAGCAGACTCTGACTGGGAAAAGCTGCAACAACACTGTGGAAACTAAACACTATATTTGTGCTGTGGGCTGCAATGTTACACAATAACCCAAGGCCTGTGTTACACAAGTGATTTGTACGGCAATGCACAACAAGGATATACACAAAATGGCAGCGTCTAAGCAGTTCCAGGCAGCAGAAATGGCAGTGCAGGTTCAAATGGCTGGTCTGCATGGAAGTGCTCACAGGTGTGTGCACCTTCAGTCTCTCACAAGTCATGTAGGTGAGAATCAAGTTCAAAGGGCCAACAGTACCTTTCACATGGTAAGCAATGGACAGGTGATTACAGGTCCTACAGACTACTAGGCAGTGCATTATCGGACCTGAAGTCCTTGCAGACAGATGAACTATGACTATGGCATGCCATACTAAAGAGAGAAGCACACAGGAGTCAGAATGGGAGTCTGGGTGTGTGTAGATCAAGGTTATCAGGGTACAAATAGTCCATTTACAGGGCCCCCGAGAGAAGGGTGGGGAGAGACTAAAAACATGGCAGTGGCAGGACTTATAACCTGTGATGGCATGCGCAGGGCATGTCTTGTGAGCAATGCGTGCCATACCTGGGGCACTCGTGCTATCCATTTGCATCTTATATTGGCCTTCTTGTCACACATGCTCCTTGCAAAGATAGCTGATGTCACACTTACTGCTGTCAAGGGTCTGGTCATACATTCCTGTTAACAATAAAATTGCACAGCTACTGCCTCATGTATGAAGCAGTTTTTTAAATTATGATTGATGGTGTCTTAGTTGTGTGTCATATGCTGCAATGGACCATGCTGGCAATATGGATGTGTCTCATAGCTGTGGTCCTCTGATATTGCCCTTCAATTGTGAAATAGACAGGCTATAAGTCATCAACACTGTGTGTGAAGTTGAGTGTACATTCATACCCATCAGATGTGATGTGGATTTTGTCAGTATCCTAATCTGTATTTCTGCTATGCTCCATGAGGCTAAACTCTGATTAGGATTTCTAGGGATCATGTGATGCATAAATAATTACCCAGACCTTGATTGAGTGATGAAGTGAGGTGTTTAATGACATATGGTAAGACAATGTTGATGGTGACTAGAGTTAAAAGAAGTTTTTTACAATGTGTTTGTCTCCGACGCAATTTTGCTGCAGTGTTTGAATGGTCACCCTCATGTTGATGGGCAGCATCCTCCTCTTCCTCCTCTTCAGGCATTTGTGGGTCTGGTTCATAGAGGAGAATGTTCCTCCTTACACATATGTTGCGCAAAATGGCACAGGTCAAAATGATCTTGCAGACTATTTCAGGTGAATATAAGAGGCTCCTCCGGTGATGTTGAGGCACCTGAATCTTGACTTCAGGATGCCAAAAGTCCGCTCTACTATGGTGCATGTCCTACGACGTGCCTCATTATAAGAACGCTCTGAAGCTGTGCTTGGGTTTGCAAATGGGGTCATGGTCCATGGCTAGATCCCATACCCCTGATCAGCTGAAAGAGAAAATGAGTGTAAATATTTGGATGTTGGTTGCACCTTGATTATCACTTTGCATGGCAGTTGTTATCTCGTGTCATCTGTGACTCATCTGTGTTTGTGTTATTGTGTGGAATCCTAAGCTTCTAGTATGTTCTATCAGTATTTGGTTGTTTATTTATCGAAACTGTTGTTTGGCTGATTGAGCGGATATCAGTGGTATATTTGCAAACTTGCAGTACATTGTGTATCTCCCATGCATTATGTCATGTGAAAGAAGTGTCCATGTATCTTCACTGGAGGTGACATGATACTTCCACTCACAGAATTGATTCCACAGTGGTGGTAACACGGTTGCACTATGTGGCCTGAAAATCCCATCCAATTCAACATATGTCATTGCATGTGAAAAACAATAGTGAGGCCCTATGATTTGGCTAGGTGACAATGTACAATACATCTCCATAGGTTTGCAGCACTGATGTGTTGACAATTGACAATGCACAAATATCCTATGTGTGACAAGTTCTTTGCAAACCTATTTTAGTGCCCTCACCAAGTTGGCTCATGTGCAAACGTGTCCCTACACTACTGAACCTGGTCCAGGTAAGGTGGCTAACTTGGTTTGTGGGGGTGAAGGTTTAATTTTCAGAAGGTCCATGTGCCTGTACATCTGTTGTGTATATGTATTATTGTCTCAATCTGTATGTGTAGCAATGTGCAATTTGCAGTATTGTCACATCAATATGTGTTCTTAGCACAGTCCACTTTGCAGTATTGTCACATCAATATGTGTTCTTAGCACAGTCCACTTCCTTATTGCTAGCTGGCAATGTCACTCCAGGAGTGATGTGAGATGTTGGTACTGCCTCAATGATCCCATTTCCCCTTCATTAGAGTCATCATCATCATGCTATGTGTCTGATGGTGTTTGATCTGCAGAGAAACACATTACACACCCCTTAAACAGTAGGTATTGCTTGGAAGGGCGTGTGATGGAGTGTTATTGATGTGATATTGTAAGATTCATCTTCCAAGTTGTACTGCCAGTTAAGGCCATGTCATCATCACTGTGTGGTTTCAAATTGGTCCCTTGTGGCTCTGGAGTGGCATCTGTTGTTATTTGCATCTGTCATTTGTCCATAGGTGTGTATCCCATTGGGTCAGGATATCAAACATGGCTAGCAGTGTCACAACCTCAGTGTCTTCCTGGCCACATGTCCATGTAGTGGTGTATGTGTTGTATGTCCTACAGGGTTGCTGTGCAGTGTGTATATAACTAGGTTTCTGTACTTACCAACAAGTAGGCCATTTCCTTAGCATTCATCTTGGAAGTGTTGATTGATGGTGCAGTGGCGGAAGATGAATGAATCATGTACACTCCCAGGATACTTTGCCACAATGTTGGTGATCAATCCCTGGTGATCCACAATGGCCTGCACATTGATGGTGTGTGTGTGCTTCCTGTTGCGGTATAGATGCTCGGTTGCAGCAGGTGGCACATTCCGTACATGTGTGCAGTCAATGGCACCAAGCACGTGTGGGAAGCCATTGATTTGGTAGAAGCCCTGTTTGGTATCCTGCTGCTTCAGCTGGGTGTTGGGGAAGCTGATGTGGTGGGATGTGAGGGAGATGATGGCATCCAGTACCTTAGGTAGGAAAGCAGAGAATGATGGCTGTGAGCTCCCAGCAACCAGGGCACCAGTGGTTTGAAAAGAGCCACTTGCCAACATGTGGAGGACAGCTAGCAGCTTGGTCTCTGGTGGAATGATGTGGGGTGCCTGCAAGCTGGGTGCCAACTGTGGCTCAATGTTGCACAGCAGCTGCTGTATGGCTTGCCAGTTTAGTCTGTACCTCTGGATGATGTCATGTTCCCTGAGGCCATGAAGGGTTGTCCTGTTTCAGAATATCCTCTCCTGCCTTCTGCGTTGCCTTTGGGGTCCCTGCTGGTGTGGTGGAAGCTGCTGCTGTTGGTCCTGTGCTCTGCGTCTTTGTGCATGCTGGATGAATAGCACCTCCATGTCTTCCTTTTAATGCTCTGATGTTGCGTATGTGTGTTTTCCTTAAGTACTGGTGTGTTTGCCCCATTTTAATACCTGCCCTGACCCAGACGTTAATTTTTTACGCAAATCGGGCTGTGCGCCATTTTCCACCTCCGCCTCCCAGACTTGTGGGATTTTTGCACGGTTGGATAAATATGGAGCACAGGTGTTTAAGTCATTTTTTGGACAGGAACGCCTACCTTGCATGTCATTAACGCAAGGCGGTTTCACACATCCAGAAAATGACGCACACAGAGCAATTTTGACGTTCACGGGGTCAGGCATCAAAGTATAAATATGCTGTTAGGTTTGCATCGAATTTGCGTAAAAAGAAATGATACAAATCTAGCCCAAGCAGAATATAAATATCCCCCTAAATCTTTTGTTCTAAAATGTAGTCCTAAACTATCCGAGACTAGAACATTTCTGTTCAGCGGTGAAGAAATTATGAAAACCCCACATTTTATATATTTGGGAATCCCGATAGATGTGGATTTTAATTACACATTTTTACTGGCTGTGAGAGTTATGCAAATACACCAAGCAATTGATGCAGTTTTTAGATTTTCCAGAAGGTTGGGTCACATGCCAACAAGAGAAATTCTCTGTGTTTTCATAAGCAAATGTGTGTCTGTTGCTATGTTTAGAGCAGCAGTATGGCGGGATATAAATTGTAAAGCCTTCAAAATTGTGGAAACAGGATTTTGAAAAGGCTGTTGGCGGTCCTACATCCCACTTCAGTGACTTTCTGTCATGAAGAGGCTGGGCTTTCCTATATTGAATATTATATGAAGCTACAGCCTTTATTATTATTGCATAGAATTTGGAAAAACCCAGAAGTCCAGTTATGTAAAACAATATTAATGGACTGAATAAATTTGGACAATCATTTAGACATTCGATAGCTTAAATATATTAAAACAAGCTTTGAAAGGCTCGGTACCCCCGGATTCTTCCATACCCGGATAGCTTGGTTACTTTCCCTTTAGGTCAAATCAAAGTGCTTTCTAAACAATACATTCGGAGGGTGCGGTTAGGGATTAGATACAAGGGGTTGGAAACATTCCTTATGAATGACCTGTATAACCGGCTCTCTATCTACAGATTATCATAAACGAGAGACATACGTTTTTACTGATAAGGTTTTGTCTTAAAACCATACATTTTCTGCTGGTCTTTCCTGTTAAAGGTGCATGGTTTTCATCTCTTCCCCCCTCATTACGAAGCACCAGCAGCACAAAGCACTATTTATTTTTTGCTGATTGCATAATTTACACACCTCAAAGATGGCAGTTCATGCACCCAGTATTACAAGCATCAGAAATTATATTTTATGTAGCTGCATTTGCCCATTTGCAGCGGTTGGGAAATTAAACTGCTATTTATGTTGTTTTAAATTATATTTTAAGTGCTTTGATGTTACGACCCAAATACTGAGTATTATTAGTACAACGATGATGCTTCTTTGTATCACCAATTTCAGTGATTTTAATAATACTTTTTATCTTTTTGTTATGTATTATATTGAATTTGCTTTTTCTTTCTGTTTGTTGTGACTTTTATGGCTCACTAGAGCCATAAAAAGTATTTTTGACTGGCTGACTGTGGCACTATTGTGGTGGTGGCAAAATCCTGCACTGCTTGTTTGGCTGGTTTGCCATTATAATGCTTGCAGTAGGTGAGTTTAGATTAGGGACAGGGTTCTAGTGGAAGGAGGACGAGGGTGAGCCAGTATAATGGCAAGGTTGTAGGTGGTGTTTTAGGGACTGAGGTTGCTCAAGAGGCATGAGTACGCTTTAGAGTTTACCATGAAATTTACAATTGAGATGAAACATTAACAGGGGCGCACTTCCTGTAGAAACAGGGCGGGTGGGTCACTGCAAAGCTACTTAAAGCACATTTTTGGAACTAAGTATGTACGTTGAATTGTATTTTAGAAACCAAAGCTGCATAATAAACTGCATTTCCCTTAGACTTATCCAATTTTCAAAATCATACTCCTAACACTTAGCCCTTATCATTTTCTTTCACAATTATTTAATTGAAATCTAGAGGACTTAGATAAAACCTATGTTTTGAAACTTTCAGGCACATGTAAACATTTCAGTAAAGTTTAACAAATGAGTAGTTATCAAATGTATGTAAAACCAACTCATTGTGTCAATGCCTTGTCAGGGGTAGCAGGTGCTATATAAATGTAATAAAAATACAATGACATTTCAGTGTATCATTCGAAGGGATAGTGAGGTTCTTAAGGTGCCTGTACTACTTGAGCATAGACTTGGTAGCGAAGGCACACCATGCACAAGTCAAAAGTAATCTCCTCAATTTAACCCCTTTGACTAAGTGACTTAGTTTCACCTCAACCTTTTCTAGTGCCACTAAAGCATGCATGGCTTAATATTCCACTCATAAAACAAGATTGCAATACAATTTTTAGCAAAGCTGTAACATCACATTTCCCAAGGACACAGAAAAAAATTAAGTATGCCCATGACAATGGATGCTACTTTTGTCTTTTGTTGGTGTACATTTGAGCACAATGAACATTTTTTCAATAACTGCAAGTCACAATAAGCTTATTTCTTAATAGTTTATATTCTAAATTTCACCACTGCCAATTTTGCAGTGTAAAAAAACATTTTCGGCCTAAAGACCAGCATGTTATTTAATTTTTAGAATTAGTCTGTAATCCATGCATTTCAGATTAATTCTGCAGATCAGCAACTGGTGCTGTAATCCCAATTCAGTCTGGTCGAACAATGTAGGACTATCAGAATATATAATTGTTGATATAAATGTACCCGCTGACATGGGAAGAAAGGGCCATGTATTGGCTACATAATCCTGTAAAAAAAATACATGAATAAAACAACAGTAGTGCCATACAAACCCCTATTTAAGACCATCATTGACTAAAATTGAAGGAGTAAAGTAATTTGATGATTTAGCTAAGACCTACACCCAGTTGTACTAAAGAAGCCCTAAGAGTCAGTAATGTTTTTTAATGGTTGAAAAGCACAGAAGGTCATAAATTGTAACCTTAGTGTGGATTAATCCATTTTATAGAATGTACATGAATACTCAATAAAGTTAATCTCTCTTGTTTTTGCATCATACAGTTTTGCAAAATGATACACAGAGCAAACTCACTAAATTTTTTTACTCTTCAGATCACCTTGCTCCGGTGGGATCCAATGGTTGTCAGCGACCTTTGCTTTTAGATGGGTGAAAAATTCGAACTTTTTTGCAAAGAACTTCTCTGATCCATCCTACAGTGTTATTGGATTAGACATTATAGGATCAACACAAAACTCCTTTCTTTGTACTATTGTTGTAAATTTTATAGAAAGACCGATATCAGCACCTCCATTCTGCACTCAACTCTGACTTCCGAAACCAACTTCCCTAGCTTAAGATACTGAGCTACTAAATTGGACATCCATCCATTTCAATGAGCCTAACAAACCAACTTAATCCTTCAAATTGAATAGCTGAGAGATCCTTACTTACAGGCCTTCTTCGGTTGAATAGATTAATTTAAAAGGCTCAATATACACACTTTAAAATTGCCTATGAACAGAATTTTCACCCTCCTGTTGTGAAAGCATTCCAGCTATCTTCGTCAACCAGCCACAATTAAGAACATTGGGGGTCATTCTGACCCCGGCGGTCTGAGACCGCCGGGGCCAGGGTCGGCGGGAGCACCGCCGACAGACCGGCGGTGCCCCGCAGGGCATTCTGACCGCGGCGGTTCGGCCGCGGTCAGATGCGGGAAACCGGCGGTTTCCCGCCGGCTTCCCGCCGCCCTGCAGAATCCCCCATGGCGGCGGAGATGGGGATTCTGACACCCCCTACCGCCATCCTGTTCCTGGCGGGTCTCCCGCCAGGAACAGGATGGCGGTAGGGGGTGCTGCGGGGCCCCTGGGGGCCCCTGCAGTGCCCATGCCCATGGCATGGGCACTGCAGGGGCCCCCGTAAGAGGGCCCCACAAAGTATTTCAGTGTCTGCCATGCAGACACTGAAATACGCGACGGGTGCCATGCACCCGTCGCACCCCTGCAACTCCGCCGGCTCCATTCGGAGCCGGCATCCTCGTTGCAGGGGCATTTCCGCTGGGCCGGCAGGCGCTCTTTTGGAGAGCGCCCGCCGGCCCAGCGGAAATGTAAGAATGGCCGCCGCGGTCTTTTGACCGCGGTGCGGTCATTTGTCGGCGGGGCTATGGCGGGCGGCCTCCGCCGCCCGCCATAGTCAGAATCAGGGCCATTGTTTTATGGTCACTCAGTTGTATATCTAAAACATTAAGCTTAGATCTTTTACAAAACCAATATATAACACTAATAAATAATCAATCCTCAAATGCACACCAGAGTGTAAAGTGCAGTTATCATTTTTCATTATCCCTTGATTCACATACCAACCTTGATAACCCGATGATGGTGCTCTTAGAGATCCCAATGTACATACCTTTCATAAAGCAGGTACTTGGTGGTAGAAATAGTATTAAGTTTATCGCCATTGTTACAGTGACAGGACAATCCTGATAGTTGGTAAGAACAAATGCAACTGTGTGTGGTATAAATATTTAGACTTAATTGTAAGCTTGTCAGATCATGGTAAATTCATACTCTACAAGCTTCTCACTCCCTCCCCTTTACAGGGTCTATTTCAGCAACTCATTATTGGACATTTGTGCTTGCTATAAGAGTCACCGCCTTTTGCCCTATGTGATCCACTTCCCCAAGAGCCTGTACGTTACCTGCTGGACCACTCCACTGTACATCCCACCTGTTTTCTTGTTTCCCAGCAGACTGGAACAAGCAGGGATGGAATAGCAGAGGCAAGGAAACATGCCAGATGTCAGTTTTCACACTCATGAAGATGTCACCATGTCGACTCCAAAAATGTTGTGGAAGTAAATTATGATTGCCTTAATATCCAGAGCTAATACAAGAAAATATAAACAAAAATCATTATTAGCACAAACGGTAATGTGAGAACCACAATATCAAATGTCAAAGTATAGAAAACAAAAATATTAATTGTCAAATATTGTAATGAAATCGACCAAAATGTCAGTAACATAAATATTGAGAACTGAAATTTCAACTGAAAATGTAGCTACATTTACCATCCTATTTGTAAATGTTCAATGTCTTAACTTTCAAGAATTAATAGCAAAGAGTCTAATATAACCAAAGCAGCAAAAGAAACTTACATTTAACTAAAAATAAATAAACCAGCTGTACCAATCTAAAAATCATTAAACTAAACATTTCCAAAATCCTTACTTCAAGAACATATCCAGTACAATTTTTTCCCTTTATTCTATGTCTTGCAATCCAGTAAATCCTATAATAAAAGTTGAGCTACATGTGACTGCATGCAGTGGAAAAAACAAATACTGGATAAACTGCTTATACAGCATACATCCAAAAGGAATGCATGTAAGCATTCAGATTCACACACAATATAAATAATACAATAATCTACAAACTACAGAAACTGTAACTGAATATAAATGTAATAAACTCAATTAATTACAGTTGAGATGCAGTAGAGAATCCAGGCAGCACATTTCTCCAAAGACCAAAATCACAAAACTATTTCCAAAATTAAAATTAAAAATGAGTTTTCAAAAACCATAAAAAGTTCCAAAAACAGTTCAGGTTGGTGGCTGTGTTGTCTAATGCATCCACTCGAGGAACTGTGTTGACTTTATGGTCTATGGTTCAAATCCCTTAGAGTCAACTCAGAATTTCATCCTTCTGAGGATGATGAAATGAGTACCATTATGTTGGATAACAATAAACATATGTTATTTCAAGGCTATCAGATCCAAGACTTAGGTGAATGTACACTTTAGTAATACACATGTTATATTAAATCAAATCTGATACGACCCTCATAACATAAACTCACCCCAAAACAATCCTAAAATAATTAAAAACCATACAATATGTAATTAGTATAAGAACTTACCACAATGTATAATAATAACAAAAAACACATAATAAATAAAACAAGACTTGACTTAACCATATAATTAAATAAATAAATTATAAAACAAGCTCTTCTTAACTGATCCAACGAAACAGCAACCTGCACCTGCATCCCTCAAAGCCTCATTGCTGCTTAGCAGTGATGTCAAGGCAATACTACAGAAATGACTGCTTGTAAAAAAGGGAGACATGGTGAAAATGAAAAATAGACTACAACTACACAGAGGTCAATGTGAAGTCAGAAGTAAATGTATGTGAAACTGTAATATATATTTTTTTAATGTATAGAACATTTTTATAAATTACAGATATAAAATTGTGATCAGAATATACAGTTAATGCACTGAAAATATCTTAATGTGTTGTACTACTGTAACACAGGTATTGCAAGGTGCTCCTTACTAGAGCTGCTCTCCCCCTAAACTTGGAACTACCCAGAGTTGTCTATTCTTTTTTGCATATATATGATTATATAGGCATATCGGCCCTGGACACATGGAGTGCATTTTATCAGGGATTTACAAGGGATTTATAAGTAACTTATAAGTAAATTAAATATGCCAATTGGGTGTAAGATGTTGCCATTTTTAAGCAAAGAGCACAAGCCTTTTAGCACTGGTTAGTAGTGTTAAAATGTGCAGAGTCCTATGGTCAACAAAAATTAAGACAGCAAAAACAGGAAGTCTGAAGGCAAAAACGTAGGGGGAAACCGCGCCAAGGATGCCAGCTCTGACACCTGATATATGGGGAGATTTTTCCCTGCACATGTGGGGCATTGTTTGTTTCCTCATCCTGTTCCAACAATCAGTACATGGTGGCTACGGCGAGACAACCTGTGATGGTTGCCCCATCCTTAACAGGACGGAGTGGGTGCAACTTGACTCAGTAGTCTATTAGTGACTGAACCACTAGTTGAAGTGTTTTCAACTGCAGCTGAAGCTCTGCGTTAGGAAACCTTATGATTACCCAGAAGCTAGATGAGGTGGGGGAACTGCAATTGGAATACAACCATATGTTGCAGGCTGAAAAAATGCCTACAGACCTCTCTTACTTTGATGACGCCTATGCTCTGCATTGAAACGTCTTAACACCACTCTGTTCATCCTGAAATACACTGATGTGTGGCTTATTAAAGGCCTGGAGACATTCACTCCCATCAATACAACACTGAAAGAACTATGCAGTGTCACCACCCAAGTCTGCATCACCATGAAGATTATCTGCATCACTTAAAATGCCATCAGAACCTGCACCTTGACATACCTGGCAGGTGAGCAGAGGGATGGGCAGACTAATGATGAAAAAAGCAAGAAGCAAAAAAACAGAAGCATTTATGCACCTAAAATCTCTATCAATATTCCTATCAACGTCTGAGCAGTTCCCACTTATGCAGTTCTGTATGGAACTGAAAACACGTTTTCAAATGATGCTCCCTCCCACTTAACCTTCCTTAACCTGCCCCCTTGTAATTGGCCATAAATCATATCCTAAGGCCAGTCCTTAATTTTTCAAAATAATATGTTCCAGTGCCCAAAGTTTTGCTCTGAAGCTTGCGGCCGGCATTGACAAATGTTGGAATTGTGGAATACCGAGGCTGAGCAGTCAATAGCACCTCAAACCTCTTTTTCCATGGCCCTAAATTTTACTTGTGCAGGTCTTTTTTATCCTCGCTTTCTCCCTTTGTCACAGTTTTTCCGTCTTTCTATTTCTCCTTCTCTCCCCCCTTTTGTGTTTTTATCTCATTTGCTTTAAGTCGAAGTATGTGAGGGAAGGTAACTGCAGACCTCAAAGAATGGGTGTGGGTGGGCCTCACCTGGAAATCACGGGCCCAGATTAAGCACTGCCTAGAATTCTCACCCATATTCAGCTCTTCATCATTATCCATCTAAGTTTACGTTATGTAAATATTAACACCATATTTCTCAACCTTCCTAATTCAGAGACTACTGATTTCAAAGCTAGTGTCCTGCATACTGGTTCCAGGATGGAAAAAAACGATTGCTGAAACCTGCAATTGATCTGCTGAAAAAGGCAGCTTGAGCTTGGAAATTATCTCTCTGCTCTGAGTAGTCGTCAACACCATGTATCTTGAGCCTGCCCAAATGTTATGGGTTTAAAAGTGGGCTTGGGCAGTCCCATGGGTGAAGACTCCAGAAAGTAATTTGTTTGCCTACTCACGTGCTGTGTAAAAGTATTCCTTGGCAGGCTTCAGCCGACAAGGACTCGTCTAGTGTGCAGTAGCAGCTGGGGCAAATCTCAAAGGGAGGGGCAGAGGGGCACAGACACGGAGGGGGTGAAAATAAAAAAATAAAATAAACTTACCTCCATGGACGCCGCTATCTCCTGCCGCCTCGCACTCCTTTTCTCTCTATGTGGTGTCCCAGTATTCACTAAGACATCTGCACAGGCTCCCCAGCAATCCTGGCACTGCTTTCATGCAAAAGCTAACATGACAGCAGCGTCAGGATTAGTATGAGTGGCTTGGACTACAGGACTGGAGAAACCTAAGTGCGCATGTATGTTTGGCTGGCCTGAGACGGCTGGCCAAACTCACATACGCACTTATGTACACTCTACTTCCTCCCACCCCCCATGGTCCAGCTCCACCTCCCCCTTCACATGCTGGCTCAGCCAGGTGGGTGTTAATCCCACGCCATTGCAAAAGAGCTGCCCCTGCTTGTGTGACTCAGAGGCGGCACTGTCAGTAACCTGCTTCTGCAGGCCAGTAAACATCATTTTTATCATGCTCTCTCTGCCTGCCATAGTGCTTTCTGCGTGCCCCTGACAAGTAAGGAAAAACGCATATGCTTACATTTCTGGCAAACCTGCAGATGCACACTTGCAAGTACCTTAAATGCCAGTAGACCCAATTCAGGCCTCGGCAGATGTCAGTGGGAGAAATACATTCTCCTGATTATGTGTTTTGAAAAGTCTCCCTCTTTAGTCTTCTAAAATGTGGGCATATATGATTGCCACATACATGTATGCTGGAAAATGTTATAACATCATGGCTTCACAGATTTGCTTCAGCAAGCCAGTGAATACATAGGTTCTGATTGAGAAAGATTAGTGTATGAGAGTAGAAAATGTGCTATTTTCCCTGGGCTTGTCCTTTGTCTGTGCTAGACACTGCTAGTATGTTCACCCTCTACATTGAGGATCCATTAATTAGTTTATCAATGCATGTGTTTCCTTTATGGTGCATAACCTGATTGTATTCAGTTTCTGAGCTGCAGATGCACAACCTTCCTGTTTTTTGCTGGAGCGTGCTACCGGATGGCTGATTCCCCTTGCAAAACCTCACATGGGCCGGCAGTCCTATGGAGAAGGTGGGATTAGAGCAACCTTTCCAGGAGGCCCAGTAGGAGACAAAAGAGAATTTGTTGAAATCACTTCATGAAATCATCACAAGAATAGCAAGGCCGAGTTTCTGGATGGGAGAAATGTTTTCAGCCTGTACTACATTCCATTCTAAGATCAAATGTTACAAACCAGTTTTAGGTGAGACCATTCTTGGTATTCAATGGGAGGAAGTCACTATAAAAGGGCTAAACAAGGGCAGCCCCGTTTTAGAATGTTACTAGTGTAAACCTATGAAAAGCTTCAACTGGACACTATTTTAGCAAGCATTTTACCACAAATAAGAGACTGCTGTACATGGTGGGTAATCAAAATGAGGAAGTCCCCCGTCCCACCTCTACTAGGTGCTGCATCAGCTGTTTTTCAGTGAAAAGTGTTGGAGTGGATTGAACAAGGGACAGGCACACTTCTGCTGCCTGTAGTTTGATTTAGAGGCCCAAAACATAGATCATATGAAATGGAGAGAATAGTTGTGTGCAACCTGATAACTCCCTTCTGGGCCCAGACTGAAACACAAATGGACGTCTGAGAAGAAAGGGATAACCAGACTCATGTACTTGCATGATGCAGGGCTTGGAAGCGATCAAGTCTCGTGAACTGTGGGTCAGAGTGTGACCCTTCCCGACCAAGTCTTGTATGTTTTGTTCTACAAAAGGTTCCATTTCCTCTGAGCTCCTGGCTGGCTCAACCAAACCATTCAAGAGTACCCCAGGCCTCATCTTGTGAACCAGACCATGTGTAACTGGTCTTACACTTGTTGAAGGTATGTTTTTGAAACTACAAAGTGCATGGCAAAGCTAGCTTACCCTCACTGTGAACTGGTATCCCAAAAGGGAACTCTCTAAAGTAAGGTTAGTACCTGGGAGTCAATAGCAAGGAATGTGCTTGTAGCAGAGAAGGGAAGGAGTGCGGTGGTAACTAAGGCATGAAGCAGACTTAGACCAGGGAGACTTGGCTGCTATGGAGACCCAAGCCAGACATATCCCTGCTGGAACTCTGTGACATCTGGAAGCTGTGAACTGTGTCTACCCTCAGAAGACTACTGACTCTCATCCATCACCTTGCCCTAAATGAAGGCTAGAGACATCCTGCAGATGAAATTCGTACTAAGTGACTGAGGGAGGAAGCCTCTCGTGGCCAATTTTAATAATGCACAGAAACGTTTATTGACGGTCCATGCAGAATGGAGAAGCCATGTGGAAAGGAATTGTCACTTTAAAAAACAATAACGTTCCAGGGACTGATCCAATCTTTGTTATTTTGTCTCATTGTATTAATAAAATACGTTTTGATTTTACTAAATTTGACTGGGAGCTTTACTGAGTGTTTTATTGATGCAAGTGTTATAGTTGTACTGTTAACTATTAACAAATATTACCTGAAGTTGCCTTCCATCTTTGTCCTGCGCTACTAACAGGTAAACAAGTCTATCTTAAAGAAATAGTGTTTCCCTAACTTGGAGCTAGTACTACACGGTGGTTGGAGAATTTGCTCCCCTGGCTTCCTCGATTGGTGTCCCTGACTCGTGGTTATTTTTGCTTCCTACTAAAATCAATGCTTATAGCAGAAGTCACTCTTACTCATATGCAGGTCTGTACAGGGAGCTCAAAGTGTTCGGTAAGGAATGTCAGGGTGCTAAACAATGTCGAGGAGGAGATGAACGTAGAGTTAAAGTCATCGCATGGTGGGCTTAGAATTGACTTCCAAGGATGTATTTCCTGAACAATATAGCTCCCAAGCGAATAATCTATTTTATATGAATATTTGTGACAATGCTGTGTTCTGTGCCGGCCTCTGTCATCTCCAATAAATGTGTACATGCAATGCAAATCGTGTATTAACTGCAACCCACACTAATGTATGTTTACCTTTCAAATAGTTCACACTTTAGTCCCAGACTCTTGGATTAATGAATTTAAATATTTGTGCTTGGGAACATAATGTCATTTAACGCGTGAGGTGCTTCAGCGTGAGTGGAATGAATGAATAGGCAGTGTTTCAGTTTACGTAGGTACAACGCTTTAGCAGTTAAATTTATAATTTGTCAGCTTTGCTCTGTGTTCCCCGTAAACCCAGCCCACTCACTTCACACCTTCCACTTCAAACAAAGGCACCTGGTGCGACTTTATTGATATGCAAGCGAGCCTAGTGTTTAAGCAGGTCAGTGATCTTACTTGGCAACCACCCTCAGGTGCTGTATAATAAACATCCTGCTGTCCAAGACCAGAACATGGTCGAGGCATATGAATAATTGAGAAAAGAGGAACACTACTGTGTTGAAGCAAAGAGGAGGAGAGGGGAAGGTGTGCATGAAGGTGAGCGGGGAACAGTCTAGAAATGCTGCGAAGTCTTCAGTCACAAGGAGGGCTTAGTAGGATGATTTGACGAAAAGCGAATCAGGTGCAATCCATTGTTTCCTTCATCCATAGATCGTAACTGGGAAATAAATACACCCACAACAACATGCTAAAACACACACAAAATAAATGCTCTGGTTGCCCCTGCCTCCCTGGACCGCAACACGTGGTAGCTTTGGGAAACCCTGAGAGAATATTTCGTACTACCTGACACCTTTAAAACAAATTAAATAAGGCTTCATGTTAGGACTATGCAGAATGGATGCTGGCACCCACTCAAAATGGCACACAGAAACGGCCTATAAATCACAAAGGCTGGTAATTTTATGAAAGTCTGTGGACTATTATAGAACTGCTTCATGCAATGCATCCCTTTTTTCTGCCCATCATACTTTGATGCAAGCTACATAGAATGTGAACATTTAACGAAATTCACATGAACATAACACGAACAAAAATATAATTTTGCCCAGCCCCAGTTACAAGTTGGACTATCAATTGCCAAACAGCCGTGTCCATAGAAACTTCTTTTTACTACACTGCCTCTATCCAGTCTCTATTCCAGATCCTTCTCTTTCAGTCTATACTCATGGTCCATGTCGGTACGCAGATGTCAGACGGCACCACATACCTGGCGCCAAAATACCACAGAAGGCCCAAAAAGTTGCCTTCTTAAGTCTGAACAGAAATCCAGCAGGCAAACCCTTATTTTTACGAAGGTCGCGAAATTCTCTGTATTCCAATCGAAACCACTTCAACTATTCCTATCTGTCTTTTTCATGTCATTTTTAATTCGTTACTGTCTGATAGCTTTGAAAATAAAAATTCAGGAAAAAAATACTCAGTACTCAATAGTACTTGGATTAATTCATAAGAGTATATGAATGATCCAGAGGAACATTTTATTTAGTCTGTTTTGCATATTAAGGTTTGATACTTCCATTGTTAATGAAGAACCCAGGCTACAAAATCTAAATGGTTACCGAATTACCTGTACAGGCAAAACTCTACATAGTGAAGCATTCGTGAGAAAAATATTTTCCACAGAAACACAATTATTGACCAACTGTTATCTTCACCCACTACTAGCTTTAGAAATGTATTTGCTACTAAATAATTGTACCATTTAACTTGACATTTTAGTTCTCGTCAAAACTTAAACTGATATTTCAGGATTTTCCCAGATGTGGGACAGCTTCGCAGGAGCAAAGGTGAGCATGTATGTGCTACCTGCTGAGCAGGGTACTTGGTTTTTGTTCTGCGATTATAAAGCACCTATTAAGCATTGTACATTTTCTTGGTAGAACTTCGTCAAGCAGACAAGGTGTACCTCATGGAAAGTAGTTTGAAGTTTGAGACTAAGTACATTATAACATAGCCATGAAAAGAACAATGTTACTGTTACTCAGTCCCTTATGCTTGCAGTTGTGATGGTGTCCTTGGAGTACCTCGACTTCTGGTATGGGTATCGCTGGATCTGTCAGTCATGGTAGAAAAATCCCATCTCTGGTGGGTCATGAAATTCTTGTTTCCCCGGCCAGACAATTACCAGGGATTGTAGCACAAAATATAAATGATTACGGGGGTCATTACGACCCTGGCGGTCATGGACCGCCAGGGCCGGGGACTGCGGATGCACCGCCAACAGGCTGGCGGTGCATCCAGGCCTATTCTGACCGTGGCGGTAAAGCCGCGGTCAGAAAAGGGAAACCGGCGGTTTTCCGGCGGTTTCCCGGCGGTTTTCCCCTGGCCTGAGGAATCCTCCATGGCGGCGCTGCAGGCAGCGCCGCCATGGGGATTCCGACCCCCTTACCGCCAGCCTGGTCCTGGCGGTTTTGACCGCCAGAACCTGGTTGGCAGTAACGGGTGTCGTGGGGCCCCTGGGGGCCCCTGCAGTGCCCATGCCAATGGCAGGGGCCCCCAGGGGCCCCCTAACAGGGCCCCACCAAGATTTTCAGTGTCTGCATAGCAGACACTGAAAATCGCGACGGGTGCAACTGCACCCGTCGCACCCTTCGCCGGCTCCATTCGGAGCCGGCATCCTCGTGGAAGGGGGTTTCCCGCTGGGCTGGCGGGCGGCCTTCTGGCGGTCGCCCGCCAGCCCAGCGGGAAACTCAGAATTACCGCGGCGGTCTTTTGACCGCGCAGCGGTATTCTGACGGCGGTACTTTGGTGGGCGGACTCCGCCGCCCGCCAAGGTCAGAATGAGGCCCTACATCTTCAGAACCTCTTGCTATGGTTCAAACATTCCCACACTTGGATAATTAGGACAACTATGGCTGTTCCTTTGTTTTGTTTGTGGTTCAGCATAACCTGACCTTTAAAGATGTGGTATCTTGAGTCCCTGACAGAGCAACAACTTTGAGTCAGTAATGTTTGATACTAGAAACATATCCTTTGCTCTTGAAAAGGGTTGATGTGTTCTTGAACCCTAGGTTATGATAATACTGTGCCTAGAGAGGACAAAAGCACACAAATTAATTTTGTGGTTCTTAGACCTGTCAGCCATAGGGTGGTCTTCCCCCAAAGGTTTGACCTTCCTTCTCCATTTTTATAGACCTGGTTTTTGCTGGCCTTAAGACTCTAGCACTGATAAGCAGTGGTAAAGCGCACAAAGTGTGTGTGCTCTCCCCTTTACACATGGTAACATTGGCTTATAACCAATTGGCATATTTAATTTACTTATAGGTCCTTTGTAAAGTGGCACTGCATGTGCTGCGGGCCGGTACATTCAATGCCACTAGTGAGTGCAGCACTGATAGTGTCACCACTTAAGTAGCCCTTAAAACATGTTTCAAGCCTGCCGTTGAAACCTGTGTGTGTGAAGTTTTAAGGTGCCCTTTAGTCCTGGCTTAATAAATCTGTAGCTAGGCCCAAACCTTCTTTTTTAATACATATACATCACCCCTCGGGTAGGCCCTGGATGGCCCAGAGGGCAGAATGCAATGTATTTAAAAAGCTGAACATGTACATCTAAGTTTTACATCTTCTGGTTGTGAAAAACCCTTCAATTCAATCTTTGCTAGTACAAGGTCTATCCATCCCATAGGATAACACTGGAGTGATCTTATTACATTCTATAAGTGTAATTTCGAAATGGGAATTGGTGACTTGTTAATGTTTGGTGTCTCTGGAATCACAATTCAAAATCCTAACATGGTAAAGTCATTTCTTAAATTGTACTTCTGAAAATGGCACTTTAAGAATGTCAGCATTTCCTGCCTTAACCATTTAGTGCTTGTAGCCTGTTCCTGGGTCACATGACTGGGTGTAGGTGGCAGTTGAACGTTCTGTATTCCTTCTAGGCAACCTCACACAATAGAGAGCTCAAGTGTTCCTGGATGGGCTATTATGGCCGGACGGATCTGGGCACAGTCCCACTTATAGTTGAATAGGCTGTGTTCTGCTTCCACAAAAAGGGCTGCATACCCCTTGTAGTTTGTCAGGATTTAGGACAGGGAAGGCAGGATGCCTATGGACTTCTAAAGAGAAACATCTAAAAGCTTCTCCCCCACTTTAAAAGCACAACTGGGTATAAATACTGGACTTCATACACCAACACATCAGTACACTTCTGGACCTGTGGATACAGTGCCACGAAGTGGGTCTGACTTGCTGCTACAAGGCCTGCCACTGTGCTGCACTGCTGCTCTAAAGTAGGTCCTGCTGCTGCCCTGCTGACCTTCTGTCCTCTTGCATAGGGAGGAAGAACTGGACCTGCAACTTTATTGTGACCCCGGAGTAACTCAAAGGACTAATCTGCTGGCTTTCTGATCTGAGCCTCAGGGACATCAAAGGCTATCCGTCCGGCTCCTGGCCCCAGCTGAAGCAAGTTCCTGACCCCAAGTGGTGCTCCTGAGGTCCTGGATCCTTGGTGTGGCTCAGCGAGCTTAATCAAGGTTTTGGTCTCTTTGTGACTGCAAATGAGCCCTTTCATGCTGAGACTGAGCCACTCACACTGAAAACCAGTCCAAGCCATTACCCACCCATCTCTTCTTACAGCAGCATCAACCGCTTGTGGAGGACCACCAACGCAAAGTTACAGCCCGCCCACCCTTAGTGCCCAGCCTGCTCTTCGTCCCATGTCAATAGCCTCTCAGTGCACACTCCTTGCTCCTAGCAGCCTTCTCTGATGCATACATGACTCTTGGCACAGAACTTGAGAAGTTAAAACTTCAGCTGGACTAGTCTGAACTGTATCCGACAATAGCAGGTGGTTTGCAATTCTGAAAATACCACTTTTAAAACATTGGCATTTCTTTGCCTTGGCCATTTTGTGCCTATGGCCTGCCTCTGGGTCACCTTACTGAGAGTTGGTGACATTTGGACTTGATTTATTCCTCCTAGATAGCCACAGACAGTGGGGAGCTTAGATATGAATGGATGGACCATCACTGGCAGGATGCGAAGGAGTAGCTTGGCACAGCCCCACTCACACTTGAATAGGCTGTGTCCTGCCTCTACACAAAGGGCTGCGTACCCTCTGGAGTTAGTCTGGAGCCAGGGTTAGGAGGGCAAGGCACTTTTGCACTTCAAAGGCATGCCTCTAGAAGCTTCACTCCACTTCAGAGGTACAACTGTGTTGAAAAGAAGGAGCTCAGACACCCGCTCTTCAGTAGACTTCTGGACCTGTGGATACTCTGTCAGAAAGAAGGCCTGCTGTGCTGCTACAAGGACTGCCTCTCTGCTTGACTGCTGCTCTATATGAACTTTTGCCCTGCTGTGCGGACCTGCTGACCTGTTGCCTGGGAAAGAAGAACTGGACCTGTGAACCCAGGACTTCAGAGTGACTACAAGGGCTGCTCCACTGGCCACCTGATCTAAGCCTCATGGACATAAAAGGCAACCCAACCAGCTCCTGGACCCAGCTGCAGCACGTTCCTGATCCCTATGTTTTGCCCCTCTGGTCCTGGACGCCTGGTATAGTTCAGCAGTCTAAAAATCAAGCTTTTGGGCTCTTCACAATTGCAAATGGGTCCTTTTACACAGAGACCATGCACTTGTCCTAAAAACCAGCATAAGCCACTGCCCGCCTATCGCTTCAAACAGCAGCATTGGCTGCTTGAGGGGGACTGCAAGCACGAAGCTCCATCCCACCCTTCCTCAGCACTCAGCCTGCTCTTTTTGCCATGTCAATAGCCTGTCCTGACACACTCCTTGCTCCTCGCGGCCCTCTCCAACGCAACCAGGACACTTTGCACAAAACTTGAGAATGTGAAACTTCAGCTGGACTAATCTGGAACTGCATCTGGCTCACGGTCCATCACAGTTGGCCTGAACGTTTTACTTTGACCCCATCCATTGTGACCACTTTGTGCTTTTAGTTGATGTTTTATACTTTATTCTTTAAAAATTAATATCTCCAGTTTTACTGATAGGATGTTTTGTCATTTTGTTCTTGTTTTATTTAATAATCTCTGCTGTATTTGTCCTGCGCTACTAACAGGTAAACAAGTCTGTCTTAAAGAAATAGTGTTTCCCTAACTTGGAGCTAGTACTACACAGTGGTTGGAGAATTTGCTCCCCTGGCTTCCTCGATTGGTGTCCCTGACTCATGTGGTTATTTTTGCTTCCTACTAAAATCAATGCTTATAGCAGAAGTCACTCTTACTCATATGCAGGTCTGTACAGGGAGCTCAAAGTGTTCGGTAAGGAATGTCAGGGTGCTAAACACGGTCAAGGAGGAGATGAACGTAGAGTTAAAGTCATCGCATGGTGGGCTTAGAATTGACTTCCAAGGATGTATTTCCTGAACAATATAGCTCCCAAGCGAATAATCTATTTTATATGAATATTTGTGACAATGCTGTGTTCTGTGCCGGCCTCTGTCATCTCCAATAAATGTGTACATGCAATGCAAATCGTGTATTAACTGCAACCCACACTAATGTATGTTTACCTTTCAAATAGTTCACACTTTAGTCCCAGACTCTTAGATTAATGAATTTAAATATTTGTGCTTGGGAACATAATGTCATTTAACGCGTGAGGTGCTTCAGCGTGAGTGGAATGAATGAATAGGCAGAGTGTTTCAGTTTACGTAGGTACAACGCTTTAGCAGTTAAATTTATAATTTGTCAGCTTTGCTCTGTGTTCCCCGTAAACCCAGCCCACTCACTTCACACCTTTTTACTTTGACCCCATCCAATGTGACCACTTTGTGCTTTTAGTTGATGTTTTATACTTTATTCTTTAAAAATTAATATCTCCAGTTTTACTGATAGGATGTTTTGTCATTTTGTTCTTGTTTTATTTAATAATCTCTGCTGTATTTTCCTAACCGGGTATGGGATTCTTTTTGTGTGATGTTTTTACTGTTTTACTGTTTGAAGTCTTCCACAAATACTTTACACATTTCCTCTAAGTTAAGCCCGACTGCTCTATGCCAAGCTACCGGGGGTTAAGCACAGATTAATTTGGGGTTTGCTTGTGCCTTACCCTTACAAGAATTGTGGTTGTTGCATGACTAGGGCTCACACCCCAGTCAGCCAGTAACCCAGTTTCTCACAATGGTCTAGTCAATGAGCTTGTATCTAGATAGCTCCTGGGCCAATAAATTTTTTCAGCTTTTCCGTTCATAGTTAGGAGGTCCAGTGGACCCACATTTGGGGCCAGAGGGCACTTATTTTTCCACATAGGCCAGGTAAGCTGGTGAGGGCTGAACCCACTTTGAGCTTACTTGGCTAGGCTGAAACCAATCTTTGGTTGCTTGAGTGCTGGTGGACTAGCTTGGCAGTTCATCTGGCCTAGTCATCTTGGAGCAGGACCAAAGCTGATGTACATATGGATGGGTCTAATTTGTGGTCACATAATGGGCAAAGAATGATTGCCTCTCAGTAAATACCAGTGGCTGAGATTAATTCAAGCATTCCATCCCATTTTTGTGCCACATTAAACAGAGGTTGATGAGTACTGGGGATGTGAGCAGAGCTCTTTATTTACTCGGGCAGTATACTCCCAAGAATGAGTCGCAGATCTTGAAGGCTGCTCACCTACACTTGTAGTATTTCTGCCATTTTCATGTCCTTCTCAGTGAAGGTTATGAAGGGCTTCTGGGTGCCCTGAATCATGAATTGTGAACTCATATGCAAGTTAAACACTCCACACAAACAAGAATCAGCAGCAGACGGATGGGCATCAAGATTAAGCAGGAGTTAAGGAAAGGCCCTTGGTTGTAAGTTGTTGCATTCCACCCCCTCCAATGAGGACAACACTACAAAGTATGCTTTTTCTTCATTTTTTTCTTTATTTATTCAGATTCCAAGGAGCTACCACCTGGATGTAATTTCCCCCATCTATTCCCTATATGCCCCTTCTATTTCCTGTCTTCCCCAACACCAGAGGTACCGGTGTCTTGTGTCTTTGTAGTCCATCACTTCTCTGAGTCCTAATGTCTCTGCATATAGTCTCTCAATATTTCACAACATTACAGGAGTCATGTGCACCAACAGCTTTAACATTCTGAAAGACAAGGATGTATGGTTCACACAAGTCTGGTCTCTAAGATGTTACGGAACCTTCTGGAGAATAGCGCCAGTTCAAATCCACACTTCTTGAAACTGTGCATCAGCCCATTGTTAGTCCAAACTATTAATTCCAAAGCAAAGTCGTCCATCCAATACGACCTTGCTCAGCACAACTTCCTAGTTGCAGTTGTGGCATAGGCCCCCATGCATACTGATACCCACCAATTCAAATGCAAAACAACCTACAGAGCTATCACACAAAACCTCCAACCCTAAAAAATATGCAAATGCATATTTAAGTGACATTTATACGCAATTAATGTTCCACATCTTGGGAATTTTGAAGGTGATTACTCCTGGAAATCTAAACCTGTACATTTGCGAGAGAACTCTCTGGATTTTAAACACAGAAGTTGGAGAATTTGTGTTGTCAGTCAGGTGAACAATGAGCATCTGCAACCCACACAGTCTGGTATTTTGTTGAAGCATAGTTACATGGCCACCTACATCTGTAAGAGTGAAAGAGTGAAATGTTTTATTGTGGAAAATGTTTGTAGAGTAGCTTCTCCAGTGATCGCCCCCCCCCCCATGGGTTTTTCTGTCTGTGCCTTATGACACTATATTTCGATTACAAAATACCTCTGGTACATATATGCTTTACTGACATAATCTTGTATTTGCTCCCTATGAGGATGTATGAGTGTAGAAAACTATACCATCAGTACCTTGCTGTTTCGATGCATCAACTAAGAAAGTCCCACCTTCAAGATGGTTGAGGTAGCTACGTGAGGAGAGTTTTTAAAAAGGTACCTATAAAAACATATATAAAAAAAAAAAAAAATACAATGTTCTCTTGGACCATATTCGGCATAAAGGACTATATAAAAAACCTTATTTAAAATCAATAACCCAAGGGCAGTAAGTTTTCAAAGTGGTGTTGAGGAGGGATGAAAACATATCTTTGCCCTTGCTTTAGAAGATCAGGATTTTTAGCTAGTAGCAGATTTTCCATGCTTTCGGTATGGAAAACTGACTTTCTCTGCCACGTTCTTTAGAAATTTAACAGTCCTGGGAGTTGGCCATATAGCCTAAGTAAATTGTGGTGATACACAATCACTGATACTTGTGAAGTACTCTGCCATCTCTGTCGACTGAGCAGCACAGATGTCTCTGTTTCCACAATTGGCACACAGTTAAGTCCCTTGTAAAAGGTACCCATTGTACAAAGGGCTCTGTGGCCAGGGAAGGTCTC
The DNA here is from genome assembly GCF_031143425.1 of Pleurodeles waltl. NCBI lineage: Eukaryota > Metazoa > Chordata > Amphibia > Caudata > Salamandridae > Pleurodeles > Pleurodeles waltl. The sequence continues at coordinate 1,257,359,732 of NC_090445.1, read as the reverse complement.
TAAGGGCTGCAGCATGTATTATGCCACCCTAGGGGACCCCTCACTCAGCACATACACACTGCCTTGCAGCTTCTGTGTGCTGATGGGGAGAAAAAGATGAAGTCGACATGGCAACCCTCTCAGGGTGCCATGCCCACAAACCACTGCCTGTGGCATAGGTAAGTCACCCCTCTAGCCGGCCTTACAGCCAAAGACAGAGTGTACTATACCATAGGTGAGGGCATAGCTGTATGAGCAATATGCCTCTACAGAGTCTAAATCCATTCTTAGACATTGTAAGTGCAGTGTAGCCATAATGAGTATATGGTCTGGGAGTTTGTCATTACGAACTCCACAGCACCATAATGGCTTCACTGAATACTGGAAAATTTTGTATCAAACTTCTCAGCACAAGAAACCCACACTGATGCCAGTGTGGTGTTTATTGAAAAATGCACACAGAGGGCATCTTAGAGATGCACCCTGTATGGTAGCCCAACTGCTCGTGTAGGACTGACTGGTCCTGTGCCAATCTGCCACTTTCAGACAAGTTTCTGACCACATGGGGTGAGTGCATTTGTGCACTCTGTGGTCAGAAACAAAGACTATCCTGGGTGGAGGTGCTTCACACCTCTCCCTGCAGGAACTGTAACACCTGGCAGTGAGCCTCAAAGGCTCAAGCCTCAGGTTACAGTGCTCCAGGGCACTCCAGCTATTGGAGATACTGGCCCTCAGACAAAACCCCACTTTTAGTGGCAAGTCTGGCAGAAAAATGAGGGAAAACAGGGAGGAGTGACCACCCCAGCCAGGACCACCCCTATGGTGTCCAAAGCTGAGGTGACCCCCTCCCTGCAGAATCCTTCAGCTTGGTTTGGAGGACAGGGACCAATAGGGATAGAAATTAAGGAGGGTGTAGCCACCCTCGGGGACAGTAGCCCTTGGCTACTGCCCCCTGCCCCCTAACACTACACTAAATCTAACATTTAAGGGTCCCCCTGAACCCACCTCACGGATTCCTGGCGACCTACAAGAAGAAGAAGGACTGCTAAGCTGAAACTCCCAGCAGAGAAGAAGGAAGACGACAACTGCTTTGACCCCAGCCCTACCGGCCTGCTTCCTGCTTCAAAGGACCTGCAAAAAGACCAGCGACATGTCCAGCGGGCCCAGGGACCTCTGCCAACTCCAGAGGATTACCCTGCACCCAAAAGGACCAAGAACTCCAGAGGACAGCGGCTTTGTCTGAATACACCTACAACTAAGTACTCCCACCTCACATCAGATCCGTGAGTCCTGACCCCTGTGTACATGACACCCATGGCCCGTGTCCAGGTGGTCCACCCAGCAATAGAGGGTCCCCAGGCTAATGTGTGCAAGTGGCCACCCTGGGTTGACCTCTCCACCCCACCCCAACAACGTCTGCTGAGGGAAATTCCGAGGACCCCACCCTGACCACGAGCTCCAGACAAAGATATCTGACGCCTAAAGAAAATACTGCACCAGCAGCCCCAGGCGTTGGAGAAATCGACCCCCAGTGCCTCATCGTTCAACAGACAGCTCTCCTCCCTGTTCAACCAGTGGTCCAATGGTGTACCCGAGACACCACCAGGACGTTGCCAGCAGCCTCTAGGTGACCCCAGGGGTCTCTTCATAGACCAGCATTGGAAACACTACGTCCTGTTTGCACCCTGCACCCGCCCGCCCCGTGCCACTGAGAGTGTGTGTTTGGTGCCTCCTTGTGGCACCTCCAATGCTTTTCTAATCCCCCCTGGTCTTCTCTCTGAGTTCCTGGTATTTACCTGCTGGCTGACCGGATACCAAGTACCCCTGTCCCCATAGGGGCCCACATTTATTTTGCTCAACTTTGACATCTGCATCCGGCCAGACCCGTGTTGCTGGTGGGTGTTTGGGGTGAACTTGAACCCCAACCGGTGGACTTCCTAAAATCTGAAGACTGAGACTGTAAGTGTTGTACTTTCCTATAAACAGATCTAACTTTTCTCCCTCCAGGAACTGTTTGAAAATTGCAGTGTCCATTTTTAAAATAGCCTTTTGCCAATAACTAAAAAACAGTATTACTTACCTATTTCCAAACAAAGTACTACTGCAACCTGACCTTGTGGTTCTAAAAATAAACTAAGAAAATATATTTTTACAATATAAAACCATTGGTCTGAAGTTAAGTCATTGAGTGTGTTCTTCTTCCATTTTCTGTGTGTGTACAACAAATGCTTTGCACTACCCTCTGATAAGCCTAACTGCTTGACCACCCTACCACAAATAGAGCATTAGTATTATCAAGTTCAGCCTCTGTCAAGCCTCTGGGGAACCCCTGGACACTGTGCACACTATATCTCATTTTGATATAGTATAGACAGAGCCAGCTTCCTACAGACGGTTTTATTTTCTAACCTGTAGGTTTGTAAAGATCCTTTTACTGTGTAGAAGACTTTGCCTCACCCATGCCTGCTTCTAGTAGTGTACTTAACAAAATAAATTGACTGCTGGAGCCCTCAGTTAAGCAAACCAATGATCCTTTCACTTGTTCCTCTTCAATTTTCTCGAATATTCCTTCAAACCCACCTGTTACCAACACTTTTGCAATTGATGATTCTAAGCTTTGTATTCTTTCATGGATTCTTGCAGGCGTTTGCAGCAAAGCTGCTGATCCTGCATGGAACAATTTAGAGGATTCATTTAATATAATCTTACTCCAGGAAACATAAACAGTTTCACCGCTCCAAAGAGTAAGGTATTTCATTTATTACAATAATGTAATTCCTTCCTCTAATGGCAGACCCTCAGGTGGTTTGATAATCTGAGTCAAGCTATCTCCTAATTGCCATGTTAAACTAGATATTCCCTCTTTTGATATTTTGGGGCTAAACATCAGACCTTTCAAAGGGAGCTCTATCAATATTTTTAACATTTATGGTCATTCGGTTCCTAAAAATTAAGAGTCCCCCAACCTTCGTTGTTTTCCTCTTATCATAAGTTTTCAAGGAGAAGATGAAATCAAGGGCATTCCTTCTCTGGAAGTCGAGCCTATTAAAATTTGGAATACAGCTGCTCTACAGCTTGTCTCACTAACCCTGTCATATGGACTCAGAGCATGCAACGGGAGGTCGTAATTTGATAGGAATAGGGCTTCTACATTCAAGAGGGTGATCAGAAAAGTTGATTTGACTACTATATTTTAGACTCTAAACTTTGGTCAGATCTTTGTGACTTTAGAATACTACCAAAATGGGATAGTAATCACAAGGCCCTTGAACTAATTTTGTCTGGTGACCTTTTTCGTCATTTGATGAAGTCTCAAACCAGTTTCAGTGTTACCAGTAGAAGGAGGGGGCATCAAGTGGCCATCTATAGCTAGCAACCCGGCCTTGTTGTCTGAAATGTATACAGTCTTTTCTTCCACCTTAGCTCCATTCGAACACTCTTCTTTCACTAACAATTCAGTCATAGAAAGTTATCTTCCTCTTTTCCAGTCTTCAGCATATAAATCTTTATTCAGATAAAATATCCATAAAAGACACAAATAAAATACAATACAAACTGTAATAAATACAATAAATATTATGCAACACCACCATAATTATCATAGTTCTTAAAGAGGCTAAAGTAAACAACATTAATTCAAATAAAAGAGGAGGCTTCGGCCATTTAAAAAATGAATGTAAGCAGTCTAGTTAGAAAGCTAGTACCTGTGTGCAACCAAAAAATAACTTGTTACTCGTCCTCATATGTTAAAACTTCAAAGAATTAGTAATATTTCCTCCTGTTGAAAACAGTCAAGAAATAAAAAACGACTCCATAACAAAAGTCCACAATATCAAGTTTACAAATGAAGTTAAAAGCGTGCTGAAAATAAATATTTTTTCTTGTATCAACAATGGTTACAAAATTCGTTTTCCTATATCTCTGTAAAGGTTACAAAAGAGAATAAAGTGCAGAGTTGTCTGAGAAGATTTACCATCGCATGGGCATTTGGGCAGTTTACAGGACCTTTTCCTCATTTTAGGAAAGACTACCATAAAGTGCAGCATGCCTAGGCGTAATTTTGCAAATTAAAATCTAAGTTACATATTTGGTACAATTAATAGATAGTTTTGAATTCTTTTTTGGACACAATCTGCACAATAATTGATCACTGTTGTCTTGGAGCTTTCTCCCATTTCTCTCTCCACCTCTTTATTTCTTATGAGGACTGCTTTTTTTCTTTCTTGCTCTAACATAAGACGCTGGCAGGTCCTCAACACTGGAATTCCCTTCCACCTCCTTGAGAAGCCTATTCACATTTACAAGCCAAGGATTTTTCACTCAGTACTCTAATGTTTGGCAATCTGCTATGATCTTTTTAGTGAATCTGGTGACAACTTCACTCCATATACTGTGCCATAGTATAATTTGACTTATTTGAATGCTTTCTTCTAAATTGGGGGCAGCTAACTCACTGTGTACTAAAAAAGTGGAAGTTGAACTCAACACAGCCAAAATTCTACATAAAAATGTTTTCTTGTGTGTGTACAATGAAACAGTTCACCAAGTCTCATAAAAGGGCTCCATTTGCTGTTATATAATATCAGTAGGTCTCTAATAGGTTTGTTCCCGATCTTTGTTGCAAACCTAAAAGGGGCTTCAGAGGTTCTTACAAATTTAAATTCACGGCATTCAGCTGAGGTCCTCAGTGACCATTGCTAGAAAACGGAATACTTAAGTGAAATTTTGGGTCTCGGCTAGTATATCCCCTTTATATGATGGGTCTTATATTTAGCTCTTCCTTTCCCACATACAATAGTAACAGTTTTCTTTAAATTAAGTTTCCGGTCTGTGTCCTCCATATGTGACAATGTTATCGATCAGAGGCTGGAAACTGTTAGCGGTTCTAGATGTCAGAACTACATGGTCCACCTACAGGAGGACGGGCGTTGGTCGCTTTCCAACTTTAGGAGCATCAGCGTTCACTTTTTGCAGTGCATTGTCCACCCCATTAACATAAAGAAGAAACAATAGGGAGGCAAGGACACAGCCTTGCTGGATCCTACGAGTGACCCAGAAGCGGGATGTACACTCCCCACTTTGCCTTAACATACACGAGCAGTCAATCCGGCATATAGTTGTGACAAAAATGTGATAATCTCTATTAGAGCTCCCAACGTTTTCAGCGCCTGCCACAGTTTAGCATGATTCACCAGATCAAACACACTACTCAGATCAGCAAAACAAAGATGTATGTACATTTACTAAAAAGGAGATACACTTTGACACATTGCTCCATGGTACCCACATCATTCCCAAACCCATACTATGCGTCCGTACGAATTTGATTATCAGTGACTCACATTTCCAACATCTCCAAGAGGACTCTGCCCGTTAATGTGGTCATAGAATCCAGGAGGGACACCTTGCATCACTCCTATCCCCCTTTTTGAAAATTTTAACAATGAGGCTCTCAGTCCAGATTACAGGTACATATCAACTAGCAGCGGCAATATGGATGTGCTTCAGATGAAGGGCCAAACTGTAGTGTTTGTTTTAAAATATCTATGGGAACCTCGTCAAGGCCCATGGCTTTCACGTTGGCACATTTTTCCAGGGTCATAGTTACCTCTTCAAAACTGAAAGATTTAAGATGGGAATGTTCAATAAGAAGCATTTCACTGGTAGACAAACCTATATCTTTATTACTGGGGTTAAAGATTCTCCATAATGTCCTTACCAGTCTGCAGGCTGAACAGGAGCCTCAACCCTAGGTGTGTTTGAGTCCTTAGGAAACGGCTTGTTAATAGTTTTACAGAACAAGTTAATGTCTCTCAGTAGAGCTGCCTGTTCTGGATTGGCCCAGGCGCTTTCGTGTAACTTAGATCTATTATCCAATGCCTGTTTGTAAATATGTCTAAGAGGTATGATCTCTTCCCTATTTCTGGGTTTAGTCTGTAGGGCTTTCTTCAGATTCTGGTTTGCCTATGAGCAATATTGGTCAAACTATGCGTGGTTTTTGTTAACCGCGTTCCTGCTGGTAGGTCTTAAATTACCAGCAATAGTGGCTGTTAATATACTGAACGCAGCTATGATTTAAAAAGGGATAGCATTACATTCAGTGCAAGTAATGAATTCAGTGGGATTGCCTTTAATAATTTTTTCTAGGAGGGCGGTTTTATCTACACTCGTCCACTCCCCATTTGTTCCTTGGGTTTCAATATGTGCTGCAAGTTGCGGTCCATTCTCTTGGCTAGTCTTAATGTTAAGGGCCATTAGCAGGGGCTAATGGTCACTAAAACTGCTAGGCGTGACCTCAAGAAATTCAATCAACCCTAGGCCATTATCAGCACCCAGAATATGGTTAATGGTAAAACTATAGCCATTTCTATGGAACACTGGAACAGAGATGTTCCTTCCGGGTCTAGAGTCAATTCTATCAACTCTAAATTATATCTAACAATAGTTTAATTGATTGCCTCCCCATATGGGGCATTTGGTAAATGGAGTTGATTATCCCCGATTTCTCCCATATAACCTCAAAGTTTTCCACCTGGAGCATCACATTTGCTTATACAGTATTAAAGTCCCCCTCTCTGATGTAAGTGCAATCGCCATAATGCTTCTCCCAAAAGTTGCCAGTTCTCTTCCAAGTTCAGTAACCACTCTGCATCTGGTACTATCAAATATATTATTGTAAGAATGAATTAACATAATATTACATTTTTCATCAGTCTGCAATTGAAATAACTGGAAATAACAGTTAATGGGGCAACAGTAGATTTTAATACGGCTAATTCACCTTTTGCCCATCCCATTTTTTAGGGTAAAGATGAAGGAATGATGGAGGAGTATCCTTCTACATGGAGACCCCCCACTTGCCAAGTTTCCTGTAGGCAAATCACCAGAGATTTCTTTATTGTATCCAACCATTCCACATTCCCCAATTTGTTTTTGATACCTGCGATATTCCATGACATAATGACTAGGTTTGTGTCCTTCTCTATAGTGCTAAGTGGCTCCCCTCTTGATGCATCATTTGGTGTAACATTCAGTCAGGGACCGGAATCTCCTGTTGTCAATCCTGTTCACTACAACCACTTAATGGTGCAAATCTGTGTGTAGTCACTAGAGGTGTGCACATACTATGAAAAAGAGGGGGAGGAGGATATGTGTATACAGAGCCATTTTAAATATTATTGTTAGGTGGGTTATAAAACAACCTAATGGTACAGCTGTAATTTTCCCATGTTGATTGCCTCCTAACTGTTGCCTACATCCAAGGTCTAAAAGAAGAGATTTTACCAAGAAGGAAGAGCAAAAGTTAACAAATATATAAGCTCCCTGACCTATGTTCCCAGTGTGGCCTACCCAGTTTACTCTCCTCACCATAAATATTTCATAGAGATAAAATTAGGGTCATGTATCTGCTTTGAAATCCAATGTACAACCATATTTTTTAAGTATCTCCAGGTCTCAGATACATGTGAGTCTAGTTTGGTACATCTTTCAGGACAATCACATACAGAATAGAATTTGGTAATAAATGCAAAGAGTCTGGTTTAGGCACCATCAAATTCAAATTGGTGTTTCCTTCGTGATGAACAGCTGCTTCCTGAGAGGTTAGGCAGGGACTGGGCATTCCCACTTTTACCATACAGGTGATGCTAGATGTCTTCTGGCTAGGTGGACTGACAGCTGTCTGCTCTTTAGTATAAATCGGTTTGGAATTGATTGCTCTTCCTATATAGACATAGAAGGTCATTAACAGACTTCTTGAGTATAGTAATTCTTTCTTTAGTCGCATTCATCTCATGTAAGAGTGTATTCTCAATGCTGTCCAGTTTTGCATGCACCTTTTTCAGGGTCATATCCAATTTTTAGGTCATGTTCGTTATCCTGCCCAGGAGTCTTATCGCTCTTCTTGCTGGTTCTAGATGAGCTGCTGGCTGTTTTTGGTCTAACAGCCATAGATGCTGGAGGCTGTTGACTTTTATTCGCCAGAGGAGAAATTAACTCACTGGTGCGAGAGAGTTCAGATATCTGCAGGGGGAATTTGAAATGCAGGGTAGCTGAGCACCATTAGGTTTCATTTTGACTATGTTATCACTTCCACCTGCAGGGCTAAGGGCTACATCTATTGAAATAATCTCCTCATTAGCATCTTCAATGCACTAAGCAATGCAATATTATTTGCAGCCAACCTTTCCTCTGTGTTAAACAATTTGGCTGTTGATTATTCGCATTGCGTTGCTGAGATAGTTGGTTATAGCATTAATTGTCCTCCTTTCCCTTCAGACACTTGTGGTAATTTTCATTTTCCCATAGTCATATCTCCTTAAACAGTAAGAACTAGCAATAAAATTGGACATTCTTGCCAATTGAGATGTTCAGGTCAAGAGGGATGTTGTGTCCTCGATCAGCCCTGGACGTGCGTAGATGGGCCTGCTCTTAGCCTGGTCTTCACGCGGTCACGTACCCGGCACAGGAGTTTGTTGGCATTTTAATAGCATGAGCAGAATGATGGTCAGCCTGCCCCTCTTCTGGGGGTATCAAACAAAGTTCAGGGTGAAATGGATGCTGGGGGCGAAGTGCAACCCGATCACAAGCCAAAAAGACACGTTCTGGAATCCTGCGGTCCGGGAGTTCCTTGGCACTTGAATAGCATTGGCAGAATAATGTTCAGCTGGCCCCTCTTCTGAGCATACAAAAACAAAGTTCAAGGCGAGAAGAATGCTTGGGGATTAAATCCCACCACAGCACAAGCCTGAAAGACCAGTTTGGGGTCCAGCTAATGAATTCCCGGACTGGAGGACACCCAAACTGGTCTTTCAAGGCTTGTGGAAATTAATTGGCTCTTTCATAGAGTGGGCAGAATGATGGTCGGCCAGCTCTTCCTCTGGAAGTACAAAAACCAAGCTCAAGAGGAGATGTATGCTGGGGGACGAAGTACGACTCCATCACAAGCCTGAAAGACCAGTTCAGTCGTCTCGCCACTCAGTAGTTTGTTAATGCTTTAATAGTGTGGGCAGAAGGATGGTGCAAAGACTTCTCTTGCTGGAGCATGCACTGTTCAGTCTACAGGGGTCCTCTGAGGACTGCTGTGGCCCTAGAAGTTCCAACAAGGTAGAGTGTATCTAGGTGGATCCTCTGTATCACTGGGCCCCACGGAGTTATGGGAACCCTCTAGGTGGCTTTCCTGGGTCACTGCCCCTACGGTGGGTGCAGTGATCCTCCCAGGAGCTTTCCTAGGACACTGGCCCTTCAGGCGGCTCCGCCAGGTCTCTGGCCCTCCAGGAGGTCCTGGGGCACTCCTAGGGACCCCAAATCTCTCTCCCATCCATGTGGGACATGCTACCATGGCAGAGTTCTGAATGGGACTGCACTTCGCAGTTGTGGGTGGCTGTTCTGTGAGGGGTCAGCCTTTTCCAGTCCTTAAAAAAACTTGTTTCAAACCCAAAACTATTTGGCAGGATCTGTTAGATGCTGCCCTATGTAGAAATGACACTGGCAGCATTGAGGCTAGTACTTCTACTGACCATTTTGTCCCATCACTTATTTGGGAAAAACACTTCTCTGAGTTTTATGATGATACTTCCCCAGCTCATATTCACTCATGTACTCTAGTTTGTAATTTTTCTGATGAAGAGCTGTTGTTTAGCCTGGCTGACTGATGGTCAACCATTGAGTCTTTGCATTCAGTAAAGACCCCAGGATCTTATGCCATCCATAGTGATCTCTACTAATCTGAAGTGGCATCTGGGCTCCTTGTTTTAATTGCATTTCAGACAAAATACTATAGGGCTCTGAAATATCCTCCACTTTGGCAGGGGCTCATATTATTTCCATTTGTACGAAAGGAGGTGGGAGCGACCCCAAAAATTACAGACCCATAAGCCTTCTTGACAATCTGCAAAAAAAAACTTTGTACCCAGCTCCTTGAAAAACTCCAGGAATGGCTGCAAGATTCAAACATTTTCTCCCCTTTCCAAGCTGGCTTTCTTTGTAGGACTATTACTATTGATCACGCACTATGGTTCTCCCTTCTTACTTGGAGATACATCACCCTTTTAAAGGACAACTTATATGTGGCCTTTGTTGACTTGAGGGCAGTTTTCCATCTCCAACTCCATTTCTTGGTCCCCACAGATCCTTAAAAGCAGTTTGATTAACCAACATAGTTCTGCTGGCATTCTAAAAATGCAGAGATTTTCCCAAATTCAGGCAGTCTCCCCCGCATTGAAGGTATATAGGGCTAAAGCGCAGGCAGCAGTGCTGAATGGAGCAGGGCAATGGAGTGTTTCTAATCTTAGTCCTTTGATGACCAAATAACTTGTGTTTATTAAATCATTACTTAATCTCCCATCAAGTGCATCTACTATACCTATAACCTTTGGTACTGCTTTTAAAAGAGTTGAACATCTAGCTGCCCTCAAACCTCTCTTGTATTGGGTAAGCCTGTAGTCTTTTCAAGAACTAGATCAGTATACATTGGATCTTTTGGATGTCAAAAACTTAGACACTAGTAATAAGATCAAGTGGTTCTCCAATTTAAAGGTATGGTTCTCCAAAACAGGCCTGCAGCAATATGCACATCTCCATCAACCACAAGATCTAATACCAAAGGTATCCTAATACTTTTTTCATTCATTACTTTACTTTATTCGGTGCAAAAAGACCATAAAAGACATCAAATAAATAAAACATACAAATTTCTCAATCATAAAAAATTTCTAAAAACGTTATTAATACATTTTCCGAACACCATAAGCAGCATATATAAAATTTAACACAGCCTGAATTATGTCCACATTTCCCAGATCATGTAAATGGGAGTAAGCAAGCTGGCTAGTTCTAATACTGTTGGACAGAAATAACGGACGTAAAAACCTTTTCCTTGGAACAGCATATAAAGTGCAAAAAAGCATAAAATGTAATGTACTCTGAGATGTCTTTCCATCGCAACAACAAGGAGGAAGGTTCTTAAACCAGGTTCCACAAACTGGAAATGCTACCAGATAGTGTAAAGTATTTAAACGTAGCCTTGTGAGTAAAAACCTTTGTCGCTCATGATTGATAATGGTCAGATACAACTTTGGTTGAAGTTGTTGTGTCTCATGCCTCGTCCGTAATCTCATTACACCGGAGGCTGGCTCCATGTCCTGATTTTTCTGCCAGAATATGTCTTTAACCTTCTTAATGTCCTGTCTTGTTAGAGTATCTGGTTTGAGGAAAAAATCTCCTAATCCTAATGATAGGAGAGAGAGATAAACATATCTAAGCCAGGGTATATCTAGAAATCGTGACAAAAAGAGACAATCCTGTATCACCTTTCTACATAAAAACGCTTCAGGCTTAGTCCAGATTTTTACCCACAGTATGAGAGGTTAAAGTTTTATATAGCTAGATATGTATCTCAAACCTACTTCTTTATGACAGAACATTACTGACGTAGATTGAGGGACTGCTAATAACCTTCTTAAAAATGTATTTTCTATAATCTGGAGTCCTGTACATTCTGCAAGCCCCCATACCCCAGCTCCAAATGTCGCGATAGAGAGACACTAAGAAGAGAAGACAGTCATCATTTCCTTAACAGGTTTATGTTGGAGTCTTCTCGCGAACCTAAAAACAGCTTCAATGGCTTTTTGAAATTGTGTTGAACGTATATTAACTAAAAAGTTCCAGTTAAAATCTACATCAATGGGGACCCCCAGATACGTAAAATGTGGGACCTTAAGTATCTCATGCCCATCTAAAATACATTTTTTCGTTTTTGCTAATTTGGGTCCGGACTTCATCACAAATGACTTAGTTCTGTTAATTTTAAGACTGAGGTTCCCCATAAAAATATTAAAAGCATTCAATAAAATCTGGAGGCCATTTGCTGTCCTTGAAATGAGTACTGCATCGTCCGCATACAAGAGTACAGGGATTGGAGAATTATTGATAACTGGGGAATCCTTCCCTGATTCACAAAGAAATTTCTCTATCCCATTTATATATAAGAGAAAGAGAAAGGGGGCAAGAACACATCCCTGTCTGACCCCCTTTAATGAGGGGAATTTCTCTGTCAAACATCCCTCCCAAGAATAACGGACCCGAGCTTCTGTGCAGGCATGAAGTTTACTAAGTAATATAACTATATCTTTATCCACTCCCATACCCAGCATTACCTTCCACAATTTCTCCCTGTTAACTGTATCAAAGGCACAAGACAGATCCATAAATGCTAAATGTATACAACCCCTTTTGGCTTTAGTATATTTCTGGACTATAAGAGTCAAATTAAGAGTTTGTTCTACTGTGCCCACTCCTGGGCGAAAGCCAAATTGTATTTCTGAGAGGGAGTGAGATTCAGTCGCCCATTCTTCTAACTTATTTAAGATCACTCGGCCTAAAATTTTAACTGAACTATCCAGTAAAGAAATTGGGCGATAGCACTAAGGATCTGCCCTATCTCCCTTCTTAAAAATCGGGACGATGATCGCTTCTTTCCAAGAATCTACTAGAGGGCCTACCACAGCCGATCTCAGGACATTGGTAAGCAGTGGTCCCCAGAAATCTGGAAGTGCTTTATATAAATCAACAGGAATTCTGTCTGGGCCGGGGGCTTTCTCAGAAGGGCTGTCTTGAATTGCTTGTTTAACGTCATCCACACTTATAATATTACTAAAAGCCAGACTTAGCTGATCATTTCCTGCCAACTTCAGACAATTTAACATTTCTGATTGAACATTTGTCTCTATGGCGAAAGTTTTTTTTAAATAGTCCACCCAAGTCTTGGCTGGAATGACAGTGTCCATGGGCGTCTCATGTTTATCATTCAGCAATGAAGAATTAACCATACGCCAAAATGCAGTTGTATCTTTGAGTTTGCTTGCAACCATCAATTCCTCGCACGCAGATTCACTTAGTTCGACTTTCCTTTTGGCAAGAGCTTCTTTATAGTTTTTCCTAGCAATCTTAATTGCTTGTCGATCTTTGGGAGATACATTGATTGTTTTTTTTTAGCTTGCTTAAGGATGTGGTACATGCATGGTTAAACCATCTTGAGCCATGGATTTTATTAGCACGTAAAGGCTGTAATTTCTCCGCCATATATTTTGTCAGAGAGGAGAATGCACAGATAATTTCATGGGGGGCCTTATCTTCATCCAGAGATGTCATAACATCTGACCATTTATTCAAAAATAGATCTTTAAAAAAAGTATTACTGTTAACTTTCCCCATTTGATTGTGAGTCCTTTTTGGGATGAGAGCTTCATAGCAGGGTTTCGCTTCCCTCTTCTTGAGTCGTTCGTCAGATCTAAATTAATCACGATAGATAAGGGGTTATGGTCACTAATACAGGTCGGGGTCACACTGAATTGTCCTGCAATAGAGGACAATTCTCTAGAGTAAATAATATAGTCAATAATAGTATGAGTATCCCCCCTTACAAATGTTGGTATCCCTCTAATAGCTGGTGTGGGGAAAAAAAGAGAATTTACTGTTATCAAAGAGTTAAGGGCATTCCCATATGGGGAGTGTTTAAAGTGTTGGATGGGGTTGTCATTCTCATCCAAAAGTCCACAACAGTCAAGGAACTATGGCTCACACAGATGGGCATTAAAATCACCAACCCAGACTATTCTTAGGTCCTTTTTACTAAAAGTTGTTACCTTATGTATTAACGTCTCCAAACTACTGACCACACTTATATCCGAGTTATCAAATGTGGTATTATAGTAGTTGATCAGTAGTATATCAAATGGCTCTGCTAATTTCAGAGATAAAGCCAGAAAAAAAGGGGATGTGCCCACAACACGTGCTTCCATCTCTCCGGCCTCCACAGATTAAAAAGTAGCCAGACCGCTCTTAGCTCTACCTGCGGGGGCCTTAGTTGCAGGAACACAATGTGTGCTATAACCATTAATATGCAGTGATTCTGTAAGCCAGGTCTCCTGGCAACAGATAAAGAGATTTCCCGTCACTAATTTTATCCAGTCAGGGTTTCCAATATTTTATTTTAAACCTGCAACATTCCAAGAAATAATCCCTAGGGCTGTCATACCCTGTGTATCATGTATATCAGGGGCTCCTTTAGATTCTGAGGGGGACTGTGGGAGTTCATTTCTCACCAAGGGGCCTTGCAAAGAAGGCTCAATTACTAATGGTCAATCTAACTGCTCTAGTGAGGTCAGAGGCTCATACCTATTAGACAATATCAGGACAGTGTCAAGGGGGTTAGAGAGACCAAGGTTGCTGGGATTCTGATTCCCAGAATAGGTTGAATCAGGATAACGTGGATTTGATATTGAGGGGATAAACTTAGTCAAACGTTGGACTCTTATAGGTCCTACAGATGGTCTCATAGTCGAAAGATGGTGGTACAAAGCATTGACAGTCCAGGGGCTCCTAAAATTTATTATAATACAATCCCCAGGTGATGTTTTAGGGGATGAGCCAACCCAAGGTACCCTTCCTACAGTTAGAATGTCCCTTTGGAAATCAACCCGTCCTCCTATATGTTTTCCTGCCCAATGGGTCACTTTGTTTAGCAGTGACACATAGGACTCGGGGTGAGTGCTTTCCAATATAGGGACATTTTCCAGGATTAAAATATAGGGGGCACATGCTAGTGGAATCCTCGGGCAGGCTACTTGAGTTCTCGTAATCTCCTGACCCACCAAGCCTTCCCGTTTGGTTGTACCCCATTGAGACTGTAAGTTTGTAGAATCCTGGAGTACCTCTACGTTCAGGGGTTTTTGGGTTGGGTTCTGGGCAGAAGTCAATCTAAAATTTCTATGCTGATGAATGGGCGGAGCTGGTAAGCATTCAGGGATGGACTGATTGTTCTGAGGTTCTACCCTTGGTGGTATAGGTTTTATATTTATTATAAATTCAACCTTCTGCTCGAGGATAGCCACTCTCTCCAGAACTGATGAGCACAGCTTTTTTATGTCTCTAAGTTGATCTTCAATTTGAGAAAAACAAGTTATAATTGGATCCGAATTTTTACAGTCTTTTGGCTGTTTCCCTATAATATATATTTTTTTTTTTAGGTTTAGAAAGACATTTCCTCTTGATCTTCTTAATTCCTGATAGGGACCCTCCAAAGTCATCCCTGTCTACAGGGGATCCAACTTGATCTATGGGGGTTACTGCAGTATGGGGGGGAATTATTTGCCTGCTTTTTTTTTAAGGTGGACTAATAATAATAATAGGAGTAATTAAATCAATTTCTGTTGTTACACAAGAGCTTCCTTTCTTAGTCTTGCTTAATGAAGATGTTGCCGGCAGAGTCTTTCTCCCCCGTACCCTTTCCTGCTTTCTCAAGAGACGACTCTAAAGTGGCTTCTACTCTCCCTATCTCCGTCTCAATGGCACCCATTACTGAAGTTAGGTAGCTTGTTATTAACCTAGGTGGGGGGGCCTCCTGAATGGGTTCCCTTCCCCCATTATCTCCCTTACGTTTTCCCATTTGGGCAAGCTAATCCTTTTATCCAAAATAAGGCGCTGTATATTTCTCTAACAGATGTATCAGACTCAGTGCCCCAGACTGGGGGAAAATAGAACCAAATTATACTCAGGTCCTGCTTGGCTCAATTATCCAGCCACAACCTTCTGCCACACCGAACCCCCTCAAGTTGTAGGGCAGTAGGCCTTGCTGTCGCCTTGCGCGTATTTCGCCTATATTAGTCAGCAGGGTACAAGGGACAAACTGATTTAAAAGTACATTTTAAATACCCAGATATCAGATGGCT
Source organism: Pleurodeles waltl (assembly GCF_031143425.1). Classification (NCBI taxonomy): domain Eukaryota; kingdom Metazoa; phylum Chordata; class Amphibia; order Caudata; family Salamandridae; genus Pleurodeles; species Pleurodeles waltl. Next base: position 1,257,344,025 of record NC_090445.1, on the reverse strand, counting down.
CCTCCTTGCCTTCCTTAAGTCAGCGTCTCTCCATAGAACAGGGCCTCAAAAAAGGTAAAAAAGAGAAAAAGAAAGGGAGGAGGCCCAGCCCAGTCTCTTCCTGGCGATGACGGGCGAAGGATGGGCCCGCCCAGAGAGATCCCAACCCCACTAAAGGAGTTCTATGAGGCCATGCATCTCATTTTTGGGCAGTCCAACCCTCCTACTGCGCCATTGGGGCCTCAGGGTTGAGCTGGAGGTCCTTTGGGTTCCACAGTGGCTTCTTCCGCTTTTGCCTACGAGGGCCCCTCCGGATCCGCTATTGGATCCGTGCCAATGCTGGTTGTACCATTGTGAACCTCCGCAGGGCTGGCTAAGTCGTCGATGCTCATGACGTCTGTTAGGCCCATGATTGACATCAACCCTATCCTAATCCTAAAGGCTGCTTCTGACTTTGATGGGGCCTTCTCAGACCAGGTTGGATTCGGACCCTTTCTCATATGAGTATAAATAGGAGGAGGGATTGGAGCGGTCTCTGTTCACTCATAAATACCATCTGGATGACCCTCAAATGGACTGGGCACAGGAATTGGGTGAAGCCAGTGGTCTGGATACCTCTCCAGATGCTGACATGCGTTCTTCTGCCGTGGCTACGGCTGAGGGGGCATCCTACTCAAGGATGGTCAGCAGAGAGGCTGAGGTCCTTGGCCTCGAACTGTCCTCTGTAGCAGTCAGAACTCTTGAGAGAGGTGCTTCAGCCTGAGGCTTCTACTTCAGAGCCTCTACTCCCATTCAGTGAAGCCTTCACTGTTGTCCTTCTGGGTACTTGGTCCAGACCCAGCACAGGGGCTCCTGTGAACAGGACAATCGCCCGCTGCCATCAGCCCACACCAAATGACCCTGTATTCCTGTCCCAACACTACACGCCTGCAAGCCTTGTGATTCAGGCCGCCTCTTTTTCTAGCCCATTCCCTTCCGCTCCTCCAAATAGGGAATCAAAGAGTCTAGACCAACTAGGGAAGAAGATGTTTTCTTCCTCCAGTCTGGCGTTGCGGTCAGTGAACACCACATGCCTTTTGGGCCGCTATCCCCATTCATTGTGGGATACGGTCGCGCAGCAGATCACGGAGGAGGCCTGGGCTATCATCTCTCAAGCTGTTGCTGATGGGAGAGAAGCGGCGAAGTTCACTATTCGATATGGGCTGGACATGAGCGACTCTCTGGGTAGACTGATTGCGTCAACAGTGGCCTTGAGGAACCATGCCTGATTGAGGACATCTGGTTTTTAGAAGACTTCCAACAAACCCTTATGGACATGCCCTTTAATGGCACCCGTCACTTAGGAGACAAGGAGGACTTGGCGCTTGAGAGATTCAAGGAGTCCCGGGCTACAGCTTGGTCCCTTGGCCTCTCGACTGCCCCTCGGTCACAACAATCCACCTTTCTCCTTTTTCGTGGCCACGGAAGAGGCTCCCTGTCGTGTCCCTTTCCCAGCCTCCATGCCACCCATTTTACTCAGCCACTGCGTGGCCAGGGATGCAAAATCCCATGGCCTCGTGGGACAGAAAACCAGTCCACCCCGCCCCTGCAGCAACCTCCAAACCTTCCTAAGCTATCCCCTAATCTCAAACCAGTTGGAGGTAGGATCCGGCATCACCTGTCCCACTGGGAATCCATCACAGTAAATGTGTGGGTTTTGCTCATCGTCTGAAGGGGCTACTCCCTCTCCTTCGAGACTGCCCCTCCGGCCATGCCTTCATCCTACGGCTGCTTTCCGGAAGATCATCTGGCACCTGTCCATGAGGAAGTTGTGGCTCTCGTGGCCAAGGGAGACATACATAGGGTTTGTGTGCCAGAAGTAGGTTGTGGTTGTTATTCCTGCTACTTTCTGGTGCCCATAAAAGACAAGGGTCTATGCCCTGTTCCTGACCTTTAGGGCCATCATTCTCTTCCTCAAGAAGGAGAAGTTCAAAATCATCACTCTGACTCAGGTTCTGTCCTCCTTGGACCCATGAGACTGGATGGTACCATCAGATTTGCAGGACACTTACTTCCAAATACGTGTCTTGCCTGCCCACAGCCACTACTTGCACCCCTCTGCTGCTCACGAAAGTGATGGCAGTGGTTGCAGCTTCTTCTGCACAGGTTAGAGATTTCAGTCTTTCTTTACCTTGATGACTGGCTGTTGAAGGCGGACATGCCCCAGAAAGTCATCTCCCACCTCCAGACTACAGCAAACCTTCTGCACATGCTGGGGTTCACCATAAACATGTCAAAGTCACACCTGACTCCCTTTCAGATGCTCCCTTTCATCTGAGGTGTACTGGACAAAGTGCAGTTTTGGGCCTATCCTCCCAAAAGGTGAGTCCAGGATATTCAGAATATGATTCCAATGCTTCAGCCTCTATCTTGGGTTTCGGTGAGAATTACTTTGAGACGGCTGGGCCTCATGGCCTCCTGCATCCTGCTGGTGACACATGCCAAAAGGTCTATATACGGGCTCTGCAGTGGTGGCTTTCGGACCTGGATTGGGTCTACGGCAGATCCCTCTCCATTCCCCAACCAGATCTTACAGTAGTGACAGACATGTCACTTCTGGGATGGGGCCGCCACATGGGAGAGGTGGAGATCAGAGGTGTCTGGTCTCCAGTGGGGTCTGGACTCCACATCAATCTTCTGGAGCTCCGGACTAGCAGGCTTGCATTGAAAGCATTCCTTCCCACTCTCAAAAGGAAAGTGGTGCAGGTGTTCACTGACAACACTACCGGCATGTGGTACTGCAACAAACAGGGCAGAGTGGGGTCCTGGACCATTTGAGAAGAGTCTCTGTGCCTCTGGACGTGGCTGACCCATCAGGGCATTACCCTGTTGGTTCAACATCTGGCAGGCTATCTTAACACGAGAGTAGACAAACTCAGCCATTGATGCTTAGTCAATCATGAACAGCATCTCCATCCGGAGGTAGCGCAAGGTCTCTTTCAGCAGTGGGGAGAGCCTTGGTTAGATCTGTTTACCTCTGCAGAGAATACACAATGTCAGCTGTTTTGGGCGTTGGAGTTTCCAAGGTGGCACTCGCTTGGTGACACTTTTCGCTCAAGTGGAACTAAGTTCTCCTTTACGCCTTCCTGCCAATACCACTGTCCAGCGTTCTGAAGAACATCAAGAATGACCGGGCTCAAGTAATCCTTGTGGCTCTGGACTGGGCACGAAGAGTATGGTATCCAGAGCTCCTGAGCATGGCCATAGGTCCTCCAGTCAGACTGCTCCTTCGGGAGGATCTTCTGTTGCAGCAATATGCGTGGAGATTGAGAAATGGCATTTGACATCTTTTGACCTTCCGCCCGAAGTCTGTGACGTTATCTTGGCAGCCAGACGTCCCTCTACCAAAATCGTATACACATGTCATTAGCATAAATTTATGTCATGGTGTACCAACAAGTCTGTTGATCCCTTCTCTACTCTTCTTTCTGAGGTTATCTTGTTCATCCTTTCTTTAGCCCAGCAGGGATCTGCTTTGGGCAACCTTTAAGTTTACTTATCTCTATCTCAGCCTTTCTTAGATTGCCGGACCAACCTTCCTTTTTCAAGTCTCCTATTGTTGGCAGATTCCTTAAGGGACACACCCATTTGTTTCCTCCCACTCCATTTATTATGCCCCAGTGGGACAACAATCTGGTCCTCACTTACTTAATGTGTGTCGCTTTTTAAAATTGTCCCTTGTGGCTCATTACTCTCAAAACTGTTTTTCTTGTTGTCACAGAGCGAGTGAGCTTCAAGCTCTTTCTTCATACTAAAGATTTCCAGGTGGACGATCAACTCTTTATTGGATATCTGGGTGTGGAGAATGGGAAGGCGGAGCAGTAGCATACCATCTCACGATGGGTTCTAATTTGTGTCAAAATGTGCTACGCTTTAGCAAAGACGCAACTCCCTGAGGGCTTGCGCACTCTCCACCAGAGCAACTGCTGCTACCACAGCGTTAGCACACGTAGATCCTGTCCTGGATATCTTGCAGGGAGCATCATGGGCATCTCTGCACAGGTTCACAAGAAATTACTGCCTGAACAGTCAGGTCTGCAGAGACGGCTACTTTGGTCCTGCAGGACTTTTTAGTATGATCATGGTTCACCACCCACAACCGGGGATGGTATTGCTTGGGTATCTATTCTAAGGTAAGGAACTAAAAGTCTTTGTCTCATGAACAAGTTACTTACCTTCGCTAATGATTTATCTGGTAGGGACATATTCTAGTTGCAGATTCCTTACCGACCCACCCATCCTCGCCGCATGCGAACTGATTTCTATGGCCAGGGATTCCCTTCTCATGGCCTTAACTCTGGTGGACCATTTTCACTGTTCTTTACGGCTCCACGTTTGGCGTGGAAAGTCGTGAAAAGAAACTGACGACACCGCTCCTTGGTGGTGCCTATGTAAGACCCCGATGTTATCACAGTGACTACGACACCAACGACAGACGCAACGGAGTTGACTGATGCCACCTGACAGTGTGCAAGGGTACTGCTTCAAGAAAAATCTTTGGATCCAGTCTGACAACTGGGGGAAATTCTCAGGTAAGGGTTCTGCAACTAGAATATTTCTCTACTAGAGAAATCGTTACCGAATGTGAGTAACTTGTTATTTCCATTGGATCACATATATATTTGTTATTTTCATCTTGAGATCTTTGTTGCTTTAAGTAGTTGTTTCTAAATTGACTGTAAGGTTTTAACCCTTGTTTATTTCTCCACCTTATTGTTTGCATTTTCCCTTTCTTTTCTGTAGGTCTGTTTTTAGTTATGCTTTTACTCAGTATATGTTACCGGCCTACCTGCCGATGGTTGTTAATGTTTACCTACATTTTAATATTGTAACAATATCCTTCTGTTAATACAATTTTCTGTACAGTACCTTAATGCCCGGTCTTGGAATGTACATTTACTACATGTTCTAAAGACTGTGAACTATGGCCCATATTTATACTTTTTGTGCGCCAAAGAATTTTGCAAGTGTGTTTAGAGTCAAAAATATTGGATCTAACCAGACTAGTGTCATTTGTTTGATGCACAACCCCCATGGAAATTACTCCTGTCTTAGCAAAGACAGGAGTCATGCCCCCTTGCCCAATGGCATGTAGGGGGGCCCAAGTTAGGCCCCCCAATGCCACTTAATAAAAAAATAAAATTATACTTACCTGCACTCACCATGGATGGGTCCCTCGATCCATGGGCGTCCTCAAGGGGTGGTCGAGGGTGGCAGGGGGTGTCCCTGGATGCAGGGAAGGGCCCCTGTGGACTGCTTCCATGGTCTCCCACTGTGGAAATGAGCCCACAGGTCCCTTAACGCCTGCCCTGACCCAGGCGTTATAAAATGGCGCAAATCCTGCTGGGCGCCATGTTTTATGGCCCGCCTCCTCCTATGCGTCATTTTGACGCCAGGGGATAAATAAGGTACACATGCCTTAGAGTCATTTTTTGCACGGGAATGCCTACCTTGCATGTCATTAGCGCAAGATAAGTTTTCATGTACAAAAAATGACTCAAACTCCATAACTTTGCCGCTAGACGGGTCTAGTGCCAAAGTATAAATATGGAGTTAAGTTTGCGCCGAATTTGTGCCAAAATAAATGACACAAATCTGGTGCAAACAGAGTATAAATATGGGCCTATATATTTTATCTATGTACTTTTATGGCCGTTTGGCCAAAATAAAACTTTACTGACTTATTGCCAGATTACGTTTTTTTTTCTTTAGACTGCATCCTACATTGCAGGCCCTACTTGTAAGTATCTAGATTAAAAGCATAAACATACAAGTTCAGAAGTACGGAGCTTTTGCAATATGAACCTGCCCCAATACCATCCACGCTACAGGAATAAAAAGAAAATAACCTCAGTCTTAACAGTGAAGACTAAATAGTCTAAGTTTTCCTTTTTTCTTAAATTCTCCTTATATCCTCTGAGAACCACAGGCAGCTTGCTCCAAGTTGCCATATTACTGAATGTTTCATTTCCACCCTGGAATTTTAACTGGTTCTTGCTTCTCGAAATATGTGAACCTTATAGGTTGTCAGTGGCCCAGTATTGTAAATGGGTAACATCTTGCGATGTCAACCATACTATTCAGAAAGTGTGTTGAGCTTGACAAATGTTCATTAGTATGAATTTAGCAGGAGTATGGAATGAAGACTGACTTTAATAAAATTACTTTTTGTGTAAAGTTCTCTACTGCCACCCACCTCCATTAATAATTCTTAAAACAAGAGCTTGAATAACTAGGGTTAGTCTAAGATCATCTGGGGCATAGTACAGTTGTTGAAAGTATGCATCACTCACCTTTCACCACATTTTCATTGGTCATCTATGTAACAAGAGGGTTTCTTTTGATTTCAAAGTGAGCCATTAACTTGGTTCAACAGTACACATATATATCTTCTGTGTCTTTCTGCTTCAAATTGATTTTGAACTGATCCAATCTGTAGAAAGACAATATGTTTACAAGAATGATTTCATGAAAATATACTCTTTTAAAGTTAATGCATGCTGCTATGTTAGAGGATAAGGAGAATACTTAGACATGACTGAAATGTTCACCTACCTAGTGTTTACTACCATCAAGAGCAGATTGAACTAGGCTAGAAATGCCTTCACAATGCTGAAGATTGTATGGAGGTAGTCTCAGTACAGCACCAACACCAAGCTGTGTTCTGTCCACACTCTTGCATGGATCAGAATGCTGGCTGATGATGAAAAGTGGCATAACAAAACTGTAAGCCTTCCACACCAGTAATCTAAGAAGAAGCATATGAATTTTGTAGCCGCAAACCATCTCTAATTAGGAACTGCACACTAGATTGAAGCAAGAGACCATGCACACTATCGTTACGAGAGCAAAATGTAAATAGATAAGACGCATGATCAGAAGAAAAAGAGACTAAGGGGGTCATTCCGACCCTGGCGGTTGTCTACCGCCATGGCCGGGGACCGCGGATGCACCGCCAACAGGCTGGCGGTGCATCCATGGGCATTCTGACCCCCTTACCGCCAGCCTGGCTCTGGCGGTTTTAACCGCCAGAACCTGGCTGCCGGTAACGGGTGTCGTGGGGCCCCTGGGGGCCCCTGCAGTGCCCATGCCAGTGGCATGGGCACTGCAGGGGCCCCCTAACAGGGCCCCACCAAGATTTTCAGTGTCTGCCAAGCAGACACTGAAAATCACGACGGGTGCAACTGCACCCGTCGCACCCCTTCCACTCCGCCGGCTCCATTCGGAGCCGGCATCCTCATGGAAGGGGGTTTCCCGCTGGGCTGGCGGGCGGCCTTCTGGCGGTCGCCCGCCAGCCCAGCAGGAAACTCAGAATTACTGCGGCGGTCTTTTGACCGCGCAGCGGTATTCTGCCGGCGGGACTTTGGCGGGCGGCCTCCGCCGCCCGTCAAAGTCAGAATGACCCCCTAAGACTCCATCACAAGATCAACTCTCCGGTGGTCCCCCAGAAGGCAAATGGAAAAGAGGCAGGCCAAAGAACACCTAGAGGTGAACTGTGGAAACTAAAATGAAGATCCTGAACCATAGCTGGGGCACTGTACCTAAACTTACCCAAGACAGACAGAAGTGGTGGTTCTTCGTTGTTGCCCTGCATGCCAGTGTGCATAATGGCTAGTAAGTAAGTAAAAGTAAGTACTATGGTAATACAAGACTGCGCCACTTCATAATGAGTGAGGAAACAAATGTGTTGTGAAGGTGTGACATTGTAGTAGATTATTTTACTTTCTGTCTTGTGCATTGCTTCAAGAGTGTTGTATTTGGCCAACTCCATAATGGAAAAACAAAGGTGCAGCTGGGAAGGAAAATATTGCAGAGACATTTTTATGCACTGTGTGAGAAATTGGGTTGTTGGTTGGTGGGGGTGTGAGCCCTTCACAAGCAACAGCCACAATTCTTGTCGTGGTGAACCACAAAAAGTCACTAAATGAAACTGGGCTTAACCCTCTGGTAGGTTGGCACAAAAGCAGTCAAGCTTAACGTACAGGCAATATGTAAATCATTTATGCAGCAATTACACTGTAATAAAGTGAAGACACAGCACTGTACCTTGAAGTACAGATTTCATATTGCTGGTTATCTCTGGTGTAGTGCTAAGAGATGGGCCCACTGAAGCTTTGGGTTGGTGCTCATCGCGTGTACCAATACCTGAGCTTGTACAGGTCCATTCGTGGTTGTGAAGAGCCTAAAACTTTAGGATTTATCCTTTTCTTTCAGGAGGAGCTCAACTGATGCCAAAGCAAGGCTCCAGTACCTGGTAAACACCTCTTAGGGATCAGCAACTCACTCCAGCAGAGGCCTGCAGGGCTCAGGCAGGTCAAGGTGCAGATCCAGGCAGGTCCAGTTAAGCAAGTCAGCTAGACAGTTGCAGGAAGACCTCTGGAGCTTGTTATGTCCCTGTAGCTCTGAACAGGAGGTCAGACTGTTGACACTTGGTGTCATATCAGGAAGTCTGGGTGGAAGAAAGCAGGTCCACTTTTCATTCTCAGAGAGCAGGGCAAGCATCAAGCAGCAGTGCAGGCCTCGGGCTGCAGGGCAGTCCTTCTTCTATAGTATCCACAGGTCTAGGAGTGTACATGAGTGAATCTGAGGGTCCTAATTGTATACCTGGTGTCAGCTTTGAAGTGGAAGAAACTTCTAGACTTTGACCCCCATAACTCCCTTCCTTCCTTTCTTAGTCCCAGGATGTCTGAAGCCACACTGGCATAGTGTGAAGTTCTTTGTGTTTGTACTGAGGAAGTGTCTTTGAAGTTCAAGTGGTGCTGTGCACAGCCCCGCATAGATGGCCATCATGCCCACGTCTAGCCCCTCCACTATGTGGCTACTGGGAGGAATACATAAAGGTCAGCTACACCTATTCATGTAATCCAGGAAACAGGCTGCAGGCCCTAGATGGTTAGAACAAGAAAATGCAAACGTTCGAAAAGTGGTATTTTCAGAATTATGACTTTAAATGCTACTTTACAATTTAGGAGGAATTTAAATTCCAATTCCTTGGACACCAGACATAATATTTCTCCCTGCTCCTGAACAAATGTTATCACTTATTAAATGTTATAAGGTAACCCAATGTTGTCCTACGGGAGGGGGTGGCCTCACAGTAGTGAGAAACAATTTTGGGAAGACATGTAAAACTTAAATTACATGTCCAACTTTTTAAATACAGTGCACCCTGCTTATGGGCTGTTTGTGACCTACTTTACAGGTGACATGTGTGTATTAAGAGAGTTTTAGGCTTGGCAAAAAGTTTATTTTGCCAGGTCGAAATATCAGTTTAAAACAGCATATGAGGTGCAATGGCAGGCCTGAGACATGTTTAAAAAAGGGCTCCTATAGTGGGTTACACATGAGTGCTGCAGGCCTACAATAAGTATTTAATTTACTGGCCCTGGGTACATCTATTACCATTGTACTAGGGACTTACAATTAAATGCACCAATTGTGTGTAAGCCAATGTTATCATCTTTAAAGGAAAGAACACAAGAACTTTAACATTGGTTATCAGTGGTAAAGTGCACAGACTCCAAATCCCAGCAAAAACAAATTCAACAAAACAGGAGGAAAAATGTTTGTGGGTGACCTTGCAGAGAAGGCCAGCTGTAACAGTTACATTGTCCAATGTAGAAGCAAAGTGGTGCAAAAAGTGGATCTGCTCCACTTTTGCATCATCCAAAAACATCACATAATGAAAGTTGACATCTCAAAGATGCACATAGTAAATATCCTCGGAAGGCAAGTTTGTTTTCAAACATGTTATAAGTTGTCACAATGAATTTGAATACCAATTCTGAGCAGGCCAAAACGCATGTGTTCATTTTTTGATACAGATAGGTATCTAGTGATATAGCTCCTTTTCTGAATAAATTTGCATTAGAAGAGTAGAACCAATACAGAAGAAAGTCACACAGTCTCATAAGGCTGCCAATAAAAGGGCTTAGTGCTTCCTGGAACCTGCAAGTCCCATCTTTGAATCTTGGTGGACTCATTAAGAACGTCATCCTTCTGAAATCTAAAATAAGTACACTTGAGTTGGCTAATGGCCTCACACAAAGCACTGTGCAAAACGTGATCATTAACAATAATGTCTCCATCTTCTCATATTTATGTAGGTAAATTTAGGATATATTTTTAAACTGCCTAAATAGTGGAAAAACAAAGGTGGTCATATAATATTACAGTGCCCATTGCCTAAACTGTGTTTTTAATTTTCTTGAAATGTATTTTCTTTTTGAGAGGGCACAGAACCCCTACTTTCTCCTTTGCCCCACTCTTCCCATTGTCTCTCAACAGCTGGCATGTCAGCCACACAAACAGTGTGCTGTACTATTATACATTCTATTTCTCCTATATTTTGGCACATATTCTTTTCAACCTCAGTCTCCCTAAAGGCCATCTCAGGAATTACCTCTAGGGGCAACTCCTTGTTCTGCAGACCAGTGAATGATTTATCATAGCTGAGTTTATGTAATCAATTTGGAGATTAAAAGTAACATGAAGTTGGTAATTTCAATACAGTGGAAGGTGGAAAGGTTAGTGACAGTTTCAAGGAGCAATGACACCGACTGTTCAAACCATTTAGGTAACAGCGATTCCTTCATTTGGTAAGTAACTACGAATTTTAATATTTTGCCATTTTCGTTTTTAAATATCACCTTAGCTGACGTTGTTTTCACCCATGTTTTATGACTTAATGACAGGGTACCTGCTTCCCCACCCTTCCCCTTCCACCGGCTTCCCCGCACCCTCCTTTCCAGCTCTTTTTTAACATTAATTAAATCTAAGCCTTACTGGGGTCTACTTAGATCAAGCAAGAGTAAACCTTCAATTACTGGAGCAGCCGGACTTGAAGCAAGCCTGCCACATTCAGATCCCTTTTTCCTGTGCTCTAAAGAGGCTTTGTGAAGAAACAGCAAGGCTTCACTTCTTTGACGCCAAAGAATAATGAAAAAATAAGTAAGGGGAAGATGATGTAATTCTGAGTTCACAGGGGTAACTGCAGTTTACAAAAGACCCCCTTGAGTTAGTATTCACTCTTTCTTCTGTTTTATGATTAAAGTATTATGTGATTTATCATAAACTCCCTTTCATGATTACGTCTTATAAATTTGCCTTGCAATCTGCATGCCCAGCTAAATTTAATTTTTTGGTCGACAGATTCGAAGACTTAAATGAATAACACAAAATAAAGAAATTCCCCACCACTTTCTGGCTCCACAATTTCACTGAATGAAAAGCCCTCATTTCTCTTCTAATCAGAAATTCCTCAGTAAGTAAGGAATGTGGAACAACCTATTTAAAACCTACAACCCCATGTTGGAGGTCATCTTCTCTAGGAAACTTATTGGATGATCTGTTATATCTAGAGTGAAGCACTACCATCCTAACTAGGTGCATAAACGTTACGTAGTTGTTGTTTCCCACCTGTTCCTGGTTCAACCAATGCAAAATGTAAGAAATTGGGTTATTAGATTAAGGGGGTATTACCCATCCCATGTAATAATCACAGTCCTTGTCAGCGTGAAACCTTAAAGTCACTAAATTAACCTGAGATCAACCTCCCGTAGCTATGGCATAGAGCAGACAGGCTTAACTTCGAGGGAGTGTGTAAAGTAGTTATGCAGTACTAAATCAGTAATAAAGTTGTGAGGCAAAACAATAAAAATACCAAAACGAATTAGAAAAATAGTGGAAAAATAAATAAATAAATGCCTTATTTATGAGGACTTAGCAGCACACTGCACCACCAGAGTGTAATTTTGTTGGTGCTCCGGTGGTGCAGTGTGCCAGCTCATATTTATAAGGCCATGCAAAGACACCTTGCTTGGCTTTTCATGGCCTTGTAAATATTTACCCCTTTCACGCATAACTCTGCGTGGAAAGGGCGTTCCATGGGTGTTGCTTGGGGTGTTCCCATGCAATACCCATGGAACCGGAAGGAATCTGATGCATTCCCAGATTAACAAGTCTGGGAATGCATCAGATTCCTACTCCACCTTAGGGGTGGCGTGGCAATGACGCAAAGGGGAGAAATAACTTTATTTCTCCCTGTTTTTTCCTCTTTCTTTGTATGCTGCAGAATAGAAAAAGGAAAAACTCTTGTGATTGTTTTTGTGCAAGAAGATGTCCTTTCCTGCACAAAAATAATCATCCCCACAAAGCAGGCATCCTCGCGCCATGGTGCAACGGTGTCTGCATTGGCGCTGGGCAGTAATTTGTGCACCAGTGCAGGAGAGAAGACAGAACTGTGATTTATCTTGTAGATATGACACATTTCTGCCCTTTCCCATTGGTACGGGGCGGCGCAGCAAGGCACTTGCTGTGCTGCCCTGCACCACTGGTCTTGTAAATGAGGCCCACAGTCGCATCAAAATGATTAAAATACAATAAGGGGAACCAGAGGTATCAATATTTAAAATTTTAGGCAGAAATAGAGCAAAGAAGCACAAAATGCTAATGACAGTCAATGGTCGCAGAAGAACAGGACCTAGGCGCATTTCACCCTGAGAAGTTTAGTTTAGTTTAATTTATTTGTAAAGTGCATGGCCTCCGAGCGCTAGTATAGTTCCCAACAGACCAACAAAGTGCTAAGCTCTAAATAATAAGTTTATAAGCGATCTGCGGAAGGAGAGTTCTTGGATGATCAGACGGAGCTCTGAAGGGAGGGAGTTCCAAAGTTTAGCTCCAAAGTAGGACATGGACCTACCACCCAACCTGATTCTCTTCACCGACGGGAGCCTGGCCAGAGTGGCTGTTGAGGATCTGAGAGACCTGAGAGGCACATAAAAGGAGGCGGCAGATCTTAAAGGTAGGACCTCCATTATGTAGTGCTCAGTGAATGAGGCACAGAGATTTAAACTGTATCAGTTGTTCCACCGGAAACCAGTGGAGGAGGAAAATAGATGATTTGGTGGATTGATGTCTAGGAATATTTAAGAGGAGCAGAGCAGCCTCATTCTGAATCACCTACTTGGGAGAGCTGAGGTAAAGAGGGTTACCATAGTCTAGATGCAAGATGATCAACGCCTGGACTATGAGCTTTTTGGCTAAGAATGGGAGGACTTAAAAAACTTTTCTTAAAAGTCTGAGAAGACTAAAACAGGTGATGGCAGTCTTTTTAGAGTGATGATCCAGGGTAAGCACGAAATCAATCTAGACTGCTCTGCTCTTTATATTATCTTTAGGAGGAGGCAGAGTATTTAGACACTCCGGGATAAGCGAAAGGGGGTCCTGAAGGATGTGATTCCCTAACAACATCACCTCAGTTTTGTCTTCGTTTAATCTAAGTTTGCAATCAGACATCCATCTAGTCACGGATTGACGACAAGGGGTCGGTGAGGCGTGATCGATGTTAGATTTGGTGGAAAGAAAAAGACCAATTGAGTATCGTCATTCTAGGACACCAACAACAGCCAATATGGTTTTATAATCTCTGCTAACGGGTGCATATAGAGATTAAACAGTCTGGAGCTCAGGGAGGAGCCCTGGAGCACCCCAAAGTTGAGTGAGACACAGCTAGAGAGGTACGAGTGATCGAGATCTTGAAAGGTCCTATCCTCCCAAAAGGAGAAGAGACATTTTATTAACACCCTGCCCTTGATCCCAGCATCCTCCATTCTTTGAATCAGAATGGAGAGATCAACCGTATCCAAGGCTGCACTGAGATCGAGCAAAATAACAGCTGCCCTAACCCCCTCGATCGAGGCAACTTCTGACCTTTTCCATGACAGAAAGCAATGCTGTCTCACTGCTGTGTTGAGGCCTGAACTCCATTTGAGTGCGGGGGAGGATATTGTGATCCTCAAGAAAGCCTGTGAGATGACTACTTACATGTTTTTCAATTAGTTTGGATACAGCCAGCAGCAGGGAAATCGGACTTTAATTATTGAGAAGAGCTGCATCATGTTGGTCTTTTTTCAACAGTGTCTTAATTATAACGTGATTCCAATGGTGCGGAACTTGGCTTATAGTTAGGGAGCAGTTGAGAAGGTTAGCCAGGACCGGAACAATGACTGCTGAACCCAAGGCCAGGATGTGTGGAGGTGGTGGGTCCAGAGGAGAACCTGACTTTAAGGAATGAAGATTAGTGACCAAGGGCCAGATGTAGCAAAGTTGGGAATTGCGACTTGCAATTTGCGAGTCGGAGCGACTCGCAAATTGCAAGTCGCAATTTCCAATGCAGAACGGTGCCTCAGACACCGTCTGCGACTCGCTATGGGGTCGCAATGACCCACCTCATTAATATTCATGAGGTGGGTCGCAAATTGCGGCCCCATAGCGAGTCTAGGCACTCGCAAACATGGAGGCCTGCTGTAGTCAGCAGACCTCCATGTTCGTGACTGCTTTTAAATAAAGCAGTTTTTATTTTTTTAAGTGTAGCCCGTTTTCCTTAAAGGAAAACGAGCTGCACTTAAAAAAAAATCCGAAACGTTTAGTTTCTGTTTTTTTTCAGGGCAGGTGGTGGTCCCTTGGACCACTACCTACCCTGAAAAAATATTTGTGGGTCCATTCACAAAGTGGTAGGGGTCCCATGGGGACCCCTTCCAATTTGCGAGTCGGTTACCATCCACTTGAAGTGGATGGTAACTGCGACACCATTTGCGACCGCATATGCGGTCGCAAATTGTATTGCATACCACTCCGAATCGCAAATAGGAAGGGAACACCCCTTCCTATTTGCGATTCTGAAATGCATATTGCGAGTCGGTACCGACTCGCAATATGCATTTCTGCAAAGGGAAACGCGATTAGCGAGTCGCAAACGGCAATTTTTGCCGTTTGCGAGTCGCTATCCGTTTCCTGCATCTGGCCCCAAATCTTCTGGGAGGGGAGGGGAGGGAAGGGAAGGCCGATATAGTGGGATGTTGTGACATGAAATGACTGGGGGTCTGTTGACCGGTATGGATTATCCGGGAAAGCTGAATATATATCTAGGATTTTCTTTTTAAAAAAGTGGCCAGATTGTTACTATATTCTTACAACGCTTCTATTTGATTACTGTGCAGGACAGGGTGAATAATCTCTTTGAGAATTTGAAAGACTTCCTTCAGAGTGCTTAAAGAGTGTTCAATTTTGGAAGCGTAATAGAATGCCTGCACTGATCTGATTTCTGAGTGAAAGACTCTAATTGCTTTCCAATACTCAACTTTTAAAGAGTTGTCATTGGACTTTCTCCAACGCCTCTCAAGGCCGTTACATTCCTTTTTTGAAGGTGTAGGTGAGGAGAAAACCATGGTGCGTCTTTTTTGCGTTGACCTCCTGATTTGGAGGCTAGCGGTAATACTGTATCAAGAGCATTAGTAATCCACCCATTAAACATCTCAGAAAAGAGAGTAGTATTGTCTATGAGATCAGGTTTCATGCTTTCTAGAGCAGCCGCCCAGTCATTAGCAATAAGCTTATGCCAGTAGCGATGTAGTTGATTTGTTACTGGGGGCGGTCTAGAGAAAGAAGGAATAGGAAGCTTCAGAGTAATTAGGAAATGATCAGACCAGACCAGTGGATGAGGGGGCAGAGTGGCCAACTCAGTGACGTTGCTGAAGACAAGGTCAATATTATGACCCGTGGAATGAGTAGGATCATTAATCAGTTGAACCAAGTCTATAGGTGCGAGATCTAGGAGAATGCTTTTGGCGGCTGGATTGCTAGTTTCATCTACATGGATATTAAAACCCCCAAGAAGGGTAAAGTTTGGTTTATTGCACACTAGGTCTAAAATCAGGTCCGGCAGAGATTTAATGAAAGCATCAGAGGGACCAGAAGGGCAATAGATTAAAGCCCCAGAAAATGTGTACAGAGGATTAGGTGTGAGGGAAAAAGACATGCTTTCACAGCCAGGAATGGTCAAAGGATGAAAGGTACATTTTAACATCTCCTTATAGATAATAGTGATTCTACCACCTCTGGCATTGACTCTGTCCAGCCTGTTTATCAGGTAGCCATGGGGAAGCGCCAGTGCTATGTCCGGTGAGGATTCCTCATGAAGCCATCTTCCCGTTAAAAATAAGACCACTGGGGAAAGCTGATTCAGGAGAAGGTGAATATCTAGTTTGTGTGCAGCAAGAGACCGGCAGTTAGCTAGAATTAACATGCTGGAAGCCCTATTACGGGCAAATGAGGCTGTTCCCCGTTCGGTCTGAGGAGACCAGTGGCAGTTGGTGCATGACCATGCTTGGAGGCCGGGATGGAAAGTGTGCTGACAGGCTTCCGTAGTGGAGGGTTGGAGAAATTGCAGAAAGTGAGACGAGTATGCACCCCCTCTAGGTTGGAAGGAACAGAGTCCCTGGACCCTGGACCTGCCTAGGACAACGATGGAGTATCAGTCAAATGCACTAAGGAAGTTGGTCCTGGTCAAAGTTAGACTTTTAAGTCACAATCTTTCTCAGGAGTACACTTCCAAAGAACCTAAGTCCTCATGGGAGGCAGTTAGAGATTAACAGGGTGCCCAACAGAGGCCAAACAGCAGGGTCCAGTCCAGGTCTAGTTGCTACTGGTCAGCTGGGTAGTCATGACCCTTAAAGGCCACATTGGTAGAGCAGGCCAAGTATTCTCAGACAGCAGGTTTAGTCCTCTTCCGATCTTCTGCAGGCCCAGCAGTGTTCTGGAGTCAGTACCTGGAGATGCCACATTTATGCCTGCCATGAGTTAGTGGGCGGGAATGACCTCTAGGGACATCTTAAACGATGAGGTAAAGGTTACCGGGGCATTTGAAAGATGACTGAAGTCTTTGGCCACACTAAATGTGGGCTCTGACAGCTGTGTGTTTGTGGGGAATGTACTATGGTAATCCTGGTGCCCGTCCACATCAACACTAAAATCAAGTGCTGGGCAGTCCTTTTACCCCCAACAAATTCAGACACAGAAGTCTGGTAAGATCAACGCTGAGCTTTCAGCAACCAGACAGTGGATATATACAAAGTGTTTTGGCATTCTGTTTCCCTTCTTTGGAGTGTGACCCAAATGTTATATGTAAAACCCCAGATGTCCTATCCAGCAGAATGTGACATTCAAACAGGATTTGATACTCCGTCAAAGAGGGGACTCACAACCCTACCCCAGTGGTCACTCTAAACCAGTTCTGGGGCAGCTTGCCCTCCTATTTGGCTTGGTGTGATTTGATACTCCGTCAAAGAGGGGACTCACAACCCTACCCCAGTGGTCACTCTAAACCAGTTCTGGGGCAGCTTGCCCTCCTATTTGGCTTGGTGTGTGGCTGGCTAGAAGGACAAAAAGGGAGGCAGCCCCAAGTGGATCTACATCTACCTGTGAAGGAGAAGGTCTTCTGAAGTGCACTAAGGGTCTGGGCTTCGCCCCAGGCCATTTCTTTCAAGGGGAGGACAACTCCTACCCACAGCCAAGGCTCATTGCCCCTGTCCTGGGAGCAATTCACACCTCAACTCAGAGAAGCCAACAAGCTGCCAGTTGACAGTGAAAACTTACAGAAAAGCCATCAGGGACCATAGGCAGGCAAAAGGTAGCATTTCTAAAGGGTCTTTTTGATAATGAAAATACTACTTTACCATTAAAATGGATTTTATCTAACTATTAAAAGGAGTCCTTGAAATATTTCTCAAGATGTTTTCACATTTACTAAACTTAATAATATTGTATGCCAAGGCTTTCCTTTGGAACAGCCAACCCTGCTACTGTGAAAATAGCTGAAGTGCTAGTCACTGTAAGGACATGCTTAACTTTAACTTTTATGTGTCATACTTGTAAATACCATACACCCTGCTTTAAATGGCAGTAAGGCTTACTTAGGGGTGGCATAAGTATTTAAAAATAGATTTTTAGGCCTGTCAAAAGTGATTATTTTCACAGGACAAATTTGAAGCTTAATAATAAATTGCCGGGGGTCATCCCCTTCCTTCCCTCAGGAGTCCTGGAAACTCTGAGGTTATTGCAGTGTTGGTGATTATCCAAGTCCTGAACCTTAGTTTGCACAAGGGTATGTCGACCCTTATGATCTTTGAAAGCCCTTGCTGAGGCCATTCTCACCTCTTCGGTATCAGCAATGTGCTGCTAGAGCTCTTTCACATGTGAAGTCTGTGCTATGACCTTCTCTGTTATCTTGGCTAAAGACTACTGTAGCTGCATGTTGTCTGATCTAACCTTGGCATAATGCTGAAGTGCCTCGGAATGTTGAGCCTGCATGAGTCGGATAATAGTAGTCAATGAAGGCTTAGATGTCACAGCGGTAGCAGAGGTTGCACTGTCAAGATTAGAGGCAGTCGGCCCCTCTACAATACTGATGCTAGACTGAAAGAGCTCAAAGGTACTTTTTACTCTTTAACTCATTAGCAGCCGAAAGCCTTGTCCCATTGTAGCAGCCAGGGGTATCCGAACTATAAACTTTTGAGTCAACAGTATTGGCAGGTGGGGCCATATTACTGTGACAAAAAGCATCCTCATGCCGCCTCAAATTGTCACCATTGTACTATTCTGTTGGCAATGCTGACCTCCGGCCCAGTTGCTGACATCCACCAGAGGAGCAACAGCTTTCTTTTTTTGCCGGTGACCCAGTGCCGCAGAAGGCTACCCTTAGATTGGGCTGCAGGGGGTTCATTAGACTTTTAACAGTTCTGTCTGCACTGGCCCTCAAACTTATTATGCCCATTGTGTCCAAAACTGATCCCTTTTGCCTCTGCAACACCTGTGGATAAATTACAATAGTCCTTCAAATGTCCCTTACTCATATCAGGTGTTCCGCACACTGGGGAGACTGAGTGAGGATTTTTATTTGTGAGAGTCTCCACAGGTTTATTTGACTCATGATTAACAGGGAGATCAGCAGATAGCACCTCTTTTACAGTATCCACGCTGCAATCTGGAGACGGAGAACCTCTCCATCTCCTGTCCGGACTGCCTGTTCATCATGCTATGGCAGAAACAAGACATGCTCCCACCCTCCACAGAACGCACTTGGTTTAATCAGTCCCATGCCTGCTCAGTGAGTGAGCTGGGGAAGACAAATCCCCACAGGCTGGTCGGACAGCGAGGGGCACCTGTGGGCAAGACAACCTCATCAACCAATAGCTCAGGAATGCACCTCACCTACTGCAAGAGAAGCCCATGGGCAGATCGTAAGCAGTAGATACCAATTGCAGCGGTGCAGAAGAGGGGAAGGACGCACTCACAAAAGGATCAATCTACTGCCATCTTTTTTTTCCACTGTTTTCGAGAGCCTTCCCTGATCTGTCGGCTGGGATTTGGATTGTCATATTTAGCAAGCACAACATCTTCCACTCTATTGTTATACATCTAAAGCCAATAGAACCCCCCCCCGGCCAATTTTGATATATCTGAATGCTCCACCATCAGCACCAATTCTGGTTGATTTAGTGACTCTCTTTGTGTGATCAGACTTCTGCAAGTTAACGATGGACTGCCAATAGAAGCCACGACAATTAATTGACCCCTGAGAGCGGGGGGGCCAATGTCTTTCCCCAGCAACCTGCTAGGTTGAAAATTATTAGAGAAGGTCTAACATTGATCTGTTATACTGAAGTTGATACTGCTGGGGTTCTTAGTGGCAAGGGTAGAGGTTAACCATTTGATGCATATTTATGTCTGTCAAGCAGTTCTTTTTTTCTTTACTCTCTCTGAAGGGAATAGGAACGTGTTTTAGCTTTATACCACTCTTGGTCTTTAGACACTCAGGTTCTCAGGGCTATGAATGTTTTCAATGATTGTTACTCCGTTAGTAGCAGGGATGAGGGTTGGGGGGGCACACTAAGGGCTGTCTTTGTGTTCTGACAGCTGAAGAGGTGGGATGATTTTTTTACCATTGGTTTGGGTGAGGTTTGCTTGTGGGAAGAGTTTGCCACTTGAGTTGAGTATTTTATCAGTGTTTTGCACTCCGGTGGGAATTTTGAGGTTTTGGGTGGGAGCAAGGAAACATTTGTTGATATAATCACATGTTCTTCTTGGTTATTGGTACTAGCTCTGTTTTAATGGAAATATCATACTGATGACCTTCGATGGAAAGAGAATGCATGATATGTCTCAGCTCAAGTTGATGTTTTGGAATGTAGCTGAACTTAACTGCCTTTTAAACGTTGGTTGCCATTGAGGAAATATCCATGTACAAGTTGTGTGCTTAACAGAGACTCATTTTGCAAATAAAGATCAAACTCTCCTAAGGCAGCTCGGGCACAACAGTATTATTAGTACCAGCCAATCGACTTCCATATGGGGGGTTGCTATACTTTGCTCTAAACATTTTGATTATACAGTTCTAAAAACTGCTTCCGACTCCAAAGGAAGGTGGACAGCTGCTCTGATTATGGTCCTTAACAAGGTGTTTACTATATGTACAGCGTATGGTGCAAATACACAAGACCCTTTGGCTATTTAATTGGCTGAATTTAGAACTATTGGAGTGTTTAACTGCGTTATGAACTTTACAGTTGATATTGCCAGTCGTGCCATCCAGCCCTGCATTTTTAAAATTACAGCATCCATCCTTGAGAAAAGTACTGGTACATGGTTTACTTGATGTATGGAGGACCCTGAATCCTGTGAAACCGGGATATACTTTTTTTTCCTTGTCGCATATGTAATACTCTAGAATCAACTTGGCCTTTATTGGACAAAGACTAATTCAATTTGCCAGTATGGAGATGTGTCCCAGTATAACTTCAGACCATAACCCAGTCTTGTTGACATTGCATATACGTAATGCTAGCAAGGAGGACATCACTTCATGTTTCCCAGTTCAATTCTTTCCAGTTCTGCTTATAGAACTTGTCTGACGAGTCCGCAGGGGGAATTTATAACATTGAGCGCCGGCTCAGCTTTGCTTCGTGTTGTTTGGAACAAAGTAAGGCTTGCATGCAGAGGGGTAACGCTGCAGTTTATTCTTGAAACAAATAAGTAAAAGAAGGATGAGACATTTAAGTTGCAAATGCCAATGCAGGAGCTAGAACATCAGCACGCACAAGCAGTCGGAGATAAAAGCCTGGATGAGCCATTAATTAATCCAGAGATGTTGATACTTCGCTGTATACTGGATCGGAGATTTGACATCTGAATATTATTATAGTAGTAATATGCTTCAATATGAATATGGGAGAATATCTGCAGGGTGCTAGTACATCAAATTGCCGAAAAGAAACACAGAAACTCAGTTCAACGTATTAAGGATAAAGATGGGGCCTCTCACTATGGCACCCAAGTTACAGCGAAGCTGTAAAGGGAGTTTTATAAGAACATCCATGACCACACATTACTAACCAGACTGTCGGAAATAGGTGAACATTTACAGAATGTAAGTTTACCTTATCCTGATCCACATCAGGCTCTAGTACTACAAGGTGACTTATCACCAACCAACAGTTACTGTAAGTTGTACTAAATGGGGTCAAAATGAAAATAAGTGCAAATACCGACAATATTGCAATTTATACTTTGGACCGCATGTTATCAATCGATCAAGTATCAATGAAGGTTGAGAGGTTTGGGGTTGTCTCTGGATATAAACTCAACCTATCGAAAACACATGTTCTACTTAATTTTCAAGCAGAAAATCTAATCCCCAGGACTGTCTCAGCTGCTACCTACTAGGAGTTAAGGAGTTAAGGTCTGTGCCAGAGTAGATTGCACCCTGCAACTGAACAATGAGCCCCGTCTACAATTAGCAATAGCTAAAACTCGGTTGTGGAATAGCCTTTTGATTAGCATAATAGAGCGGTGGTTTATTGTCAACATTAACATCCCGCCAAAGTTCCTTTACCTCTTTTAGGCAATTCCATTTAATGTTCCATGTGCATTTTTTAAATGACTTGAGGGAGCTATTGGTAGCTTTATCTAGGGATATAGGATATTTAGGCGGGCTATACGTATTTTGAAACTTCTTTATAATAGGGGTGAATCCCAACTACTGCGTATTAAGCTTTACTTCTTGGCTGCCCTCAGTGCCCGTATTTGGAATTTGGTAACCAATCATGACCCAGACTCACTCGTTTTGGATATCAAATGGTGATGTGGCCCGATTTTAGGTTCCTTCTTAGTAGGTGTTTAGACCCTATCTATTTCAAATGAGCCCAGTTCAAGATCATCAATGGTGCCACTCAGATCTTTTGGGAAATTTGTGCCATATTTTCTGTTCTACTACACACTCATTCACACAACTATGGGGTAATCTCTAATGTCCATCTATTTTTCATGATTCAGTGGCTAAGTCATGGTATAACATGGGGTCAAAAACTGTTGGGAAGATATTCGATCTTGACAGGTTCTGTATTTTTCCCGCTCTACAAACACTATATGATCGCTGACAACACTTTTTCTTCAAATATATACCGATTCACAATTCTTTTTACATAATTCTCTATATACTGTGTCCTGGAAGGATTCAAATATTCTGATCTATCTTCATACTACAGTAGGCAAACTAACAATCATGGTATTAAGATTTTGTGTGCTCATAGAGATGATGACCGGTCTATGTTTTCTGCTAAATGAAGTGTTAGTCTTGAACTGACCATTCTTCCAGAAGAGATTACCGACCATTTTGATATCATCAACCACTTGGTTCTCTCAGTTAGTCTTAAACCCCAGCAATTTAAAACTATATGCATGTTATACTACATTCCTGAAAAAAACCTGGGCCACGAACAGTGCTAATAATAAGACCTGCTGTCCAAAGTGCAGTGCTCATGATGCAGACATCGTTCATATGTTTGCAGGATGTTCTCTGTTACACGCTTTCATCTGGGTTACGATCTTCAGTTATCTGTTAAAGATATTATGATGGCTCACAAACATTACATTAGCTCCAAATTATCTGTGATGATATCTATTGCGATCACTACTGCCCGACTATTCATTGCGAGATCGTGGACTAATCCCTCACCCCCAAGGTAACTAAGTGGTTCTCAGAGCCAAAGGCACTAAGGGCGTTGTACGTTTAAAATATATCTGGGCTATTCTGTTTGATTGCTGGAATCTGGTGGCATTATATGTGTCATCCCTAATGTTCTTTTTTGCTGTCCTTCTTATTTGTCTTTTTTATTATGTTCGCTTTATCAACTGTTTTGATATATACCATTCTATATTGCACTCTGATTTTATGATCATTTTCAATTTGAATAAAAATTATCATAAAAAAAAATCTCACAGCCAGGCTACTAGTGGCAAGCCTGCAGCCATGTATTCCTTGTCACTGCACTGGGTGGCACAATGAGTGTTGCAGCCCATGGGTGGCATTTAACTTACAGGCCCTAGGTGCTCTCTCAGTACCATATACCAGGGGATTATAGGTAAGTTAAATAAATCAATCTGTAGTATACCAATTTTACCATGTGGAAAGAAGGAACATAAGCACTTTACCATGGTCGTATGACATTACAATGCTGCCAATTAACATGCCTGCCTTTATCACACATTTTTACGCTGCATTCCTTAACTACTATTATGCCTTTTACCACCGCATATGGCTTTTAACACTCATATGCCTTCACCTCGCAGGTAAGTATAATTAAGGTAAGTGTTACACACACACACATACACACATGTATATACATTTATTTTCTTATCATAAAATAATATATATTTAGTTCATATTTTGAGAAGGAGACCCCTCAAATCCCCTTTTTTAATTACCCTTGCCACCCAAAACTCTTATCCGCCCCAAACCCTAAAATCACCTTTAACGCCAATACCCTTACCCACCCTAAACCCTAAAAATACCCTTACTCACCCAACCCATAAGCCTAAAAATACCCATTTCACCTAGTACCCTAACCCACCTCAAAACCTAAAATATCCTTACCTCCCAATTATTTTACCCACCCCTAAACATTAACAATGTCCTTACCACCAATACGCTTACCCACGCCAATCTTAAAAAACACCCTTACTACCCAATTCCCTTACCATCCCTAAACCCTAAAAATTCCCCTAACATTCTATACCAATACCATCCTTAAACCCTAAAATACCTTTACCGACATATACCCCTACCCATCCCTAAACCCCTACCCAAATCTAAACCTTAACCCTTACACACACACATTTATACTTACCTTAGATAGACATTCCAAGCATGGTAAAGACATGAATGTAAAGGCATATGCATGGTAATGATTTGTGTGGTAAAGGCACTGCGTGATAATTACTTCATTGTAAAGACAGTTTCACCTTTACCACCAGTTAACAGTTATAAAGTGCACAAAGTTCTATAGCTAGAAAAAATAGAGTTCAGCAAAAAGGTAAAAAATATTTGCAACTCAAACCATCACATCAATCACCACATCGTGCTTGAGTGCTACAATGCGAAAACCATTAGTCTGCCAAAGGTGCACTAATAAATGTAAATTCATCCATGTCAAATATGACTTAGCCCTCCTCACTTCTTCTTGTAACCCTTTTACATGGATAATTGCACTATTGCTAATACGTTTGACTGCAAGCAAACTTCTTTTTCCTTTTGTGTCTCTCCTTCGCGCTCATGGTGGCCGTGGCGCTTTCAATTGGCTTGCTTATGTGAACTGTTTTACTTTACATTTTTAATTTATGTAGCAAAAAAGTCCAGTTTGGCATTTACAATGTTAATAGCTCTAACGTGAGCAAATACAAGACACATTGCATTGTAAATGCTGGTTCATGACCATGTATTTGCTTGCATTCGGGTGTTCAGTGTGGTGGCCCATGGAGAAACTAACACAGTTTCATAAACGTAAGAGGCAGGGCAGACAAAGGGTGAACAGAAGTGCAAGAACGTTCCTCATTGAATGCTGGCACAGTTGTGAACTTCTGTGTGGAACAGGAAAGGGTGGTGTGGAGCCAGCCGTGTATTAGGAACACGTGAGCAAAGAAGTAAAATGTGCACTCCATTGCCTGAAAACCAAGCAGCAGCACCTCTTTGAAGGCCACTCTATAAAACCTGGGTAAAGGAGAAATAAGCACTTTGTACTTATATTTCCTTTGTTGCAAATAAGATGTTTCCTCCCTAAGTGTTGCTGATGGATTCATTCTCACTGGGTGAGTGCGTGTACTCGAGACCCAATGTGCCGCCATTGTCTCCACGAGTTCCTCTCTTGCAGTGCACCTGGATTATAAGCAAAGAATGATGCCACTAGCCTCGGAATGCGTCACACTGATTTGCAGCAAGTTCTGATCAGATAAGTGGCTCTTATGCCCTCACTATATTTTTTTTGGGCTGTTTTATATAGCACGAACTCAACTCAAATGTATTGCCGCTCTTTACATGAGCACCAATCATGTTACCCAAGGACACATTAATTTTTGGTAGGCACTGGGAGATTATGGGCCTGATTACAAGTTTGGCAGAGGGGATTAATCCGTCCCAAATGTGACGGATATCCCGCCCGTTGTATTACGAGTCCATTATATCCTATGGAACTCGTAATACGTTGGGTGGGATATCTGTCACATTGGGACGGATTAACCCCCTCTGCCAAAGTTGTAATCAGGGCCTAAGTGATTTGTCCAGAATCATAGAATGTTGAGCCAACGCCGAGACTCAAACCTGGATCCTCAGTTCCAAGGTCGGCAGCTCTGCCTGTTATGCCCCATCCTTTAAGATGCCAGTGCTTTGCCGGCTCACCCCTGGCTGCAGCCATCAGGGATATTTGCTTTGGGGCAGAGCTGTTGGTCAGATTTACCAAGCCGTTGCACGTAATTTTATTTTACACCCATCTAAACCTTATCTAAACAAGCAATGCCTCATTTACCAGACCTTTGTGGTGCTCAGATGACCTCATTCAGATGCCTAAGTTCCGTTGCCACAATTAAAACCGAGGTGACAGAGCTCTGCAGGTCAGCCAAGAGTGTTTAACTTGCTCGATCATTTTCCCTACTCGATTATTCCAATGCCCTGTTAAATTTTTCTTTGCAGTATGAAGCTACTGTATGTTACTCCTATATTATGTTGGCAGTTGTGTAACCCCATGAGTCACTCCGAGGCAGCTAAAATGTAAAGTACCATAGCTAGCTAAGAGTCCCAAAAATATTAAATGACTGGTCGAAAGTAAAAATGATAGAAAACTAATTTTTATTTTAGGTTCATCCTCTCTCCGTTAGCTGACTTATGTGAGTCCCTGGCCCTCAATGGCCCATTTGCCCTTTGTTGCTGGGTACTGCTGGATTGGTGACAACAAATAGCACAATTAATACATTATTTTGATCTTGCAGCATAGTGCCTCTTGCATTGGACATTGTTGCTCCGTAGTCACCGTGCGGCACGGGAGAGAATGTGTTGTGCGGTTAAAGGTGAGCACAGGGAAAAGGGTGGTTGGCGTGCTGGGCTCTTCCAGGGTTAAAGGTCATGAGAGATGTATGTGCAGCGTTTCACTGGGAGTTTTGAACCTTTTTCAAAGAGCCTGGTCTGTCTGTAGTCAGACGCCCTGTGTGCCTCCCATGACGCTCTCTTACCGGGAGACCCTGAGTCTAAATCTATATTAAAGTACCATGACGGAGTCATACGTTGCTTATACACTGTACTGGACCCCGGCTGCATCCCCAACCCACCTTTTCAATTGATCTGCTGGCTATCATGGGGGAGAGCTGGACATCTGTGACAGGTGCTAACGCGTCCAAACCTTGTTAATTTAACTTACAAGGGGACTCATTATAGGCCAATGAATCTTTTGACCACGTTTGGGGACTTCCCAGAACGAGATATCTGTCTAGCATTTCAATCAATAGATCAATAACCTAATCAATATTCACAATAACTAGTCAATTAAACTACTCAATAACATTTAATAAGAATGAAACACACCTTGACCTTTCAGCCATGAATAACCACACAAATCTAGTAAGAGTTAGGATATTTATTCCATATTAGTTACAATCTAATATCATATTTATTAGTCACAGCATCAATAAGCACATCAATACTACTATAACTTGGCAACTTGAATAAGACTTTATCAAAGCATAGGTCATGAACATTAGAACAAAGCACAACGTTAACATGAATCAACTTTAGCAGAGTATCATTAGTATATTACAGACGGCGGTCTGTGCGTGGATTTCTCACTCTTGGGCTGCCAGCTTCTCTTCTCAAGGCCCCAGGAACTGTATGGGCACCACTGGCAGAGTAGAAGTCTCTCCAGAGGCTCCAGGTGCTTGCAGAGAGAAGTCTTTGCTATCCCTGAGACTTCAAACAACAGGAGGCAAGCTCTAAATCAAGCCCTTGGAGAGTTCTTCACAAGATGGAAGGCACACAAAGTCCAGTCTTTGTCATTCAGCACAGGCAGAAGCAACCACCGCAGGATAGCTCCACAAAGCACGGTCACAGTCAGGGCAGCTCTTCAGCTCTTCTCCAGGTAGAGGTCCCTCTTGCTTTCCAGAAGTGTTCTAAAGTCTGTGGTTTTGGGTGCCCTTCTTATACCCATTTTGCCCTTTGAAGTAGGCCTACTTCAAAGGAAACTCTCTCTTGATTGTGAAATCCTGCCTTGCCCAGGCCAGGCCCCAGACACACACCAGGGGGTTAGAGACTGCATTGTGTGAGGGCCGGCACAGCCCTTTCAGGTGTGAGGGACCACTCCTCCCATTCCTCCTAGCACAGATGGCTCATCAGGAAAGGTAGACTACATCCCAGATCCCTTTGTGTCACTGTCTAGTGAGAGGTACATCCAGCCCAACTGTCAAACTGACCCAGACAGGGAATCCACAAACAGGCAGAGTCACAGAAATGGTTTAAGCAAGAAATGCTCACTTTCTAAAAGTGGCATTTTCAAACACACAATCTTAAAACCAACTTTACTAAAAGATGTAGTTTTAAATTGTGAGCTCAGAGACCCCAAAATCCACATATCTATCCGCTGCCAAAGGGAATCTACACTTCAATCATATTTAAAGGTAGCCCCCATGTTAACCTATGAGAGAGACAGGCCTTGCAACAGTTAAAAACAAATTTAGCAATATTTCACTGTCAGGACATATAACACACATGACCATATGTCCTACCTGAACCATACACTGCACCCTGCCCTTGGGGCTACCTAGGGCCTACCTTAGGGGCGTCTTACATGCAAGAAAAGGGAAGGTTTAGGCCTGGCAAGTGGGTACACTTGCCAAGTCGAATTTGCAGTTAAAACTGCACATACAGACACTGCAGTGGCAGGTCTCAGACATGATTACAGAGCTACATATGTGAGTGGCACAACCAGTGCTGCATGCCCACTAGTGCATTTGGTTTACAGGCCCTGGGCACCTCTAGTGCACATTACAAGGGACTTACTAGTAAATCAAATATGCCAATCATGGATCATCCAATTACATACACATTTTGTATAGGAGCACTTGTACTTTAGCACTGGTTAACAGTGGTAAATTGCCCAGAGTAACAAAAAAAGCAAAAACAGAAACCAGCACACATCAACAACCCTGGAAACAGAGGCAAAAAGTTAAGGGAGACATCGCCAAGGATGAAAAGTCTAACACTTACACAAATGTATTAATTATAAACAAGTAAATTCTAAATGGCTGTGTAAATATGGGGTACATAGGGAATGTCAGAGGTGTTGTCAAAAACACGAAATGCAACTTTGATATGCACCCATGAATTTGTAATTTCTTGGTAAATGTAGTTGTTTACTGATGCATTTTGAAGACACATCAGAGCTCGTTACGTACAGTAAAATGTGCAGCAAAATTAAATTAGCTTTTGCAGTTAAAGAGTTGAAGTGGTATGTGATTTTCAGAATACATGTGTAGGAAGGCGTGCCTGGTATTTAAACGGATGCTACACCAAGGAAAAGAAGAACGGTGAAACATTTGCATACAGTTCCTCGCTTTATACCCGTTTAATGCTCACCCTGCTTGCATTACATAGTTGTGTGGTTAGGCACATTAAATCAGTTTATATGCGAGCACCAGACGTTGAGGTGCACTTACTACTTACTGCGTTTCTGATATTGTTTTAGGCGGCTTGATTTACGATTATGCCACTTCTAATAATTGCGGTTTATTGATACTTGTGGTACAATTTATTCTGTCATTTTCCTTGAGATGGTTAACAATAATTACCTTTTCTCCAGCTAGATTAACTACCTTGTTGTGGATATTTAACGAGTATATTTCTGTTACTCTCGACTCTCTGTTCAATTTAATCATTATTCTTCAATGGGAGTCTTTCCCATTATTATTTTTTTTTCACCAGCATTGATATGCCTATGGCCTGCTTTTCAGGAAATGCTTTTCAGCTCCTCTCATTTCTTTTTTTCACGTTTTTTCCCTTACTAGGCATATGACAAATGACTTTGTCATTGAATTTTATAAACCATGACCGACTGGATACCACTTAGGTACGCCCTTTACCTCTTGCATTATCTTTTCACACTGTTTTCTGAGTACCAACCTTATTTTCACACTGGGTAAAAAGTATTTCTCCCCTGTTGATTACATTATCTGTGCTCTCCATCTAACCTTTTTTGGCTCAAACTCTTATCCCTTGCCGGTTCCTTTGATCACACTGTACTCCTCACACATTTGCAATCCTAAGACACCTGTCACTTTGATATATTTGGGTGTATGTACGGTCATGTTCCGTCACATAAATCTTTTTTGTCTGTAATATGTACATAGGTATTTTCGGTATGTTGTGTATGATTGTTCTTTTACCAAAACATTCCTCCTTTTTTCACATTTGCTTCCTTTTTTGTTCCATGCCACTTTACAGCCCTGAAGAAGCCCTATGTTGATGGGCGAAACACGTTGGCTGTCTTTTCTATGTACCTCATGCCGTAATAAGATCACTGTGTGAATATATGTTTTGGAATTGGAAATAAATAAATTGAAGATTCTTTTCATCACTACCACTGGACAATTGGACTCTCTTTGTCTACTGTATTCAAACATTTGTTTTTCAAGTGGTGCACCGCCTCTTTAGTTTGTACTAAAAACATATTCCCCTGATGTTGCACACATAGTTGTTGTAAGTAGTCACAAGGCCTGACTTGTCTCCAATATTCCACACATCAGGAAACCCACAACCAGAGATGTCACTGTGCTAACTAAGACAACCTGACACTGTAGGAAGCCATGGATATGAGAGATAATGTGCTTTGTCAGTATATCATGACATAACACCGAGCCGCTCATTTGTGTGACAACAGGAAACAGGGTGTGCCTATTCTTATTGTTTCAAAGCTCTGTAGCACCACTTATCCTTTATATATTTTCAAGAACTTAAGAAAAGGTAGATAAACAGCAGATTGACCTCTTTTTAATTTACAATGGCAGTAGGAGAAAACTAATCCTCCTATTCTGCTTACACTTTTTTACAATGACCTTACTTGTCACATGCACAGAACCAATCTGTACCTATTTCTCCAAAATAAAAAATTGAGCTGTCGATGTCTTGTCACCACACCTGTCACAAATAGAAGAGTAACTGCCTTGAAAGCTGCATCGGCAAAATACCGTTGATCAGAGGCAATATGAACCTTGAGTCCTGGCACCAGCTAGTCGAATCAATGTTGACAAATAGGGTCAGGCAAACCTCTGGCAGCAAATAATGGAGGCTGAGAGAAGCTGCAGAGCATGTTAAGGTTTTTAAAGACATATAGCAGAAACTGTCAAATGCATGCAGATCACTTCAGTTTGGAAAGATTATCGGCTTGACCAAGAGAAAAATTATTATCCATGAAAGATAATTAAGAGTAAAATCGAACATGTAATTCAGCAACCTTCCACATTTGTACATTTCGGAGTTTGAAGAGAATGTTATCTGTTTACATAAGACATTAGTACAATTTAGTGAGATAGGTGAGTAAATATCTGTATCCTGAAAGTTGTTAAACACCTAGGGAAAGTCCTGTAGGATCTGATACATGACCTGCCTGTATGTTTCTGTAGAGAGATCATAGTTTTAGTTCAATGCTACTTTTAACTTCTACTGTGAAGTTTCTATTTGAAGTTTGGTGTGGAAGGATGTAGATCCGGAGAGCTTCAAGGTTTACTCTTAGTCATTCCCAGCCTATTTGTGTGCTGATATTTGTGAACACAGCATCAATTTAGATGTAAGTCAATGTATTTTTATTATATAACTTATGTTATACTTCGGGAGGCCTTAAACTGCTTTGAGTTGCATCAGAGTAAATTGGGTCCTTTTGCAGTCTTTGGTTTATATACTGTGGGTTGTAGTTTTGACCTTATGAGATGACAAGAAATGTTGGGTTTGGAACATGTGGGTCAGAGACATGCTTCAATCCTGGAGTAGCAAATTGCTAGTTATACATAAGTAGTATTCTTATTTATAACATTGTATGGATGGAAATAGCCATATTTGTTTAAAAAATGTTCTCCAAAATTCAAGGAAGATGCCAATTCTTCTCTTTCATGCAGAAATCAAATTCCAGAACTTTGCTGTCTGGACTGAGAAAGAGCTTCCATCTGTCTGGGACTTTTTAAAGGAATGGATGGATAAAAGTGGGACTACCCTACAGTATAGTTGTCTAGTAGTAAGTATCTGCAAAGTTTATGTTAAAGGAAGAGTGGACTAATGCTTTGTATTGTAAATTTGCCATCTCTACATGATTAGCCAATGTTCTTGCTTTTTGTTGAACACTATTTTTGCTGGCTATAGAGCTCTGTGCACTTTATCACTACTAACCCATGGTAAAGTGCTTGTGCTCCTCCTTTCAACCTGGGAAAATTGGTACACACTTCATTTGCTTAATTATCTTACCTATAAGTCCCTAATATATGGTACCGACAGTGTACCTAGGGCCTGTAAGGAAAATGCCACCAGTGGGCTGCAGCACTCATTGTGCCACTCACTGCAGTGGCTGTCCAGATTTAAACTGCAAATTTGAATGGCCAAAATTACCCTTTTGACATGCTTAAAACCCTCCCTTTAAATTTTTTTGTCACCCTTACTAAGCCTTACTGCAAATTAAGGCAGTATTTAAAAATAGGGCATGAAAAGTTTAGTCCTTACAGTGAAAAAGCCTGCAAAACCATTTTCACTGTATCTCTGCTTAGTAAACAGATACAGTACAAATGTAGTTTTATGACTTTTTGAAATGTTTATTACAAGCCAAAATTCATAAGTGCAGTAGGGTTTCTAACTAATATTTAGGAAATATAGGGCCATATTTATACTTTTTGATGCAAAGCTGCGCTGGCGCAGTTTTGCGCCAAAAATATTACCGCCGGCTAACGCCATTTTGGTGCGCCGTGCGGGCGTCAAATTTATACTTTGACGCATGGCGGCGCAACCACAGGTGGGAGTCATTATTTTTGACGCACACCGCAGCGTCAAGTCGTAAAGCAAAACGACATTAACGTGGCGGAAATGACTGTGGGTTGTTTTACGACCCCGCAAACCGGATATGCGCTGTTTTTTGACGCAATAGCGTAAAAAAAAAACGCAAACACTGCCATTTCACCAGAGGAGAGCCAAAATGGATCTCAGATGCCACTACAAATCTCCGGAAAAAAGACATCAGACCAGGAAACAGCCAGGATGACCCACACAAGAACCAGGACACTTTTAAGAAGAAAAGAAAGTGTTGCTTCAGTGCAGAGGAGCAGGAAATTCTGGTTAGAGAGGTGACGGAACACCAGCACCAATTGTTTGTCACCTCAAAGTTGCCAATCAGTAGGAGAGAGGCTATATGGCAACAAATTGTCGACAAGATTAACAGTGTGGCTGAAGTACGCAGAACAGTCATTGAGTGCAAGAAACGCTGGCATGACTGCAAGCGCAGGACCAAGGAAAAGATGGCCAGGAACAGGAAGGCAGCACTGCAGACTGGAGGTGGGAGTCCAGCACACCAGGAGGCCCTGGACCACATGGAGGAGATGGTCGCAGCCGTCATCCCTGAGGAGATCGTCACAGGGATTCAAGGACAGGACAGCGCAGACTACCAGGAGACAACGCACATGCAGGGTAAGTCGCATGGGGAATTATACTGCAATAATGTCAACTGTGAGCGGGGGGATACCGACCACAAAATGCATGGAAGTCATCTTATACATGGAGTGGCATGGGTAAAGGGGCACGGTATGGGGGCATGGCCCGTTCTGAGAAGACCTGGGGCACACCATTACACAACACCAACAACAGTCCCATGGGGGCATGCTGTCATGCCAACGATGGAGCAAAGGGAAAGCCACGCCAGGAGGGAAGGCCACAAAGTCAAACTGACAGCCCGGCACACGTCAGCCACCATACCCCCTACATTAACTAGGGCCCTATTAACAACCTCTAGCCATACCGACAACTGGAATGTAACAATGACAACAGTTGTCACTACCACCTCCGCTCTGTGTGCAGCTCATGTAGCCAATGGCAGTCACCTCCCCATGGATCATACATACCTAAATTAGGGGGTGAGGATAACAACTTCAACAATCCCCAGAAACAAGACAAAGGCCCCAGTACTGTCAAATGTCAATGCCCATAGTTGTCTCAAACATCAGCCAATGTAAACAACAATAGGAGCTACACAGCACTAAGGACACACCCATGCTGCATATTTCAGGGTCCATCCTGTGCCTGGGTAACAATGCAACATCCCAAATGTCATACTGCTCAGACAACAGCATTGACGGGAGGACACATTTAACTGGTCACTGAAATACACCTGCACAGTCAGAGGAGGAAATAGGACACTGATATGATTATCAGGGCAATCCAATGTAACACACATTCCCCAACATCAGCAGTACACATTACCAATGTCAACATCCATATCGGATCATAACATTGCTATGCATAGGATATGCCACCTGTCAAATACATTTAAGTGGATGTGAAAGATCAGAGACAAGTCTAATAACTCAATAACATACATGTGACATGCAGGTGGGCCATAGGCCTGGAAGAATGCCCATCTGAAGGACTGGAGCAATTAACATGAAACAAGATCACAAAGTGAATTCATCAAAATGCAGGCATGTCACATCAAAATTGCCACAACACAGACACACTATTTGTACCCTGTTTCATTGCAGAGGAAGATGGAACTCCTGCGCATATGCCTGTCCCAGATTACCCTGATGACATGGATGATGAGCCAATAAACATTCCCCAGGAGACTATCCAAAAGGTCCTTGAAACCCTCCAGACCCCACCTTCAGTCACAAGGATGAGCACAGAACAAGCAGCCATCGCAGAGGATCCACCCACCACCCCAATTGTAAGACCTGCCAGCTCCAATACAGCTGAGGACTCAGACGACACTGGCACCAGCTTTGAGAGAACTGTAGTTGGAGTACAGCGGGAGCTGGCCAAGGAGGTGCAGGTGGGGATGCAAAATATGGCAGCCAGCCTAGAGGGGGTGCGTTCGTGCATGATGTCATCTGCAGATCAGGCAGCAGCTATGCAAGCCCAAACATCTAACTTGCAGGAACTGCAGAAAACCCAGAAGGAAATCAGCACAGCTGTAATACAGTTGACCCAAGACCTACAACAGCAATCCTGCCAACGCGTGCACGAATGCAACATTGAACCCCTCAGGGCCAAACTGGCTGCCTACCATCGTGATGTGGCTGCTATTCTCAAGATCCAGCAGAAACTCCTTGCTGCAGTACCGCCCTTAAGACCTTCACAAGGAGCAGCAACCGGGGTGTCTGACTCCACGTCTTCTAACACTGAGGTGAGTGTTGCCCCTTCACAACCAACAACAAGGACAGAGGAGGCAACACACACATCAGAAGAGGAAGACAAGGAACAGATCACATTCACAAGGAAAATGACTCGGAAGCACTAGTCCCTGCCACATGGCCAACAATTACCAAGGTCCTGCGCTTTGTAACTTGCCAGTCTTGCAACAACTGTACTCAAGCACTGTTCTGCAAACCACTGTATATCTTGTCACCCAGCCCAGTGATTGTCTTTCTCCTACTCATTGGCAAATTCTGTCCCTCTGCACTGTCTGAAACATCAACCCCAGCATGTCAAAAGCATTTTGGTAAACCCTTGTGTTGGATCACAATGTAAGATGGCACTATAATGGACTCACAATGATGGAGAATGTACAGATAGCACTACAGCACTTTTCAATAAATAGCACTTACACAACAAATCTGTCTCTGGGTAATGTGACACATCAACCGTGCAGTAGACCACTGAAATGTGCCTACTGTCAAATTACGTAGCTTGTATATACAACTGTCCTGATATTATGTAGTGGGAGAAATCTGCCCAGTGCCCATGATTGCATCATACTCTGCCCATCCTGAAGGACATATCTGATGAAGTGACAAACCATACACCATCATGCTGTGTTGGACAGAAGAATGCTTCCTCAGTGGATATCTAAGTCATCAAATAGTGGCCGCAAAATGTTGTCAACGTGCAATAATAACACATATAACAGTGCACACTAATCTAAGCAAACAAAAACTGCATAAATGAAGGTGTCTGAGTTTACATACAAATAGATAATCATGCTGAACTGTGTTACAAATGATGTATGAGAGTCATGAAGACAAGAATACAAGAGTGCCAATGAGAACTCATCTTATAAGGGTGTCCTTGATCATCACACTGCAGTCAGACCTAAAACTGTTTCCCCAATACCAAGTCTGGAAGCACTGTTTGTGACTTTGAAAGCACACTTATCAACAGAAACACATTGTCATCCATATTAACTGTGATTGGTGGTTGCAACGAAGGGCCGACACTTTGCAAGGTAGCTCTGGGCTAGCTGCCAATCGTACAGCTCAGCTGGGATTTGTTTGTAGCATAGGACAGAAATGTAATAGTACAAAATTTATGTACACTGAATACAAACCCACGATCAAGTACCATTCAACACATATTATTAAGGGTTAACCAAATATTTATTAAATGCTAATCACAGAAGAGTAAACTGAGGGAAAAATCTTACCTACCCTAATCTACCCTGACTACTCATTACCCACAACTGTCCCTAACTAACCTAAGCTACACTAGGGGCCAGATGTAGCAACGTGTTTGCGCCTCGCAAACAGCGAAAAACGCCGTTTGCGAGGCGCAAAAGCCTCTTTGCTATGCAGAAATGCATTTTGCGAGTCAGATCCGACTTGCAAAATGCATTTCCGACTCGCAAATAGGAAGGGGTGTTCCCTTCCTATTTGCGACTCGCAATGCTATTCAATTTCATTTGCGACCGCGAAAGCGGTCGCAAATGAAATCGCAGTTACCATCCACTTGAAGTGGATGGTAACCCATTCGCAAACGGGAAGGGGTCCCCATGGGACCCCTTCCCCTTTGTGAATGGAAATAAAAATAATTTTTCAGAGCAGGTAGTGGTCCTATGAAGCACTGCCTGCTCTGAAAAATACCAAAACAAAAGGTTTCCTTTAAGGAAAACGGGCTGCAGATAGAAAAAAAAACTGCTTTATTAAAAAGCAGTCACGGACATGGTGGTCTGCTGACTCCAGCAGGCCACCATCCCCGTGAGTGCCCATACTCGGAATGGGGTCGCAAACTGCGACCCACCTCATTAATATTAATGAGGTAGGTCTTTGCGACCTCATTGCGAGTTGCAGAAGGTGTCTGAGACACCTTTCTGCATACCAAATTGCGACTTGCAATTTGCAAGTCGCACGGACTCGCAAATTGCAAGTCGCAATTTGGTTTCTTCCTACATCTGGCCCTTACTTATCACATGTAACAAAACGTTCTAAACATCTATCCCCCGCCCCCCTTATGATACGGGACACTTGGAGGACAACACATACTAACCTAAACACATACTATACAATACTATCCTAAACAAATATATATTTTTTTGTATTTTTTTTTTAAACACACAAGAACTCCAACATAGCCACCCACCCACACACTTAATAGATAAAAATATAAAGAATCTGAACCCCCCACCCACTAACACTAACTAAACTAACAGCCTATACTAACCTAACACTAAGCCCCCTAAGCCCACTAACTATAGAACAAGGAAAGAGGAGGGAATCATGTCCATCAAAAAATGTCTAGAGGTTGGCCCTCCGGAGGGTCCTCTTGATAGACTTAAAACGCCGGTTAATGTGGCACACATCCCGGCTCAGGTGGCTCAACTTGCGCAGCACACGGTCCATCTTCCGTTCCATGTTGTGGAAGGCTGCAGGGTCAACAGATGGAGCTGTGGCAGTCTGGGTACCAGTCGAGGAGGTCTGTGAGTGTGTGGTGCCAGGCCCAGCGGGCTGTCCTGCACTGGTAGCAATGCTGGGGCCTGGAAGTCCAGCAGATGTAGGCACAACAGTCCCAGCTGTGAGTGGGGCCACCTGGCTTGAATTAGTGGTTGTGCTGGTGGTGGCTTTGGTGGGCAAAGTAGTGGTGATTTGCACCAACCATGGAGATGTGAAGCCATGTGCATACCTTTGGACTGCCATCCATATTTGGAATGTGGCACAACTAAATCCAACAAACATTCTAAGATGTTAGCTGAGGGCACCTTACACCTTTTCACAATGTTTTCAAATCCAGATCTGACATGTATCCAAAAACAGGAACACAATAATCCCAAACATTCATAGTACTTCCGTGAACGCTTTCCTTCCACACTCACCAGACTCACATGAGACATATGTCTGAGCCACTTTGCTATTATCAATTGACGTGAAGGCAGCACTCATTTTCAGCATCATGTAGTG
The DNA here is from genome assembly GCF_031143425.1 of Pleurodeles waltl. Taxonomy (NCBI): domain Eukaryota; kingdom Metazoa; phylum Chordata; class Amphibia; order Caudata; family Salamandridae; genus Pleurodeles; species Pleurodeles waltl. The sequence continues at coordinate 1,257,306,450 of NC_090445.1, read as the reverse complement.
ATTCTAAAGTCAGTCTAGCTATTGCGTCAACAAAGTTTCCAATATGTTGATACATCTTTATTTCTCTGTCAATAGTACCCTATATAGACATGATTGGCTCCTATTTTCTTTGGTTGTCTGACACAAAGGCCGCACCAATTTACTTCACGGAAATGTATCCTGTAAGTTTGCTGATCACGTGCTACCTGACAGCTAGCAATTGTGATCCTTACCATAGTGCATCAATTATCCCTGTATGTTTCCCCAGCATTACACACAGTCAGCAAGTTAGCTGGCAGACATAGTAGAAATCCTCTTATGTCACTACAGAGCATTTAATCGTGCACATTTACATGATTAGTACTCACCAGTGCCACCAATCACGATTCCCAGGTGGTCCAAGAGATCCTGCTCCCTGGTGATGAGGTCAGCCCACCGGTGCTTCAGCTGGTGGTCACTCCTCTGGCTGGCATACACACACTGCAGGTGATGCAGCACCTTTCCCCACAGGATTCTGCACGCCTCTGTTGGATACCCCTGTATCACCCTGCCTGGATCATGAGTGGCAAGAAATGGCACACAAGCCATATGAACTCCCCCAACTCCTCTTCACCCATCCTGCCAAGACGTGGCCTACCAGACATACTGGAAAAGTGAAAGGGAATATGGGTAAAAGAAATAGAAAGGGGAAAAGGGGGAAAGTAGGGGTACAAATACAGATGAAAAGTAAACTTAACCACTAAAAGAGCCCAACTATCCCCAAACTAACACTACCCACAACAGACTCCCACAAACAACAAATACACAAGATAAATGGACAAATGGACACAAAACACAGTAGTACAGTATACACCAACAATATTTATTTCACAAATGGACTTTACAGATAGCACACAGGACAAAAATGCACAAAATCTCAGGACACCACTCTCTACACAGCCACACAGTCTAGAAGGATCATAGACTGCAAAGTGAAAGTGAAAGTACACCCACTGTACATGATCTGTAAACAGGATATCCTATTACATCACTTCCTGTATGAAATGTCCTACCTTTTTCGCGTTATGCGTCATTTTTTGTCAACCAAAACTGTATTTGCGTCATTTTTTTTGACACATGGGAGTGAAAATTAGCCCGCATCCACATAATAGTACATGGCCTGTACAAATATCTGGATGCAGGCTAATTTTCACTCCTGTGCATCAAAATAATTACGCAAATACAGTTTTGGTGGACAAAAAATGACGCATAACGCTAGGAACATCAAAATTTCAGTGCAATAACTGGTTTTGGGCAATTTTTCTGTTTTTTTGTTATGTTACATTTGGGACACATCAGAGATAGGCTGATTGAAGACACTATGGTGTTGATGGTGTATGTTCACATGTGTGACATCATACTGCAGCGGACCATGATCCGCTACTCCCTTCACAGTATTTTTACGGTTGGCTGACGCAATAGTTGGTCATAAATGTGGCGTACATATATGTGTTGCACAAATTTTGCATGTTTGGCATAAGGAGAGGATAGCAATGTGAGGCACATATGTACAATACTTAAATGCCTTTGGCTCAAAGTGTGTGCTTTGGCAACTAATGTATTTGTTGACCAAGTGTGTGTGTATCACATGAAGCATAATTGCACATATGCTTGTCTGAATGTGACGTCCATGTGTCCAGTCCTTAGATACAAGTCATTGTGGAAATGAGAGAGGGCATGTGTTAGTCATACATGTAGCAACATCCGTAATGTGGACTTCCAAGATTTAGGGTAACGTAGACACCACATGTGACATAGCATGCACCAGATAGATGGCAGACGCTTGGTCATGTCATTGGTCCACATTTTTAACATCCTATGTCCTAGAGTATTGGTAACAGCTTCCTAGGCACTAGTTGGTGAATCCCACAGTGAGTCATACACATGCATTGAGGAAGTGGGTACCATGTTGTTTACACAGACAGACAAGGGTAAATCTCAAATGTATGATGATACCACAGTTGAGGCCATAGAAGTGAGCCCCAACTATCAAGTGGCTGTGGTGGACCAGCATACAAGACAGCACGTGTCCACATATTTCCAGTGATCAATTGCACATTGGTGACTTGTTCATGTGTGTGGTCCAATTATGATCCTGTATATTGTTTGGGGTGTAATTTGTCACAGTTCGGTCCAGGACTCATCATGAGTCAGTGGGAGCTATTCCTGTATCTACTGAGTATCCTTGGTTGATCAATGTGAGTAAAGTGGATGAGGACATGTGAACCTACATGGGGATGGTCCCACCCTGTCACTAAAGACGTGTAATTTATACACTGTCTTCTAGTTTCAAATCCCTGTTAGCACCTGTAGATTGCTTGGTGTGCTGAGTGAGATAATGTCTCAGGTGTCATGTTCCGGCAGGTGTCATTACAACATTTGTACACAGGTTAGCCTCTGCAATTCCCACTGCATCTGGGAACATCATAGCGTCTGTGCTGATTATTATCGCAGCTATTCACCACACACGGCCCATCAATATGTTGTGAGCACTGTGATTCTGTGTGTGAACTGTCATGGTCCTGACATGTGTGTATTTTTCATGGACATTATCAGAGGTTGCTGGTTGTGCTGAAAGCCCCGTACCAAATCCATGCCTACGGCCCTGGGACACTGTCACACTTTGTCATTCATGCATAAATGAGACCCAGACAAGGGATGGGCCATGAATTTTGCTTTTCCCAGAGGATGTTACTAAAATGGTACAGTTAAAAGGCAGATGATGCTATACAATGTATTTGTGTATGCATTAAAGAAGCCCATGCCCAATACCCCCTGATGAATGAGAGGTTTGCTAACGCAAGTGTGGTACATATGTAGACACAGGGAAACTTTAGTGTGACGCACAGACAGATGCCAATCAGGCTGACAGAATGCATGGTGATTCAGGATCCAGCAATTTGACAAGTTACATAATCAGTGGTTTGACTCAGACTGTTTGGAGGACAAACTAGACAGTATGTCAAACTGTGTATGTCCTGTGTTTTTGAAGGTGACAAATGAACCCAAGGTCTGTGTTACACAGCTTAATTAGTATCAATGCTTAACGGTGTAGTTGACTAAATGGCTACTCCTATGCTGTTCCAGGCATCAGCAGGGGCAGTGCTTTTTTAAATGGGTGGTGTGCATGGAGGTGATCACAGATGTGGGCTGCATCTGTTTCTCACCAGTCCTGTAGGTGAGATTTGCATTCTAAGGGCCAACAGACATTTTCACACGCGAAGCAATCTACAGGTGCTAACAGGGATTTGAAACTAGAAGACAGTGTATAAATTACCTGACGTCCATGCAGTCAGATGTTCTATGACAATGGCATACCATAGGAAAGGGTGTAGCACACTGGATTGCTAATGTTGGTCTGTGTGTGTAGAGGAGGGAATATCAGGGTACACATCTTAGTATTCCAGGGACCTCTTCCGACAGGTGGGTTGTGACCAGATGCATGGGTGTGTCAGGAGTTAGGAAATGGGCTGACATGTACATGGAATATCATGTGTGCAATGCTGCTCATATGTGTGGCACTTGCGCTGTCTATGTTCTGCTTCTATGGAACTCTAGTCACAGATAGTCCTTGCAAATATTGGATGCAGTTGGACTTACTGCTGTCAAGGGTCTGGTCAGACATTCCTGTTACTGATGCAAAAGCACATCAACTGCCTCATGTATGAGGCTTGTTTTCCCCTTATTCAGTGATGGTGTCTTAGTTGTGTGCCATATGCTGCGTTGGACCTTGATTTCAACATGTATGTGTTAAATAGGTGTAGTCCTCTGCTATTGGCCTTCAAAGGAGAAATGTACATGATATATGTCATTTACAGTATGTGTGTATGTGACCACTGTATGTGAGGCATCACATTAGCTCTGGGATGTTCAGTGTCCTAATCAGTATCTCAGCAATGCTCCATGAGGCAACACTCTTATTCTTAAGTAGAGATGAAGGTGTGCAAAAATGAATAGCCAGACCATGATATGGTGATTATTATAGGTGTTTACTTAAATTAGTTAACTAAAGTGGGGAAGGTGATTATATTTAAAAGAAAGTTTTGACGATATGTTGCCGCCTGCGTATACCAGTGCCCGTGTTCTGTACTTCCCCCTCATGTTGCAGGCCAGCATCCTCCTCTTCCTCCTCTTCAGGCATGTGTGCCTCTGGTTCCAGGAGGGGAATGTTCCTTTTGATGCAAATGTTGTGCAATATTGCACATGTTAGGATGATCTTGCAGACCATCTCCGGGGAATATAGGAGGCTACCACCAGTGATGTCGAGGCACCGGAACCTTGACTTGAGGATGCCGAAGGTCCTCTCGACGATGCGGCGTGTCCTCCTATGTGCGTCGTTGTAGGCACGCTCTGCAGCAGTACTCGGGTTGCTAATAGGTGTCATAATCCATGGCTGGATGCCATACCCCTGATCAGCTGCAAGAGAAAATGAATGGGATCATGTTGATGTAGCTGGCCCTATTGAAATCACCTTTCATGACAGTAGTTGTCTTGTGTTGTCTGTGACTCTTTTGTGTTATAATGTAGCATCCTAGGTTTGTAGGATGTACCATCTGCATTGTGTTGTTTCCTTGGCTGAACAAGTGTTTGTCTGCTAACCGGTTGTCAGCAGTATGTTTTGGGATTTGCAGTACAGCGTGCCCTCCCTAGCATTGTGACTTGTGATACAGGTGTCCGTGTGTCTTCACTGGGGGTGAGATGATAGTTCCATACACAGGTTAAAATTGACAGTGGTGGTAACACGTTCATATCAATGTACCCTGGACATCCCATACCTTTAGACTTATGCAATGGATTAATGTAAACATCATTGGGACACTTACATTTTGCAAGGTGACATTTAGGCAATACACTCCACACGTTGTGATCTTTGACGTCTTAACATTAGGCTGTACAGTAATTTCAGATGTGTGACAGGTTCAATGGTGACCTAAGAAACATGGCTAGCGATGTCACGACCTCAGTGTGTTCCTGTTCACATGTTGCTGTTGTGGTGTTGTGTGTCCTAGAGGTTGCTGTGCAGTGTGTATATAAGTAGGATTTTGTACTTACCAACAAGTAGTCCATTGCCATACCGTCCATCCTGGAAGTGTTCATTGATGGTGCAGTGACGGAAGATGAATGAGTCATGTACACTCCCAGGATATTTAGCCACGATGTTGGTGATCAATCCCTGGTGATCAACAATGGCCTGCACGTTGATGGAATGTGTGTGCTTCCTGTTTGCGTAGAGGTGTTCAGTTGCAGCAGGTGGCACAAGGCGTACATGTGTGCAGTCAATTGCACCAAGGACATGTGGGAAGCCACTGATGAGGTAGAACCCCTGTTTTGTTTCCTGCTGCTTCTGCAGTGTGTTAGGGAAGCAGATGTGGCGGGGTGTCAGTCCAATGATGGCATCCAGTACTTTGGACAAAAAGGCGGAGAATGATGTTTGTGATATTTTGGCAACCAGGTCCCCAGTTGTTTGAAAAGAGCCACTTGCCAGCATATGAAGTACGGCAAGCAGCTTGGTTTCTGTTGGGATGGTGCGGGGTGTCAGCAAAGTGGGGGCCAACTGCAGTTCAATGTTGCGCAGCAGCTGCTGAATGGCCTGCCAGTTCAACCTGTACCTCTGGATGATGTCGTGTTCCCTGAGGCCCTGAAGGGTTGTTCTGGGCGGAATATCCTCTCCTGCCTTCTGCGCTGCCTTTGGGGTCCCTGCTGTTGTTGTTGTAGCTGTTTTTGTTGCTGCTGGGCTCTGCGTCTGCATGCACGCTGGATTAGAATCACCTCCATGTCTCCCTGTTGCTGCTCTGCTGCTCTGCTGTTGCTTCTGTGTGTTCTGATTAAATACAGGTGTGTTTGCCCCATTTTAATGCCTGCCCTGACCCAGGCATTCATTTTTGACGCAAATCGGGCTGTGCTTCATTTTCAGGCTCCGCCTCCCAGCCATGCGTCATTTTTGCCCAAAAGCATAAATATGACGGCCGTTTAAGTAATTTTTTGGACGGGAATGCCTACCTTGCATATGATTAACGCAAGGGGTTTGCCGCATCCCAAAAATGACGCACATGGCGGAATTGTGTCGCCCGCGTGCTCTGACGTCAAAGTTTAAATACGGGGCAACGTTTGCGCTGAATGTGCGTCAAAAATTTTGACGCACATTCGGCGCAGATGGAGTATAAATATGCCCCATAACTTTTAAAAGTTACCTTTGCCCTACCTGGAGCCTCTGGAAGCTAAATTTGCATTTTGTTCTCCTACTTGGGCCAGACGTAATAACATTTAAATAGGTGTTAAAAAGGTGTGAACTTGCTACGAGGAGCAAAGCAATAGGACCTGAATGGGCAGAGTTGATCCCCCTGAATCCGATTGAGTATACATGGGAGTCTGGGAGGATTCTTTTTACATTAAAGTGTCAACTACTGCTTAAATGTCACATCCTGCTTGACAGATTTGCCTCAGGTTTACATTTATCATTTGGGGGCCCTTCAAAGGAGGGAAACAGAATGCCAAAACAATTTGTGTGCATCCACTGTCTGGATGCTGAAAGCTTGGCTTTGTTATACCAGACTTCTGTCTCTGAGGTTGTTTTCGGTACAGGGTGGCATCCAACTAGATTTTAGTGTTAGATGTGGGAGTACACTGGAATGACCACAGTACCCTCCACACACACCCCCAGCCCTCACACCATATATTTAGTGTGGCCAAAGACTTAAGCCATCTTAAAAATGTTGAAAAGGGGTAGGGTTAGCCCCGGGCACCTTTACCTCATTATTTAGGGCATTTGCAGGGGTCTTTTCCACCAGTTAGCTCATGCCAGGCATAAATGTGGCATTTCCAGGTACTCACTTCAGAACACTCCTGGATCTCTGTAAGATCAGAAGCAGACTGCGCCTGTTTTCTGAGACCTGAGAAAAGCCTAGAAGACTGAAGCTGCTCTGCCTCTTGTACCCATGACAAAGAAGTGGGTGCCAAGGGTCAAAAGGCAGACCTTCTGTTAAAGCTACAGTGACACAGCAAGCTGGAAGAGGTCTGTTCCTGCCGCTGACCAGTGGCTACTGGACCTGGCCTGGACTCTGCCATTTGGCCTCTGACTGCCACCTTGCGAGGACCTGGAGGGTTTTAGAAGTGTATTCCTGTGTTAGAGTGTGACTTAATGAACTGAAGTGAGAAAATAAACTTTTTGATCAGCCAAACCTGGTTAGCTTTTAGTGCCTGTTATTGTCAAGAGTTTGAAAGATTTTCAAAGGATTGATAAAACATCTCCATGATCACTTTTTGAAGGCGTAGTCCCATAGCCCTGGCAGCCTTTTAATGTACAGGGGAAATCCTTGTAAGTCGAGAGGTCAATGGTAGCAGCCAAGCAATATCCTAATAATAAGACACATTCACCAGCTGAAAAAAAAAAAAAATAAGTCAGCTTGTTTTTCAGGTAATTTAAGATCACTAGTTCCTCAAAATGTCTGCATTGGCTTTGCTTCAAAGGCAAGTTGCACACAAACTCAGTAGCTGAAATATATTAGATCCACTTACAAAGTCATAACTAACCATGCTCTTTTAATAGGTGTATGTGACGAGGAGTGTAGGGGGGTTGACATTTTAAGCTTGGTAAATGTGCTGCTGGAAGTTTCTCGCTACCATATTCTATCATGCAGACGCATCAAAAAGAAATCCTTCTCATCACACCTCACAGTTTGGAATGAGATCTAATTTACCCTCTCTTCCATGAGCTGTCACTCATTTCTATTTCAATCAAAGGCTTTGAAAGTAACACCTTGGATTTCATTTTGCAGGATTAGGTAGTAATTGGTACAGTACAAGCCAATTGAAACTCGAAACCCTGTAATATCCCAGTGAAGAGGTATAGAACAGGGGCAGCATTGCCTCGGCTTTTCTGGGGCTGACATTGTGAATCACGTTGCTGATTTATTCACCCGCTGATGCACTAGTTATCACAGACCACAAATAGCTTTATTTATCCTAAAATATAGTTTTATTAGCATGCTTCATATACTGGATATAGACAGTTGTTAATGCCACTCCCTTCCAAATTTAACAACTGAACAATGACCTAAGTGGGAAAGGTCGAGCATCATTTTCAGTGTCTGAACGTTTCCAGAAGTTCAAGCATATGAAAGAAGAGTAATGGTGATTTAAAGCCTAATTTGATGGTCGTTAAAGAGGGAGTTTGTGGCTGCCCATCGTGATCCAACGTATATGGCCTTTTCACATAAGTCCACCCACTCCCACACATTCATAGAATCTAAAACTTTAGCTCGCTTATCTATTAGATTGGGAGCAATTAAAAAAAGTTTTAAACCTATTTTTACACCTTAGATTATTCCCTTTACTCAGTCGATTTTTTGCTTTAAGTTTTTAAGTTAACATCATATGCTTTCAGAAAACACAGTAAGCCGCAGCTTTTTCCATGCCCATAGCTTTTCTTGCTTTTTGCAATTCAGTTTATTTTACATTACCCCAGGATGTTGCTAGGATTAATAGCCGCGCTTGTAAAAACCATCATCATAATAGTCAACACTTTAGGGACCCAGATGACTTCCACTTATGCGGGGACTTTGTTTAGGAGCCCAGCAGGACCCCAGAGAATTGTAAAAACCAGCAGGCAGCGTGCCAGGAGATGCGGTTGCAGAGTGCTGCATCGAGGGGGTGTGGTCTACCCTTGAAGAGCTAGAAAGCGCTTCCCGCATCCAGCTTTGTGGGACTCAGCTGACTACCACTTCTGGGGGAACTTTGTTTCGGGGCCTACTTGGACCCCAGAGGACTGCAAGAACCAGCAGGCAATGTGCCAGGAGACGCAGTTGCAGAGTGCTGCATTTAGGGGACATTGCCTACCCTTGACCTGAAAAAAAGCGCTTCCAGCATACCACTGCACGGGTCCCAGCCGGCTGCCACTTGTGGGAGGACTTTGTTCAGGAGCCCACCAGGACACCAGAGGACTGAAAGAACCAGCAGGCAACGCGGCAGGGATGCAGTTGCAAAGTGCTGTATCGAGGGGACGTGGCCTACCCTTTGAGTGCTACAAAGCTATTCCAGTATCCTGCTGCATGGGAGTAGCATGGGCTGTACCCGGGCAAATCCTGGACCAAGGGCAGGACCGACTGCGCCCATCAGAGTCCAGAAGAAGCCAGGCTGCGACCCCCCCCTCCCCCACCGCCGGTCCTGTCTTTGGATAATCATAGGTTTTAACTATTTTTGTCTAACTCTTGTGTTAATATTAAATGTCACTGGCTTAAATATTACATGTGCTGTACCACACATAGGCACGCCTAACTTCAGGTTTTTTATTGTCAGTTTTTTCTACTAGAAGATTAATAATACATTGATTAGATGGATGGATATCCCTGGACTTATAAGTCATGGTTGGTTTTTAATATATATTGCAAACTTGGCACATTGGGGCCCGTATTCATACTTTTTTAACGCAGCATTTGCGTCATTTTTTGGAGCAAAAGCAGTGCAAACTCACAAAATACAATTGTATTTTGTGAGTTCGCGCCGCTTTTGCGTAAAAAAAAATACTGCAAATGCGGCACTAAAAAGTATAAATATGGGCCTGGGTGTTTTCAAGAATTTTAATTGATTAAGTACTGTGTTTTACGACGTTTTATCCCCCTTCTTTTATTTCATAATGGAGAAACGTAAATCTGCAGAACCTGTGCAGAGACCAACGAAGCTGGCTACTTCCAAACCCCCAAATAATTGTACCTTAAAAGAAATCAATTTAATAACTGGAGGAGTTAAGTCAATTATTGGGGGTGACCCTGTGCCTAGAGTCGCTTCATTGAATGTTAGCAAAAAGAAACCTTTACTTCTTCCTTATTATTATTTAAATAGTGATACAGCTAATTAAAAAAAAAGTTCTGTGACTTCTTGTGCACCTACTGACGCTGAGCTAGCCAGTGATTGCCATTTTGATTCCGTCCCACCTGTTCATACTTTCCCTTCAGGAATCATTTTTCTCTGCTGGCGGATTTAGGGTGCACAAGAGTCTTCTTCTAGGCCCATTGATAACATTGTCTCTGACATTGTGGTTCCAAGTCCCACTAATGAACTTGTTGATCTTACATCTAAAATTATTGACTTATTGGCTGAAGTGGGTGAGTTAAAGAAATGAGTTATATCTTTAAACACCACTTTGAATAAATTTCTGTTGCAATAAGATGCTTATTCACATCAGAATCTTCTGGCTGTCCAGGTTCCCCCTATATTGGCCGAGATACAGGGCACTTCAGCCGCACATAATCTGGGATCATTTTGGTGCCCTGCAATGCAAGAGCCATTAAGACATCTAGCACTCCCTCTGTCTTCGAATCAAAATATTATTCATGAAGGTAGGGTCACACAAAGAAATCCGTGTCTTAGAAAGAAAGGATATACTTCTAGTAACTTGACTAATAGGCAGCATAGAGGTAATTCAGTGCCAGAAGCATGCTCTGTTTTCTTGGTTAATGTACCGAAAGTTATTAGAGATGACATCCAAAGGCATCTTTCAAGGAATCACAAGCTTGATAGTATCAAACTACTTCTAAGCAAAAGGGACGTTATTGTATATTTGGTTGCTCTTGACCTAAGGTCTTCTACAATCCATCCAATACAAATCTGGTTAAAATAGCATTGCCCTGCAGAGAACTATTCAAAGCTTTTGTCATGCTCTGCTTGTGAGTCCCGAAGTTTTCCTATGGAAGAGGTGGACTGACTATTGCTCTCCTATAGCCCAAATGGGCTACAACAAAATACCTTTAATTATCCTATCATTAAAACAGGCTCATCGTCTTTGAATTTTCTTTTTGAAACTCCGACCATAGATGGATTATTTTATTTGTCACATCATCCACATGCTAGTAAGACCCGGCCTACCAGGAATGTGATTTTTAATCCATTTACAGCACCTTCTGCAAAGACTGATGTAGAAGGTATTTCCTTCCCTCCTTTCGATTATATATTTACTTCTCCTGGTAGAACAGTATTGGATATTGCTGTGATAACAAACATTTCATGGAATGTGGCTGGTCTTAGATCAGAATTGGCACTCCCAGACTGCAGTGAATACCTGGGGAAATTTGACATCTGGATACTCCAGGAACCTTGGTGCACAGAGCCTGTCTTTAAATCAGGAATTCTAAATTTTCACATTCCAGCAATTTCCAACCATGTAGGGAGACCTTCTGTGGGTCTAACAATATGGTTAAAGATTGGTTTGAAATGTAAAATTAGTCAACTTAAAAACAATTTCCCATATATATTGGGCATTGGTATTTTGTCTGATAAAGCACCTTTGGTAGATGTTTTTAACATATAAGCTAGAGTTGCTAAGGGAGGCCAGACTTTAAAAACCATCGCAATCTTAGAAGAGTGTTTAGTTAAAAAACTAGCAAAAGGCTGTCTTATTCTTGCAGGAGACTTTAATACAACTTTTGAGCCTTTGATCCATACTGATTTTGGGATAATGGAAGAGGAGGATGAAAGGTGGGCTATTCCTCTGTTGGATTTAATTCCTATAAAGAAGTGGACTCAAGCTGCGTTGCAATTGAAGGCTCTCTTTATAGAACTGGAAATTAGGGCAGCTAAAGAAAGGACTCAATCACATGCCAAGGGAGCCAACATTTTTAACAGACCCAACCGCACAAGTTGTATAGATTATATTTCAGTACATTTTAGATTATGGTCATTTATGAAGGAAATGGTTATTGAGGAACGTCTAGAGACCAATTACAATTCTCTTTGCTGTACTATGACAGTATTTTGTAGTACACATATTGATTATATGCATAGACCTTCCTCTAAAATGGATGCTTCTCCTACTAACAACATGCGTCATCTTAAGTTTAAAAAAAAGCATTATTGACAGCAATAAATTTAGATCTTCAGATCACATTAAAAGAGATGAATCATCATTCCCACGGTTCAGTCTCCAATCTTTACATTCAATTGTTTTTTACGTGTATTCTGGCATACTTCCTAGTTCCTGCAAACATACTATTAAAACTCCTACCTGGTTCACTAACGATTGTAGGAAGAATCGTAATATTTTAGCTCTAGCAATTAAAAGTAAAGGCTTACAAAACATGCATTCTTACAGCCAAAAGAGCTTTGTGAAGAATCCCGGTGGCAGGTCCTTAAAGCCACCTGTTTTGCTAAGGATGCAACAAAAAATTGGTCTTTACATATGTGGGGCAATAATGGTGCATCTCTACCTCCTCAGAGCCACATATCATCTTCAGATTGTTCTCTTCATTTTTCAGCTTTGTATTCGAGTGACAACTTAGTAACCCCAGTAATATCTCCCCTTGTCCAAGCAACTTTTCTAACAGAGAGTCCTCTCTTTGATCTTAGCTGTGCTGGATGGTACCACTAAAGGTAGAGCCACAGGGACTGATGGCATACTTGTCGATTTATTTCTTGCCGATAAACCAACTTGGTCTAATTATATTGTAACCCTTGTTATTTTTATTGACAGGGGAGCGCTGATCCCTGATTCTTGGAAAGGTGCAACAGTCATCCTGATCTTTAACAAAAGTGACAGTGGCTGAATGTCAAACTATAGACAAAACAGTTTGTTAGATTGTATTAAAAAAATATTCTCAAGAATGCTGTTAAATAAAATTGAGTTCTGGTTCGAGAATGAGGACATATTAACATCTTGCTAAGCAGGGTTCTGTAGGAAGATTGCCACCATAGACTGGGTATTTCGATTTATGGCCATATACTGGAAAACAGTATTGAGCGGCAAAGGCAACTTGTATGTTGTCTTTGTCGATCTTAAATCAACCTTTGATCTTTTTCCACGTTAGAAGCTTTGGCAAGTTTTTGGTGAAATGGGGATGCCTTTTGTCCTTTTAACTTTGCTCATTCATTTGCAGAAGGCCAACTACATTAAAGTAAGATAGGGAACACAAAACCAGCTCACTGACCGAATCCCAGTAGTTAATGGAGTCCGTCAGGGCTGTGTCCTTGCCCTGACCCTTTTAAGCTATATATAAATGACATAGTTTATTTCCGTATGGAGACTCCCTCAGACGCCCCCACCCTTGCTGGTGTCAAGATATCAATTATACTCTTCACTGATGACACCTTGCTGATTGCCAAAACACCAAGCAAATTACAGACTTTGTTGGATCGTTTTGATGAGTTTTGCAGTCTGCGGGGACTGACGATCAACGCAACGAAGACTAAATATATGACTTTTAATGGGTAGACATCTTACAAGGGAAGGCCGTTACTAGGTGGTATGCACCTCGAGAAAGTACATTTGTTTGACTATTTGAGAGTGCAGGTGTCTTCTTCTATGTCATGGAAGTATCATCTTGAAAAAATGTCTATCAAGCATAAGAAGCTTACTGGTGTTATTCAGAAGGAGCACAGGGCCTCTTATACCAAACCTGTTGCCCCAGTCCTGGAGATTTACAAGGCTAAAGCAGTGGGTGCCGCTTTGTATGGTGTGGGATTATGGGCTTTTCTAAATATTTAAGTCTAGTGAGGAATGAAAATATATTTAAAGAGTATTGTTTGTTTACCATCATCCACACCGTTGATTCCGCTACTCTTTGATATGGGTAGAAAAGCTATTGAACGAAAAGCTTATACTGGAAACACTTATAGTGGAGAAGACCATGGTCTACTCCAGAGCATTTCCAGTATGATTTAGCCCTGCAGGATGTCATTAAATCTGACACCACTAATAAAGTCTTATGACTTGTCAGTATACAAAAATGCTAATTTCTTTGGGCTGGGTGGACCTGTTGGCATCTCCTTCCACTGTTTTGTTTCCCACAGAGGATGAGCTAAAACACATTACTGGGCCTGGTCCTCTCAGAATATTGTGCGTTAAACTCAGAGTGCCGTGCTATCTGGTGAGTTTTTGAATTTTAAATGTGACAGTGTTTTTAAAAACTTTTTGGGATACCATTACAACATTATTAGTTAGGGAACTGTATTTCCAATTTAGGATCGGTACCGTTCCTCTACATGCATTTACAGGCAAATAGAAGAACACTGATTCACTGTTATGCCGAGCTTGTAAATGTATGAATGAGACGGTACAATATGTGTTGTTTGCCTGTCTAACACATGCTAGATTACAACAGCGTTGGATTAAACCTCTGTGTCAACAATTGGGAATAGAAAGTTATCTGGTTGCCCTTAGAATCCTAAGAACCGATACATGCCCTCTCATTGCTGTCTGTATTGCAAAATGTTCAGGGGAAATGTCGATTATAAGCAGTAGAGCAACCTTGTAAATATTATTTTAAATTTGATTATCTACTGGGTTGAAAGATATGATGTATCCCTAATTATTTGCCTATACTAATGTGTCAATTTGGCCTTTCTTATGTTTTAAACAGGTATTTGTATATTCTTAGTATTGTATTTTCTATTTTATCTGTTCTTATTGTTTATTTATACGTTTATGGCATTCGCCGAAATAAAGTTATTTGAACTGAACTGAGCATAATAATCCTCACCTTACGCACTTCCAAAACCTTACCATGTCTGATTTGACTAAAATTGCCTAGAGGCAATCCAGCTACCGTGTTTTAAGAAAGTGATTCTCTTTACCTAGTGAAATACCCATTTTTCCTCTGATGGATCACAAATAGTTATGTACATTTTAAGGAAACCTCTAATATTTAATTGTATTATTCCGATTGTGCAACAAAAAATTATTCTAAATGTGTGTGTAAAAGTGAATGGTGTGTACCCCCTTGCCGTGGTCCTCTTCAGAGGAAAAGTTAGCATTCTATTGATAGTTCATGAAACACAAGACTTCAATGATTAATACAGGATGAAGTGGCTGAGGGCTGTTGGGCTGGCTCCAGGCCAATCCCAGTGTTTCTTTTGTGGTAAGCGAGTATGAGAAGTTTCACAATGCACCAATGTCAATTCAAGGGTCAAAACCATTTGATAGATGCTGTCAATTTTGCTAGGAAATATTGAGACCAAATTAACCCATTTAACTTTAAAATGAGCCTATTTCTCTGAACTTCATCATTACAGTTTCTTTTAAGCGATACTGGTATTATGAATTCCATTGCTGCTTCTTGCTTGCTACGTTTATATTGAAATATCTTTATTTATATTTTCATAAAATAATACCCATTTCATCAATTCGTTCTGTACGTATTATTCAAATTGCGGTTCAAAAACCTGCACATTAGTGCATACTAAAACTCCACCAGTCCATTACTTCATGTATTATAATTGTCCAAAATCATAGTTAACATTTCAATTTAAAGAGCCATGAATGTAACAATCACTACTCTTCGAGTCAAGATACGTTTCTATGCCCCGTAAACTTGTATGCAATCTAATTCAGTATTCTATGGTCCGGTGGTAGAGTGGATTCAGCTGCCAGGCTTCTCACTGGAGGTTCAAGTGTGCTATATGCTGGCCATAATTTTCTAGGCACTGGACTACCTGTCTGAGGGTCATTGGTTAGCTTATTCAAAATTAACAAGCAAAAGGACCACATTTGGGGACAAGCTAGAGGAGTTCTAAGGCACAGCAAACTATGTGTAAGCACATTAAGGCAGCTGGGGCTGGCAACCTGGAAGTTTTAGCCTTGGCACAGAGAGTTAAAAAGTGAGTGGGCAGTCAACGGAATGGACAATTGGCAGCTCCTAGCAGTGTAAGGAGCTTAGGATGGCAGTGACCTCAGTAAGCTCAGAGGATAATCTATCTATGCAGGTCATTGCTGGGACAGACGGCATCTCAATTCAGCTGGGGGCTGACTAAAGGACCACACTCATAGTGGACGAGCCCCCTGACCATAATATCAAGACTGGCGGGGATCCAATGGGTTATCCTTAGAGCCCAGATCAACCCAGGCTAAAGCTAAGGAATGTCCTTTGTTTCTAAAAGGCAAAATAGTTCCAGTAGCTTAGGGTATACAGGTCCCCCTCCATTGTGATTCTTCAGGGGAGCAAAGATTGTCAGCAAAACCTTGTTCCTCTTAACCAGGTTTCATCACTCACGTGGCCTCAGCTTACTACTTCTTCTGAGGAGATGAGTCAAGCTGATCCAGCGATGCTCTCCTGCCTTCTGGGAGGCATGCAGCAGGAAGTGGCACAAATCAGTCATGATCCAATGGGATGCTTTATCTCATTTTGAAAGAGAGTAGTCACTCAAGCAACAGAAATAGTTGCTATTCACACAAGACTCTCTAAAATTGAAGATACGAGCACCCAGCTTCCAGAGAGGCTGAAGGAGGTGGAAACAAGTCAGCCAAATGCAGAAATAAAAGTTGTTAATCAAATTTAAGATTGAAGAACTTGAAAACCATTCACAATCGGCAATCTTTGAATAGGAGGAATTCCTGAGGGATGCAAAGGCCAACAGACTGTCCAAAAGGTTGATACATTGATTAAGACTCATGTTCTTCTGGAACATACTGGCAATCTGTCAATAACTGGAGCACATCGGGTCCTGCGCATGTCTCTCGAACTCAAATTTTCCACATACTATCTTGGTTAATTTCCTGGACCATCATGTTAAAGAACTGGCCTCAGCCAATGCAGTCAAGCAGAAATAGTTCTCTATCCCTGAGATCTCTTAGTGTTGTATCTTTTCAGACATGTCTGCTTCAGCTGCTGGATGTTGCAAGTAGTTTCTTAAACTGCAGAATTTGTTTAGAGCACCATGGACTCAAGCATCTATTGTCCAGCAGTCTAAATTGAAAGTGCTGGTGAAGGGCCAGTTCCATTTATTTGTTAATGTTGTAGAAGCCTAGGAGCTTTTGCAGCAGATTTCTGCCCAATCTTAAGAGCAATAAGTTTAGTCATTAATGATCTAGGGACCCCTTTTGCATGTTGCTGATTTTGTTGCTGTTTATGATGATGTGGAGTTATGTTGATGCTGACATTGATGAGAGGGGGGGGGGGTGTGAGCATAACAGGGTGCAGTGTCCTGGCACCCAAGGTACCTAGAGGTACTTTGGGAGGGGTATTGTGGACACTTCCCCTCTCATTGGGATTGTTTTTTCTTCTTTCTTTTTTCTTTTCTTTTTT
The DNA here is from genome assembly GCF_031143425.1 of Pleurodeles waltl. Classification (NCBI taxonomy): domain Eukaryota; kingdom Metazoa; phylum Chordata; class Amphibia; order Caudata; family Salamandridae; genus Pleurodeles; species Pleurodeles waltl. Next base: position 1,257,289,426 of record NC_090445.1, on the reverse strand, counting down.
TGGGCACTTTTGGCTGGTAGTGGGAGTTGGGTTGTAGGTGGGAGTTTGGGAGTACATGCAATGAAAAGGAGCAGAATTGGGACTGGTTGTTCAATCTTGGCCATGCCCTGTGGATGAATTACATGATCTGTAGTGGTTGCTTGCCTGTGTTTTAGCAAAAGTCATGGAGTAATGCCTCTATTTATAAAGAGACGACTGATGTGATGGGACTTGACGCAAAGTGTATTTTGTATAATGGCAATGACATTTAAAATAGGCACAAGTATGGGGGGCTTATTAGATGGTTAACTTCTCTTCTCTGAAAGAGATATTTCAGCTTGAGGCCCATCTAAAATGAAACTGCCCTGATTTATTTTTTCCGAAGTACTATTCTAAATCTTATTTTGCCTCTGTCGGTCTCGCAACTAGAAGGGTTGTTGTAAAGGGGTTGGCTGGCAAGTCTCTCAATTGACATGAAACTCCCCAGGGTAGCTGGGTTTGGTTGGAATTAGTTTGAATAGAAGCCCTTTGAATTTGGTCAACTGTTATGTGCCAGTCTTTGATGACTCTGAACCATTGAGGCAGATCTATAATATTGCTTCAGACGAAAAGTGTGCTGGATGTTTTGATACAAGAGGACCAAGTTTTTGATCCTTGTCAGGCTGACCATACTGTCAGATCTCAATTCACTTGCTTTTGTCACCATTTTCATACTGCCTCCCGGATTGACTACTTTTTAATTTCTCACACACTCAAGTGGGCCAGCTCAGATATCTGGGTGAACTGATTTTCTGACCATTTCCTTGCCCTGTTGGTCCACCCCCAGTGATGGAGGAGGGGTCCATGGCATGTACTGTAGACAGATATTCAGAGCAAGCACTCTCTAGAGTCAACCTGAGGTTGCCTGATGGTAGCCACATAGTGGATAGGTGTTGCTCCCATTACCAATAGCACTGGTGGCATTGTAAAGCTATGGAAGGACCATAATGAGCTGATTAGATTATTTAATTGAAGGAAATGCTAAGGATGAACATCACAGGCAGGTAGCTGGACTCTGGACCATAATATGACCTAAGAGGGAAGATGAGCAGTGAAAATACTGTTAGCCTCTCAGCACTGCACCTGAAGCTCTAGACTGATGCTGTGGAAGGAAAGCTTCAGCAGGGAGGTGGCTGTCAAGATATTGTGGTAGGGACTTGCATATGACCTAGGCCTTTACAGGTCAGGTTGGGTGGCGAACTGGGTGAGTGGAGGCAGGATTTTGGGAAGGCTAAAGAAGAAACTGAGCAATACAGAACATTAATTTGTAGGATCAGTCTGGAAGTGAATTACAGAGTACAGTGTAGAACTATTTAGTTCCTTTTAAAATCCCTAAGTTACATCCAGAAGTGACTTGCTAAATTTTCTGGTTCTTAAAAAAGTTTTTAGACAACACCACCAAACAGTGGTTTTTCAGTGGTTTTTCAGGAGTGTTTTACCTTATTTTGTTCTTCATGTGTTTTTATTTTGAGATGTGACTCAGCTGCCATATTTTGTGTTCTCTCTATCAAGGATGTAGATTGTACGCAGGAGTGATGTATATCATTACATTACAAGATTTATAATATTGGCCTAAAACTGATGAAGCTACTTTTAATATATCAAGTTGTACATCAACAGAACCTTTCTGGGGACAATTGAGGATTGTTTCACATAGGTTTTTGGTGGTGGCTCATCTGATCCTTTATGAGGATGGTACAGTCTGACATTGCATGAGCAATGGTTCTGGCCCTAAGCCCTTCCAGGCCCAGCCATTTGAGGAAGTATCAGTCCATCACAGTTTTGTTGGTGAAGAGGAGAATCACTTTGTAGCTGATGGCCCTTACCCGACTATGTAGGAGGGAAGGTCACACAGAAATATCAAATTAATAAATCATTTTGGATGGCACCAAAGAAGATTTGGCATAGTTTGTTTAAAACTGAAAATCATATAGACAAATGGGCAGTATCCTTGTCTGGCTATTTTATGTCATGTTAATTAAATATATTTAGCCCACATATAATAAGTTTCTTGGCACTGTAAAAGTAACACAACTGAGATACTACTCTGAATACAGATGTAATATAACTAGGAGGGTTTATTGCTTGACTAAGATGGATAGCTGACTCCTGAATTAGGATCTCCCACCTAGCCACCCAAGAACTATAGATATCCTGCTTATCCCACCCAATTATGGCATAGGGGAGTGCGCTGTGAGGCCCCCGGGGCATTAGGGCCTACATCTAACAGAGAATTCGCTGGCAGGGCTCAGCAATTTATCAGACAAGGAGAGGTGCCCATCACTGAGATGGTGACAGACACCACTCCTATACTGCATTAAGAATCAAGGTGACATTTGAAACTCTGAAACCAAAAAATCTGCAGCCTCTACATACATGCCAACATTTTGGAAGAGAAAAGTTTAAGATATAAAAAAAAAAAAAATGGGTGAATGAGTTTCTCTAATTGGCTTCCAGGAAATTGCAGACCCTAGACATTTAAAGTAAACCCAGTTTTAGCTTCAAATATTGGGAGTCTCCCACCTGAATCAGGCCTATAGGCATGTATGCCTGTAGCCAGCAATGAGCAGAGGTGGCAGTAGGGCAATTAGATAAATAGACGCAGGGGACCCACTCGCCAGGAGCTGTGTCCATGTGTGCCATGGAATGCCCAGTAATGTAGAGGACGAGGGCTTGCATGATGAGCAGTGAGCTGTGTGCTTTGTGGCAATGTGGGGGTGTAATGCTGTGCACCACATGGGGCAAGGCTTGCGCTGTGAAGGCCACACAGTATGCTGCCAGAAATAACGTGCACACGGAGTGTTGGGTGGTGGAGCGGACTGCATTGCTCAGTCCCGCTTCTTTATTTTATACAAGCGGTCTGCCATGACCTCGGAATGCACCCCTGTGCATCCAGGTTATGACACACCGCTATGACCACTAGACTGGTGTTCATTTACTACATCCCTCCCCAACTGGATCATACCTTACAGTCACACATTCAGCTCGCAAAGTCCCTCAGCTTCTGGCTGGGCAGCGGAAAATGTCTCAGGTGATATGGCCGGGGTGGCACCCCTTCCAGTTGTTCATTCCTTGCTGACGGCCCCAGCTGATCCCATCTCTTGGCCTGCCACCGGCACCATGGCCCTCGCTCACCTGAGGGGTAGGGCTACATCTCTCGATTTCCCACATGGACTTGTCCATCTCTGGTCCTTCCTCCAGCTCTTCTGTGATGTTCACTCTGCGGAACCACAAAATGTCCCTCGTCACTTTTTCATGTCCTCTGATGGTGGTTATCATGGTCCCTTGTACTTGGCTGACTGTCCAGACGCCAAGCTCATACAGCGTACAAAATTTCCAGCCCTGTTTGCAGTCTTTCAGAATCACTTTGTAACCAACCTGTAGGCATCAGGCTGCAGCCTCCCTCCTTTGACTTGCCTGCTCATTTCTTCTCCGCCGCCTGGATTGGGTGTGCTCGCATTGAAACGGGGGTGGTTGCCACCCGGGAGGTATAAGCAACACATCTCCCCTCATACCATTAAATATTAGCGTCCTCGGTGCTTGTCCCATGGTGCAATGTGGAGTTCTCCAATACTCTCGGAAAAACAGGTGGAGGCTCGTCTCCGGGTCATGCACCTCAAGGACGGCTACCCGTAGCATCTTGTTCAGAGTGCACATAAACCGCTCCACTTCCCATTAGCCTGGGGCGTGATGCACCGATGATGTATTCCATGGTCCCCCATCAATGATTGAAAGTCAGTTCCCTGAAATGGGGGTCCATTGTCTGTCTTTGTTTCTCCAGGCAGTACAAACATGGCAAAAACTTTTTCGAGCACAAGCGCTATGTTGGCATAAGCAGTGGAGCTGATGACCTCCACTAGAGGATTCTTGAAGTACAAGTCCTCCAATACCATGGTGTCACGTCCATCGGGAAAACTGCCGAAGTCGAGGCTGAGTTTAGACCATGGCTTGTCACAGGCCTCCTCTGTCTCAATGGGAGCCTGTGCTTCTGGGGCACTTGTGAGCTGGCATCCAGGACAGTGTCTTACTAGGGTTTCCACTACCAGCTCAAGATCTGGAAACCACACTTTTTCCCTCATGTGGGCCTTCATTATGGCTGTGCCTTGGTGGTCACCATGAGCAAGCTGAGTGACCTAGTGCTGCAGCCTTTTGGTGATTACCAGCCAATGTCCCCAGAATACCAGTCCTTCTTAGGTGGAGCTGAGCTCACTGCAAACTCTCAATAGTTTTCTAGTCTTTCCTGTCAGCCTCTGCCCACCTACTGGTTCCTTTCAATAAGTCTGTCCATGATCCCTTTCCCAGGGACTCTTTCACCCTCGTCAGCACCACATTGTCTCTAATGGCTTTAGGAATGTCGTCTAAACTCATGCTTTTTGGGCACCTGTTGCTTGCAATAGTACTGAGGTGTGCCACCGTGGCATGGTCATTGGCTTCATGGCAACCATTGTCTGCTGTTGTTGGGTGTCAAAACAGAAAGTCAATCAGATTTCTTGCTTCTGGTCTGTACACAACCTCTGCACAGTACGGCTGCAGTTGCACAGCCCATCGTTCTATCCTCGAAGGTGGGTGGGGAGCAGTACCTTTGAATAATGTTATGAGGGCTGATGGACAGTGACCACGGTGAACGGCCTCCCACACAACTGTAGGTGAAAGTGTTGACATGCCCACTTTATCGCCAGGGCTTCTCTTTCAATCTGTGCACATCTTTGTTCCGTCAGTGTGAGAGCCTGTGGGCATATGCGAGGAGTGCCCACTGCTCTGGGTCAGTCTCTTGGGTCAGCCTCTTGGGTCAGCATCGCACTTAAGCCCACTGGACTGGCATTGACGATTAACTCTGTCTTCCTTGTGTGGCCAAAGTAGGCCATTGTGGTGTCATCTAGAAGTGCTGATTTCAGAGTCTGGATCTCTTCTTCCTCTTGGGTGCCCCACTGCCACGGGGTGTAAGTGTTCATGAGTGTTGTCAGGGGGTTCAGATATGGTTGTCAAGTTGGGGATGAACCTACCACAGTAGGTGGCCATCCCTAGGAAGCTGCTCACCTCCGTCACGTTCCTAGGAGCTGGTGCCTGTTTAATTGCCAGAGATTTCCTCGGGTAAATGTTTATGCCCCTCTGGTTAAAGACATCTTCAAAGAATTCAATGGTCGACTTGAAGAAAGAACACTTTTGTCTATTGAGTGTGAGGGCATGCTCTGACAGCCGGAGTGTTGCTTTCAGGTGTTGACTGTGGTCTTCAGATGTGGCCAAATGGATCAGAATGTCGTCACTCTCATTCGTGACTTCGGGCAGTCCCGATAGCGTCTTCCTGATGGCATCTTGAAAAATGTTGGCTGCCGAGGATATTCCGAAACATAGGTGGTCATTCCAACCCTGGCGGTCGGTGTTAAACCAGCGGCCAAACCGCAAACAGGCTGGCGGGAAAAAAAATGGAATTCCAACCCTGGCGGAAACCGCCAACAGAGACCGCCACATTACCACACCGCCCGCCACGGCGGCACAAACAAACAGCGCGGCGATCACCGCCAACAGACAGGCGGGAGACAATGTACCGCCCACTGTATCACAACCTACCAATCCGCCACCTTTTCCGGGGCGGTAGCCCCGCCGATAAAAACACGGCGGAAACAGCCATTTCGAAGGGAAAACGCTCACCTCCATACAGCCCAAGAGGAATCAGGACAGCATGGAACCCGAACTCCACATACTCCCAGCGATAGTGTTCCTACTCCTCTACCAGGAGCACGAACGCCGGCGCAGAAGAGTACTGCACCTACGACACAGGGGAGGGGGGAGGAGAAAATATTACGGGTACACACATACGCGACACACCCACCCCCACCCTCACCCACTACAACACACACATCAATGCATAGCAACACATCAGAGTGACACCCCCCAAACCCCCCGGAAGAATGCAAATACAAAAGGAAATGATTCTAAACATTGGAATATATTGTATTACTGGCTTAAAAATATATATACACATCAAAAACTCTTATATACATAAATGTACAAGTCCGAGCATAGTAGCAGGCATTGTCCGTGGACTACTGGGCCCAAATCACATGGGCAAAGCCCACACAGGATACCTGACTCCAACGGAGAGAACACTGCAGGGGCATCAGATAGCAAAACTACAGGCACCTCAGGGGGAAGGGAAGGGGGGACACCTCAGCCAGATGAGTGGACGATGCCAGATCCACGAGGGGCCTCCATGGCCACTGTACCATCCTGGGGAGTGCAAAGCCACAGTCTCTCAAGTCCAGACAGTGGGTGGTTTGCCCACTGTACCATCCTGGGGAGTGCAAAGCCACAGTCTCTCAAGTCTCTACAGTGGGTTGGTTGCCCACTGTACCATCCTGGGGAGTGCAAAGCAACAGTCTCTCAAGTCTCTACAGTGGGTGGTTTGCCCACTGTATCATCCTGGGGAGTGCAAAGCCACAGTCTCTCAAGTCTCTACAGTGGGTGGGTTGCCCACTGTTCAATTCTGGGGAGTGCAAAGCCACGGTCTCACAAGTGGCTAACAGTCTCCACTGGTTCTGGAGGGGGACTGGTGCCCATCGTGCTTCGTGCAGCCCTGCCCGACACAGATGCGGGCCAGCCCCTGCCGCTCATGGGGCAGCAGTACTTGAGATGAAGGGCCCAGTTCAGCGGTACTTGAGATGAAGGGCCCAGTTCAGCGGTGCTTGAGACGGCGGTGCCCAGTGCAGCGGTGCTTGAGACGGCGGTGCCCAGTGCAGTGGTGCTTGAGACGAAGGGCCCAGTGCAGCGGTGCTTGAGACGGCGGTGCCCAGTGCAGCGGTGCTTGAGATGAAGGGCCCAGTTCAGCGATGCTTGAGACGGCGGTGCCCAGTGCAGCGGTGCTTGAGATGAGACGAAGGGCCCAGTGCAGCGGTGCTTGAGACGGCGGTGCCCAGTGCAGCGGTGCTTGAGATGAAGGGCCCAGCGCAGCGGTGCTTGATATGAAGGGCCCAGTTCAGCGGTGCTTGAGACGGCGGTGCCCAGTGCAGCGGAGCTTGAGACGGCGGTGCCCAGTGCAGCGGTACTTGAGAAGAAGGGCCCAGTTCAGCGGTGCTTGAGACGGCGGTGCCCAATTCAGCGGTGCTTGAGATGAAGGGCCCAGTCCAGCGGTGCTTGATATGAAGGGCCCAGTTCAGCAGTGATTGAGACGGCGGTGCCCAGTGCAGCGGTGCTTGAGACGGCGGTGCCCAGTGCAGCGGTGCTTGAGACGAAGGGCCCAGTGCAGCGGTGCTTGAGACGGCGGTGCCCAGTGCAGCGGTGCTTGAGACGAAGGGCCCAGTGCAGCGGTGCTTGAGACGGCGGTGCCCAGTGCAGCGGTGCTTGAGACGAAGGGCCCAGTTCAGCGGTACTTGAGATGAAGGGCCCAGTTCAGCGGTACTTGAGATTAAGGGCCCAGTTCAGCGGTGCTTGAGACGAAGGGCCCAGTGCAGCGGATCCGGCCATGGCGTGGAGGTCATTTGCCACCTGTCCTGTGGCTGGCGGGGCCTTCCTGCCCATCTGTCCTGTGGCTGGCGGGGCCCTCCTGGGCTGCAGTGCCGGGCCTGTTGGTGGCCTCCTGCCCACCTGGGATGGGGCTGGCGGGGCCCTCCTGGCCAGCTGGGCTGATGGCGGTGTTGTCGGGCGTGCTGCCCTTCCCAGCCTTCCCTGATCGCCTGTGGCCCTTCCCCACCTTGGGCGGTGTGCCAGCTGTCTCCACACTTCCTGCCGGAGCCATGGTAGGGGTTTTAGTCCCTGGTGTTTTCACCCTCTCGCGCCGGCCACTGCCTATTTTGGGATGTTTCTCCGGGGGTGGGCTGCCGGTGCCTTGGCTCCGTACTGAACTGGCTGCCCTGGAGGGTGGGGGACTCCACAGTCCATGGCAGACTGTCATGACAGGGCCCGGTTTTGTCGTGGCTGAGGTGCTGACTGTAGTCCTATGACATGGACGGGGTGGGGGAGTTGGTGGAAAGAGGTTAAGTTTGGACAGGAAAAGCTTTTTAGGAGCAGTGGGACGGGTAGGTGTAGTGGGTATGGGAGTGGAGGAAGAGGTTGTGGTTGTAGGAGTTGTAAGTCTGGTGTCTTTGGGTGCAGGTGCTTGGGCTGGAGGCTGTTGTGAGGTGGATGGCTGTTGGGTGGGTGGCTGCCTGCATTTGTGTATCTTGGAAGAGGGGGTCACAGACACACTGGGAGAGGACACAGGGGACGTGTAAATGGTAGTGGGGGTGGTGACTGCACGTGTGCGGGGGGTTCTGGTGTGTGTGCTGGTGATGGACGTAGTGGCTGAAGATGTTGTGCATGCAGGTGTGAGTGGAGACGTGACAGGGAGGGAGGAGGGAGACGAGGAGGAGGGGGACACAGTGGAGGCAGTGGGTGTTGGTATGTCTGTATGTGGATGTTGCTTGTGTGAATGCCTGTGTGATGTGTGGTGCTTATGTCTGGCTGAGCTTCCCTTGGGTGTTGAGGTGTGTGCAGGCTGGTCTGATGGTGTGTCTGGGATAGGCAGAGGTACAGGTGATAGGGTATGGGTGGAGGAAGTTGGAGGGGGGAGGCTAGAGACAGAGATAATGGCTGCCATCAGTGCTGAGGCCAGAGTGTTGAACGATCGCTGAAGGGCAGCCTGACCAGAATGAATGCCCTCCAGGTATGCATTACTCTGGTGCACCTCTCTTTCGACACCCTGGTTGGCATTCAAAATGGTATACTGCCCAACAGTGAGCGTCCTCAGGAGGTCAATGACCTCCTCACTGAGAGCAGCAGGGGTGACTGGGGCAGGGCCTGAGGTGCCTGGGGCGAAGGAGATGCCCACCTTCCTTCGTGAGCGGGCACGGGGCAAACGCTGAGGGGCTGCTGGGAGGGCGGTGCTGGTGTGGTGGGTGGCGGCTGTACCTGTTGTAGCGGGGGGCACAGATGTTGCCGCCACCACAAGGGAGCTCCCTTCAGAGGACGAGTCCGTGTCACTGATGTCTGCCCGAGTCCCCTCTGTGGAGCTCCCCTCGCCCTCTGTCCCACTGGTGAATTCGGAGTCCGTTGCATGGCCCTCCATGGCCATGCCTGGGATGCAGCTCCCTCGTGCTCCGATGCCACTTCTCCTCCGCCTGATGATGATAATGCACACATGAACAGGAAGACCACAAAAAAGGGAGGGGGGGAAATAAAGACATGTTGAGTGCATGCATCTGCGACACCGTTGGCGGACAGGACAGACACAGAAGCCCCCTGCACTACGCCGCACACTTGGGGTCCACTACTCAATCCGTGGGACATGGCCTACAAGCCTATGGACGACATCTGCACACATAGATGACACAGGGCCATGAATAGCTGTACTTGGCACCCTACAGAGGTGGGGGGCGGCGGCACAGGGCCATGCCTTACGGAGGGGCCTAGCCTACAGAAATCGCCCTGGCCTAGGGATACCCACAGCCCTCCTCCCCCACCCAGACACCTCCACTGCGCGCAAAGTCACCAGGATGAGAGTGTACTCACCCCCTTGTGTCTCCTGTGATGTCCTCACGCGCCCATCCAAATCAGGGTAGGCCACCGCCAGGATCCGGTACATCAGGGGGGTCAAAGTCCGACTGGCACCCCTTACACGTTGGGAGGCCATCCCCAGCTGAGCCTCCGCTGTCTTCCTGCTCCAGCGGCGGATGTCCTCCCATCTCTTCCGGCAGTGGGTGCCCCGTCTGTGGTGGATGTCCTTGGCGATGGCACGCCAAATATCGATCTTCTCGTGGGCGCTGACCTATGTGAAATGTACAGGGGGAGAAAAATAGTCATCACCTTCTGCATGCTCAATGTGAGTGGCCCCCCATCCCTACCCTTGCCATGTGGCACATGCTCTCATCCGTCGTTTGATGCATGCCTCCATCGCTCCCCTCCCCACCATCTTTCATCCACCCCACTCAAAACAGGCATTGCCCACAATGCATGGTCCCAGTGTACTTACCTGTTGGTCTGGAGGACCGTAGAGTAGCGCGTATTGGGGGAGGACCCCATCCACAAGTTTCTCCAATTCCTGAGCAGTGAAGGCAGGGGCCCTTTCCCCAGTCGCATGAGCCATTGTCTCTTCCAGACCGAGGTCACAGCAGCACTTGCAGTGTAGGTCCTCTCCTGTCGAAGATCAGGTATCGAGTGATTAAGCAGATAGAAAATGGCGGTCACGCCCGCAGCGGTGCGTACCGTGGCGGTGCGTACCGCGACCGCCGGCGCACATCGTCATTGGCTCCTGAGACCCATAGGGTTCAATGTTAACCAATGCTGCTTTGCGCTGCGGTCTTCGACCGCCTACCGCCACGGTGTGCCACGCCAGCGCATTTAATTCACATCCCATTGTCACACTTCACAGGTCAGGCAGCTGCCATTTCAGGGGCCCACATGGCTTAGTTTCTACTGCGTCACACATACCTAGGCCTTGCATCAACACTCATACAATCCATTCAATGCATTGGGAATCGTGTTATGTGCAAGCTGTGGTTAAGTACCTGTGGGTTGATTGACTCTGTGATCGCTGTTGTCCTTCATAGGCACCGTCCGCTGGGACATGCGAGGAGATGGAGGAATCTTCCCGTGTACAGACCGCTGGTGGACCTGTCGACAATGGAGGAAAGACATGTCATACTGACATACAGGCTTGACCGAGCCACTATTCATGAACTGTGTGCCCACCTGGAGCCAGACCTGATGTCACCAATCCGCCAACCCACAGGGATCCCCCCTCTAGTGCAGGTGCTGTCAGTACTCCATTTCTTTGCAAGTGGGTCATTTCAAACAACAGTGGCCATATCATCAGGGATGTCTCAGCCTATGTTTTCCAAGGTGTTGTCCAGAGTGTTGTCTGCCCTGCTGAAACACATGCGGAGCTACATCGTTTTCCCTGAGGTGGGGGATTTGCCTACAGTGAAGGGTGATTTCTATGCCCTTGGACATATCCCCAACATCATAGGTGCCATTGATGGGACACATGTGGCTTAGGTACCCCCCAGCAGGAGTGAACAGGTGTACAGAAACAGGAAGAGTTATCATTCGATGAATGTACAGATGGTGTGTTTGGCAGACCAGTCCATCTCCCGTGTTAATGCTAAGTTCCCTGGCTCAGTGCATGACGCCTACATCATGCGGAATAGCAGCATCCCTTACGTGATGGGTCAACTCCAGAGGCACCGTGTGTGGCTAATTGGTGACTCTGGTTACCCCAACCTGTCATGGCTACTGACCCCAGTGAGGAATCCCAGGACAAGGGCAGAGGAACGGTACAATGAGGCCCATGGGCGAACTAGGAGGGTGATCGAGAGAACCTTCGGCCTCCTGAAGGCCAGGTTCCGCTGCCTCCATATGACAGGTGGATCCCTATTGTACTCACCAAAGAAGGTGTGCCAGATCATCGTGGCCTGCTTTATGCTTCAGAACCTGGCTTTGCGACGCCAGGTGCCTTTTCTGGTGGAGGATGGTCCAGATGGTGGTGTTGTAGCAGCTGTGGAGCCTGTGGAGAGTGAAGACGAGGAAGCCGAAGAGGACGACATAGACAACAGGAACACAGTAATACAGCAGTATTTTCAATGACACACAGGTAAGAATACACACCGGCATTTTACATATACTTAAACACTACTACCTCTCTACTGTCTGACCTTTTCCACCAGTGTATGGTAACTGAGTTGTGACTTTCCCTTCCGATTTCAGAGATGTGGGCCCCACTGCGTGACATCTGCTTTGTTTCCACATGGACTACAGCTGTGTGACAGTGGTATGTTGGCATCACAATGTAAATAAGCATTTTGGCACGGTAATGTCTAATACATTTGTACAAAATCACAGCCAGACTCCTGAATGTTTTGTGCAATAACTGTGTTTATTACAGTGCTCTATATTGGTGGGTGGTTGCAAATCGGTGAGGGGTGATGGTGGAGGATTGTCCATGGCAGAGTCCAGACTATTTGTATCACAGGTGCATTGTCCAAATGCCTGTGGAAAGTGGAGCAGGGGCAGTTTAAGGATGAACAGGGTGACAATGTGGGACAGTGGGATGACAATCAGGGAGGTATCCTTTCCTGGCTGGGGTCTTGGCATCTTACTCTGTCTTCTTCCTGGATCTCAGGGCCTGCTTGCGGGGTGGTTCTCCTTCTGCAGGGGGTGGGGTGCTGGTGGCCTGTTGGTCCTGTGGCGGGGCCTCCTGTCCACTAGCGCCGGAAGAGGTGGTAGGCAGTTCTTGGTCCATGCTAGTGTCAGGGGCCCTTTGTGGTGCCACAGTGTCCCGCAATGTGGTGACTACCTGATTCAGAGCCCCTACAATGGTGCCCAGGGCGGAACTGATGTTTCGTAGTTCCTCCCTGAACCCCAAATACTGTTCCTCCTGCAGGAGCTGGATCTCCTGAAACCTGGCCAGTACCGTCACCATCGTCTCCTGGGAATGATGGAAGGCTCCCATGATGGAGGAGAGGGCCTTGTGGAGAGTGGGTTCCCTGGGCCTGTCCCCCCCCTGTCGCACAGCAGCCCTCCCAGTTCCCCTGTTTCCCTGGGCCTCTGTCCCCTGGACCGTGTGCCCACTACCACTGCCCCCAGGTCCCTGTTGGTGTTGGGGTGGTGGGTTAACCTGGGTGCCCTGTAGTGGTGGACACACCGCGGATTGACGTGTCCTGGGGACAGAGGTATGGGCCCGCTGGGTGGGTGCTGTGCTGGTGTTCCCAGAGGGGGGAAGGTCTGCTGTGGCCTGTAGCTGTCTGAGGGGAACCGACTGTCCTGAGGTCCCCGATGGGCCGGGCTGGTCATCTAGATCCAGGCCGACAGAGGTGCTGTCATCACTGTGGGCCTCTTCTGGGGGTGGAGTGGACATTTGTGGACCCTCCTGCGCGGTGACGTGGCGTTCGGGTCCTGCAGGGGTATAAAAGTATGGTCAATGCATCTGTGTGTGCCATAGCGTGCAATGGGTAGGTGCCCGTGTACCCCAGTGCTGGCATTCCCGTGTGGGGGCTTTTGTGACGGTGGTTTGAGGGGGGATGGGTATGGTCAGTGGGCATGCTTTGGTGATAGGTGTCCATGCTTTGTGGTCGCATGCAGGGCTTGGGGTTGGGATGGGTGGGTTGTGATGGTGAGACATTTGCAAGGAGTAGGTGTGATGGGGGTGAGGGTGGGGGTATGAGTTGGCATGCTGGTGGGGTAGGGGGGATGAAGTAGTGAAGATGAGACTTACCAGAGTCCATTCCTCCAGATACTCCTGCGAGGCCCTCAGGATGCAGGATCGCCAAAACCTGCTCCTCCCATGTTGTAAATTCTGGGGGAGGAGGTGGGGGTCCGCCGGCAGTCCGCTGACCCACGATGTTGTGCCTAGATACCATTGAACGCACCTTCCCCCGTAGTTCGTTCCACCGCTTCCTGATGTCGTCCCTATTTCTTGGGTGCTGTCCCACAGCGTTGACCCTGTCGACTATTCTGCTCCATAGCTCCATCTTCCTGGCAATGGTGGTGTGCTGCACCTGTGTCCCGAAGAGCTGTGGCTCTACCCGTACAATTTCCTCCACCATGACCCTGAGTTCATCCTCAGAAAACCTGGGGTGTCTTTGCGGTGCCATGTGGTGGTGTGGGTGATGTGTGGGGTGGATTGTGTGGTGCTAAGTGTGGTGATGTGTATTGGTGTGTTGTGTGAAGTGCGTGGTAATATTGCTGGGTGAAAGTAAAATGCGCGTCTGGGTGCTCGGATCTCTATTTCTCTGTGCGTGGTCCCGATTCTGTTGGAGTGGAGGTTTGTGGGTGATGTGGGTGTGTGTTTTATATTGTATTGGGTGTGTGGGAGTGGTGTGTGTATGTGTATCAGGTGTGTGTATTTTGAATTGTCCAATGTGGCTGTGTGTACCGCCAATAGAATATTGCAGTTGAAAGATTCGTGGATTCGTGTGTCGTGATAGTGTGGGCGTATTTCTGTTGGCGTGACGGTGGAGGTTTGGTCATCGCCAGTTTCTCGCTGCCCTTTAGTGTGGCGGACTTTTGTGGATGTCTGTATTTTGGCGGTTTGCCTGTTGTGGGTCAGAATGACCGTGGCGGTTTACTGCGGCCGCGGCGGTATGTTGGCGGTCTTCTGACAGCGGTAAGCGGCTTTTACCGCCAAGGTTGGAATGACCACCTGAGTCTTTTGTACTGTCCTAGACCAAGGTGTGTGGAAAATGCTGTTATGTAGCGGCTTTCTTCCTCCAGCTCCAGCTGGTGATAGCCTGCATTAAGCTCAAGTTTGGAAAACCATTTCGACCCATTCAAGTCAACGATGATATCATGAATGGTCACGCGATGTGCCTCTCGTGCTTGAAGGAAGCATTGGGGAGTCTCATATGAATGCAGAGTCTTATCTTTCCCAGCTGTTTCAGTTTCCCAGTTATCACCAGGGGTGATAGCCATGGTAGGGGCCCTGTCACCCTTTCGATTAGCCCAAGCTTTTCCAGTTTTTGTAGTTCCTGATCCACCAGTGGGCAAAGATGAAATGGGATCCAGCGGTGTCTGAGAGGGACAGGCTTCACTGCTTTGTCTATGTGAAGATGGATTTGAGGGGCCTTCACCCATCCCAGGCCAGTGGTTAGCTCGGGAAATCAATTTAGCAGATCGTCAACTTGGATGTCCTGCACACACCGTGAAAATGAAACCAGCTCCAGGTCTTCAGCAGAGTGACTGCTGAGCAAGATGTCTGCTTCACGGGCTATGACATGAAAGGTGGCGTGGACTTCCGAGGAGCCCACCTTGATTGCTACGGACATTTTTCCTTTCAGCAATAGGAGAGAGTTGCTCCCATACATGAAGATTCTGTTTTTAGAGGTCAGCAATGGCAGATGAGGCCTAAGGCATCGGTATTGCTGAATGCCCATCACATTGACTGAGGCCCCAGTCTATGAGTGCCATCACGGTGGATCCCTCAATGTCAATCTTGCAGGTCGGCTGGGGAATTTTGTGTTCCTTTAGGTTTTCATTGAATGATATTAAGAATGCCTCTTCCTTCTTGTCCTCTTCAGAGGTGTATTCGATCCAGCCCCAGCAGGCCTGGGTCACTATGTTGTGTGGTCTTTGCTCTGCTATTGCCAGTTGCTTAATCACCTTGGGCCACTCTCATTAACCCCTTGATCCTCTGCCTCTATAGACTCCCCTGCATACATCGTGAAGTGATTTTGACACCTACAATTACAGCATGCCTCCTATGCGCTGGGCACTCCTTCGGGTAGTGTTCTTCCATGCCGCAGTAGTCATATCATCCACCCCGCTTCACCACGGAGAGGGGCCGGTTATTACTTCTCAGCTTTTGGGTCTTCACCAGATCAGCCTGTTTTACTTTTATGGCCCATTGTTTTTCAGCAGCTTGTGTGTTGGTGAGGTCCATCTTATCCTCCCTAGCCGCCGACAGGTCGTGCGACCGCACCATAATGATGATGTCTTCCAGGGTGATGTTGGGTTGTCTCAGTATGAGGACCCTTAGGATTTTACTTCTGCACCCAGGTGTTGTGTAGCCATTTTAGTTATAGTTTTATGTATGTTATTTTAGCATCTAGGCCTGCAGCTGTGCACTTTGACCTAGACATGTTTTATTTTAGATTCGTTATATTATTTTAACAGTAGCCACATTTGCGGTCTTGTTTTATTTTCTCAATTTAGCTGTTCTTTGCCTAGGGCAGCACTGCATTCTTAAACAAGACATTTCTTTCACTCTTTGCTTTTCTCAAGGCTTCAGTAAGATAGGTTGCCAGCAAAAGTGGTACGCTTGGTCTCCAATGTTCACAGGAACATACACACTCTTACTTGGGGATCCTTTCTTGTACGTTAGAGGGCGATTCCAGCCAGATGACCATGACTGTATGCTGATTGCTGATTGCTGATTGCTTTGCTGCAGCTGCTAATGTAAATACAGGCCTGTTGCTCAGGTATGAGGGATGATGTCTTCCCAGGGGAAACCTGAAGGGCAGAATTAGAGCTTAACATGCTGTGCTCTAACATAGCTCAGGTAGGAACTATCCTTAACAACCTTTGTGACAATATGGTAGTGTTATATTTATGTTTTACCCTCCTTGTCACAATCTTAATCTTATTGTGCTTCATCGTCCTAGTTATTGCAATGGATGCCTTATTATCTAAGATGCAGTTACTTAAATAAAACCCTTATTGAGCAATACTCTGCCTCTGATTGCCCTTGCATATGTGAGACTCATGTAACTGAGAGAAACAGATGAGATCTGAGTGACCACGATTCCCCTGAGGAGTCATTTATGTCATGCGCCTGGTTGCCCCAATCATCCTTGCTCTTGGGTAGAGATGAGTCACTGCTAGTTAGGCGTAGCAAAACCCGGTTAGGCTGACAGGTGTCACATGGTGCGGGATCAGACTTTGTCCCCCGCAGTGCAGGTGATTCTGCTAACCAAATCCAGTAGTCTCATTAGGATAATGAGAACCTATGCGACACCTGAATGATCTGGGCACAAATGTCCTTGGGTTGGTTGTCTACTGTGCAGGTGCTCACAAGTTCTCAAAGTCGTGCGTAGAACTGGTCGGTTGACTCCGCGTCCCTTTGGCGTGCTTTTTGGAGCTTGAAGCGCTCAAAGTCAGGGTTAGGTTGCAACTCAAAATGCGCATTGAGGGCATACACCTCTACATTGTAGTCATCCATGGCCCCTGTGTCAGGCAGGTGCTTGAACAGTTTGAAGATCTCATCGCTCCCAAAATAGAGTAGCAGCGAACATTTCACAGCTCCTTCGCACTCCCTGGTGGCTATAAAGTAATTCTCCAGTCTGCCAATCCAAACCTTTGACCGTGGCGAGGCAGTTGCAGGGTACCACCAGTTCACTAAACGGTGGCAGGGCGCCACCATGTTGTGCTGTGGCTGGGCTTGGGTGGGGCCAACCACCGGTGCCTGGTCGTCCGCCATTGGACCAGTGGGGTCACCATCTAATGTGGCTAGCTGGGTGTTGGCCAGTAGGTGCGTTCTACCTGTGAGGCATCCACTGTCTCCGTGATTTCAGTTCTTTATTCTCTTCTGTTCACTTTTTTTTAAGCTATCAGTCACTGGTGTGCACTGCTCTGCCACTGTGCACTCAGTCTGGCCTGTAAGTTGAGGCAGGTTATAGTCAGCAGCCTCCTGTCTCTGTTGGTTCTCTTTCCCCTTCTTTTTTTTTCTTTTACACTCTCTTGATGAGCCATGCTGCCATGTCGAATCAGGGTAGCCTCCCCAATGTGCTCATGAGTTGACTTCCCACCCTTGTTGCCAGTGTAATGCTGTGCACCGCATGGGGCAAAGCTCGTGCTGTGAAGGCTGCATGGTATGCTGCTGGCAATAACACGTGCACACGCAGTATTGGGTGGTGGCGTAGACTGACTTGCTGAGCCCTGCCTCTTTATTTTATACACAGGGTCTGCCATGACCTCAGAAGCACTCCTGCGCAAACCTGTGTTTGTTTACTAGAGGGGGGGTACCATTGACTTCCTCCGTGTGCAAATGAGAGATGCACTCTGTTTCCCTCTCCTCCTCCTCACAGTTGCCTGGAGACACGGGGGTTGAACATGTAACTAAGCAAATGCCTGGGTCTGTATGCAGGAGGAGATAGATTACCAAAAGGGTTATTGGACAGCCAGAACGCCCTTTAAATCCTGAAAGTGCATGGCTCATACTCCTGCTTTCTTGACTGGCTCTTCTACACTGTATGCTTCAGAAATTGCAGGCTCTTATTGCGAACATACTGTGGACAGCAAAGGGTATCCTGTTGTACAGTAAAAGCTCTGCAGTACGTGTCTCTTTTATTACGAGCACTCAAAAATGGAAGGTAAAGTATGATCACTCATTGCATTGAGGTACTGGTGGTTGTACATCTTGAACTTGTCAGTGTCAGGAATTGAGGGGCCAAATATCCACATTTGACTATGGGACAAATGCTAAGGCCTGGACAGATTCTGTATGTGGTAAACTTAAGCCCGACACAAAATATGGACAAAGGTAAAAACAAAACCACAAGAAATCGTGCAGAGAGTAACGGAAACACTGGGGCATGCTAATGCAGACTAAATGGCAGCTGTGTTGTCTGTGACCTTCCCTTCTAATAGGGTGGACAGGTCCAACACTATCTTACAAACTACATTAGATCTTAGGACTGCTCTACAACATAAAATAGATGCTATAGCAGTAGATGTGATTTACTACATGCCAACCACAGGAAGCTCTCCAACAGGGTGCCACAATTAATCTATAACTCAGACAATGAGGCCAGTAACTTTAGCAGTGAATATAACTTTTCAAGTAGATATACAAGTAACAAAGATCATTTTATATTTCTTAGTTCTTTATATATATATATATATATATATATATATATATATATATATATATATATATATATATATATATATAACTATACATAAATAAATATATATATTTTTATTTGTTTTCACTGAAAAAGCAAAGATTACAAGAATGTTATAGTTAGGTACACATTTCACACGCACAAAACCATAGAAAATCAGCAGTTTAGTTACTTGAGCTAACTATAACTCACGCCACCGCAATGCACTGCTTATGACCTCACATATTACATCACCCATGACATGGTCAATGACATCACTGATGACATCTCAAATGACATCACTGATGACATCATCCAGTGAGTGTGTTTTATAAAATGTTCTTAGACTTAAAGATATATACTAAACTACTGAATAAGTTAAATTACTATTCTTTCTGTACTACTAATGAGTGATACTATTTCTAACACATATATAAGCATTTGGGGAATCAAATTGACACCTTATCAAAAGCCAGGTTATCCTGAACCTCTGCTAGCTGGGTACAACGATCACCCAAAACTGAGCAAGTTGTGGTGAAGATATAATCAGTGCTAAGAGGGGGCACAAAGCTGATTCATGTCACCAGGGGGCTAAATCAACTGTAACCTATATTCCAGCCCTACAGGATTTGGGTTGGTTAGCTGGTACAGTAAACACAGAGAGCAACATTCACTGACTTAACAAGAACCACAAATCAACTCCTAAAGATACCATATGGTTGTGCTCTTGGAATATAAATGGAATGGAACACAAAACTATGGATCTGCAGCTGCTGCTATATTTGCAGGTCTTTAACTTTATCCTCCTGCAAGAGACCTGGTTAGACCAATTATTTAGTTTACAAGGTTTTAAGTTATATCATTAGCCAGTTTCTAAAAGTGCTAAATGTGGCCTCCGCTATAAACAACAAAATTATGAAATGTAAAACTATTCATCCCGGAAAGGCTGCTGGTTGTGGCAAAGTCTCTTTTGCAGGACATTCAAGAGACAGGACAGGATGCAATAGCAGGCTGGGAAAGCTTTACAGAGACATTAGGGGCAGCACATTCTGTAGAAGCAAAGTTGCAACCATGAGCTTTAGAAGAACCCCGACACGGAAGGCTCTCTATTTTACAGAACATGCAAATCAGGATCCTGAAGAAAGCAATAAATAAATTATTGTGTAAGCTTCGTCGACAAGACAAGCACGTCTTTCAGCAAAGGGAGGAGGTGGCACCAGTGGCACCAGCGGCAGCATTACAATCGGGCAGGAGCCCTTTAAACTCCTTTCTCGCGCTCCCGCTCGGCGGGAAGCGCGTCTTTCAGCAAAGGGAGGAGGCGGCACCAGTGGCACCAGCGGCAGCATTACAATCGGGCAGGAGCCCTTTAAATTCCTTTCTCGCGCTCCCGCTCGGCGGGAAGCGTGTCTTTCAGCAAAGGGAGGAGGCGGCACCAGTGGCACCAGCGGCAGCGTTACAATCGGGCATGAGCCCTTTAAATTCCTTTCTCGCGCTCGCGCTCCCGCTCGCGGGCGGCGCGCGGGTGGAGCGCGGGCGGCCCCCGGGCCAAGGGCAGGCCCCTCCTGCGCCAGTCAGCGGCCGGCAGAGGCGGGGCTGGGCCACCCCCCTGAGATCTTCTCCGCGACCCCAGGATCTGGTATTCATATCTCCAAAACAGGTACTGTGTCTCTCTCCCTTGCCCTCCGTGACTATACTTCTGTAGCCTGCTTCTCACCTCGCTTGTTTCCATCTTAAAAAAAAAAAAAAAAAGCAGCAGTCTGTTATTCCATCTCTTAAGTGTACTTTCCCTTAGTAAATAATTATCGCAGAACTTTTGTCCTCAAGGCAGCCAGTAATAATGGGGAAAAGGAAACAACCCAGTGTAAATGACATTCCATTTAAAAAAAGCCACACGTCAATCCTGAAATTCATCTCTGGAGCAATGGGAGAAATCGACAAACAGATCACCAATGTTGAGGGGAAAATACTCTCCCAGAATAAGTCATTAGTAATCCCTAACTCTCCCCCTTTAACAATAATCCCTGAACATCCGGCAAACCTTTCTGGAAGTGAAACCCTGTCTAAAATTACTAATGGCTGTATCCAAGATATAATTGACACAACCCCAGATGGTGATGACCATCCTCCCTCACCAATACGTACGAGGAAACCCCAACCAGCAAGGAAGGATGTCCTATTCAAACAAGAGCCGCCTGTAAACGCTAGACATGGCTCTTCGAAAGTACAATCCAATGTATGTATCCAAAATGCTCAAACCTGCCCCCAAAATCAAAAACCTGACCATAAGAATAAACCTCATGTAGTGAAAGGGAAAACTAATACCGCAGAGACACTGACTGCTCTAGGAGAATTAGTTAGTACACGTTTGGATCAAGTAATGGAACGTCTAACTCAATTGGAGGGGAAAATGGATTATCTACTTTAAAACACTGAAACCACAATTATAAACCCCTCATCCCCAATTGCACAACAGCTTTGTTATTCCGATTCCAACGTTAGGCCTCCTTTAACGCATCAGGCCCAACCACCCACTTCACAGATTACCCAAAGACAAGTCGATCCCTGTGCCTCACCTGAAAGAACTGGCAATGCCCAACCCCACAAAATACCGCCAAAAAGAAGGGAACAGATATTCACTCCTAAAGCTTACCAGGGTGCCCCATTAACCGAGAGAGATATACTTGACCTCCCACCTGCGGTAACCCCTTACGTGGCAGTTCTTGCCAATGTCCCCATTTTATCTGGAGCAGGGGGGGAATCATGGGCAGCTCCGAGGAACAAGGCCCTGCACTGGATTGCAACTCACCTGAAACCTGGCCTGACAAACAAACTTTTTGAAGACGTCAAGATGGTCAGAAGGGTAAAATGGGTGGGTAGAAACCGTAAAATATTCAAGGGTGATTGTGTAGTTCTTTCATTTAAAACCCCTACGTTGGTCAAAGATATCTTAAGAAACTTAAGCCCACGTCAGATTACCGACCATGGTGTTGCCCTGCTTCCTCTGGGTTTCTTTTATACGAGCACCAAAAACTATGATGGACCTGGCCTTTGTCTTGAGGATCATAGAACCAGGCCTGAGTCACAATATACGATTTCTACCGCGAACAGATTTGGGGGCTCAGTATGGAGGATACTGATTGACTATTATCCAACAAAGAACCTTGTAGACTCAAGCACCTTACAGAAATATCGGACCACGCCCATCTGGTTGTAGATAATTCAGTAGCAGACAATGGAGAAGAACGATCGAACATGGAACCCTCTTCTAGGCAATCTGTCAATGATGAATCCTTATCAAGAGCCCTGCCAAAAACATCTTTTACCTGTGCCCTGACTCCTTTGGTATGCACAGAAACCATTACTACCTCAGGGAAAACTCAGATAATTGACAAGTCTTCTGTTGATCAGGCTAGAACAATGCACAAAGACCATCTTTCTTTCTTATTCTGGAATGTGGCTGGCCTCCGATCTAAGGTGGAGAACGAGGTCTGGCTAGAATACATTCAGTATTTTCCATGGGTATGTCTCCAAGAGACCTGGTCTGTGAATCCGATTCATATAAATGGCTACAGGACACTACATACTCCTGCCGTTCCTTCGGCACGGGGCAGGGCTAAGGGTGGCTTGTGCACCTTTATATCCAACAAGTGTGATATAATCAGGGACATTGCTCTAAGATCTAATATGTTCTACCAAGTGATTTCATGTCATTTAAAAAATATTGCACAATTGGTGGTCATTAATTTCTATAACAATGTACCTTTTCAAGATCTTCGATTAATACTTAACCTCCTCCAGGATGACATAGACCGAGTATGTGACTCCTCAAATAAACAATCTTATATTGTGTGGGGAGGTGATTTTAACATATACCTGTGTCCCAGCTCAACTAAGGGCTACTGTCCCCACGCCCCTGATGGCGAAAACGATTTATTACATTTCATACACAACAACTCAGGCAACTCGTTGAATGAAGTGCTATTTAGCCTCGACCTCATCCTATGCAACTCCCTCACTCAGGGTAGGCCACAACTGAAACCCACCTTCAACAGTAGGCAAGCCAACACGATAATCGATTTTATTCTATTTTCCAACAATCTCTTTCCTTATGTACTTGATTATAGCATTCAAGACACCATATTCAGCGACCATAACCCTCAAATCTTAGGCCTTACAATTCCCCAACGCGCCTTTATACACAGGGACACGGAAGAGATAGTAGGAAATATTGAATTAGGAGCAAGAAATGGTTACACCATCCGGTGGGTAGATATTGAACCTACAGGTTTTATGAACCAACTAGTGACCAATCATGTTAACGAATGTAATACTTGCCTTGCAGACAACACGTGTCCACGAGACCGTATTGAGGCCTTCATGGTAATTACGGCTGGTATAAAACAGTCTCTTAAAGCAACTTTTAATAAACCAAAGCGAAAGAAGGCAAAGGCTGGTTTAACGCCGAATGCACACAAGCCCGTAAGAACTTAAAAAGTTATCTACATTCACAAAACCCAGATAAACGCCAACTAAGTTTAAAGAGGAAGGAGTATAAAAATGCAATAAAGAAAAAAAAAAAGAACTTAAAAAATGAGGCATGGCAATCCCTCTATGATGCGAGCACCCGGAACGATAATGTAAAATTCTGGAAAATTGTGAACTCTCCGCTCCTATGTGATGAAGAAAAACCCAAAATTTAAATTGCCATCACGGAAGAAGTGTGGGTTGCCTTCTTTTCCGCTATCTACTCCTCAGAAAACTTGGCACTAGAAATAAATCACCCTAAACTAGACTCCTATGACCCCATCTTACCATTTACTTTAAATGAGGTCACTGACGCTATAAACGCAAGTAAAAGCCGAAAAGCCCCAGGCCCAGATGGAGTTCCAGTTGATATCTATAAATCTAATACCTCTCTTTGGGGTCCAGTATTGATGCAGGTGCTACGTGCCTGTTGTTCAACTACTTTCATCTCGACCTGGGCAGAGTCAATAATTATTCCAATCTACAAAAAGGGAGATCGCCATAATCCCGCATGTTACCGTCCTATTTCACTGCTTGACACACTTGCAAAGATTGCGGGACGCATCATCCTAAACAGACTACAAGATTGGATGGAGGAAAATCATATCCTCTCTGATCTACAATACGGGTTCAGAGCTGGCATAGGGACAACGGAACAGGCTCTTAATTTAGAGATCATACTTGGTAAATATACAAGGGCCAAGCCCGGAGCGTTATACCTTGCATTTGTCGATTTAACTTCCGCATTCGATTGTGTGGTGCATTCAGAATTGTGACCCATTTTGCTGGACTTGGGGGTCGATACCACCATAGTTCATTTTATTAGGGAATTGTATGCTGGTACAAATGCTAAGGTTCGCTATGGGCGTCAAGGGGAATGTACTTCATCTTTCCCCATCGAACGAGAGGTGCGTCAAGGATGCGTGTTAGCTCCCCTATTGTTCGCTTTGTATATTAACAGCTTAGAGGGGACCCTTTCTGATGCCTGTAGTGATCTTCCACAAGTAGGCTTTCGGAAAATTCCGGCCCTCTTGTATGCGGATGATGCCGTTTTGATGGCCCGCACCCCAGTTGCTCTGCAAAGATTAGTTACAACCTTTGATAACTGCATGGACGTTTTGGGCCTTTTTCGATGACATATCCTAGATGCAGCACAAAAAATTGCCATATAGCTTTAAAAGGTGTAAAACTAGTCAACACAGGGACATTTCCATACCTAGGTATCATGTTCGATGATAAAGGTACATGGGTACAAGCCAAAAAAGCGATAAAATTGTTATTTGCGAAAACCGTTATGGCGGTTAAAAACTTCTCTAAAAGGGTGGGGAGAGTAATTCCCAAAGACATGATGACTCTTTACAATGCGAAATGTGTCTCAGTAGCACTGTACGGGGCCGGATTTTGGGGATATCGAGACTGCACTACTTTACAGCTGACAGAAAACGCTCTCCTAGAAAACAGTCCTAAGTGTCCCGCAATCAACATCAACAGTACAGGGAGTGCAGAATTATTAGGCAAATGAGTATTTTGACCACATCATCCTCTTTATGCATGTTGTCTTACTCCAAGCTGTATAGGCTCGAAAGCCTACTACCAATTAAGCATATTAGGTGATGTGCATCTCTGTAATGAGAAGGGGTGTGGTCTAATGACATCAACACCCTATATCAGGTGTGCATAATTATTAGGCAACTTCCTTTCCTTTGGCAAAATGGGTCAAAAGAAGGACTTGACAGGCTCAGAAAAGTCAAAAATAGTGAGATATCTTGCAGAGGGATGCAGCACTCTTAAAATTGCAAAGCTTCTGAAGCGTGATCATCGAACAATCAAGCGTTTCATTCAAAATAGTCAACAGGGTCGCAAGAAGCGTGTGGAAAAACCAAGGCGCAAAATAACTGCCCATGAACTGAGAAAAGTCAAGCGTGCAGCTGCCACGATGCCACTTGCCACCAGTTTGGCCATATTTCAGAGCTGCAACATCACTGGAGTGCCCAAAAGCACAAGGTGTGCAATACTCAGAGACATGGCCAAGGTAAGAAAGGCTGAAAGACGACCACCACTGAACAAGACACACAAGCTGAAACGTCAAGACTGGGCCAATAAATATGTCAAGACTGATTTTTCTAAGGTTTTATGGACTGATGAAATGAGAGTGAGTCTTGATGGGCCAGATGGATGGGCCCGTGGCTGGATTGGTAAAGGGCAGAGAGCTCCAGTCCGACTCAGACGCCAGCAAGGTGGAGGTGGAGTACTGGTTTGGGCTGGTATCATCAAAGATGAGCTTGTGGGGCCTTTTCGGGTTGAGGATGGAGTCAAGCTCAACTCCCAGTCCTACTGCCAGTTCCTGGAAGACACCTTCTTCAAGCAGTGGTACAGGAAGAAGTCTGCATCCTTCAAGAAAAACATGATTTTCATGCAGGACAATGCTCCATCACACGCGTCCAAGTACTCCACAGCGTGGCTGGCAAGAAAGGGTATAAAAGAAGGAAATCTAATGACATGGCCTCCTTGTTCACCTGATCTGAACCCCATTGAGAACCTGTGGTCCATCATCAAATGTGAGATTTACAAGGAGGGAAAACAGTACACCTCTCTGAACAGTGTCTGGGAGGCTGTGGTTGCTGCTGCACGCAATGGTGAACAGATCAAAACACTGACAGAATCCATGGATGGCAGGCTTTTGAGTGTCCTTGCAAAGAAAGGTGGCTATATTGGTCACTGATTTGTTTTTGTTTTTGAATGTCAGAAATGTATATTTGTGAATGTTGAGATGTTATATTGGTTTCACTGGTAATAATAAATAATTGAAATGGGTATATATTTTTTTTTGTTAAGTTGCCTAATAATTATGCACAGTAATAGTCACCTGCACACACAGATATCCCCCTAACATAGCTAAAACTAAAAACAAACTAAAAACTACTTCCAAAAATATTCAGCTTTGATATTAATGAGTTTTTTGGGTTCATTGAGAACATGGTTGTTGTTCAATAATAAAATTAATCCTCAAAAATACAACTTGCCTAATAATTCTGCACTCCCTGTAGTATGCCATACAGAAATGGGAGTAACATACCTTACAGATCTCATTTGTGTTCAACCAATCCTACTTTGGCATAAAGTATGGACTTCAGATCCTGCGAGGTTGAACAGGACTATTTTAGTAGATGCCTTAGCACTTACTTACTCATCCAAAATTCCATGGCTAAATTATATAAAGCACTTTCTTATTAAATTAGGCCACCCTGAGCTGTTTTTTACCCCAGATGAATTGAAAACAATTTCCAGGAAGGACCTGAAAAATACCTGCCTCATCCATCTGTCTGAATTGAGATGGGACGTGGAGGCAAACAAATATAGTGTCAGGAGAAACCATATGATACAACAAACGAATGGCATGGAACCATACTTATGCAAAGTCACGAACCCAAGACATCGGTTTGTCCTTACGCGTTTGAGACTAGAGTCCTTTCACCGCCTCGTTAGTTTCCCCCTGATTAATGATTGGTCTCCACAATTGGAAAAATGTCCCTGTGATAATGTCTCTGATCAAAATACAATGCACACACTTTTCTTTTGCAAATATTATTCAACATTTAGGAAAACGTTTGTGATACCACTTTTAAAATTAATGCATTTTAAACAATGTCGTCCAGCTTTCTTGTATCTTTTATCTCTTCCATCTATCATGGTTTGTAATGGATTAGCCTTGTTCCTGTGCTCAGTGATCAAGGCCAGAAAATGTCTTGAGGCAAATGGGTGAGATTTCCAAGTACTATATTCGAGGCCTTTTTTATTATTCCTCTTAATTAAACTGTTCATTAACTTTTTTAAATTTTACATTTTTAAATTTTACCTGTTTATATTCATATTCATATTTATATGTATTTTACTCTTTACATCCCTTCTCCTGCTGAAAATTGTTTTTTATGTAAAATGACTTTTATGATTGCTAAAAACAATCGTATAAAGTTTCTTTGATGATGATGACAAGAACGTTAATGCTCAGAGCTGAGGTAACTAAAACCAGCACAAAAAAGCCAACTTGACACTTAAAAAGAAAGTCAGAGGAGAGGTTATGGGCCAGGCTCCTTCATGATATAAACAGCAACAACAGCATGTGGTTCTGGCACACGATTAACACATTAAAAAAAAACTACAGTTAATGGAATAAGCTTGCATCTAACTGAAGGGGCCTGGGGAGCTACCGGCAGGATCACTTTAACAACAATTCCTATAGTAATGCAAATGCACAAATCACATTAGGATCAACTGAGGAAGAGAGAAGCTTCACAACATGCAACAAATAGGTAACTTCAACAATCACACCCACTGCTAGTCAAATTTCTAAGAGGATAGCTAAAGTTAGAAGAGAGGGAGCACCAGGTCCGGAATGGGATTCCTCTGGTGCTATTTAAATTAGATTGTGATTATTGGGCAGAAGCACTGAAAATGGTCTTTAAACAAATCTTGCATACAGAGACAATTCCATCCTCCTGGATGGGGTCGATCATTTCCCCAATCCATAGAAAGGGAGTCAAGAACACAGTCAAGAATTACTAATTCTGATTCAGAACACCAAAATGTAAACAGCTTCAAAAGTGCCAAACGAAAAAATCCCTTTTGTTAGCAGTCTGGAAACTCAGATTTCTATGGTTAATTATACTGCCTTTGCTGCATCATACCAAACAACAATCCCCACCAACTGCCTCAAAATTACCTTAGTCTGCATTTTCTGTCACATTGTTTCTATATGTGTAGTTTGGAATAATTCATAAAGGAAAACATTTTCAAGATGTACACTCCTTTTTGGATAGCAAGTGTCCAACATGTTTGTTTTTAAAATGGCTATACTCTCTGGCTCAAACTTGGCAACATATTGAATTTCTGGAAACAACTTCAAAACTCTATTTTGAGTGTATGCTAGACCTAGGCTCACCCAAACAATTCATCTTGACTTAGAATATAAACTAACTGAACTTAGCCAATCACAGCATTCATAGGATCCAATATCCCTGTGTGAAACGATATTCAAACTGAAGCTGTTACAGACTTTTCAGCAGAAATCTCTTCTCACACATCTTTCATCTCTGTTTTCTCAGATTTTGGTATTTATGAAATTACATAACGAGCAACAGCTATAGAGTTGTCTTCCACAAATGAAATATCCATATTGGCTTTCCACATTTTCAAAATGACAGGATTATAGTCATTAATATATTTCAAAGCCTCTGTTCTCCTCAGGCTGTGGGTTTTGTTGGATGATTTACGAATAAGTGTATCTCCATCCCCCTTTACTCATCCCAAGCCTAAATCCTATTTCCATATACTCCCAATTAACACTTCTGGATTCTTTCCTCCTCCACCCCTCCATTACTCCAGTCAATTTAACTAACAAACTCTCATATCCGCGGCTCAAATTATCTCATAATTATACTATAACTGTACTCATATTTCCCGATACTAATCCATCACTAATACTTGTTGGGTTCCGGAGTAGCATGCTACTCGCCAAAAAGCGCTTTGACGCCTCATCAGGGGTAGTAAGCGCTATATAAATACTATTACAATACAATACAATCTCTCACTGCAGACAAAAAAACTGTTCGCTCTTTCTTTTGAAAAAGCAGGTCTTGGAAATCCAAAACAACATTTTCTGTCAATTGTTCGGTTTGCTCTCTATTTATACTCTGGCAGTACTTACCACATCTATGTGATTGGGAATGCTTTAGGCCTTTTTCCTCATTGTTATTTGGGCATACTGTTCTATGAAACAAAGAATAGACTCATCTATGTTTGTTCCAAATTTTGGTGCATCTTTTATCCACAACAGCATATGAATATTGCTTGGTACTCTTTACGCCAAAAGAAATCAGTAACTTCCCCAAGAGGTGGATTAATTTTATTGCAGATGAAGGACAACCATCTATTGTTAAAATACCTTAAAACATTTGCAGCACCCAAAAAGCAAAGTTCTCCTGGGGTCTTCAATCCGATACCATTAATGTTGGAGTTTGTTTCTCTCAAAAACTCATGTAAATCATCCCACAATATTCTGCACAGCGCAGAATTACAAATCAAGTTGGTGCACCTAAATTTTGTAACATACACTTCAGCTTACCATGATGACTATACTAATATTCATTCATCTCACGTTGGCATGCCATCAAATTTATGAAATTGTATTCAAGCTTTGTTGTAACTTTTTTCCACAAACTCTTTTGCAGATATATTGTGCACATTTACTCTTGTCTTAAGAAAATGGTTTACATCATATGACAGTCTAAACAAATAACTTTCAAATAACAGATGGAATATATATGGAATAATTTGTCGAAATCTAGAGTCCTCTGAATATAATCTTGTTGACCTATAGTCAGCTGCAGGAATTTGCATAGATTGTTCATCATACCTTCTGGCTACTACAGTTGGAAATAGTTATGGAAAACTTTGCACCTTGAAACATTGCTCCTACACACTCATGTGAGCTTCTTTTGCTTATTTCATCAGATACAGTTTAATGGCACCCCCCCCCAAAAAAAACTCTTTTGAATGCAGTAGATTAATACAACAGTGTTCATATATTTCTTCACATCTACTTATATCCACTTTTTCATACCATCCACTTGAAGGTAAAATGTATTCCTCTGTGCAACTTCCATATGCAACAACATCTACATCTTTGTAATAAACATTATTATGTTGGAGAACAAATGTAGTTTTCTGCATCTTTTTCTCATCCACTAGTTCCTGACAGTTTTTTTCTTTTTTTGTGGCCACACCATTGACGCAAATAAAACGCAGTTTACCTAAATCTCTCTCTAAACCCACAGTTCCAATATTGCATTTAGAATCTAAAGGTAAATACACAACTCTACCTTTAAGGCCTTTCTGAAGCTCAGTGGGTGGCAATTTCCCAGTCTTTCATGCCAGGCAAACAATTGTTTGAAATGATGTATAGATTGTATGAGTATTTCTTCATAAACATTCATATGCTGACGTTCCTCTGGAATTTCAACCAGCAACATATTGTTAGTTGCTCTGGAAAACACTTTGTCGCCTCCTAATTTGTCACAGCCAAACTTGCATATAATCTATTGTTTCAACAAATTGAAATGTTCCTTCACAAATAAATATACAGCAAATTCTAGTCACTTATCTCAGTTTTCCTGCTCAGTTTTCAAGAAACTTTGCATTTTTGTCTAATGAACAGTCAACATTCTAAAATGATGAAAAGTACTTGTACACACTTTCTTGGATAGACATGCCAGTGCGTGTCCTTGCAAATTAGCATATTTCCTGACTTTGCATGGATTTAACGATTTCAACATTGCAATTTTCAGTGTCACGCTTTTATATGAAAATTATCATAGAAAATGTCTTAATATATCAATTGATTCCTGATAAACATTACAAATACTACTGCATTCCCATTTATACACAGCAACATGTCTACACCTTCCTTGTATGTCTTCAGCTATCCCTACAATTCTAGGAACCATCTCCTCTTTTGCAACAGGAGTGCAATATTTTACCTCAGAGCATCTGCCTGTTGTTTCTACTGCAGGCATTAATGTGTTCTCTTGAAAGTAGCTTCCTTCATTTAAGAAAGTCTTAATATTAGAAGTATGCTTCTATTCATCTTTGAAAATTTTGCAAAAATGAATTTAATTAAAAATACTTTTTGTGGCTTCTTTTCTTCATAGATAACACTGTTTTGACCTGTGTTCTCATTCTGTTTAGTATCAAGATAAGTAGTTTCACATGAGGGTAAACACATAATCCCCCACGCTCTCAATATTATTGTTTTTTCTTGAATGCTGACCTTCTCATTTTATACTGCCTCATGTTTCGTACCAAATTCTTTATTACCCTTCATCTAAACATTCTCATTGTTACTTCTTAAAATTGTTTTGTCTCCTTGTCAAAGTAACTATTTTCTTATAAGACATGTCACTTTCAATGTAATTTACTTCTTCTCCTTTGTGAGTTGATTTTAAACTGTGCTTCTTATTTGAGTGTTTTCCCACATTTTGCAGTTTCCACAGTCTTTTAAGAATCTCTTTAGTTCTCTTAGAAGCAGTTCTTTTTTAACAATACCATCTCCACATCATCTTTTTTTATTCTTAGTTTCAAGCAGATAGTGCTGTTTTCTCTGTTTGTTTCTTTTTTTCTAGCTTTCTTGAAATTATAAATCTTCTCTTTTAAGCACAAGTAAATATCTGAAAAACAACTATAGAGTACATGTAACTTAATATTATATACTACTCCATTACATACCACAAACAAATCAGCCTTACAATTATTTATATCAGTTTGTAACAGGCTCTCTAAGTGTCTAACTATAAGTATATAAATCTGTATATAAGTGGCTCTACAGGTGGGTGTGTAGATGTGTCACTGGCTCATTGGGTATCTGAGTAAGTTTATCAGTGCCTCTGTATGTGTTACTGTAGCTGTTTGGGTGTCTCAGTGGTTGTGTTTTCAACTGTGTGGCTGTGTAAATGCGTATGGAAGTGTCTCAATGGATTGGTAACTGGCTATATTGTGTGTACTACTGACTCTGTTAGTGATGCGTGTATAGCTGCTATATGTGTGTGAAAATGGATGTGCAATTTCCCCTGTCTCTATGTGACTGGCTGTGTAAGTAACTGGTTTTGTAAATAGGTATAGGAGTGCTTATCTGTGTAAGTGATTAAAAAGTGATGCACCAGCGGCATAAGGGGCTTGTAAATAAGCCCCTGGGTGTATAACTTGGTAAATACATGGGCAAGTGTCTGCTTACCTAACTATCTGAGTGCTGAGTATATGAATGGCTGTATAAGTGTGTGACTGGGCGTGACATTCCCTGTATGGATCCGTAAATGACTATGTAAGTGGATCTATAGCTAAGTAAATTCATGTGTGAATGCTTTTATTGGTATCTTTCTGAGTGTATAAATCACTGTGTAGCTGTATTACTGGTGGGTACAAAGTGCTTGTTTGGGAGTCTAACTGGGTGTTTGAATGGCTACCTCACTGTGTCAGTGAGTACAAATTACATACTATTAAATTGTATACTATAACCAAATACCCATTTCTAATTTCAAACACATTCATTCATAGACACTTTATGAAATAACTATACTTTCAGTATTCTAATTCCTCTTCCACCTTTCCTGCTCAGGATTTTTTTTTAACGTAATGTCATCTTCTAACCTCCCGTCTATTTTCTCTTTTATTGTAAGCCCAAGGATTCATTTGGAAGGCCATAAAACAGTGGTTTTCAAATTTAGTCACCATATAGAGAATATAGAGAAATCTAGGAGACCTATCAATAAAACTGTTTCTACATTCATAGAAGACCACACCATGGCTCTGTATAACACAACAAGTTGTGCTTTGATGTGGATGGAATATATTGAAAAGATGGAGTCCATTTCACAGATGGAGGCAACTGGGGGTCTGTCAATCTGTGAGTCAAACATTGTCTGGGTGTCTAAGTGGGTGTGTAAGTGCTTATGTAGATCTGAGAGTAGGTGTGTGAGTGGCTGTGTAGGTGTGTGAGTAGGTGTCTGTAGGTGTCTGAGTGGCTGTATGAGTGTGTGAGTGGCTGTATGGATAGCAGAGTGGGTTTATGAGTGGCTGTATGGGTATGCGAGTGCATGTGTGAGTGGCTGGTTGGGTCTAAGAGTGCGTATGTGAGCGGCTGTATGGGTCTATGGGTGTGTGAGTGGCTGCATAGGTCTATGAGTGGATGTGTGAGTAGTTTGTGGGTGTGTGACTGGACATGTGAGTGGCTGTATGGATCTATGAGTGCATATGTGAGTGGCTTTATGGATCTATGAGTATGTTTGAGTATCCGTATGGGTGTGTAATTGACTGTAAGGGATGTGTGAGTTGATGTGTGAGTGGTTGTATAGGTGTCTGAGTAGGTGTCTGAGTGGCTGTATGGGTACGTGAGTGGGTGTGTAGGTGTTTTTGTGTGTGTGTGAGTGGCTGTATGGGTTAGTGAGTGGATGTGTGACTTGCTGTATGGGTCTGTGAGTAGATTTGTTAGTGTTTTGTGGGTTTGGGACCAGGTATGTGAGTGACTGTATGGATCTATGAATATGTGAGTGGCTGTATGGGTGTGTGAGTGGCTGTATGGGTGTGTGAGTAGTAATACAGATTTCTGAGTGGGTGTTGTGAATTGCTGTATGTGAGAGGGTATGTGAATGGTTTTGTGGGTGTGTGAGTGTGTGTGTGTGAGAGTGGCTGTATAGGTCAGTGAGTGGGTGTGTGAGTGGCTGTATAGGTCTGCGAGTAGATATGAGTGTGGTTTTATGGGTGTTTAAGTGGGTGTATGAGTGGTTATATGGATCTACGAGTGGGTATCAGAGTGGCCATATGGGTCTGTGAGTGGGTGTGTGAGTGGTGGTATGGGTCAGTGAGTGGGTGTGTGAGTGGCTGTAAGGGTCTGTGAGTAGATCTGTGAGTGGTTTTGTGGGTGTTCGAGTGGCTGTATGGATCTGTGAGTGGGTATGTGAATGGTTCTACTGGTCCTTTAGTGAGTGCATGAGTGGCTTTAGGGGTCTTTGAGAAGATGTGTGAGTGATTTTGTGGGTGTGTGAGTGAGTATGTTAGTGGCTGTTTGGATCTATGAGTGGGCATGTGAGTGCCTGGGAGTGGCTGTATGAGTGGGTGTTTGCATGACATTATGGGTATTTGAGTGGGTGTGTGAGTGAGGTGTGGGTGTATGAGTGGGTGTGTGATTGGCTGTATGGGTCATTGGGTGGGTGTGTGAGTGGCAGTATGAGAATGTGAGTGGATGTGAGAGAGGTGTTGAGGGTATATGAATTGGTGTGTGAGTGGCTGTATGCATCTATGAATGGGTATGTGAGTGGCTGTATGGATCTATGAATGTGTATGCGAGTGGTTGCATGGGTGTGTAAGTGGGTATGCTAGTAGCTGTATAGGTCTATGAGTGGGTTTGTGAGTGGCTGAATGGGTCCGTGAGTGGGTGTGTGAGTGAGTGGTGTTATGGGTGTATGAGTGGGTGTGTGAGTGGGTGACTGGGTGTGTGAGTAGGTGAGTGAGTGGCTATGTTCAGGGATGAGTGAGTGCTAATGTGGATATGTAATTTAGTTTGTGAGTTGCTGTATAGGTGTGTGAGTGGGGGGATGAGTGGTAGTGTAGGGGTATAAGAGAGTGTGTACGAGAGCATGTGAGTGTGTGTATTTATTTTAATTGGGGATGGATCCATGGATCCATCGTAAATTCACATGTGAGGATGAGCTGAGCGCCATGATGGATCCATGCACGTGGAAAAAAAATGTTGGGCAATAACCTGCCCATCAGGGGTACCTGTATGACCCCTCTAAGACACCCATGGAGTGAGGCTACCTCTACCCTGACCCCTTCTATTACTTTTCAGTTATATTTTTAGGCCCTTAGACCATGCCCCTATATCTAAAATTGCGGCCTCAACTTTCCAGTCAGGTTGATGGGAGCCAATTACAGCATTGCTGCTAGCGCATGGATCAGTGGACCCACCACTGTTGATCTGAGATAGAGTCATGTGCCCAGATATCTATAAATCTTTTTTCTATGACACCTCAAAAATTACCGAATGGATTTGCACCCAATAAAGAACAGAGTTCTTTCTGGACCATGATCTAGGTTTTTGCCAAATTTGGTGTAATTCTGTTCAGTGGTTCGGGATGCAGTAATGTTCTGAATCACTCCGGAAAATTGCATGGGTAAAACATGTTTTGGGACACCTACTAAGACAGGGACACGGCAAATGAGTGCAGTTTTTCTATTCTGGATTAATAATTGGTATTTGGACCATATACAACATGAAATGCTGCTATTTATGACTATTACAATGACCACATATGACATGATGTGCTGCTTTATATGAATACTACAATGCCCTGAAGAAGCCCTTGGTGGATTCACCATAGAGGGCGAAACACGTGTCGGCTGTGCTTTGGTCTACAATCTCCAATTTTCCTGAATATTTTGGAACCAAGGACTAAAAGTCTGCAACTTGTCAAGTCTTTCTCTTACAGCTTCATAAAAACCCTTCTATAAAATAACTTATGAACTATACGGCTACTTGACTACTGAAAAGACTGCATCAAGAATTACTCTATTCATAGTATAACTTATTGGGGGATCTCATTCTCAACCAGTTCTGGACTTCTACTTTCTGAGGGGGAATCTGTCCATACCCCCTGTCTGAGTCCCCACCACTGAATTCTTAAGCTCTTATGTAACATTTACACAGGAAGGAAATCTGGACCTTCACTTTCTAGGGTTAATTATATATATATATATATATATATATAGATTCACTGAAAAAAACAAAGGTTACAGGAATGTTATAGTTAGGTACTGAATTTACTCACACAAAACCATGGAAATTCAGCAGTTATTGTTACCAGCCTTAACTATAACTTACACCCTCGCAATACACTTATGACCTCACATTTACATTACTCATGACATGGTCAGTGACATTACAGATGACATCACTAATAAAATCTTAAATGACATCACTGATGGCATCATCCAGTCTGTGTAAGTGTGTAAAAAACATTTATGTGAGTTACATACTAAGATAGGGCTCAAGTTATAGTTACCTTAGGACCCGAGTTATAGTTACTTGAAATAACTGTAACGATAACACATTAATTTCTATGATTTTGTGTGTGTAAAATCTGAATCTAACAACAACATCCCTGTAACCTTTGGATTTTTAGTGAATTTACATTTTTAATGTTAAGTAAAATGCCCATTGCAAAGCACAGTGGAGGGGGGATTTGGACTCAGTACATGGCCTGGTATTGTGCTGCCCACACCCAAGTTTGCTACTCCTGCCCTCACTCCTACTTACCATCCAAAGTCCAAGTCCATGCCCCTGCTCCCTCATTACAGCCCCTTATGGCCGTTGTTCTGCCACTGCCCCTTTCCACCTGCCTTGAACAGCTAGCTTGCTGCCCCATCCACCTCCTCCCTACCCTCTGATGTCTGAGTCCATGCACCAGGTCCCTCCCTTCTGCCCTGCTTTGTCTGATGTGCTGCCACTGCTCTCCATGTAGCTTGATGTCCCTGCCCATTGCTCCTGTCCTACATTGGCCAATTCTGTTCCCCATCATTGCCCTCCTGCTTGGCATCTGTGCTTAGCCTGCTGCCCATACGCTCCTTCCCTCCAAGGTCTGTGTGCTTGCCCCTGCTTCTTCCTTTTTGCCCTCCATGATCCATGGACCTGCCACTGCCCCTCCTATCTACTCTGAGTGTTCTATTGAGCCGCCACAGCCCCTCCCTACCTAGCATGGTCAGATGACTGCACCCAGTCCCTGCCACCTCCACCCTGCCTGTCCGAGTTCATGCCCCAATGCCCTCCCTTCTGTAAATCATGGTCCATTTTGCTGCCACTCCCTTCTGCCCTCCATGCTCTGTTGCTCTGTTGTGCTGCAATTGCTCCTCCTGCCTACCCCATGTGGTCTGTTGTGAAGCCCCTTCTCCTGCCCTCTCTTGATTGTGTCCAGTCCCTACCCATTCCTTCTGTCCTCCATGGTCCTTTGTGCATGTCCCTGCCCCCTCCTCTTGCCCGCTATGGCCGTTGTGCTGCGACTAACCCTCCTGCTTGCCATGTATGGCCTTTTGTGCTGCCACAGCCCCTCCCTCCTGCCCTGCGTGGTCAGCTTGCTCTCCATTGTTTGTGTATGTGCCATTACAGTCACACTGATGCCCTCCATGGTGTGTTGTGCTTTTAATGCCCATCCCGCCTGTCCTCCATGGTCAGCTTGTTGATTCAGCCCTGCCCCCTTGCCCTCTGCCCTCCATTTTCCATGTGCAGGCCTCTATCCACTCCCTCCTGCCTTGTCTGGTCTGTGATCATGTCCATGACCTCTCCCTCCTGCCCTTCATGTCCATTATGCCGCAACAGTCCCTATTGTCTGTTCAGTATGGTCAGCTTTCTTCCCTCGCCTCTTTCACCTCTGTTATAAGAGTCCTTGTCCCTACACCATTTCTCCTGCTCTCAGTGATCCAATGTACCACACTTGCAAATATTTTGAACTTGGCAAGAGGGAGATTTTGAAAAATTAACATGCAAATTGATTTCCCCATTGACTTACATTTAAATAAAAGAGAGATTTTAGGCAGGAGACAGATAAAATAAAGCCCCAAAACATTGGGAGTCTCCTATCTGAATCAAGTCTGTTGGTATGTATGGTTGTTCTGCCACTGCCTCTTCCTTCTGCCCTCAATGGTCTGTTATATTGCCACAGCCACTCTTGCAGGTCCTGCATGGTTGGTTTGTTGCCCCTGCCCCACTTTCCCCAGCCCTCCATGGTCCGTTGTGCTGCCACTTCCTCTCCCACCTGCCCAGCATGGTCAACGTGTTGCATCTTCATCCTCCTCTTTGTCCTTAATTATCCGAGTCCATGGCCTTGACATCTGCCTCCCCACAGTATTATAATGAACAACTAGATTGCTAACATTCAATATTTATAATAAAAGTGTGGCATGCCTGATGACATCTTGATCCAAATAAAACTGTAATATCTAAAGCTTTTCCTTTAGATGATATAAAATGAGAGGGCCTTATTCCCACAGAAATTATGGTTAGTGCGCTAAAAACAAAAATGAGGACATATTTCCCGAGTTCTCAAATAATGACAAAGCACTTTTAAATTATTTTCTATTGATGTTATTTTTATCCAGTTGATCACTTGATTATATGTTACACTTAGGGGAGAGAATGTGGCGTTATGGCCATAGCTGCAAACTTTGCAACTGGGAACCAGGTTCGAGTATCGGCATTAGCTCAACATACTGTGATTCTGGCCAAATCACTTAATCTCCCCATGCCTAAAGCCCAAAAAGAATGTGTCCTTGTTTAATGTAACTGAAGCTCCGGTAAAACATTCCAATACCTTCGGGTCAAGTCTGTGCTCTATAAAACTGCAAAAAACAATGAAAATAAGTGTTTTGCACACTTCTGTCATTGGGCTAAACTTAGGCTTGATACAGGTGATATTTGTACTATATTTGAGCTCTTTTTTTTTCTCTGGTAGCCATCTTGAGAGACATATTTGTTATGAAGCTCTCTAATCTCCTAATTTACTACACAATTCTCAGTAGAAAATGCTTTCAGTTTTCCACTTTGATTCTATCAAGATGGCGGTCAGATATGCCACACTTTTTGCATAGATTCAGAATGTTAGCACTCTAGTTGCTCATTAGAACACTGTAGTAAACTACTGATCACCAGGGAGTTAACTGGCAGTCTGCTGATGGTGTTGAAAGAGCATGCTTCAGTCTACATGTCAGAATCTTTTAACGACACAAAAGGATGATGGGCAGAGTGCTGAAACTTTTGTCCCAGCCACATGCAAATCAGTCATGACCCTGTTCCCCATGGTAACAGTCCAGCCCAAACTGCCAGACCAAGTACTTCTTGGACTGGAAACAAGCATCCTGGGACCAGTTTTGGGGAATCACCCCTCATCAGCCAGGCTAGCTTGAATCCAGGGAGCACGGGACCCAAGTCTGGGAATACCCTTCCCACTTAAGGTGACTTTAGCAACACAAAAGGATGATGACTGAGTGCTGAAACTTTTCAAACACTCACCCCCAGTCATAGATCTGAGTTTAATCCATCATTCTTTTGCTCATCATGCCATCCCAGTTTGGACCCAGCCATATGCAAATCAGTCCTGACCCGAGGGCACCGGCACCTATTTTTGAGGGCCAGAACTTATTTTTCTGCCTGAAGCATTTACTACACGCAAAAGACACTTGTGAAAGATTGAGGAAGAGAAAAACAAAAAAGCGTCACGAAGGGAGAAAGCTGCAAGAGTGAGCGGAAGGGGCAGGGAGTGGCTGTAAATGGATTAAATAGGTCCAAGAAGTCTTCAGGACTGTGCTGCCTCAATTTTCCATGCTCGCACATTTAATTGCAGCAGACCAATGTTTCAGAAGAGAGCTATGGGCACTGTAACGTTTTTATTTACAAGTTGGGCACTGCTTGACCCTGTTCCACATAGGAATAGTCCAGTCCAAACTACCAGGCCAGGTCATCCCTAGACCGGGAGCAAGCATTCTGGGACTGGTTTACGGGTATCACTCCTCAGCAGCCAGGCTAGTTTGAATCCAGTGGCACAGTGAGTAAGGGACCCACATCTGAGCACACCCTTCCCACGTAGGGCAACTTTAGCAACACAAAACGATAATGGACGGAGTCTAAAACTTTTTGAACACTCACCCCCAGTCACAGACCTGGGTTTAATCCATCATTCTTTTGCTCATCATGCCACTCTAGTTTGGACCCAGTCATATGCAAATCAGTATTGACCCTGTTCCCCATGGGAATAGTCCAGCCTGAGCTGCAAGGCCAAGTCCTCACTTTAGCGACTTTAGCAAGGATGCAGTCCTATTTTTTTCTTTCTTTTCTTTCTATAGCGCTAACCATAATGTCTATGACAAAATGAACCCCCCATTTGTCCTTTCTGAAATAAATGTTTTAAGTTTTACCAGTTAGATTCAATCAAGATGGCTTCAGGTGTGCCACACTTTTGACATAAGCAAGACTGTTATCGCTTTTGCCCTTCTTTAGAACACTCTGGGAGGCTGCAGTAGAATACAAATGTATCAACTGATAGACTGATCCTGTTGGAAGTTCATGTTTTACTGAGAATGGCAGACTTCATTCTCATATGGCTCAGAAGGATAAAGTGTATTTACAGAAAATATACTAATTGTAGCTTCTGGAGCACCTTTCAAAACCTCTATGGCACAATCATGAGAAAACAGTTTTCTCTCAAGCATGATTCTTGAAATCCCAGCAGGTTAAGTCACCTTAGAACACATCACTAAAATTAGTATGGTATTATCAACAAATGATCATATTGTAACTAAAATGCGATATTACCCTTCATACATCATATATGAATTATCCGTGCCATGGTTCCCCCTCCAACTTTTTGCATGCCAGCATTCTGTTTTTACTGACTTTGTTTTTGCTATCCTTAGGACTGCTAACCAGTGCTAAAGTACTTGTGCTTGCTCCTTTAAATTTGATTATATTGGCGTACACCCAATTGGCCCATTTACTTGTAAGTCCCTAGTAAAGTGATACTACATACAGGGAGTGCAGAATTATTAGGCAAGTTGTATTTTTGAGGATAAATTTTATTATTGAACAACAACCATGTTCTCAATGAACCCAAAAAACTAATTAATATCAAAACTGAATATTTTTGGAAGTAGTTTTTAGTTTGTTTTTAGTTTTAGCTATGTTAGGGGGATATCTGTGTGTGCAGGTGACTATCACTGTGCATAATTATTAGGCAACTTAACAAAAAAAAATATATACCCATTTCAATTATTTATCATTACCAGTGAAACCAATATAACATCTCAACATTCACAAATATACATTTCTGACATTCAAAAACAAAACAAAAACAAATCAGTGACCAATATAGCCACCTTTCTTTGCAAGGACACTCAAAAGCCTGCCATCCATGGATTCTGTCAGTGTTTTGATCTGTTCACCATCAACATTGCGTGCAGCAGCAACCACAGCCTCCCAGACACTGTTCAGAGAGGTGTACTGTTTTCCCTCCTTGTAAATCTCACATTTGATGATGGACCACAGGTTCTCAATGGGGTTCAGATCAGGTGAACAAGGAGGCCTTGTCATTAGATTTCCTTCTTTTATTCCCTTTCTTGCCAGCCACGCTGTGGAGTACTTGGACGCGTGTGATGGAGCATTGTCCTGCATGAAAATCATGTTTTTCTTGAAGGATGCAGACTTCTTCCTGTACCACTGCTTGAAGAAGGTGTCTTCCAGGAACTGGCAGTAGGACTGGGAGTTGAGCTTGACTCCATCCTCAACCCGAAAAGGCCCCACAAGCTCATCTTTGATGATACCAGCCCAAACCAGTACTCCACCTCCACCTTGCTGGCGTCTGAGTCGGACTGGAGCTCTCTGCCCTTTACCAATCCAGCCACGGGCCCATCCATCTGGCCCATCAAGACTCACTCTCATTTCATCAGTCCATAAAACCTTAGAAAAATCAGTCTTGAGATATTTCTTGGCCCAGTCTTGACATTTCAGCTTGTGTGTCTTGTTCAGTGGTGGTCGTCTTTCAGCCTTTCTTACCTTGGCCATGTCTCTGAGTATTGCACACCTTGTGCTTTTGGGCACTCCAGTGATGTTGCAGCTCTGAAATATGGCCAAACTGGTGGCAAGTGGCATCGTGGCAGCTGCACGCTTGACTTTTCTCAGTTCATGGGCAGTTATTTTGCTCCTTGGTTTTTCCACACGCTTCTTGCGACCCTGTTGACTATTTTGAATGAAACGCTTGATTGTTCGATGATCACGCTTCAGAAGCTTTGCAATTTTAAGAGTGCTGCATCCCTCTGCAAGATATCTCACTATTTTTGACTTTTCTGAGCCTGTCAAGTCCTTCTTTTGACCCATTTTGCCAAAGGAAAGGAAGTTGCCTAATAATTATGCACATCTGATACAGGGTGTTGATGTCATTAGACCACACCCCTTCTCATTACAGAGATGCACATCACCTAATATGCTTAATTGGTAGTAGGCTTTCGAGCCTATACAGCTTGGAGTAAGACAACATGCATAAAGAGGATGATGTGGTCAAAATACTCATTTGCCTAATAATTCTGCACTCCCTGTATATCCAGGGCCTGTAAATAAAGCTAGTACTGAGCCTGCAGTACTGACTGTGCCACCCACTCAAGTAGCCTTTTAAACACGTCTCAGGCTTGCCATTGCAGCTTGTGTTGGCAGTTTAAATTGCTGTTTGACCTGACAAAATAAACCTTTTTCCAGACCTAAACCTTACTTTTTAATACAGATACGTCAAACCTAGGATATGCCATAAACAGCCCAGAACGCAGGGTGCAGTGGATCCAAGACATTGGACATGTACCTTTATGTTTTATATATCCTTGTAGTGAACAACTCGTAAATTTGTGTCACTACTTCAAGGCCTACCTCTCCAATAGAGTAACATTGAGTTATCTTATTACATTAAATGTGTTAACTTTTAATTGGTAGCAAGTTTTGAATGTCAAGTTCAATGTCTAAAGAATTGTAATTTAAAGTCCCCTTTAAAGGTAAAGTTGGATTTTAAGTTAAAATCTGAAAATAGCACTTTTAGAAAGTTGGCATTTTCCTGTCCTTACCATTTGGTGCCTGCAACCTGTATCCATGACTAGGTGTAGCTGGCAATTGGTCTTCGTACATTGCTCCCAGACAAGAGTAATCGATATTGGCAGGATGGGCCATCTCTGATTTGATGAGGGGGAGGGGAACTGTCACCGAACACGCTTGTATATATCACAAAGGCTTTGCCTGAGCACACTCACAAAGGGTTTGTCCCTAGTCTTTTGTGAGTCCAGATGAGCTGGGATCCTGAGACCCAACTCCTCAGTACATCTCTAAACCTCTGGAAGACTCGGAAGGACTGCTACGGTGGTCAGCAAGAAGGACTGCTACTCTGTTGCCCTTCGGCCCTGCTTCCTCAGTGAGAAGGACTGGGCCTGCATGTTGAACCCAGGACCACCAGAGTAACACTCAGAGGCTCAGGATAGAAAAGACTCTAACCACCTTAAATCGAGAACCTGGACTCTGTCTGCTGTGAGTCATAGCCCATAAGTCGTGCCACCTCAGTCCTGGACCATTGGAAGTGAGTGTGAAGATACTCTGCTGGCCCTTTGAGCAGAACCAATGCATCCCCGATGCAGGTCGCTCCAGACCAGGCCAAAGTCACATTGCAGCCTGCAGCTTCCTTGGAACCACCACTGTACGACGCATCGTGATGCCTGCCTTAAAATCAGAAGTCCCTCATCTACGGCACCCTCGACAATGATGCAGGACTTCGCATTACAGCCCTGAACCTTCCTCTGAACTGCCGCTGCTCAATGCATCCTTGATGCAGGATCTCACAATATTCTTCAAACCAGGTTTTAAAGTACTTTGTTCAGCAGGCCTGACCAGGTCCCTGTATCCAGCCCAGGCTCCATTGCGGTCAGCATTAGCTTGCGACTTTGGCCCGGTCTGGCGTGACCAGATAACTGAAGTTGGTGCTTTGTGCAGCTGGGTACTATTTTCACTTATATTTTTAAACTTGCTTTTCTCTGGTTCTACTGATTGGAGTTTTGCCATTTTGGTCTCCAATAATTTATTAAATTTTACTCTATGTTTCTAAATTGATGTTGAATTTTTCCTGTGTTGTATTTTCATTTTATTACTGTTTGAAATCCTGCATAAATAGTTTACATATTGCTTCTAAGTTAAGCCTGACTGTGTTTGTCCAATGCTCCCAGAGGGTTAAACATAGGTTTAAATGGAGCTTGCTTGTGTTTCACCCAGACAGTTCCCCCCCTCAACCAGTAAGCCAATTTCACCCACATATATAGGTTACAGGGACGTTATAACTAGATTCAGAGTTTACATGCACAAAATCATGAAATTTTATCAATTATAGTTTTACTTATCTCTCTCAAGAAATTACAGCTCGTTCCCTTGGGCTCTATAACTTGTGCACCCGCCATGCACTATCTCTCATCAATAATTTTACTGCCAAAGATGCAGTGATATTATTAATTATTTAATAGAAGATGTCATCAGTGATGTAATATGTGGAGTAATTAAGTGCAATGCAAGGGGTGAATTATAGTTTCTGACCTCATTTAGGGAACCAGTGTTTTTTTGTTAGGGGCTGTGGGGGGAGCCCTGCAGCCCCGCAATCCCAGCTATCAGAATTGCTCCTGCATGCAGAGAGTAGCAGAAATTGCTGCTCTCTGTGTGCAGGAGCAACATTTCCAATTGCTTCCCAGCCCAGAGTGGGCAAGGAAAAAGATGACAAGTCCACCCTCAGAGGCGGGAGCATTTTTCCTGCTCCTGCCTGCTGGGAGTGGACTTAGCATTTGCTTTTGCTTGCGGGAGCTTTATATTGTTCCTGCTAAGTGAGAGCAAACAGAAGTTTCCCTGCCCCCACTAGCGCAGCCAGAGAAACTGCTGTGTCCCTGCGGTAGGCACCCCGGGAAATAACAGGAGCTTGGTCTAGGGCCATTAATAGCCCCTCCCCCTTTGCATTCCATGGCTGGGCCCCGAAGATGGGGTCCTCCAGGCCGAACGCAGCCCAGGGAGGGGGCCTCGCAGCCTCCTTACCTATTTTTTTAATTCTTGGTCGCTGGAGGATGTGGTCCCTGGGGACAAAATTGGCCCAGGAGGAGGGCTACATGACCCCCTCCCTGTATTCTATTTTTTTGACATGCCCGATGATGGTGTCTTTGGGGACAAAATTGACCCGGGAGAGGGGGCCGCAGAGACCCCCTCCCTGCTTTCACTGTCGGCCAGGACCTGGGGGTTACCTGGGGCATAATTGGCCTGGGGATTGGGGGCCACATGCACCCCCTCCTCTTCCTTACATATTTTATATTCCACCCAGGACCTGACCCACCTGGGTGGCAAATTAAAAAACAAGTGTGAGAGTTTTTTCCAGTTTTGCTGTGGATTATTGGATCCTCCACAAAATTGTAGCATAAATTAACAAAGAAAAAACATCTTCAGGCCCTAGTGGGGTCCCTGTGGACCCACCACAAGGCCTAGGTTACTGATAGTCAAAGTATGGCACATGCAGCCCTTCTGACCTTTGCATGTGCCCCCTGGTCAACAGAAGCACTGGACTGCTGTTCACTCCACTAAGCAATAATATAAAAATGTTTAATAAACAGGCAAGCATTTATTTAATATTTAATTGTTGTTAAAAAAAAGAAGTAACTAGGGAATCCTGCACTGTTTAATTTTAGAAACACATTTGTTTTTAAAGTTATGTTGCGGCAAAAGTGTAAAATATGACAGAGTCTCTTCTAAATTCAAAAAGTATATGTAAT
The DNA here is from genome assembly GCF_031143425.1 of Pleurodeles waltl. NCBI lineage: Eukaryota > Metazoa > Chordata > Amphibia > Caudata > Salamandridae > Pleurodeles > Pleurodeles waltl. The sequence continues at coordinate 1,257,244,688 of NC_090445.1, read as the reverse complement.
TAATTTGCAGAAACATTTCACCTTAATATATCAGATTATATTAGTGCACTGAGAAGTATTATTTTAAATGTGATAGTTTTCAAACATGAATTTGGAAACATTAATTCTCCCCCATCCTCATAACAATCCCAATAGTGAACTAAAGTGGCCTTCCAGTTGTTGTGTCCACTCTTTGGGTGGCCTGGATTTCTTTTATACATGAAGAACATTATAGTTTACTAACTCAAAAACAGGAATAGGTTTTGTACCGCACACATCCTGAAGTCATGTATTTCGAGTTACTCTTATATGTGATAATGACGAAAAAGGTTTGAAAGTGAAATAAAACAATTGCCTAATATCACACAATTTGGTAAAGTGGGGAAATCTGTATTTTTATGAGGTTTTGTGGTTTCATATTGTGCAATTAAGGTATTAGAATGTATAGGTTTCACTTCCCCTAATCCCTGCTTAACGCCAATTCCCACCCCGCCTGACGCCACTCCGCTGGCTTCAATGCAGCCCTCACAGACCATGCTTTTTTGGCCCCCGGAAAAATGTTTGCGTGTAACCATGGCCTATGGGGGCAAGGTATTTCTAACCTGTCCCCTTCTGTTTATTTTTTACTTTTTTTTCAGCCGGGTCCCAAGATCACTAACAACAATTTCTGGTTAAAGTGTTGGCAGTCAATCAGATCTCACCATGAGACCTGTCTGATTCGTGGACCCTCGGAGTCCCTGATTGTCCATTTATTTTTCCTTTAATAACTCCAAAACTAGTGAATACATTTGCACCAAATTACAGAAGACCAAGATGTAGCTTTCTGCCAAATTTAATGTAATTTCTTCCCAGTGGTTCGGGTTTCTTGGCCACAGCTTGACAAATCACCCTTTGTGAAGATTCCTCAAACAGAGCCAAAGTTATTAACAAAACGAAAAGTGCTTTGTCTGTGTGTGTGTGTGTGTGTTTATGTCTGTTCCCAACCTCCGGTTGTGCCTGGCCAAGAGTCATACACAGCATGGAATTGTCTGCCTGTGGGGTTTCACTACATGGCCCTGGCTGTGGGGGTTGGCTTTATGTTTAGTAATAAGGTATTACTTTACATTATGAAAAAGCCCTAGAAATTGACTGAAAAAAACCAGTTTAAAGTAATGTTTTCATTAGGTGTGATAGAAGACCTGTTTTTGTTTAAAAAAACCTTTGAAAGTTCTTTAAAAAACAAAGGTTAAAGCAACGTTATAGTTAGGTGAATATGTCAGTGAGGATATTAACAATTTGAACTAAAAAAACCTTGACACCACTGATGACATCATCCAATGAGTTTGCATGTTTGTTTTACAGTTTACATACTGGCGAGTAACTTCAATATTACTTTTCTATGTAAATGTTTACAGATTTGGCTCAGCTATTGGGTGTTAGTGTTCAAAAAATGTGTGTGCTGCTAATGCACCATAGCTATGTAGTGAGCATGCTTTAAATGCATTCAAGAATAACTCTGTAAGCAAGTGAAGTGACCTGTGAACAAGGTCCGGTGTGACCGAAACGCGTCAGGGGATTCCTGTCTTGTTTGTTTGTAATCCCACGAATGGAATAAAAGTTTAATTATTAATTGCACAACGACGGTGTGCGGTTCTTTTCTTTTCTCTTGACAAAGTGAAAGAGAAATCCCCTTCTTTTGAAATACGGCCTGCCTTCAATCAGCACCACCGGTGAAATAAGTGCGCCACAACACGCTTGTCAGGACAATTCTCCTCTTTTTATATATATATATATATATATATATATATATATATATATATATATATATATATATAAATAACATACTGGTGGTCACCTGTAGGTAGTTATTGTTAGGACCATTCTTTGAATAGACAGATCGGTTTTTGTTATGCCTATAACTTTGGAGCCCCTTGACAAATATTCTCTAAATTATCAAAACCTATTCTTTGGTAGGTTCATCTGCAGTGATGCAAGCTTCAGGTTGATCGTTCAAGTGGGAGCTGAGAAAAAAGGGGGCTCTCAAAATACTTTTTCCACCTTTTATGACAATGGGATTTTTCAACTTTTTGAACATGACTACATCCCGAACCGCTGAATGGAACTACACCAAATTTAGCAGAAACCTAGCTCTTGGTCCAGAAAGCGTGCTTTTTCTGATTTGGTGTAAATCCCTTCAATTGATTGGAGAAATTAGAGGTAAAAAATATAGATATGTAGGAATGCGGATCCTTAGCAGGTTCAAAAGTCCTAGTGCTGATATCCAATTGGCTGCCAACACTTCCACCAGGAAGTGTTTGCAGCCATCTTGGGACTCAGCTTCAACTGAGTCCCAGAAAAAAAAAAAAAAAGGTACCAGGGTGGGGACACCATCACTCCTTAGCTCAGGTGCTGGGGTCCCAGAGGGACCCCGCCAGGGCTAAAAAGCATTTTTTTTTTAAAAACAGTTTGAAACATCCATGGATCTTGATCTGAAGATTTCTCCAACATTTTAGAAGAATGGTGATTTCCCATTCTTTTCTTTTAATTAGCCCCTGGATTGGCCAGGTCCCAGGGCAGTAGGGGCTTAAATAAGAGAGGGGGTGCCTCCTAAGGCTTTTATGAGTCCTGGGGACCGCACCCTCCCCAGGTCTAAATTAAATATGCATGCGGGGGTGTGAGGCCCCCGCAGCACCCAGGACCATGACCTCCCCAGAGCAAAATAATGTTTTGAAATGGGGGAGGTCCTATGGCCTCCCCCAGAGCCCCAGGGACCACCACCTCCTCTGGGCTAAAAAATAGGTTTGTGCGGGAGGGGCAAAGAGGCCTGTGGACCGCCACCTCTCCAGGGCTGAATTTAAAGAATGAAGGGGGTCCATCACAGACCCCCTGCCCCATGGGCCACCACTTCCACAGGATTATTTACACATTGAAGGTGGGCTGCGCGGCCCCCCTCAAGGAGCCACAAATGGCCCTGGAGATTTGTACCCCCTCCAGATCCTGCTATGTCCCAGAGTGCCCACCCCCAGGTCATAGCTGATTGCTGTGACTTGGTGGGAACTTTGATAGTTCCCGAAAAGTCACAACAGACACTCCGCTCACAGCAAGCCAAAGCTATCAAACAGCTCTCACTTGCTGCAAGTGGTGGTTTCTACTGTTTCCCTGCCCACAGGCAGGGAAAACAGAGGAAACAATTGTTTTTGCAGACAGGAAGTGGCATCTTTAGCTGCTCCCAGTTTGCATAAACAGTGCTAGCTCCCGCAGGAGGCAGGGATCTGGCTGAGACCGCAGAGGCCTTGAGGCTCCCCCCATGGTCCAAAATGCCCTTCTAATAGTAAAAGGCCGGGCCCTTGGGGATGGGGTCCCTGGAGGGGAAATTGCCTGGGGCAGGGTGACCGCACAGCCCCCATCTTACAAAGAAAAAAAAGGGGGGCCTTGGGGGACACAGTCTCCGGGGCTGAAATAGGCCATGGTGGGGGAGGTGAGATATTCTATAGAGTCTCCTCAAGTTTGGAAAGCTCAGATGCAAGTTCAGGGGACGAAGTACAAACAGTGGGGGGACAGTGGGGGGACCAAAACTGGTCTTTTCAGGAGAAATGAGGCTGCATCATATGGAAACCAGAAGACGCGGAAGGGGAGCACAATACAAAATGGGACAAAGAGAACAGGAATCTGCAGATGATTCTGGAGATGTAAATTATGGGGCTCTATTGGATTATGAATTATGCTCTACATTGGGCTTACCAACAGATGCAATGACTTCCAGCCATTACAAACCTAAATCACAGTTTTGTCCCCAGTTGCCGGCTGGCAATAAGATTGATGTATTTCAAGAAGTAATTACAGATGGTCTGACAAAGATAGCTTTGGGACTATCCAAAAAGACTAGAAATTATGAGAACTTGAATATGACACAAGAGGATTGGTGTCCAGTGAAGGATCTAAGAAATGGCAACACAATTGTTATTAAACCATCAGATAAAGGGGGCAATATTGTATTGCTGAATAGTGATGACTATATTAAGGAAGCCAAACAACAATTGGGAAACAACGAAATCATAGAGAACTTAAGAGCAATCCTATGAAAACCCACATGGTGGAGTATCATCATAAATTAAGAACATGGTTAGAAAAAGGACTATTAGAAGATGAAGAACATTTATATTTAAAAATAGATCATCCAGTTACTCCAACAATATATTTTCTGCCCAAAACTTCACAAAAATAAATCAATCCACAGGGGCACCCCATTGCTAGCTCTATAGGATCTCTTCTTGAGAATACTTCAAGATTTATTGACATGTTCTTGTTCCCATATGTCTCAAATCTTCCATCATACTTGAAGGATTCAATGGATTTCTTAAACAGGATTAATTATATACCCTGGAAAAACATCTATATAATGGCTACCATTGATGTTGTCTCTTTGTATACATCCATCAAACACAAGGATGGATTGGAAGCTTGTCAATATTTTCTTAGATCAAGATCCATTAGCCTGTTGGAACATTCGGAAATGTTACTGGAAATGCTGCAATATTGTTTGACTCATAATGTGTTTATTTTGTAAGTTAAATGTTATGTACAATAACAAGGAACAGCTATGGAGACTTCATTTGTGCCTACATATGCAAAGCTGATGATGGGTATGTGGGAATCACAGGTGGTCTGGCAAGAAAATAATCAAGAAATGCTAAATCATGTTGTTTTATGGACACATTATATCGATGATCTCTTCCTGATATGGAAAGGAGAAAGAGGGCCCTTGAAGCAATTCTTATCATTTTTAAAGAATAATGCCCAACAGCTGAAGTTTACATATGAAATAAGTGATTTGGAAATTAACTATTTAGACATTGGCGTATATATAAAAAATGTTAAAATCTGTACAAAAATGCATAGAAAACCAGCCAGTGCAAATAGTCTATTGCATGCAAATAGTGGGCATCCAAAGGCTTTAAAATGGAGTGTACCATATGGAGAATTTCTGAGAGTCAAATGCAATTGCACAGAGGAAGCAGATTTGAAAACTCAAATGGATGATATGTATGAGAGATTCCACAAAAGGGGATATCCGAACTTGGTACTGAATGATGCACTAAAAAGAGCGATGCAATGTAAAAGAGATGATCTGTTGATCCCCAGAATGAGAAGTTCTGATCTAAATACTAATGACACACAGTACATTATGCGCTTTGACACAGCTAGCCAAAAGACGAGAAAACGTATAAAAGACAATTGGAGATTACTACTGTTAGATGAAAAATTATCTAAACTACTACCCAACCACCCTTTGATTACATACAGAAGAGCGCCAACATTGGGTGATCACTTAACAAATAGTTATATGACTCCACTAAAGAAAACAATGTTGAATTGGCTCAGTGATAAACGACAAGGCTTTTGGAAGTGTACAAATGGTGAAGCGTGTACTTATGGAAATAACGTGATGCAGTTCAAAACATTTGATGGAAGGACAATGAGAATTATGGAAAGAATAGACTGTCAAACCACATATGTGATTTATGTATTGGAATGTGTGTGTGGGAAAAAATATGTGAGCAGCACAGTAAACAAATTGAAATTACGAATTCTGCAACACATTAGGGCAATAACTAACCAAGACTTAACATACTCAATAGCAAAACACATATGGGAACAACATCAGGGTGAACAGAAAGATCTAAGATACTATGGTATTCAACATATTAAACAAAATAATAGAGGAGGGGATCAAGAACAAAGCTTGAGAAGAATGGAGTCCAAATGGATTATCCTAATTGGAATTGAAGTACCGTGGGGTTTGAACATGGACACGGAGTTACACAGACACTTATAGGAGACGAGAGATGGGAAATTTTATCAAGAGAATAGAAAATAGTTGGAAGTAGCCATAAAGCTATTTAGATTATTTAGCTAAACCTTTCACGAAAAATGAATTAGGCTTCAGAGATGATTATTTGAAGCCACTATGGGGCCAGACAACTAATACGACCCTTAAAGAAAGAAACCCCCTAAGAAAAACTGCACAAATCAAAGGGTTCTTGATTTGATTGTATCTAACTATACAGATATAAATTTAATTTGTTCTCATTTTTAAGGTACGTTACCGAGAGTCAATGACCCAAAATGATCAAAAATGAGAATATGATACATAGTGCTTATAAACCAGTTTCGAGTGTAAATGGTATGAATCCTTGCATCTCTACAATGAATGTTGTTAAACAATGTAGCAATTGGTACTTTACATAAATATGAACGAATAAAAAAATAAGATTAAGTTCATAGGAAAATAATAGAGAAACAGGTAATAGAGATATAATTAAATGTTGATATAGCTAAGACTGGCTAATGGATGTAAAAATCATATAAAGCACATATGTTGATTCAATAAGAAATGTGTGTATGTAGGACAAGTTTGATCTCTACTCAAGATAAACAAACTGAAAATGGGTTAAAATCTGACTACAAATGCCATTTAAGTGATATAAAATGATGATGGATTTTAATTGGTTGATGTTGGGTGGTCACATGATTTAAATACACTGACAAACAATCAACTCTATGGCCAGTCGAAGGCTCATGCCGAAATGCGTTGCCATGTTTGTCTGGATAGCACTATGCACTTTGTACTTCACATGAAATAAGAAAATAAATTACCTTTCAAATCGATGGATGGTGCCGGCATCATTCCTGCTACGAGAAGCTGGTAAATATCACCTCTCGGGTGATTGATGGTTAAATATATATATATATACACACATTTATTGATATATATTGTTTCATCCAAATCGGTCAGTGGACTGCTCGCTTTAATTTCCTGGTGCGAAGGTCGGGTCTGACCATCCCCTTCAAAAAAAGACTGCAACAAATACAACGCACTCTCAAAAGTTTGTTTTCAACTTTAATTGCCCAAATTGTTTCAAGTCATTTCTCCTCTCAACATCTGTCATCTTCAGAGTGATGAAGATTGATGAAGATTTCAAACTCATGCAATTCCTTTCTCTACTATTACTATTTATCCTTCCTCCTCCACAAAGGTCATTATGGTTAACATAGTCCACATATATAATTCCATATGATTACACTTATATAGCTCAGTAATCAACTTAACTTCTGGGCCCTATAAAGGGCCGCTTCGGCACAGGACAATTCCGAATCACCAATTTCCTCTGAATAAGACGGATGTTGAAACTTGGGAATGTAGCATATCTATTACAGTCATATATATATATCTATCAAACCACGTTATTGCCCAAAAAAAAGTTATTAATTTTTTTTTTGCAGATTCAAGAACATACATATTGTAGGATTAAGTCCACTAACAGATTTGTTTTAATAGAATTGTTGTTTTTATTATATTGGTTTGACTTCAACATCCAGAATTCATGTTAACTGGCATGACAGATAGTTGTTATATAAGGTAAAAGAAAGAAAGGACTCACTAACTGTGAACAAGACTCTCAGTGAGTTGAAACGTGTCAGTGGTTGTTGCGTTTTTCTAAACTGAAATAAAATCATGTAATTTGGGACTTCATGGAGTGCGGTGAACATTCTTGTTAATATATATATATATATAGACATATATATTTATGCATATATACACACACACATATATATAAGTGTTTATTCCTCTGAGTTATATCATAATCACTTCCACATTCATAATAAAATTCAACACTGATCACATATATAATCCATTTTATAAACACTGGTATTTATACTACAGACGTTGAGCTTTCTGAGCATAATCATCAGTGTTTTCACATAGTCAAAATCCACTACAGCCAACACTTGACTTCAATACAAAATTAATAATTACATTTCTTCCTAAATACATGCTATCTTCTAAACTGTTCGATAATCTTCACCTACATTATAAAACATACATTTTGATTTTATACCAAGATGCAATGTCATTAGTTTTTCTTTTTCAGAATTCATACAATGAGTCATGTGCAAAAAAGCAATTCTTAATCACAATGGAGTTATTGACAACATTTACATGATTTTATACAATACCACACTTCTAGTATATTGAGTTGGTGCTTAGCTACATAAGATAGTTAATATATCAACTCTCATGGTAGTGACCTAAATATATTTTTATGAAGTAACTTAAGCAATTATTTCCATTCCTTACCTAGAACACAGTATCACTTATGCTTCCCGATTTCATCTTCAGTCTTACACAAACTTTCAGTGAGGTTCTCCTGATTCTTTGTTATTAGTCAATATCATCCGACCAAACACTTGCACTGAACTCAGAATTGTGTGGACAGGGGATAAAGAAAGATATTGATCTCCTGGCTAAAGTGAAAACTCCAGTGGTAGATGGGTTGCCCCTACGTTTTATTCCATATCCAAAAAATACATTTCTGCTAAACTTTTTGCTATGTATATGGAGGCCATTAATGAAGGATTATTACCGGACAAGGACCTGGGAAATCACAGTAGTTGTACTACTTAAGCAGGGTCGAGACCCCATTGATGTGAAAGCCTATATACCACTACCACTTCTGGACACTGAATACAAGATACTGGACAAGATTATTGCCAGCCACTTGGTTCAAATAAATTCTTGCAGGCCTGATGCACCATCACCAATATAGTTTTGTTCCAGGCAGAAATACTCACATCAACTTACATCAACTCATTTGTGTTATGGATCTCATGTACAAGTTGGCCTCCAGCTCTGGCCTCTTTGGGTATAGAGAAGACTCTTGATACTTTACTATGACCTTATTATTTGGGATGTTGGCTAGAATGGGAGTGACAGGACAAATACTAAAATAGTTTCAATTGTTACATTCGCAACTACTAGCCAGGGTTCATACAGGTAGTGCTTTCTCAGACAGATAGTAGATCAGAAGAGTTTCCCCATCACCCATTCTGTTTATATTGGCCATTAAGCCATTAGCATATCTGCCAAGAGTTTGAGAAAAAGACTGAAGTATTGGCTACAAGATAGCACAGCAGGGCCCCATCAACAAACAGGGAATCGGGATTACAATCATCTACAAAGAAAACATCCACTGCACTGCCACAACAGACGACACCACTACGATCATGGAACACCTCAACTTCAAACTCCAAACAGACAACAAATCCACTGTCAGGGGCACCCTCGCTACAGACCCCCAGGTCCTTGCCCCAGCCTCTGCAATGCCATGCCTGACTTCATCGCCCCACTCGCTATAAACTTGAAGGACTACATCTTCCTCAGAGACCTTAACTTCCAGCTCGATGACCTCAACGATACCAACACCGCCAATCTTCCTGAAAGCATGAACTACATTGGCCTCACCCAAGTGATCACCAACCCTACTCACAATGCAGGACTCATGCTGGACCCTTTCTTCACTTGTAGCAACTGAGTCAAGTACAGCCATGTTACCAAGCTCACATGGACAGACCACGCCATACTACACTTTTTAATCAACAGTCCCCCTACCGCTGCCCGAACCACCTAGTGCCCCCTACCACAACTTGAGTAAAGTGTCAAAGAGCAAGTAGACCAAAGCCCTCAACACTTCACACCCTGACATTGCAATTAACCTGTACCAGTCTATCAAACACTTCACCACCTGGATCACAGACAGTGACTGACATTGTCACCCCCATCAAGCATTGCAGATGAAAGAGATCCACCAAACAGACCAGATGGTTCACCAAGGAACTAATAACCGCAAAACACAACTGCAAGCAACTAGGAAAAAAGTGGTCACTAGCAAGAAAACCACAGACACAGCCCCTTTGAAGACAGACCTCTAGCACTACCACTGGCTCTTGTACGAGATGAAAAACAATACCCTAGCAGACTGCTTCAAAGCCTGTGCCAACCACAGAAAAAACGTCTTCATCCTCATCAGAAAGTTCTCCAATTAGGTAGCCACTAAAAACAACATCATCTCCTGCCAGGAACTTTGTGGAAAATTGGCAGACTTCTTTCACAACCAGATCTTCACCATCTAAAAAAAAAACAGCCCATTCCTGCCAACTTCTTCGCCCACCACACTCTCTCAAACCTGCCCTGACCACCGAATCACCACTTGGAACCAGCTCACTCCCCAAGACACCACAGCCATCATTAACTCCATCCACTCAGGAGCCCCCATTCATCCCCTGACCGCACCACATTTTCAACCTCAGGAGCAACAGAATTAGCAACGAGCTCACTACCCTCTTAAACTCTTCTATCATCATGGCCACCTTCCATAATGAATGGAAACATGCAGAAGTCAATACTCTACTCAGGAAACCATTGGCAGACCTCAGCAAACTCAAAAACGTCCATCCTATCTCCCTGGTCCCCTTCTCAGCCAAGTCCTTGAAAAAGCCATCAACCTCCAACTCTCGGAACACCTGGGAAATAATCTTCTTCTCGACACCGCCCAATCTGCATTCTGCACCAACCACAGCACTAAAACAGCCTCAGTGGCTACAAACAACATCAGAACCCTCCTCGACCTGGAGAAACGGTGGGGCTGACCCTCCTTGACTTCTCGGCAGTGATTGATACCATATCCCACCACCCCCTGATCAAAATGTTTCATCTCATTGGAATCCAAGGAGACAGCCTCAAGTGGATTGCCTTCCTAACTGGAAGAACCCAGAGAGTCTGGGCACCACTGTTCACCTCAGAGCCCAATTACATTATCTGTGGCATCCCTCAAGGCTCGTCCGTCATCCCCACTCTGTTCAGCATCTACATAACTCTCTGACCAACATTGTCAGAGCCCATGGATTAAATGACACCTTTCTCTCTCAAAAGACCCTCCCACTACGAGAACCAACTTTGAACCAACTGGATGAAGAACAACTGCCTGAAAGTCAAGATGCACAAAACAAAAATGCTGATCTCTTGCAACAACACCTCCCCGTGGAACAAGTCCTGTTGGCCCTTGGAACTAGGACACTCAACCACACCGACTGACTATGCCATAAAAGTCAGCATAATTCTGGACAGCAAACTCACCATGAAAGCCCAGACCAATGCTGTCTCCTCCTCCTGCTGTCTCACACTTCATCTGCTTCAGAAAATCTTTAAATGGCTCCCCATCAACACCAGACACACCATCACTCAAGCCCTAGTCACAAGCTGTCTGGAATACAGCAACTCACTCTACGCAGGAATCCCCTCTCAACTCTTGAAGAGACTGCTAACCATACAGAAGTCCATGGCCAGACTCATCCTCAACCTTGCCAAATGGACCCATATCTCCCCTCACCTCAGGAAACTCCACTGGCTCCCCATAAAGAAGAGATGCTAATTCAAGTTGCTGATCCACACCTACAAGGCCCTGCACAACCAAGGACCAGCCTACATCAACCATAGCCTGAAATTCCACCACCTTCCAGACACCTGCTCTATGCTTCCCTCTCCCTGGCTGACACTCCTCACATTTGCTGGAGCAACAGTGAAGGACACTCCTTTTCCTATCTTACAGCTAAATCCTAGAACGACTAACCTCTGCCTCTCTGGACCTCCACATCTCTTCTAGAATTCAAGAAGGCACTCAAGACTTGGCTTTTTAACTGAACCCATCTGAAGAGCATGACCCTCAGTGCCTGGATTACCTCCTGAGTGATTAGCCGTACTTTATAAATCCTGATTGAATCTTGCTTGACATGGAGGATGTGCTGGCTTTGTACGCAGACTTACCCTTCTGTTCTCAAGGGATCCCGGTACTATTTTGGCCTTCATTATGACATTATTGACAGTGGTTGGTAGTTTGTCAGGTCTCAAAATAAATTGGAATAAATCCTGCCTATTCCCCCTCCGACCTCTAGATCCCACTGAATGGATACCTGATACTGGGACGAGGCCGAGATGTGGGTCTTACACATTTAAATATAACGGCGTATACTTTTATCAAACAGATGATGCACTTGGGAGAGGTGGTGACCTAGATATGGCTGCCAGAAATATTGGCCAAACACTTTCAATTTGGAGTGTGCTTCCTTTGTCACCATTGGGAAAAAATGATCATACTGCCTAGGCTGCTTTATTTCTTTGTAGCACTTCCTCTGACCTTTACAGGATTTTTTTTCCAAGAACTATGGACTCTATTGTCAGACTTAATATGGGGCAACCGCAGGAAAAGACTATCAATAGAGAAGGCAATGAGACCATTGGATGGGGAGGGTAATGGAGATATAAGACACGGCTGTTCAGTTAATGTGGCTAATAAAACGGTTGGCGGTGAGGTGAAAATCGAAGGGGAGGACCCTCAGCTGGCTGGGTAGGTGTATATCCATTGGAGGTTATACTGGAAAAGATAAAGTTAAATTAATGACACCTAAGACTACTGTATACTTTCAAAACATGTTGAAATAAATACTTATAGAAGCTTGTTGTTCAGACAATATATGTGTCTAATATACTCCTGTGGTGCATGCCAAAATAATCAGACATGCCCAGAATTCATAACATACACCTTTGGGAACAAGCTGCGATTTAGACCGAGTATTTATTTGCAAACAGTATACTGTGTACATTTGACCTCCTGCGAGAGGCCATCAGACTAATTACTGGAAACTTTCTAACATATAATGCTTTGGTGAACGCAACTGAGCTGACCTAGGGGAGGAGGGGAATGCATTCTCCAAAATGTGAAGAATTGCAAACTCTAGTGATACATTGGGGCACAACGAAGAGCTGTGAGGACCCTTCATAATGCACTGCCACCCAACCTTTATTTACCCATTGCCATGCTAAATTTAACTTTGTATCAAAAAGTTGGATAGGAGCTTACTGACATAGAATGGACACACACTCCAGAATACGCTAAAAGAGTGAACAAAAACATTTTTAAAATTCAGTCAATTCAACTATTACCATCAATCTTCCCTTCCCCCATCGAAACTACCGAAAATCAACCCAGACAGATCGGCAGCGTGCCCTAGTTGCCGGGAGGACTGCAGATTGTTTCCACATGATTTGGGAGTGTCCTACAGTTCAACAATATTAGTCATCCTCGGTATATTTTGTAACTGAACTGACAGTTAAACTTATTGAGAATAGCTTGACGTCCTGTTTATTAGGTATGTTCAGCAGGCTAACGCAGGCAAAGTTTTTTTATAAATTAATTCATCTAGTATTGATCATAGGCAAACGTAATATAGCTATGAACTGGAGAGTACCTATAGCGCCCCTATCGTGCTGATTATGAGACGTGCAGAGATAGTGTCTGTAAAAGCTCAGCAAAAATGGCAGAGGGTGGGTGCTCCTCTAAAGGAATAAGACACTATCCTAGTGGCGAGACAATAAACAATGAATGATAAGCCACCTTTAATATCATACCTTGAAAAGACAAAGACAATGAAACACATGTAATGGTGCGGCGTTAGTTAAAAAAGCCACAAAAACAGCTCATTTGGAGAATTAGGAAACTTTCATGGACTCTGTAGGTTGGCTGGGACAGGGGGAAGCAGGAGTAATGGTCAATAAATGAGCTGTAAATGTATATAAGCGTAGGAGGTGAGAAGCATTGATGTACGTAATTTATCTACATGGACAGTGTTATATTGTATGCTTTATGGTTTAAGTTTGATATGTATCAAAACGACTGATACAATATACACATCCAGTGTATTTATTGATATAAGCAATAAAGAGCTATTTGAAAATACATGACAACTTTTGATTGAAAACCCAATTCTTTAATCATTTTGTAAAAGCAGATGGCAAGGTTATGGAATACAGCAGAGGCATGACAATCCAAGGCTTAGGATCAACGTCAGCAAATTCTCTACCACCATAAACTACAATATCTAGTAGTCATGAGTGGGTAGTAAGGAAAGATCAGTAGATGACAGCGTTTGGTTGGGAGTGTGCCAGAAAACTTAAGAGGCTGAAAATGGCGAATAGACCGTATTGCTGTAGTCGACTCTAGACTGGATTAATGTTTGCCACAGCAACAAGAAAGGCAGGATGCTTCTTAGGACTCTTTGATGGGCAAAGTAATTATTAGGTACACTAGTGACTTGCAAATAAAGAGAAAATGAAGCCCACAAGTAAATTCCCAGATTTCCTACAACATATGCAATGGTATGCAGGTAGGTCCCATTTATGCTGGCTAGGAAGTATTGTCTCAGTTGTTAGTTTTGTGGGGGTGATTAAAACTTCTGCCTTTGAAGTATTCAGCTTCAAGACATAGATAGATACCACCACTGAGTAATAGTTAAGCTTTTATTCCTAACGTCATATTTACAGTGGGATAAAGATTTCTTTAAATGAGAAGAGATAGTAAAGATGATGTGTGTGGTGTTTGTGTACATCTAAAAGTCTGCCACATGCATAGGGGTAAATTGCCAGTGGGGTACATGTAGAGATTGAATATCAAGAGCCTTTAACCTTTTGGTTAACCACATCTAACTTTGCTTTGATTAGATATTAAAACGAGGAAATGGCACTTCTTGAGATCTATCAGTCAAAAAGTATTAGGATTAGGAACGTGTCCAGTGATCCTGAACTCCGAGAGAGTTTTGATGAGGATACTGTGGTTGACAGTATCACATGCATAGACCTATCCAACAACTCCTTGAACCCATCACTACTGTTATCCAGTAGTCTGCATACCAATATAGAGTGGGCAGCACAGCCACATCAGTACTATGACCAGGACACAATCCTGCCTTAAAATAGTGCATTATTTACAAATTGCTGTAGCTGAGTAACAAGTAGTTTTCCTAATAGTTTGTCTAGACATTGCAATAACAGAATGGGTCAGAAGATACTGGGTTGTGCGAAGGACAGGTATTGGAGTGCATGTGTAACTACTTTTTTATTTGAAGCAGATGGAACTATATCTCGTCCAAGAAAAAAATAAACGTTCTGGTAAATCATCTGTTAAATAGTTATTTCATTAAGAGAGGGTTAAAAATGTGTCACAGGTGTTCGAGTCATTTGTTTTGTTTTTCACTTGGCTAAACATGATGTGTCATGTGTTTCACCTACATGTTTCACTATCATAGTTACGACTGCATCTTCATCTGGGCCCAAACACCAGTGGTAACTATTGTATCCCCGTGCTTGTCTTTTTTGACCTCTGAAAGTAACACAAAATAGGATAATCAGGACACATCCCATATTGCACTCTAATTTGTCAATCTGAGCAGTGTAAAAACAACTGAATTGACTTGCATCACCTTCTCCCACTATGGGGATTGCATCTGAGTTGGATTCAGTGCAATTTTGTTATAGCGAGTGCATGTCTGTTCAGTAATGATGCATCCTAGGTGAACAGAATTTAATTATCGATATCACTTCAGATCAACTTGTCAGTTACTGGTGCCTTTTGGAATGAGTTAATCGTGCTCAACCCCTGTAAAAGGTTTACCCTTGAAAAAGGTTGTAAGGTAAGGGTTGCGCCCAACGTGAGAAAGCGTCACCAGTTCCTAATACCCTGGGAGATAGGAAAGCAATCATCCCTAAAATGTTTCAAAAGGGGTTGGATAGGGGCTTTGTGGGTCTGCCCTCGGTGTGTGGCTTATACCTGATGTCAAGTATTCTGCACATCCTCTTTATGTTTTAAAACTTTAGTTTGAAGATTACATTTTACTCACACAATAAGGCTTCTGGTAGAACAATTTTCATTAAGAAACAGCCCGGGAAAATAGTGTGACACATTCATAATTATTATGTACATGTATCACCAGTAGATACGTAAAGATCTAAGGCATCAAACTTCATAAAGAAATAATTCATATTTGGGCTGCTTTGAAACTCTGTAGGCCTAATCCAAACATTTACACAAAGAACAGGTCTTAGCATCTTTGTTTGTGTATAGATATGTGTACAAAAAGACTTTGCCATTTTCCATTGAGCTGAGTGGTTAATTGTCCACTTCTTGGCTTACACAGAATGTCTACTAGGGAGACATCACTTTGCTGGTAGGTATATAGCCATGATGATATGTGCATATGAGGGTTGCTAAACTAGGTTTAAATGAATATTCCTGAGGTGTGTGTTAAGGTTCTGGGGATAAGTGCTGTTGACTGGGCAGTGCTTTGCCACCAGATGACTTTTCCACTGCTTGTGCACCTCAAGGTGTCAGAGTCCTGTCTAACAAATTCTGGGGCCATATTAAGGTAAATGCCTCAGGGGCGTAACAGGTGTGTGCGCCTGCTTGGGCACCACAGGGGCACTTCGGTATTACAGAAGGGGCCTCAAACCCTTTAATGGTCCCTTCTGTAATACTGATGGTGCTGGCACACATGTAGCACCATCTTTATCTTCAGAGCTTGTTCTCTCATTTGCATGGGGATGTGGCCATATGCAAATGAGGGAATCTTTTTTCCTCTGCACCCGTGCCATAGGACAGATTTGGAAACAGCGCAAACAGGCTCTAAGGATGTGCACTGAATATGTGCAACAAAAAGTTGTGCACTGTCAATGTGACCTATGATGGCAGCCTTCTGGAGTCATAAAAGTGGGTCCTATCAACCCTCACCCCCAGGCATCTCCCTGCAGGTGAGTGCATTCACTCGCCTGCCTTTAGGGGGAGCTCACTCCCCTCTTACCGATTGCGCTATGAAACACAGAGTGGCTTGTATACAGTCACTCTGTGTTTCACTGAATGCCCTGTCCCTAGAGTAGCTCGAGTACACAGCTGCCATGGGGGTCGTGCATTAATTGTAATAGAAAGCACTTTCCCTGTTTATGTCAGGAGCACCTTTTGGAAGGTGCTCTGTGTGCCCAAAACAGGAAATGTGTGCTCCTTGTGTTATATGGCACCTGACTTTAAAAGCTAATTCTAGGTGTAAATGTAAAGTGCAGATTGGATGGTGATGTGGTGAGTTCTAAATGTGTTGATATGAAAATGACCAAATCTGTGCCTAAGTGCATGTGGTGCTCCAAGTCAAGGTCAGCCTATTGATATTTGGGTTGTCCAGTGAGAGAGAAGCAAAGTAGGCCAAACAATACAGAGACATGCAGGCTTTAGAATCAATATAGCATAATAGTACAGGATTTAGGAGCATAATAGTACAGGATTTAGGAGCAACTGTGCATCTCTCACAATGTAATCCTGTAGCCGAATAATGTATTACAAACATGGGACTGAGCAAATAACATCTTTGTTTACGAATGTGAGGATTTGACTCTGAAGAATCCATAACATTAGTTATTACTGGAAGAATCAAAAGCACAGTGCCTGTCCTTTCATATGAGGAAAGGGTAGACGGTGGAGGTCTCATGATAGTCTTGTCCCTGGTTCAAGGTCTCAATAATCTCTGCGCCTCTGGTGGTACTGTAATGTTTTTGGTCCTGTCCCATCACGGTATAGGCTGTGATGATTTTAATTGCCATTTCCCTCCTAAGAAAGGGCATGGGGGTGGGGTGGAGGACTTGATGAGGATCTCTGAGGATGGAGGCGAATCAAAAAGTTAAACATTCTGAGTACAGATCTCCCAGCAAAGGTGGAAGGAGTTCCAGGTGACCCAGTAAGTATAAAAAGTGAAAGTTCTTTTCTGCAGCGTTATACTGGCATATAGGGCAGTCAGTCTGTCAGTGCCCAAGGGCTGGTCCGATAGCTCAGTGTGGGTCAGTTTCATGGCTTTTTTGTGGGCCTGTTTTATAGTGTGCTGGGCCAGTTTTCACTGTTGATTTCTCTGATATTAAAACATACATTGCCTGTAGCAAGCACAAATGTATGGTCTTCCATACTTTGCAAAACTCTTACGTGGCAGTCTTTATTACTAAACTGCACCAATCTGCAAACAGGGGCCACATTTTAACTATCCCATTCATTATTGGGGGCCACTTTTATTCCGGTGCCTGGGCTTATTGCCTGTCCCGGTCCAACCCTAGTCTCCTGAAGGGAAAAGGTATTAAAAAGGGAGGGCAAGGGTAGACTGAAAAGGTCAAGTGCAGTAGCGAAGTAGTAGATGTAGAGGCAGAAAGCAAGATGGCAAACCACTAGGGTTTATACTCTAGACGGCACGGGAATGGGTACAGGCAGTAGGAATGAGGATTGATATAAGGGTTTCACGGTCAAGGAGGGCAAGAAGAGGGACTATTACAGTGGAACGGTGGATGTGTCCAAAGATTGATGGGGACCTCATCAGGTATTGGCTGAATGACAACACAAGAAGATCATGGTGGGTGGGAATGGAACACAGGATGCATGTCTCAATGAGGTCACAGAGTGAATAAAAAGGAATAAGGGAAGGTGTAACGTGGTGAGACAGAGAATATGGCATGTGGTTGTGAGAAAAGAGAAATATTGGTGTGTTCAGGTTCAGTAAAGATAGAGGGAGAGGATGAGAGGAAGAGAGCAGATAGTTCAATAATTGATGATGCCCCACTAGAAGGGTACAGTCCCTGTCAAAAACAGGGTTATTAACTTGTGGGGCATATCCCTACAAATGTAATGAACACCCTCTGGTTAGGTTACACCATGGTTATGAGACAATCTCTGTTGAACCCCTGGTAGCTAAGCAACAAGCAACCCCCATGGGTGTTTGTGCTATATTCAAGCAGTACTAACAATCTTAAAGTAAATAACACAACACAATAAACATTCTCAAACCCATCTGGGAAAATAGAGAAAAATGTAATGATCATAAAAGACGCCAAAATCAGCACACTACTTTAACCTATGCGCCAAATAGTGATTGGAGAAATTCTACCACCCAATCCTAACAATTTCCTTGTAGTTCCCTGCCATCTTTTGCAGCATTCCTCTTTGCTGTAGAATTATCCAGAATCACATGTTTAGAAATGGTGGGTCCCAGCTGCCAGCAGGCAGGGCTCCTTTCAGCTACTTGGCCACTCCCCTGACAGGGTTACCACTGTTTTTTTCTCCTACTCTGACTGGAGTTTAACCTGTCTAGAAGGTTCCCAGGTATCATTGGGAAAAGCTCCCCTTGGCATCTATAAGTCAAAAGAGGTGGTTTTAAATGTGCTCTGTGTTAAGCCAATTGTTCCTGCCCACTCCCAGATAACTATTTCCTGCAAACTTATCAGCCGTTAACTCTCATTGGCCTTCCCTGGTCCCAGAGGCAAGCCATTGTCCTCTAAGCCAGTTCGTTACCTCTCCCAGCCAAATGTCTGTGCTCCAGATCTGGACATGTGATAAGTGGCAAAATGTCTTTTAAGCCACTTTTTTATTTCTTTCTTTCTGTATTTCTTTCTTTCCTTCTGTATTTCTTTCCTTCTTTCTTTCTGGAAGCATAAAATAGATTTTTATAAAGTTACCATTCTGCTTATGTGATCAAAATTATGAATTCGCTATAAAGTCAGATTTTGAAAACTAAGCAGGAAATAAGTTTGAAGAGTTATGTAACCCTTTCCTAGGCAGAAGTAAAGAATGAAGATTTCATTGCACTTGGGTCTAAAATGTCTTGCCTGGCCTACATAGTCAAATAGCTTTTGTGTTTTATTCCCTTCTGAGGGCGCACTAACTTTAATATGTAGGGTGACCTATTTTTATATATTAGCACCCTGTCTTGTGGGCTTACAAGACAATTTTAGGGATGATGCACAAATATATAAAAAGAGGCTTTTCCTACTTGGAAAAGAGGTTTTTTTTTTTCTTCTATATGTCCCTACAGTACATTTAAAATGTAACTTAACCGGGGAACGATGCTCGCAGCAGAAATATAGTATTGCCAAATACGTAGGTGGTGTAAATCACACTGCAAACCCATATGACATTTAACTATCCATTCCATAAGTGCACTTAAGGAACCATTTAAAATGGACTTCGAGCAGCTAATTTGGCAAAACAGTTCCAGTGTATAGCACACAATTTGGTGGAGAAGCACATGAGAAGGACAGGCGCTTCGGTAATATTCAGCAGTGGTAAGGTGCACAGAGTCCTAAGCCAGTAAAAGAAAGGGTCCAGAAAAAGGAGGTAAAAATTCTGGGGGCCAAAGCAGAAAAGGCAGATATGATACAGGCCACATATATCTGAGGGGGCAGAGGAAGTAGGGTGTTTAACAAGGAAAGCATTTAGGGAGGACCAGGGAAGACCAGAGAGGTTCACGGTGTCATAAGACTACAAAGGCAAAACAAAGAATAAGGAAGTTGCATATGTGTGAGGAAGCAAGATAGTGGTTGGGACTGAAGTCTAGGAAGGAAAGAATTGTCAGAAACCTGCAAAGGGTGTCATGAGGAGACCCCATATGTTGATGAAACATAGGGCCATAGGTACGAACACATTTTCCCATTGACACAGAATGGGAAAAACCCTTTGCTACATCTGGCCCATAGTGCTCTACTTACACAGTGCACAGAGCACAAGCCGGGGGTACATACTGATGGACAGACCCCCCCCCCCACTTATTTTAGAGAGCTAAATGATGCCCCCCTTAGCCAGAGGCTGAGCAAGGTTCAGAAGTATCTCTTTTATTGTAAAACAGTACACTGTACGCTGGTAGTTCATGAATCACATTTGTTTTCATTTTTAATTTCTAGTGCCTTTCCAGACACATCCATATCACAGCATGGATTTAGTTTTGCAGATGTTGCAATATCCACCACTAGTGCTGCAACTGGAAAAACTTTACTCTAAAATTGGGATCAAGGTGGGCAATAATAAGAGGATGGAGTCCCCTGGGGTGAAGTCATGAAAAATAGTCCAACAGTCAACTTTCTTTCTTTTAACTTTTAACTTTTTTTAAAACTCTGTCACAAATAAATTGGCACCAATAAGACATGTGACAGAAAATCTGTTTGGGCATGAGTGGTTGCAAAGTCTGTATTTTAAAATATCTTATGGGGTTAAAGCACCTGCTGCAGAGAGCTTTGTGTACCCAGTAAAATTTCAGGGAATAATAATAATGCTAAGGTAACTCTAATGGCTAAAGCATTTACTAGAGAGATATTTGATTTGTTTAGTCAGAGTTTTTAATCATAAAGTAGCACAGAGGGTTAATGTGTCAACTGCAAAGCACATCGGGTAGCATGCAGATGGCACATTATTATGTTATGTAGATAGATAAGTGGGTCAATGTATTTGACACAGAGATCCTTTTATTACTTGCAGTTCATAAATCACAATCCCTCTAATATAGCACAGTGAGCTATGAATCTCCATCAAAGGACCTGCATGGAAACTGAAAGCCATGGGTTTAGAATTGTATTGTTTTTTTCTCAACCTGTTATTATCAGCTGCTAAAACAGGTTTTTGGGTACTGATAAAGGAGAACCCCCAGCACTGAATTTATGTTTTAAATCCTGTTTCTCCCAGCTATACGATCATAGCTTGTAATCCCCACCAGTAAAGACAAGGTGTGACTCTTTGTCTTGTCTTATGAACATCGTGTACATTGATAGACATTACACACTTATATGACTTACTGTCAATGTATAATGTATGTGTGTAATGTAAAGTGCTACAACACCATAGAGTGGGATGAGTAGCACTATAAAAGTATTTTAAAAATCAGCAAGAGCTATTTAACCTGTTATTCATATGAATACTTGTACGTTCTGACACATCTGCCATCTTTACAGTGCATGCATATCTCTTTCTTGTGTAGGGGTTCCACAAAGTCAAAAGAACAGCCTTCAAATCATAATTTCTCTTTAGTAAACATGAGGTGATAATAAGCTGCATGCCCCATTGCATTGGCATGTAGGTGTTAGGATGTAGATAGCTCTAGCCTGGGTTATACGCAAACAAAAGAAGGGCTGACTGCACTTTAAACTCGTCTTTTGTATTGGGCACAAGCTGGCAGAGAAAATTTAAAAAAAAACTCACTGCCTGCATGTTGCTTCTGCAGACAGAAAGCAAACAAAGTGCAGGCGATGCAGAATTGTGTCCACTTATGGCAAAATACACAAGGTCCAATTCAGCATATTCCACTGAGTCCACATGGATACCCGATCTGCCTGAATAATAGCTGCTGGATCAGGGATCCAGTAGTTTACCCCTTCATTCCAGCCCTGTCCACCCCAAGCCCCGGCAGGCTCTCAGTGTCTGGGGAAAAAGGCAGGAGCGGCTCGCTGGACTTTGTTGGAGCGGGGTGGCGCTTGGGGGGATGTGGGAGTGGGGGCGTTTATGTGAATTCATCAAAACAAAAACAAAAAAATTACCTGCTTCACCGCTGCTGCTTTCACTCAGATCTCCTGCACTACAGGCACAGGCTCTCAGCCTGCCCTGCAGCCAATCCAAATGCTGCTGACAGCAGCGTTCAGATTGTCTGGGAGTGCCCAGCCAGCACGCTCCCCTACAGACTAGGAGCCTGGGCTTGCTTTCTCCAGCCCGGCAACTGTGTTGCTAGGCTGGAGAGAGCCCAGTGCGCATGTGTGTTTGGCCAGCCCGAGACTGACGGCCAAACATACATACTCACTGAGGGGGAGTGCTCAGCACTCCCCCTTGTTCCAATCATAGCCCGTGGCCCAGCCCTTTTACTACAAAACAATAATACAAACAGTTTATTATCGTTTTGTAGTAAAGGTTTTGCAGCTGCTGGTGCTGGCGGGGGCGACGCTCCTCCGCCATAGCAGAGGAGCAGCGCCTGGAAATAGGGCCTTCTAAACATTTTCCTTTGTTTTCGGTAACTGTTGATTTGTGAGTGCATTTGTAGTGAGGTACACGCATCTACATTTCAAAAGCTATATCCTCCGTTTCCGCCTTTTCCTGATAAACATTCATGCTTTTCAAAACACTGTTAGTCTTTCTAGGGCAGGGGCCATAATATTCTCTTTGGCAACAGGTAGAGGTGGTGCAATCACTTAGGGCCTGATTCTGACCTTGGCGGTCTTTTCGCAAGACCGCCGAGTTACCGCCGCGGCAAAGACCGCCGACCGCGGCGGTATGCCGCTGCGCGTATTCCGACCGCTGGGAGCGTTCCGCCGGAATACCGTCAGCAGCCACACTGGCGGTCGGCGGGAAAGTGGAGACTGGTCAACCTCCACCGCCACACCAGCAGAACACCGCCCCCAGAATTACGACCCACATTTCTGTGTGGCGGTCTTCTGTTGGCGGTCTTCTGTTGGCGGTCACGTCCCTATGGCTCCCGTCGCCTCCCGGAGGACCAACGCACAAGGTAAGTTGATCGTCCGTGAGGGGAGGGGGTGGGGGGGTGTTGTGTGATGTGTGCGTGCATGGGGGTGTGTAGAGGGGGTGTGTGAGTGCGTGCATGCGGGCGGGGGGTGCTGCTGTGCCTTTGGGCAATGTGTGTAGTTCGGCGGGTGCGCATGTCGGCATGTATGTGTGCGGGTATGTGCCCCCGTTGTGTATGTGTGTGTGTAGGGGGTGTGCATATGTGCATGTTGGGGGTGCGTGCATGTCGGGGTGCGTGTATGTGCATGTCGGGGTGGGGGGGGCAGGGGGTTCGTACCACCTCTGGGGGGTGGCAGGGGGGTGGAGGGTGTGGGAGGAGGACTCGTGGGGGGCAGTGGGGGGTGGGGGAGACCCCTATCAGTGCCAGGGAAGGAATTCCCTGGCCCCGATAGTGCCTACCGCCATGGTTCGCATGGCGGTTCCCGACCGCCAAAAACCGCGGCGGTAAGCAGGGTCATGATACGGTTGGCGGTCTTGGGTCGACCGCCGGGCCGGAGTGTGCAAACTCCAGCCCGTCGGTCATGACCGCCGTGGCGGTCGGAGTGGGGAAGTGGCGGTCGATCGCGGCGGTGACCGCCGCGGTCAGAATGCCATTTTTTGGACCGCCGGTCTGTTCGCGGTCCGACCGCCGCCTCTCCGCCGACCGCCAAGGTAAGAATCAGGCCCTTAGTGTTGTTATCATAACTATTTTCACATTTCATAGCAAATTATATAAAAATAAGATATTACCAACTGGAAAGGTATGAATTACAGGGCGAGACAAAGAAATAAAAAAGACACACACTTACCACTTTTTTTTATTTTGGTTTCTATAGTGCGACCAAGTGTCTCCAAGTCAGCTTCTCTTGACCTTTCACACAGCAATCTGTTGCACTCAGGGGCTTCTATTTTGGATTTTAAGAGGAAGTGCAAACTACCACTGATCACAGAAAATGTACAGTTTGTGCATCTGTGTCATGTAGTTTACATTTAGATTTACGAAACAGGTGCTTAATCTATTGAGATGAGTTGTGTGTGTGAATGATTGACTGAATGTGTGAGTGCTGCAGTCTCTTCACTCTGGTGTCATTCCCATTCAGTACACCTGTTGTTGCTTTCTTTCACTTCTCATTTCACTAACTCTGCTGGCAGATATGCTGTTTTCTTGCAAATCCTACATCTAGCTACTGGAGAACCGCAGGACAGTTCCTATAGATAGTACTTGCTAACGTTTTGTGTTAGATTTTCGTACATAAGACTTATCACACTTATGTCATAAATCTATCAAAAGGTCTGCTCTTGATACCTTTATATGTTATATATAGTAATTTCCTCACAAATTGATTAATCCATTATTTTGTCCATCATCCAAGATCAATTACTAATCATGAGTCTATAGCGCTTACAAAAGCTGAGAATTGTTGGAAATTGTAGTGTCCATTTTTCAACATTTAAATGTTAATTTACAGCATACAAGTAGCATCCTGTGTATGTCATGAACAATCGCTTCCCAGTTGGCTTGATATTTTATATATGCAGTTCGTCTGTGCACAAGGCATGACATGTATGACAATAAACCTGGTATGCACTTTTTTTCATTATAATATGTGCCAATTCCTTTTCTTAAGAAATGCTTGGCTCAAGGTAAACCCATTGATTTATCCTTGTAGAAACCCTTGGGAGAACGGGTTGAGGCACATATAGGACTGTAATGAACTCTGCTGCCAAGCCTAGTTATAACATGTAAGCATCATCTCCTGCTGAGGTTACTCGTAGTCCTGCTGACAATGCCTAGACCTTCTTCTGTTTTCATATCCTGTCGGTCTTACTCTGTGACTTCATGCAAACCATGTTGCTATCATATCCAGCCAACCCTACCGCTGTCACTTTTGAGTTCTGCTGTCGCTTCATTTTACTTTTGAAAGCCCTACTGCTGCCTAGGACTCTTGCACACAATGCAGTAATTCTCTGCCATTTCCGCTGTGGGTCCTACTGCTGTCACCTCCACCCACTTGCTTTGATTGGGCGTACACTGAAGATTGTCGATATTGGTGTGCTCTGTGAAGGTGACGAGGATATTGTAGCTTCAAGTACACATAAATAACAGTCTCATGCAGCAGTTTAGGTTAATGCCTGTCCTAATCATTAAAATAGGACTCTGGCGGGAGGCCATGAAATGAGTGGTCGTGAATACGTTGAATAAAGAGGATGTTTATTTCAATTCCAAACATAAATCAATCCTGTAGAAGAGGGGCACAGGCACCGCAACCAACCGTCACTTCTCCACATCTGTCACCTGGAAAGCCGTGACATCACTCTATACGATGTCACACGATTCCAGGTGACACATCCTGATTCTAACCACATCACCACACTTCTGCCCCTCTTTGAAACACTTCTTCCCCCCTTTGAAAACTCTACCCAAACTAAATTCATAAATTAAACATTAAGCATTACACTAAAATAATTCTAAGAATACCAACAACATCTCATCTACAATTATCCGCCTACAAATAAATTCTTAAGAAACATGTGATATACAAATAAACTCTATAGATCATACACATTTTTTTTTAACATCATGACATTAATCCCGACATTTTTTTTTTTTTTTTTACATCATGACATAATCTCAAAATTTTGCAGGTTTATATCCAACTCTCACACTTTTCTTCCCAAAATCTTCACTAGTTTCAGTCGGAACATTAATCATTAATTGTTTTTTCATGCCCTGCATTTTCATGGTGGGGTCCAAAGCTATTCTTGAAGTACTCCACCAAGTTCCATCTGACAATTTGACAGCGTTCCTACGCAATTCTTGAATTTGCAGAGAATCCCTGAATTTTGACATACCTTTCCTCACCAACAAAGGATTCTTCACCCGCACCCAATCTCCAACATGCAGTCGATCACCTTTGTCTTGTGACCCACACATTTTCCTTTGTCCCCTAGTATTCGAATTAATTTCAGCTATTTGCCAGATTTTTTTCACATCCACCACTTCATGAAATAATTTGACCATCCAGAACGGGCATAATTCAGTTGTAGCAACTCTACCCCTCATGAGTTCAAAAGGACTTCTCCCAGTGGCTACATGCGGTGTTGTGCGATAAGACCAAATTAAATCTTTAACACTCTGATTAACTGACATATTGCTTCTACATGCAGCTTGAACACAATCCATTAAAACTCGGTTAAATCTCTCCACCATTCCATTGCTTTGCGAATGATATAAAGGACTTCTAATGTGTTTAATACCACATTTATTTAAGAATTGTACCATTTCTGATGAAACAAACTGAACACCATTATCAGTCAAGATTTGTTCAGGAAAACCTTCACGAATAAAAATGTTCCTTAAGCAATTGATAACACTTTGGATGGTAGGGGCCCTAACAAATTCTACCTCAACCCATCTTGAAAGATGGTCAATAATGACTATAAAGTACCTCATATCAGGTGGTAATACATGATACGGACCCAAGAAATCTAGACCTAGCTTTTGCCAAGCCCTAGCTGGAGATGGTACGAAAGAATCTGTGCCTTTCCCTGTGATCAAAACCTTGTCACTCATGGAGCACTTAGTACAACTCCTTACATACTCCTCTATCTCTTTATCCATTCTGGGCCACCAAAAATCTGATCTCAACCTCCTCTTCGTGATGGTCGCACCTAAATGACCAGAATGAGCGCCAACAATTAAATCCCTTCTCATGCTTTCAGGAGGAATAGGTTTATCACTCCTCACCAATTTGTCCCCTTCAATAGATAATTCATCTGACACCTTCCAAAATGGTTGAAGATCCGGTAAAAGATTTTTCTCTTTGGGCCATCCAGACTTCACCAAACACATCACTTCACTCAATAAATCATCTTTCTTCACTGACTCAATCCAACTTTCCTCATCTAAGGATTTACAACATTTCAGTTCTGTAGGCTGCCTTTTGGGTTAGCTTCGGCAGCGGCAGTTTTTCAGAGACTTATGTCTAGCATGTTCAATGATAATCCAAATGTTGTTGTTTTTCAGGATGATATTTTGTTTTTTTCTGACACTGAATAACACATGATAACATTTTAGAAAATGTTTTAAGCACATTAGAAGATAGAGGGGTAACCTTAAGGGAAGAGAAGTGTGTGTTTAAGTCAAGGGAGGTTGTTTACCTAGGTCATATTTTATCTGAGCAAGGGATTAAACCAAGGCCGGGCTTAGTAAGAAGTATTTTAGAGGCGCCTCCTCCTGAAACTAAAGAACAATTGTTGTCATTTTTAGGACTATGTGAATTTTATGCGAAATTTTTGAAAAATGTTGCCAATACCACTGAGTGTTTTAGAGCTCTGCTTAGGAAAAATGCGATTTTTGCTTGGTCAGATGAGTGCAACAAAGCATTTGAAAAAGTTAAACAAGACATTATTAAAGCACCAGTGTTGCGACCTTTTACAGAAGGTTTGCAAACTGTGGTTACGGTAGATGCTTGTGAATATGGTTTAGGTGCTGTCTTAACACAAATTTCGAGTGATGGTTTTGAAAGGACTATTGGGTTTGCATCGAGAACTCTACGCTTAGTGGAGCGCAAATATTCAGTGATAGAGAAAGAACTGTTGGCATGTGTGTGGAGTGTTGAGAAATGTAAACCATATTTGTGGGGTAGGCAATTTATGTTAAAAACAGATCATAGGCCTTTGGTAGGCATATTGTCAGGGAGAAAGATTAAACGTTCTACAGCTAGAATTGCTAGGTTATCTGGCAAATTATTAGAATTTAACTTTTCTGTTGAATATATACCTGGTGGGAAAAACAGTAGGGCTGATTTTCTGTCTCGATTACCGATCAAAGAGGATGATGAAGAAGAATGGGAAACAGAGATTCAAGAATGTTTTGTAGCTTATATCTCTGAAGGTTGTAAATCCTTACATGAGGAAAGTTGGATTGAGTCAGTGAAGAAAGATGATTTATTGAGTGATGTGATGTGTTTGGTGAAGTCTGGATGGCCCAAAGAGAAAAATCTTTCACCGGATCTTCAACCATTTTGGAAGGTGTCAGATGAATTATCTATTGTAGGGGACAAATTGGTGAGGAGTGATAAACTTATTCCTTCTGAAAGCATGAGAAGGGATTTAATTGTTGGCGCTCATTCTGGTCATTTAGGTGCAACTATCACGAAGAGGAGGTTGAGATCAGATTTTTGGTGGCCCAGAATGGATAAAGAGATAGAGGAGTATGTAAGGAGTTGTACTAAGTGCTCCATGAGTGACAAGGTTTTGATCACAGGGAAAGGCACAGATTCTTTCGTACCATCTCCAGCTAGGGCTTGGCAAAAGCTAGGTCTAGATTTCTTGGGTCCGTATCATGTATTACCACCTGATATGAGGTACTTTATAGTCATTATTGACCATCTTTCAAGATGGGTTGAGGTAGAATTTGTTAGGGCCCCTACCACCCAAAGTGTTATCAATTGCTTAAGGAACATTTTTATTTGTGAAGGTTTTCCTGAACAAATCTTGACTGATAATGGTGTTCAGTTTGTTTCATCAGAAATGGTACAATTCTTAAATAAATGTGGTATTAAACACATTAGAACACTTTTATATCATCCTCATTGCAATGGAATGGTGGAGAGATTTAACCGAGTTTTAGTGGATTGTGTTCAAGCTGCATGTAGAAGCAATATGTCAGTTAATCAGAGTGTTAAAGATTTAATTTGGTCTTATTGCACAACACCGCATGTAGCCACTGGGAGAAGTCCTTTTGAACTCATGAGGGGTAGAGTTGCTACAACTGAATTATGCCCGTTCTGGATGGTCAAATTATTTCATGAAGGGGCGGATGTGAAAAAAATCTGGCAAATAGCTGAAATTAATTCGAATACTAGGGGACAAAGGAAAATGTGTGGGTCACAAGACAAAGGTGATTGACTGCATGTTGGAGATTGGGTGCGGGTGAAGAATCCTTTGTTGGTGAGGAAAGGTATGTCAAAATTCAGGGATTCTCTGCAAATTCAAGAATTGTGTAGGAACGCTGTCAAATTGTCAGATGGAACTTGGTGGAGTACTTCAAGAATAGCTTTGGACCCCACCATGAAAATGCAGGGCATGAAAAAACAATTAATGATTGATGTTCCGACTGAAACTAGTGAAGATTTTGGGAAGAAAAGTGTGAGAGTTGGATATAAACCTGCAAAATATTCGAGATTATGTTATGATGTAAAAAAAAAGAAGAAAAAAAAAAATGTCGGGATTAATGTCATGATGTTAAAAAAAAAATTGTATGATCTATAGAGTTTATTTGTATATCACATGTTTCTTAAGAATTTATTTGTAGGCGGATAATTGTAGATGAGATGTTGTTGGTATTCATAGAATTATTTTAGTGTAATGCTTAATGTTTAATTTATGAATTTAGCTTGGGTAGAGTTTTCAAAGGGGGGAAGAAGTGTTTCAAAGAGGGGAAGAATTGTGGTGATGTGGTTAGAATCAGGATGTGTCACCTGGAATCGTGTGACATCGTATAGAGTGATGTCACGGCATTCCAGGTGACAGATGTGGAGAAGTGACGGTTGGTTGCGGTGCCTGTGCCTGATGAGCAGCGAAAGGCTCTGTACATTCCCTCTGCCCTCGGAACCTTTGATCATACTGCACAAGACCAACCCTAGTGTTTCTTCAGCTGGGGGGACAAGAAACGCACGCAGGCTGGGCATGAACAAAGTATTCACTGGTTGTGATGTAAGACACTAGAGGTGGCAATGCTGTAGGCTTGTGGACAGATACACACGTTTCCATGTGCATAAATGTGTCCCCGTTCTCCCTCTGACAATTCTCTTCTGGCGCAATCTGACTCTGGAGCACTGTCCAATAGACATTCAATATAACAATTGTACACATATATTTTTTGCCTGTTGTGCCTTTCCACCAATATAGCTGTAATCTACTTCCACTGACCGCTGCATCAGTAATGTAGAAATATCCAAGTATGAAGATAGCACTGTTACTGGTGAAAAAGAATAATAACAATGGGGCAATTGTCAGAGTGAAAGGAGATCAACCCGTTAAAAAAAAGAAAAGAGTGATAGGGAGATAGTGCAAACAATGGCTAGAAAAGAAAAAAAGAATCAAAAGTGACTAAAGAATAATAGACTGACAGAAGAATGGAATATGGTACATGCAGGGACTCTATCTGCATACATTATACTTTCTAAAAAAATAAGCAGTCAGCGTTGCACATTGGTGTATATTTTAGCTCAATGGAAGGTGTGAAATGAGAGCCATGTGCATGTGCCTTTACCAGGTTATCAGTGTAGAAAGCGGCAAAGGAGTAGCCAGAAAATTTAAATAGTCCACACTTAGAACCATACATATAATGGAACATGCGAGCAAAGTCTGGTACTTCCTAGAAGAGTTGATTCACAGTTCCATCCATCCTTTCCTTCTTCCATCTATCCCCTGCTCTTCTTTGCTCTCTCCACCATAGCTTTTTTCCTTTCACCTTTCCTTCTTTCCTCTCCACCATATTTTTCAGCCTTTCGC
This sequence comes from Pleurodeles waltl, assembly GCF_031143425.1. Taxonomy (NCBI): domain Eukaryota; kingdom Metazoa; phylum Chordata; class Amphibia; order Caudata; family Salamandridae; genus Pleurodeles; species Pleurodeles waltl. Next base: position 1,257,214,212 of record NC_090445.1, on the reverse strand, counting down.
CTTTCCTTATTTTCTTTCTCCACAATACTTTTCTCCCTTCCACCTTTCTTTCTTTCCCTTCTCCACCATACCTTCTCTTCACCCTTTCTTCTTTTCTCTCTCCACAATACCCTCCTTACTTCCATTCTTTGGTCTTTCCTTGTCAATTTCCTCTTTCCACCATACTTCATTACACCCATCCTTCTTTCCAAGCATCGTCCATCCCTTCCTTCTTCCCCTTCCTTTCTTCTTCACAATTTCTTACTTTTATTCTTTTCCACTTCCTACTCCACATGCTCATTCTAATTGCCTTTCTTCCTATGACCTATTTTCTCCGTAGTCGTCCTTTTGCTGGCATTGCACTTGGCAGCCATTGGTTTGCCCCCCGGAGCTTAAATATTTTCTCTATTTCTGTGCAGTGTTATTTACGAGATTCTATCAGCAGTAATGCAGGCAGACATTGGCCATCAAAACAGTCACAATGTTGGTGTGATTTAGCTTTGCACCAAATCGTGCCCAATGACAACGCTAATCTTAGCGCATAGTCTGGTTGGGTTCACAACATCACTGGAATACAGGGCAAACCTGTGGATGCCTCACTACAGTGGTACCAGTTCATATTGGGGGTTAGAACAGAGGCATAGTTCTTCCTAGGTATCTCAGCCCTGATTTATCGTGGCACCTTCAGCCAATAGTACAGAACCCCGACTACTATGATGATTGGAATACACACAAATGCACGTTTTGCAATGAACCTTTGACGGAATGGAGTCTTTGCAATATCTTTTACAGAATGCCCTTTACGGAGATATTCCATACTCAGTGTGTAAAAGTGGCTAGAAGGAGGGGCCAGTGTATCAGAGGACCAATTCAGAACACATTATGGCCCTCATTCTGACCTTGGCGGGCGGCGGAGGCCGCCTGCCAAAGTCCCGCCGTCAGGTTACCGTTCCGCGGTCGAAAGACCGCGGCGGTAATTCTGACATTCCCGCTGGGCTGGCGGGCGGCCGCCTTCAGGCCGCCCGCCAGCCCAGCGGGAAAGAGGCTTCCACGATGAAGCCAGCTCGGAATCGAGCCGGCGGAGTGAAAGCTGTGCGACGGGTGCAGTTGCACCCGTCGCGTATTTCACTGTCTGCGCAGCAGACAGTGAAATACTTGTAGGGGCCCTCTTACGGGGGCCCCTGCAGTGCCCATGCCAGTGGCATGGGCACTGCAGGGGCCCCCAGGGGCCCCGCGACCCCCCCTACCGCCATCCGCCGGGATCTGGATGGCGGTAGGGGGGGTCGGAATCCCCTCGGCGGCGCCGCCTTGGAGGATTCAATGGGGCGGCGGGACACTGGCGGGAGACCGCCAGTGTTGCCGGTCCGACCGCGGCTTTACCGCCGCGGTCGGAATCCCCATTGGAGCACCGCCGGCCTGTCGGCGGTGCTCCCGCGGTCCTCCGCCCTGGCGGTCTTTGACCGCCAGGGTCAGAATGACCGCCTATGTGTCTCTATATCTCTCTTTACTTCATTCTGCCTGTTACTCCTTCTCTTTTGTCCCCTTCCTCTCTCATTTCTTTATTTCTCTCATCTCCGTCATTGCTCTGTTTTTTCTTTCAACTTCATTTATATTTTAACCCTCATATATTACAATTTCCCCACACAATTTTCTCTTGCATCACCCTCTCTCACCTTTCACAATTCAAAAATACTCTTTTACACCCAGTTTTTCATCCTCCCATTTTTCCTTTTTTTCAACCTCTTCTTTATCTCAAGCATATCTTCTCTTGCATACTTCTACTTCTTACTGCTGTTACTCACGTCAGCTCTTAAAGCAAGTGCAAGGATTATTCTCTTGCTTCAAGAAAAGAATGTAGCACCTCCTCTAGTAATGGTGCTACCTTTCTACACTGCATCAGTAATATAATATACCCTGAAGTAGGACCCATAGTCATCCACCTATTATCCGCTTATTTAAACATATGCCCCTCCACTCTCCTCTTTCTGAAACATCATCCTCTCTTTTCTCGCATCTTCTCTCCAACCAGCATTGATTCACCTGCCTCCTTCGTCAGCCTCATCACCTTTCTCATACCTCTCTTCTCCTTTCTCGCGTTTTTCCACTTACACTTATATCCATTTTTTTTCTCCCACATCCCATTTTTTCCATCTTCTGACACCCCTGATCTTCCTTTCTCCACCTCACTGCATACACATGCCTCACTCTCTTCCTCACTCGGTCATCCTGAGACCTTTCTCAGAACTTTCTTAAAATTAATTTTCTGCATCTATTACTGTTTTTCACTCTTTTGTATGTTTCTCCTTTGACCACATGTCTGTCTGTCCCACACACACTCTGATATCGACTTCCTCCCACCCTCTTTTCACTAAAATGGCCCCTCTCTCACACACCCTACCTTCTCTTAAATCCATGTTTTCCTCATAAGTCATTCCGATACATCCTCTTCCTGGGACCATAACATTCATCATACTCTGCCTTAACTCCTTCATGCATCCTTTTTCTTTTTCTCATCTCCTGATTCTCATATAGGTTATATGAGTATCAGGAGATGAGACACACTTTTTCGAACAATAGCTCTGTTTCTTATGCTGTCTATAAATAGGACATGTATTGAATGACAAGTTTACAAACGTTCCAAAGTGAAAAATCTGTGCTCCACAATTAGCTAAAACGGACCTACTGGCCTTCATTTTGATGACAGATGAGCACATGAAACAGATATATGTAGACGTAAATCAATTCATTGTGGTGTCGAGGGGAAAACTGGCATTGTCAAATTAAATTATTTCAATTATTAAGCATTACTAATAAATTGCCATTGTAAAATTGAATTATTTACATTATTACGCATTACCAATGAGATTGAAGGCTTTCTCTTGATGAAACTTGGGTAAATGTCAAAGGAGATGGTCATTGCAAGCAAGGAACTAAAAAAAAACACATCCCCATTAAAAGATCTCACAGGGTGGTGACATCTCTTCCTGTGATGTTATGTGACAACAATATGCATAGCGTATGCTAATTAGCCCTCCCACTTTTCGTTTTAGGGCTTGTGCTCTGACAGTGCCAATGTTAGGGATGGTGGTCCGAGGAGGGACAACCATAGGACTGATAACCCAGCCCAATACCGTACCAGAATTATCCACTTAGGGCCTTATACCTAATTGCATCAGAGAGCCTCACAAAAGGGAAAATGAAGGCTTACAGTCGATGAGATTGATTGAGGGACTGGGGTTAAAAGATGACTGCAAAAGGTATGAAAGTCCAGTGTATGTTTTCTCCATTCACAAAACCTGTGTGTGTAATGATCACTTAAAAACGTCAGAAATTATGGCAATATCCAATTGTTTAGTCCTCCAGAACAACATTTAATACATTGAGATGTGGCATCAAATTCAGAGGGTGGATAGAAACATCCAAATCACACAGACATTTGAGGCAGCACTCCCAGTTCAGAAGCAGTGTGTTCAAGATTCAGCAAGTTGAAAATCCACCATTTTGGCTGCTCAGATTTTGTGACATGATGTCTGCAAATCTCTGTCTCTTGGTCGCCAGATATCCTTGCTGTTCTTTCACCAAGGCACCAAAGTATTTTGAGGAATGAGGCTTGTAGTGCACTGTGACCCAGAAGGAACACATTTTAAATAGAGGCAGCAGCTACCACTGTTCATAATATTCCACCAAAAGGAAAATATCTGATAAACTCTCATTATCGCCTTTGGCGAATATGCCAGCTCGCTTTAATGAGCAAGAGCACCATGCCCAACAAGTCATAAAGGGCCAGCATGTTCGCTGAAGAGAGGAAGACGTGTTTTGGCAAATGCAGAGCAGAGTGACCAGACCGACACCGATATAAGAGCCATCTCAAGAGTCCAACAGAGGTGTGCAGGAGACGATTAAAGCAGGTAGATGGAGAGATTATGAAAAAATCGCAAGGCTGACAAGCGTCAAAGGCTGCAGTGATAGGGTATAAGAAGGAAGGAAGAGTGGCATGATGGAGTGGTAGCTATTGTAAAGCACAGATGTAGGGCAAGTCAATATGTCTTTTATTTAACAATGGAGAATTCTTTAGAAGGGAAATAGTTATTTCACCTTTTCAAAATGTCAGGTTTCTTTTATCTGGTGATAGATCATCCACAATGTCTCTCCCATTTCACAAGTCACTTTTTCATATAAAGTACTTCTCTCGGTAGGATACAGAGATGGTGAAAACCAGTCCATCTAAATCTCATACTGTGATAATATGCCCTTACTACACAACATACCATCTTGCGACCATTTTTGCCTACATTCCACATATTCAAATCGCTTAATAATACCTATCTTAAGAATTATCACACTGGTACAGAGAAACATGCCTGCTTTTCAACTGTTTTCAAAATCTTTTTAACCTGTTTGAGAACTTTTCATGTGAATAACTACAATCCACAAACAAAAGACAGAATATTAAAATTATTGTTAATAAGTGTATTTAGTTCTTTGTGGGTTTGTTACATTTTTATGAGAAATATGATAATTTTGCCTCATCCGAACAAAGTATGAAATCTGAGGCAGGATTACAGTCAAAGAATACACAGATAAAAGCATTAATACAAATTATTATAACATACATATCAATAGTCCAACTATTAACCGTATACAATATAAAGGCCCTCATTACAACCTTTGCAGACATTGAACTTTGCGATGGGTGCTGCAGCACCCTACGCACTACAGCATTTTCACTGGGTCTATTATGAGCCAGAGACAATGCTGTAGGCCGGTTCCCGCTGGGGCAGCGGGCAGGTGGCAACCTACCCGTCGGGTCTTCGGGGTACGGGTTTTTCCGTCCGCCGAAGTCGTAATGACCCCCATAGTGTCCTTATATGCAGTTTATTTCTAAAACATTGTAGAGAAAGAATGTTTTCATAGGATACAGCAACGTTTTCAGACATTTGTTCAATTACAGAGTAGATAACTTTTGTTCCCACATTGGACTGTAGTTGGTCCTAGCATAACATTAGTTACAAGGTTTCAGAAAATATTATGCTGAGTTTGCAAATGTCTTCTTTGTTATATCAGGTGGGTGTGCGTTGGTGCTGGTAAAGGTTGCTGAAATGATACACAAGAAAACATAATTCTGTATATGCAGGGAGATATGTACAAAGAGAAGGCAACAGAGTTAAGCTGCTAGAACACATGGTGGTGCTTGCAGTACAATAGTTGGCAGGGTGGAGTCTCAGGTCTGGTCATCACATCTATGCAGATCACTGGGCCAGTTTCCCACCTGACTTGGTTCTTGATGTTGCAGCAGGTATTCATAGGGAAACCGCATGCTTTTTGGGGTTTTCACCTGAATGTGCGTAAAATGCTTTTGTACCTAGTTGTTGCATATAGGAGCTCCACGTTGTTCTACCTAGGCAGAAGATAGCAAGAGCTTTACTCTTCACAATGATACTATGTTTGAGAAGTGGTATTCGTTTCGGACTTTGTCAGCACCACAGCCTTCAGGCACAGGCATTGACCCTCAGGGTTGCACCCATACAGCTTGGCCTCAGATGCTCTGGCTAATACAACAGGCTTACAGCACAAAAAAACATCTGGACACTTCCCTCATTTAGATTAAAACAATGCAACCCTATTTTCTTTACAGTGGCCCAATTTGTGAAAAGACACAGCCACACTATCCCTAGAGCTATACGTACTCAAGATGAGGCAGAATTCACAGTGGATGTCAAAGGTAAACATCGTTCCCTGACTAACGGAACAGGCTTATATCCTTGCACTGCATCACCTGTGGGGATCCAACCAGCCACTTTGAACTGATTCAGCACTTGATATTTTCGGGCTATTCAGTCTCAGCTAAATTTCAAGAGGCATCACAGATGGAGTGAAAAGTCTTCAAAGTATAGCTCTCATTATGGTCAACTTTAACTACTTCACATAGCATAAGTTACTTCAAGATGAATGACTAAAAACCTAAGACTTTCAAGAGCATTAAAGAGAAGACTCAAATTTAGTCCACTTCTGAATACCCTTAGCAATTGTTCTATGTTGATTGAAAAGTCATAGGGGGTCATTCTGACCCTGGCGGTCACCGACCGCCAGGGCCAACGACCGCGGAAGCAACGTCAACAGGCTGGCGGTGCTTCCATGGGCATTCTGACCGCGGCGGTACAGCCGCGGTCAGAAACGGGAAACGGTTTCCCGCTGCCCCAGGGAATCCTCCACGCGCCGCCATGGTTTTCACCGCCGGGAACAGGATGGCGGTAACGGGTGTCGTGGGGCCCCTGGGGGCCCCTGCAGTGCCCATGCCACTGGCATGGGCACTGCAGGGGCCCCCTAACAGGGCCCCACATTGATTTTCAGTGTCTGCCAAGCAGACACTGAAAATCGCGACGGGTGCCACTGCACCCGTCGCACGCCTTCAACTCCGCCGGCTCCATTCGGAGCCGGCTTCCTCGTTGAAGGCGCTTTCCTGCTCGGCCGGCGGGCGACCTTCTGGTGGTCGCCCGCCAGCCCAGCGGGAAAGCCAGAATGGCCGCCGCGGTCATTTGACCGTGGTGCGGTCATTCGGCGGCTCCCGCCGGGCGTGCGGTTACCGCCGCCGGCGGGAGTCAGAATGACCCCCATAGTTATCTGTATCACGAAGTATGTACGTCAGACCTAAACCACTAAACTTTTTTATCCCACTAATGGAACCAACAGGTAAAAACTGAAAAGACTGACTTTTGAGATACGAAAACTGACTCTACAATCCATGTTGACGTTACTATCATCAACCGTCAGTACTGTTGACATACTCTTCCATGCTGTGGTTGTGTGGAAAAGAGTCATTACCCAGTTCATACCTGTGAACTGAGCAAGACCATAATTTTAAACCCCTACTGAAGTCTCTCCATCCCAGAAACCCTATTTGAACTTTGACACATGTGGCAGGACAAGATTACGCTGCTTTTAAACTTGGTGTTGACTTGTAAATATAAGTGGACAAACCACCCTTTTTCCTGTGCCGAGATGGAGATTTATTCTGTAATTGCTACTAGCATGAGAGGGATGGCCCGCGACACCTTGTAGAAGTCGGGGTATAGAGGAAGCAGTACTGCTCCAGAATAAAATAGGGGATGTGGAAGAGGCAAACTATCTTGTCAACCTCGGTATCTGTCTCTTGTGCACCCTGTTCGATGTAAAAACGTAAAGTAGATGAATAAGGGTATATAAGAATGTATAAAACCATGTACTATAAAGGAGGCATGCATGTTTAAATTCTGATATAGCATGAAGCTATCTGAGAACCATGGAGTACTGTACAGTGAGGGCTCAGGTTGCCAAAACTGTGAAGGGAGACAATTCAATAGTGAGTACGTAGCAATGAGGTGAAAATGAAGGAAGCTTGTAATTACCAGTGAAACCATGGGGATTGTGCCTGTTGAACTGATTTTAATTATTTTATTACGTAAATTAAATATAATATCAAATATGTATGGGGCAGTTACTTGCTTACCCTGTGATGGTTTGGCTTTTCTTTTTTAACGCAAAATGAAAAGTTCTTATGTTTTTACATACATGAACGTTTTCAGCACATTCGTGTAAGTGCCCTTTGTTCAGAATGTCACTTGTGTTCACTTTTTGGAATGAACTGCAGGTTCGTGTTGGTTAAGCAATGGATGCCACTCACATTTCTTCTTTTTCCATGGCAGAACACACAAACTGGAGTTAAAAACAAACATGACCATAACACGGACAGAAAAGTTACCCTGTAATGAGCTGTCCAACTGTTTATGAATAAGGGTGGGCTAAAGTTATATTGCTTTTTAATGTGCGCATCTTAAAATGGAACGACTAGTTGTTTTGTGAAGAGCTTGCAATGCTTTGTTTTTCAAATGTTGAATGACTGAATATACTCGTATAGGACATTTCTGCAAAGTGAATGTCATCAAGTACTTAGACTTCGTTATGGTTGGACTTGTACTCCTGATCTGACTGGTATCAGGAGTAACTGGATGTTTAGGGACTCAGAGATGATGTAGAATTACATCACAACTCTGGCCAACTCATAAAGAAGGCCTTACTGTTAAGAAGGAGGAAGTCCTTGGGACTCAGAAAAAGTGAACTTGAGTTTTTCTGAGCGTTTGGAGTATGGTCGTAGTGTGTTGTGGAACTTAGCCTGAAAAGCGTCTACCTCTTTCGAGCTGCAGGTTTTTCCGCAGCTATTAAATAAGTTCTTGCAGGATGAGATCAGGGAGTCTCTGCTGTCTTTCCTTGTTGTCAGAAGAGACAATTGAGGCCTGAAACATTTCCAAATGCACTGAAGAAATTAATCAGTTTGCAACAGTGGTGGGACATTTTAACACCTGCAAATGTGCGCAAAGCTACACTTTTATCCTCAAACCTAAAATAGAGGGTACTTTGGGGTATTGATGAGTGGGTCTCTATTTGGAACTGCGAGGCATGGCACAAGTAGCTGTTTCTTGGACAGATTCATGATACAAAAGTACACATTTCTGGGTTATTGGCCCAAACAGATATTCTTGGACATGGGCCATGGGTACATTCTGTCTCAATTGCTTTTGGTGTTGATGCGAAATGATCGCATGTGCGCGTGCTGTCCTGCTTAGCAATGATGATGTGGTTAATCCACAAAGACCCATAGCCCACTCATTCAATGCAGATCTTGAGTTATATTTGCTCCCTGGAAGGCACGCTTCCAATGAATATTTAGGGCAGTGGGGCATTTATAACACAATTTACATATAATTTGTTAGAAACCCAGAAGTTTTGAAGGGGCACCATTGTGTTGCGCCAAGCAAGCTTTAACTCTACTACCGGATCTTGAAGATCCCCCAGAAAAACATGACGAAATGGAGACAAAACTGTGGACCTTGTAGTGTAATTTTCATTGAACGTTAGTTACAGCAATGTGCATTTCAGGTAGTAATGAAAATCAAGGTATGCAAAGTCACCTCGGCCCATGGATTTCAAAAGCATCTTTCTTCACTTCATCATTCCATCATGTACATTTAAAGGAGGTTCTCACTCATATGTTTTGGCTGAGGTTCTACATGGAAGGGATAGTTGTGAACAAGTCATAGGTTACACAAATACCACAATCGCAGACTATACATACCACATATTGACAATCCTACAGGCTCACTCAGGCTTGTTACTTCTCACTTACAAAGAAATCCCACTATAAGAAAGCAGCCAGATGACATCAATCGTACTTGCTGACGACTCAGACAGTACTGCTGATAACATTGCAAAACCTTTACCAATAAAGACTGTAAAATGCCTCTTCTCAAAGATGTCACTTTTAGGCCACCAAAGGTGAGCTCAATTACCAGTGATCGAACAAGTCACACCAATGCTTTGGCAAACTGAAATTCACACTCCCCTGAGTCTGAGCAGCAAAATGAAAATTATACGGCTAATAAACAAAATTACTTCTGTCCTAGACCAAACAGAGGTTGCTTTTACTCTACTCAATGGTAGGTAGTCATCTCAGAAAGAGTAAAAGGTTGATGACAGTCTGGTGGCAATCCAAGCTATGCACTGCACACAGTTGTTTGCAGCAAACTGTGGCTATTCTACTGAGCTACCTTATTCTTACCTGGTCCACAGATTAATTTCACCACTTCCTGCTTTCTTTTACGCTGGCAGCAGCCTCCAGAAATGCTATAAGTAAAAATATAACCCACAAACTGTTCAGCAGGCAGCTACTTATACAATCGATCGTAATTCAGTCAGCACAGAGCTCTTTCACTCGGAGATGCGAACTGGAGGTCTGGAATGCATCTGTTAAGAAAGGCCATTGTAACTTCACACTAAGAGCTATGTGCTCCCAAACTTGGCAATCTCACCCTTTGATGTTGTAGTGTCGCTGGTCAATGAGGTAATTGACCAGTCGACACTGTGCCATGGAAGGCGGGTGTTTAATGTTGTGTAATTAGTGTGGTGAAATCCCCGGATGTTCCCGAGGGGTTTCACCTCTAGTTTCTTGCGTTCTTGGTTTGCTCCGTGGCCTCGGCCCGGAGCTATATGATAAAGGAAGGCGTGGTCGTGTTAGGGAGACCTCACCGGTACGAGTCCGAGACCCGTGCTGACGGGCGCTCTCGATTACGAGGCCCTACTAGACCACGCCGACACCCGCTAAGTAAACACGGTGTCGCGTGTGTTTATTGTAGAGCGCGTCGGAAGCAGCTGTAATTGTTGTAGCCCTTATTAGGGCTACAACAGTACAAATTGGTGACGAGGTGAGCGAGTTCACGCCCCCGGGCTCGGGCCTCGCCGCGGCCGCGTGTACAACGCGGTGCTCGTGCGGCAGGTGTGTAGCCCCAACATAGAACTGCTGACAGGGTGGCAGCTGACAGCTGACAGAGCGGCAGCTGAGAAGTACCCTGGGTTTGAGCCCATTTCTGTGTTTTTTTTCTCAAAAAAAAAAAATAACACGAAGGAAAGAAATAAATTAAGGAAAAATAAAGTTATAAAAGAAACTGGAACTGGCAAACAGAGGACACACAGAGGCTGCCAACAACACCCAAGGAAAAAGGGAGCACGTCAGGACGCTATAAGTACAAGTGCCCCTCCCTTCCCATAACCTGTACCTACCGTGGTAGGATCAATTGGTGGAAAAGGACAAAAATAGTTGTTGTCGAGCATATAAACATTTGCAAGAGGACTGCATAGCTACACCCCAGCCACAATGTCGGCAATACCTCCAGTAGAACCATTTGTGGTAGAAGGTGCTCCATCCACACAAGCGGCAAAGTGGAAAGAGTGGGTAGAAAGAGTGTTACTATTCTTTGAGGCCACTAAGGTAGCAAATGACCAGAAACGTGCCATGCTCATTCACATAGGAGGAAAGGATATATATAAGATATCAAAGAACCTAGTGGAAGATGCGCCAAAGACACATGCGACACTAATAGCGGCACTCAACCGTCACTTTGAACCCATGGTCAATACTGATTATGAGAGGTTTATATTCAGACAAGCGAGGCAACAGGTGGAGGAATCCCTAGATGCTTTTCACCTAAGGCTAAGAGAACTGGCGAGTACGTGCAGATTCACTGATGAGACCGAAGAAGTCAGAGGGCAACTAATACAAGGGTGTGCATCCCTCAAACTCAGGGAACGCATCCTGGAGGAATCCGGAAAATCATTACCGGACATTCTACAATTGGGCCGCACGAAGGAGCTGTCGAGAGCCAGGGCTTCACACATGGAGGCAGCCCTACAGCGTCCTATCAAGGAAGAGGTAACCAATGTAGTAATGGCACCCACGAATAGACCAAAACAAAAAGTAAACAAGGCACGCCCCAGACAGTGTGGATATTGTGGTGGAGTGCCACATAAAGCATCTGAGTGTCCGGCAAGAGGGAAAATATGTTCGAGTTGCGGGAAGATGAATCATTTCGCAAAGGTTTGCAGGTCCAAGAACACTCGAGGTGCGTCTGTCAATGTTGCACTCGAAGACACCCCTCCAGACAAATCGGAGCGGGGGAGTGATATGGATGATGATGAACTTCCAAAATGCCAGATCTTGTTGGGCCAGCATGAAATGATCGCTGTGGTGGACACAGGAGCATCCATAAATTTACTGGCAGCAGAAGAATACTCCAGGATGTTGCCGACTCCAGTGCTGACTAAAGCAAATGTCAAGGTATACGCATATGGGCAAAGTACTCCTTTGGTTTTGGGAGGCATGTTCCAGACCATCATCACCCATGGATCGCAATCCATTTCCGCAAAGGTCTATGTGACGGAGGGAGGAACTGGTATGCTGTTAGGCTGTAAGACTGCAGAGAAATTAGAAATTGTGACGTTCGCACTCAGCATTCACCAAGAATCCGTGTCTCAGTTAGTATCCCGATATGAAGGAGTGTTCAGTGGCATTGGATGTCTCCGAGGCCGAGAGATAAAGCTCCACATTGATCACACAGTACAACCGGTAGCTCTCCGACATCGGCGGGTGGCGTTCCACCTTCGACCCCAAGTGGAGAAAGAGCTGGAGAAGTTGGAGAAAGCAGGTATCATTGAGAAGGTGGGTCTCTCCCATTGTGGTGGCGAGAAAACCCAAGCAGCCCGGTGAGGTGCGAATCTGTGTGGACATGCGTCTCCCCAATGCTGCCATCAAGACAGAAAGACACCTGACTCCTACGATCGATGATATATTGGGAGAGCTCAGTGATTCTAGGTGGTTCTCAAAACTAGATCTCCGATCTGGATACCACCAGCTGGTATTAGCCAAGGAATCCCGATATATCACGACTTTCTCTACACATGTGGGACTCAGGAGATATAAACGGTTGAGCTTTGGGGTGTCCAGCGCTGCGGAAGTGTTCCAAAATGTTATCCAGGAGCTACTGGTGGGATTGCCTGGGACCATCAATGTTAGTGACGACATTCTTGTCCATGCGCCAACTGTTGCGGAACACCACTCACGGCTACAAAGAGTTTTGCAACGCATTCAGGATTCTGGACTCACTCTGCACCGCCAAAAGTGTGAGTTTCTCAAAGACAAAATACAGTTTTTTGGCTATACGTTTTTGGCGAGTGGGGTAGCCCCTGATCCTGCGAAGGTCAATGACATTAAGATGGCGCCCCCTCCTACCACCATCACTGAGGTTCGCAGTTTTTTAGGGATGGTAAATTACTGTGGCCGATTCATTAAGGATTTGTCTAACTTAACACAGCCTCTATGAAATCTCACAAAAACGACTGAGCCGTGGAGGTGGGGATCCCCTGAGCAAACGGCTTTTGACGATATTAAAGACGCATTGTCCGGTGAAACCGTGTTGAGATACTTTGATCCAAGGAAAAGTACCAAGATTGCTGTTGACGCCGGGCCAAAAGGTTTGGGTGCTGTTTTGTTGCAAGAACAAGGAGAAGGAATGTGGTCTCCTGTTGCGTATGCCAGCCGGTCACTCACTGAGACGGAACAACGTTATTCGCAAATAGAAAAAGAGGCGATCGCTGTACACTGGGGCTGTAAGCATTTTCATATATATGTATATGGCCGTCCATTTATAGTGACCACCGACCATATGCCGTTGCTTCCTCTGTTCAATGGAACTGCTTCCAAGCCACTGCTGAGAATTGAGAAGTGGATGCTACAACTGCAGGATTATCGGTGCCAGCTAGAGTATCGCCCGGGGTCTGAAAATCCCGCTGACTATTTGTCGAGGCATCCCAGAGCTGCTTCTGCTGTTGAGGTTGAAAAGCCGCAAGAGACGGAGGAGTATGTCAGATATGTCACAGATCGGTCCCGGCCCATGCCTATGACTATGGATGAAATTGTACAAGAGACCAAGACGGATGAGTGTTTACAGAAAGTTATTGTGGCAGTGCAGAATAATCAGTGACGCAGTATCAAAGAACAGCTGCCTTTGTTGAACAAGGAATCTCAACACATTATCGGGAGTCTGTATAATGTCAAAGATGAAATCACCTCTGACTCTCAAGGGTGCCTGTTGAGGGGAAGTCGTTTGGTCATTCCCTCCTCCCTCACCAACAAGGCTGTTGAGTTGGCCCACAATGGTCACCAAGGGATGGTTAAAACAAAAAGCCGCCTCAGGTCAAAAGTGTGGTTTCCCCTTATGGACGAAAAAGTGGAGAGCTTGGTAAGGTCTTGCCGTTGGTGTCAGGCTACTGGTGAATCGAATAGGCCGGCTCCTATTGAAACAGAACTTTCCCCAACAGGTCCCTGGGTGTCCGCGAGTTTGGATTTTGGCAGTTGGCCCGATGGACGCCACACTATAGTCCTCATTGATGATTTCTCGAAATATCCCGAAGTAGAAATTATTCCTGCCCTCACAACAGAGGTGGTTATTTTGCGGCTCGAAAAGGCCATGGCTACTCATGGTCTCATAGCTGAAATAAAGACAGACAATGGGCCACCTTTCCGAAGCAAAGAACTGGCTGAATATCTGAGAGTTGCAGGCACCCATCATTGCCGGATTACCCTGTGTTGGCCTCAAGCGAACGGTGAGGTAGAGCGGTTTATGCAGACTTTGAATAAGGTAATCAGGATTGTGGTAGCAGAGGGCCAAGCAGTTGAATATGCAATCTTTTAGTGTCTGCGGAATTATAGACAAACGACCCATTCCACCACAAGCCGAGCGCCAAGTCATGTGGCGTTTGGGAGGGCATCGGTTGATGCTATTCCTCATCATTCTTCCTGGATCCCTCCTGCTATGGCTCTCGATTTGGTTCAAGAGAAAAGGCGGATGTCCAATCAACGGGCCAGCCATGCTCGTTGGGCGACTGAGTCTGATATCCAAGTGGGCGATCACGTACTGCTCAAACAGACCCTGCCTGGTAGCAAGTTTTGTATGCCTTTCAGTTCGGTCCCGTGGACAGTTGTTCAAAGGAATGGCTCTGCTGTGGTTGCTCAGCGTGGCAGTGATACGGGTACACGCAATGTGTCGTTGTTTAAGAGGTTCCACAGTTCTGGAGGTCGTCGAGATGATGGAGTTGATGACACTGATGATGGTGGTCCTGGGTTTGTGGGGACTGAAATCGAAGGTTTAATGGATGATTCAGAGATTCGGGATGTTGGTACTCCTGCTCCTGTTCCGATGGATCATCTGACTGGTGGACTGGCCCCCGAAGTGGTGTCCCAGCGTTCCTGATCTGCTAGTTATGGTTTGCTGAGCAATCCCTGTCCCTCCGTCCGCCTTTGTGATAATTTGTGTGACTGATAGTCCAATGTATTGTGCGAGGTTTTATATTTTTGTGTTTTTGGAGGAATGTAGTGTCACTGGTCAATGAGGTAATTGACCAGTCGACACTGTGCCATGGAAGGGGGGTGTTTAATGTTGTGTAATTAGTGTGGTGAAATCCCCGGATGTTCCAGAGGGGTTTCACCTCTAGTTTCTTGCGCTCTTGGTTTGCTGCGTGGCCTCGGCCCGGAGCTATATAATAAAGGAAGGCGTGGTCGTTTTAGGGAGACCTCGCCGGAACGAGTCCGAGACCCGTGCTGATGGGCGCTCTCGATTACGAGGCCCTACTAGACCACGCCGACACCCCCTAAGTAAACACGGTGTTGCGTGTGTTTATTGTAGAGCGCGTCGGAAGCAGCGGTAATTGTTGTAGCCCTTATTAGGGCTACAACAGTACAGACGTTTTCCAGAGAAGCGCACGTTATGAAGTGTGGTGAATGTATATAGATTGGAACACTGACATGATTCTGAAAAGATCGAAGTAAATTTTAAGAAAGTCTAGTCGCAACACAGACTGCATAGTTCTTTCAAACGCAGTGGCAGACAACGTAGGCAATTGGGGCGCTTTGACGCGGATCACAATAAAGTGAGCACAACAAGACAGTGTAAGACCACTGCCAGATGGAGCAATATTCCATCAGTGCCCAAAGTCACAGAGGAGGGAGGTAGAGCATGTGCTCAAAGAGGATGCAGAAAGTCCCATTAAAGACGTTCTGAGGCAAGGGTTTCAGAGCTGAAAAGAGAGACGGGGAAAACGTGCCTCGGAGTGAGCTGGGGCATTGAGGTCTCTTCAGTTATCATCCATTAATTCAAAATCTAGCTTTTGTGGTATTATTTAAAGGCATGTAACTTTGTGACTAACAGCAATAAAGCATCCAGCGCCAAATAGCACCAAAACACCTTTTAAACACAGTAACAGTGACTTTAGGAAGCAAATCGACCGCGCACCCTGGCTATTTCTTGCAACACATTACTGCTTCAGAAATTCTGACTTGGGACTGCTCTGTCGGTGGACCCACTGTCACAGAAGAAGCTTCATCCTAGGTTGCAAATAAGCACACAGACACATCCTCAGGCATAACTTGATTGGGTGCCGCTTTTGAACTCACATGGGCATATAATTCATCAATGACCTACCATCTTGTTGTACATTACAGCTAACTCCCCACGGTCCGCCGCCAGTCTTCTGCACCGCTATGTTGTGCCTTGATACCATGAAACGCACCTTCCCCCGTAGGTCGTTCCATCTCTTCCTGATGTCCTCCCGATTGCGTGGATGCTGACCCACCACGTTGACCCTGTCCACATCCTTTGCCATAGCTCCATCTTCCTGGCAATTGTGGTGTGCTGCACCTGTGCCCCGAAGAGCTGGGGCTCTACACAGACTATTTCCTCCACCATGACCCTGAGTTCGGCGTCACTGAACCTGGGGTGTCTTTGGGGTGCCATGGGGTGGTGTGGTTGAGGTGTGGGGTGGCGTTTGTGGTGATGAGTGTGGTGCGTGTGGTGGTGTGTGGTGTTTGGTGCGTGGATTCTGTGTGGGTGATGGTGTTGTGTGCCTCTGTGTTGTGTGATTCTCTATTCTGTGCTCTGTCTCTAGCCTTCGTCAATGATTTCGGGTGGTAGGGGCTTGTGGGTGATGTGGGTGTGTGTTTTATATTGTATTGGATGTGTGGGAGTGGTGTTAGTATGTGTATCAGGTGTGTGTATTTCGAAGTGACCAATGTGGCTGTGTTTTCTATGGTTGTGTGTATTTTGACCGCGGCGGTGTGTACCGCCAATGGAATACCGCGTTTGAAAGACCGCCGCGTGGATTTGTGGGTCGGAATGGTATGGGCGTATTTCTGTTGGCGTGACGGTGGAGGTTTGGTCAGCGCCATTTTTTCGCTGACCTTTAGTGTGGCGGATTATTGAGGATGTCGGGTTTTCGGCGGTTTGGCAGTTGCGGGTCAGAATGACCGTGGCGGTTTACCGTGGCCGCGGCGGTGTTATGGCGGTCTTCTGACCGGCGGTAAGCGCCTTTTACCGCTGAGGTCAGAATGACCCCCTAAGTCCTGATTCCCTTGGCGTAAATCTAATAATTCACGATCTGCTGACTGTGTTACAGTTCTACGATCGAAAACTCTCTCAAATTCACGAACAAAATTTTTCCAGTTGTACAACAGGGGACTATTTTTACGCACAAGAGGAATAGCCCAAGAAGCTGCATCTCCAGACAGATATGACAACAAGAAAGCTACTTTAGACTGGGCATCGGGGAAAGTATGTGGTCTGCAGGTGAAGTGAAGTTCCACTTGAACCAGAAACGATTGCGCTTTCAAGGGATCACCTGAGAAGCGTTCTGGGGGAGCTAAAGGAATGGCTGAAGGAACATTGAGGGAAATGTTAGTCGGACTACCTCCAGAAGTCTGAGAAGAAGTACCTGGCCAAGACACACCTGTGGGACTTTGTTCTTTCTTCTCAACCTTATTCTGTAACTGACTCACCCTCTCAGCTAGACTATTTGTCAAATCCTTTGATGATACCACTTCTGACTGGAGCTGGGTGATAGCCTTGACTAGCTCGTCCAGTGTGGCCATGCTGAGAACATACACAAACCAGGAGGATAATAATTCGTGGGCTCACTATTCTGTCAGAGTCACCAGATCCTCGGGGTCCGTGCACGTTCCCAACACTTCCACCACAAGACAGCTCCAATACTCTGATTAGATTTATCACAGAGTCTAAGAGAGTCCAAGTGGGGAAAAGGGGATTAGGACGGGAACAGCTGGGAAGGAGACCTGTAGGAAGCAAAAGGTTAAAACACAACATCAAAATTACATCTCATGAAATCAGTACCATGCTACAACTCTAAGCTTCGTCTTTTCCGAAAAAACATGAACAACCCTGGAATAATCCTAAAACTGACTAGGCTTTAGATGACCGAATACCTGAGGAGGAAACAGGAAAAGTTAAATAGGACTTTCAGATTCAAGTACTTTTTTTAGCATGAGAATCAGGAAACACTCTGAGCAATTTCTAAACAACCATATGAATCTCCTTTTATGAATACATATCAGGAACACACAGCATTACATCTAAAATTCTGGTATTGTTGTGTTCATCTCAGAAAAAACATTTGGAAGTAAATTGTGCACATTGAAGATTTTTATATGAATATTAAACACCATAAAGGTTTGTGCACCATGAAATCACACAACGTAGATTCAAGGAATAAATCATGTGACGTGTCAACTTGAAATGCTACCAAGAAAATGTCTTAGAATGGTAGCGCACAGTAACTTACATTATTTATACACGAGGAAAGAATTGCGCGTCTTGCCGATTCAAATGCCACCATACAAATGCCAAGAAATAGTAGCACACAATGAACAACATGAAAAAACACTCAAGGAAAGAATCGCGCGTGTTGCTGATTCGAATGCCACCATGTAAATGCCAGAAAATGATAGCGCACAATGAACAGCATGAATTACACACGAGAAGTGAATCGCGCGTTTCGCCGATTCGAATGCCACCATGTAAATGTCAAGAAAAGATAGCGCGCAATGAACAACAAAGTTAAATGCTCATGAAACGAGTTGCACGTCTTGCCAACTCGTAAAACATCATGTAAATGTCAAGAAATATCAGTGCGCAATGAACAATAATTTAATAACAAAGTCAAATCTTTATGGAATAAATTGCGCGTCCTCCCTATTTGCAAACCACTATACAAATGTCAAAAAATGGCAGCGCACAAGTAATCTGTTATTCATTTAAGAATTAAAAGCAAGAATATGAAGATTCTCAATTACGGTGTTGGGAAATGTCCAAACACCGTTTCACCGCCTGGAAACAGTGATCACCAATGAGAGATGAGTGCAGAAGACTGGAAAATCCAAATAGGCCACCAGGACAGGAGCTCAGGAAGAAGCTGCTGCTCTGCACCGGGACCTCTGAATAGTGAGCACTGGAAGTTCGGCTGACTCTCTTTTATAGAGTCTTGGCCCAGCCTAGAACCACGCCCAGGCATTTTGCAGGGAAAGTCTCCAGAAGGCCCTGGAAAGGGACCACACCCTAACACACTCTGAATGTCTGTAGCAATACATTGTAAATGTACAGTATTTATAAGCACCTTAAAAATGAATCTTTTGGATGGAATTCTGCAATGCAAAAGGTTAAGCAATAACATATCATCACAATGCATAAATTACTTTATCTTGCAAGTGTTGGGTTTTTGCATTCTAGATGCCCGTAGAGCGTGCACTGTCCTGGTGTTGACAGTACTCCCCTCTCCCAGGCGAGCTCTAGGGCCTGGTTTATCTGGATTGAGACGATGAAAGCGTCTCACAAGTACTGGAGCATGAACATCAGATGCGGAAACCCATGAATTACTTTCAGGGCCATAACCTTTCCATGAGATTAAGTACCATAGGTTACGCCCTCTCAGTTTAGAGTCCAACACTTTCTTGACTTCATATTCTTCTTCCCCCTGTACTAGAACAGGAGCTGGAGGAGGGCGGACCTTTTGGACTGCCTTTTTTAAGAGGGAAGTATGGAACACTGGATGAATCCGTAATGATTTTGGCAATTGTAGTTTATAGGTCACAGGATTGATTTGCTGAAGAACAGTGTAAGGACCTATAAATTTGGGGTTGAACATGTGTTCGTCTTGAAGTCTATATGTTTTGTGGAAAGCCACACTTTGTCACCAGGTTGATACTGCGGTCCCTCACAATGTTTCTTGTCATAATGCTTTTTGTATTTTTGTTTGGCTTTTTCTAAATGTTGTTGAATCGATTTCTGAGTTTGATGCAAATGTTGAATGATTTCTGACACAGCTGGAGTGAGAGAGCTTTCTTGAGGAATTGTGATGGGCAAGGTGTCAGGATGATAGCCAAACAAACCAAAGAAGGGTGTAACGCCAGTAGAAGTGTGGAAGGAGTTGTTGTAGGCTAACTCAGCTAACCAGAGCATTGATGTCCATGACTTAAGTGCTTTTTCAGCTTAAGCACGTAGGTATTGTTTAAAGTCTGAATTAGTCTCTCCGTTTGACCATCTGTTTGAGGATGGTGGCTAGTAGATAGGGTAGATGTCACTTGGAGTGTTTTAAACCATGTCTTCCAGAAGTTGGAGGCAAATTGCGATCCCCGATCGGAGAGGATCACTTTTGGCAGTCCATGATAACGAACCACTCTATTCAGTAAGATAGTTGCCAGTTCACTAGAGGTGGGTAATTTCTTACAGGCAATGAAATGTCCATATTTCGTGAGACTATCTACTACCACCAGAATTACTGAATGCTGTTGAACCACTTGCAGACCTGTAATAAAGTCTAAAGAGATGTGTTCCCACGGACGACTTGGGGTTGGGAGTGGGTGTAACAACCCTTTCGGTTTTGAATGACTTGTTTTAGTGGGAGCACAGACTTCGCAGTTGTTTACCATTGTTTTTACATCCTTTGTTAAGGTAGGCCACCAAAAATAGCATTGGATTAATTCAAGAGTTTTAGGAGTACAAGGGTGACCTGCTGTAGGTATAACATGCAACCAATGAAACACTATCTTGCGAAGTTTGGTAGTGGGCACGAACAAACGAGCATCGTAAAAGGGTAATCCTTGCTTGATTGATCTTTTCGGATCTGCTTGGGCCCACGCCTGCCATTTTTCAACAGTGAATGAATTGCGGATGTCTTCAAAGAAATCTTCTGTTTTTATGATACATAGGACCTTGTCAGAAGCAATGATAGCTCTGGAGGTTTGAACTGCAGGCAATGTGGTAGACTCTTGGCGGGACAAGGCGTCAGCTTTGCGATTATCTTTACCAGGTCGGAAGGTTACTACAAAATCAAACTCGGCAAAAAACAGCATCCAGCGTAATTGCCGAGGAGTCAAAAGTCTGGCAGAACTCATGAATTGAAGATTGCGATGATCAGTATATACTGTGACAGTATATTTAGCTCCCAACAAATGATGTCTCCATTCTTTAAAGGCGTCACGAATCGCCAGAAGCTCTTTTTCAACAATGACATAGTTCTGTTCGGCTTCGTTCAACTTCCGAGACATGTAAGCTACAGGATGAAGCTGACCAGTGTCTTTGTTTCGTTGTGACAAGACTGCTCCTATCGCCACATCTGAAGCATCAGCTTCCACTATGAAAGGTCGATCCGCATCTGGATGAGTCAAAACTGGGACAGTGGAGAAAGCTTCTTTCAAAGTTGAAAAGGCTTGGTCTGCTTCTGGGGACCATACACATTTTTCTTTCTTTCTTAATAACTTAGTAATTGGAGTTACTGTCTGGGAGAAATGATTGATGAACCTCCGGTAAAAATTTGCAAAGCCCAGGAAACATTGTACATCACGAACAGTCTTTGGGATGGGCCATTCAGATACGGCTTTTACTTTTCTTTCTGCCATCACCATACCTTGAGGGGTAAGGATAACCCCTAAAAACTCAACTGTGGTAACATGAAACTCACACTTGGTTAGCTTGCAATATAAATGGTGTTTACAAAGGGCTGTCAATTTTTTTTTGACATGTTGAACATGTTCATTCTCATTGTCTGAGTAGATCAAAATGTCATCAATGTAAACTATGGCAAAGATATCGAGGTACTCTCTAAGAACATCATTTAAGAAAAATTGAAATGCTGCTGGAGCATTGCACAGACCAAAAGGCATGACGGTGTATTTAAAAAGGCAATATCTTGTTTTGAATGCCGTTTTCCATTCGTAACCCTCTCTCATTCTGACCAAATGGTAAGCACCTCGAAGTTCAAGCTTTGTGTAGATTTTTGCTTTCCTTACTTGTTCCAGTAAGACTGGAATTAGAGGCAAAGGATATTTGTTCTTGATGGTGATTTTATTCAAGCCCCTATAGTCGATACAAGTTCGAAGCTCTCCGTTCGCTTTTGGAACAAAAAACAAAGGAGAAGCTGTGGGAGACTTAGAGGGGCGGATGAAACCATTCTCTAAGAATTTATCCAAGTATTTTCGTAAATGTTGATTTTCAAATTCTGGCAGGGCATACACACGACAGTTGGGAAGTATCCCCCCTGGGACTAGATCAATTTGACAGTCATAAGATCTATGAGGAGGTAAGTTCTCTGCTTCCTTCTCATCAAATACATCTTCATAAGACGAATACTGTTTGGGCAACTGAACTTCTTTCTCTGCGGCGATAGCTACGTAAGAATGGCGAACTTCCGATTCTTGAGTCCTTTGGAGACAATGTTCTTTACATAGCACTGATGAGAACATGATTTTTCGTTCAGCCCAATTAATCTCTGGATTGTGATGAGTTAACCATGGCAAGCCAAGGATGATCCCATACTGGGGAGCATGGATCACGTCAAGGATGAGTTCCTCTTTATGTTTCTTTCTTTGATTTTTACCTTCACAAATTATTGTCAAGGGGACAGTCTGAAGAGTTATCGGACCTCCAGTCAAGAGTTTTCCATCAACTGCCTGGATGGTTTCTGGAGTCTCCTTTTCAATACATGAGATCCCCCATGCACGAACCAATTGGGCGTCAACAAAGTTTCCGGTAGCCCCAGAGTCGACTAGAGCCTTCTTGAAATAGGTCTTTTTCTTGACCTGAACTCTTATTCCCAATTTTAGATGTTTGGATTGTGAAGGATCCACAGTGACACCCAAGAGCAACCCTTCTCTGCAACTTGGGTGCTTTAGATTTTCCAACTCGACTGATGCATTGGTTGCAACTTTCTGAACTGGGCCTCGCTTGCTCTTTGTTTTGATTGGACAATCATTGGCGAAATGACCTTTGAGCCCACAATAGAGACATTGCCCATTTTTTCTGCGTAGGTCCTTTTCGTCTTTGGTCAAAGGTCTCCTGATGGTTCCAATTTCCATCGGTTCCGGTGTTCTTTCTCTCTGAGTTCTTGGGTCTTTGTTATCATGAGCATGCCAAGAATGTTTTTCAGTCTTATTACGCGTTCCTTTTCGTTCATTTAAACAGTGATCAAGCCTCAAGACAAGGTTTATTAAATCTTGATAGTTTGCAGGTTGTGGGTCGATTTGTGCTAAGATGTCTTTTAGCTCCTCTTTGAGTCCCCTGTAAAACAAGACCGCTTGTTTTTCTTCAGGCCAGGATGTCTCAGCGACCAGCCGATTAAAGTTGGCTAAATATGACACCAAGGGGGTCATTCTAACCCTGGCGGTCGGTGATAAAGCGGCGGCCAACCCGCCAACAGGCAGGCGGTCCAAAAAATTGAATTCTGACCCTGGCGGGAACCGCCAACACAGCCCGCCACATTAACACTCCGACCGCCACGGCGGGACCGACAAACAGCACGGCGGTCACCGCCAACAGGCAGGCGGCAGACAATGTACCGCCCACCCTATCGCAACTCACCAATCTGCCACCTTTTCCGGGGCGGGAGCCCCGCCGATAAAAACACAGCGGAAACAGACTACGAACGGGAAAACGCTCACCTATACAAACTCCACGAGGAAGGAGGACAGCATGGAGCCCGAATTACACATCCTACCGGCTATTGTCTACCTGCTCATCTACCAGGAGTACGAACGCCGGCGCAGACGACAACGGTGAGTACTGCACCTACGACACAGGGGAAGGGGGAGGAGGAAAGCTTACGGGCACACACATACGCGATACACCCACCCCCCCCAACCCAACCCCCCAATACCTACACACCAATGCAGAGCAACAAGTGAGAGTGACACCCCCCAAACCCCCCGGAAGAATGCAAAGACATAATTCAAATGAAGTTTAAAATTTATGTATAAAATAGGTTCATTTAAGTCATGGTAAATATGCCATATGAAATATACAAAAGAAATAATGAACATAGTGCAAAGTATATACATAGTCAATAAGTCCTGCACAGTCCGTTCAATATCCATAGTCCGTGGGCCAATGTGTACAAACACATGGGCAAAGCCCACACAGGAGACCGGAAACCATTGGAGAGAACACTGCTGGGCATCAGATGAGAAAACAACAGGCACCTCAGGGGGAAGGGAAAGGGGGGCACCTCAGCCACATGAGTCCACGACGCCAGATCCACGAGGGGCCTCCATGCCCACTGTACCATCCTGGAAGTGCAAAGCCACAGTCCATCAGATGGATAACCGACTCCACTGGTATTGGAGGAGGCATGGTGCCCAGAGTGCTTCGTGAACACCTGCTCGACACAGAACCGGCACTGTCAATGGACCAGCGGTGCTTGAGACGGCGGTGCCCAGCGGAGCGGTGCTTGAGATGAAGGGCCCAGCGGAGCGGTGCTTGACAGGAAGGGCCCAGCGGTGCGGTGCTTGACAGGAAGGGCTCAGCGGAGCGGTGCTTGAGATGAAGGCCCCAGCGGAGCGGTGCTTGAGATGAAGGGCCCAGCGGAGCGGTGCTTGAGATGAAGGGCCCAGCGGAGCGGTGCTTGAGAGGAAGGCCCCAGCGGAGCGGTGCTTGAGATGAAGGGCCCAGCGGAGCGGTGCTTGAGATGAAGGGCCCAGCGGAGCGGTGCTTGACAGGAAGGGCCCAGCGGAGCGGTGCTTGAGATGAAGGGTCCAGCGGAGCGGTGCTTGAAATGAAGGGCCCAGCGGAGCAGTGCTTGACAGGAAGGGCCCAGCGGAGCGGTGCTTGAGATGAAGGGCCCAGTGGAGCGGTGCTTGAGATGAAGGCCCCAGCGGAGAGGTGCTTGAGATGAAGGGCCCAGCGGAGCGGTGCTTGAGATGAAGGCCCCAGCGGAGCGGTGCTTGAGATGAAGGGCCCAGCGGAGCGGTGCTTGAGATGAAGGGCCCAGCGGAGCGGTGCTTGACAGGAAGGGCCCAGCGGAGCGGTGCTTGAGATGAAGGGCCCAGCGGAGCGGTGCTTGAGATGAAGGGCCCAGCGGAGCGGTGCTTGAGATGAAGGGCCCAGCGGAGCGGTGCTTGACAGGAAGGGCCCAGCGGAGCGGTGCTTGAGATGAAGGGCCCAGCGGAGCGGTGCTTGACAGGAAGGGCCCAGCGGAGCGGTGCTTGAGATGAAGGGCCCAGCGGAGCGGAGCTTGAGATGAAGGGCCCAGCGGAGCGGTGCTTGAGACGGCGGGGCCCTGTTCAGCAGTGCTCTTCACGGCGGGGCCCTGTTCAGCGGTGCCTGTCTTGGTGGGGCCCTCTTCAGCGGTGCTCCTCACGGCGGGGCCCTGTTCAGCGGTGCTCTTCACGGCGGGGCCCTGTTCAGCGGTGCCTGTCTTGGCGGGGCCCTCTTCAGCGGTGCTCCTCACGGCGGGGCCCTGTTCAGCGGTGCTCTTCATGGCGGGGCCCTGTTCAGCGGTGCCTGTCTTGGCGGGGCCCTCTTCAGCAGTGCTCCTCACGGCGGGGCCCTGTTCAGCGATGCCTGTCTTTGCAGGGCCCTCTTCAGCGGTGCTCCTCACGGCGGGGCCCTGTTCAGCGGTGCCTGTCTTGGCGGGGCCCTCTTCAGCGGTGCTCCTCACGGCGGGGCCCTGTTCAGCGGTGCTCTTCACGGTGGGCCCTGTTCAGCGGTGCCTGTCTTGGCGGGGCCCTCTTCAGCGGTGCTCCTCACGGCGGGGCCCTGTTCAGCGGTGCTCTTCACGGCGGGGCCCTGTTCAGCGGTGCCTGTCTTTGCGCGGCCCTCTTCAGCGGTGCTCCTCACGGCGGGGCCCTGTTCAGCGGTGCCTGTCTTGGCGGGGCCCTCTTCAGCGGTGCTCCTCACGGCGGGGCCCTGTTTAGCGGTGCTCTTCACGGCGGGGCCCTGTTCAGCGGTGCCTGTCTTTGCGCGGCCCTCTTCAGCGGTGCTCCTCACGGCGGGCCCTGTTCAGCGGTGCTCTTCACGGCGGGGCCCTGTTCAGCGGTGTCTGTCTTTGCGGGGCCCTCTTCAGCGGTGCTCCTCACGGCGGGGCCCTGTTCAGCGGTGCTCTTCACGGCGGGGCCCTGTTCAGCGGTGCCTGTCTTGGCGGGGCCCTCTTCAGCGGTGCTCCTCACGGCGGGGCCCTGTTCAGCGGTGCTCCTCACGGCGGGGCCCTGTTCAGCGGTGCCTGTCTTGGCGGGCCCTCTTCAGTGGTGCTTGTCCTGTCTTTCAAGGGAGCCAGACCTGGCCA
The DNA here is from genome assembly GCF_031143425.1 of Pleurodeles waltl. NCBI lineage: Eukaryota > Metazoa > Chordata > Amphibia > Caudata > Salamandridae > Pleurodeles > Pleurodeles waltl. Next base: position 1,257,188,475 of record NC_090445.1, on the reverse strand, counting down.
AGACTCCCCGCTTAGTCGCCCTCCGACCTTGCGGTAGCGGGGCCCTCCTGTGATGGAGTCTTGTGCCCGTGGGTGTCGTCCGTCACACCCGGTATGGGGCTGGTGGGGCCCTCCTGGTGCGCTCGGCTGCTGCATGTCTTCTCCGCCCTGCTGCCCTTGCCCTTCTTCGCTGCAGCTCTCGGGCCCTTGCCTCCCTTAGATGATGTGGCAGGTGACGTGGCAAGGCCACTCTCCGTGGTGGCAGCCGTCTCAGGCTTTTCGCGCCGGCCCTTAAGTTTTCTTGTCCTCTTCCCAGGGGGTGGGCTGGCTGTCCCCTTGCTGCTGGCCGATGTTCCTTCCCTAGGAGCTGGTGGACTCCAATAGCCCTGCACTATGGTGATACTAGATGCAGGGCTGGTGGTGGCTGAGGTGCTCTTTGGACTCTTACCAGATGGAGGGGGTGGGTCAGGTGATGCAAAGAGGTTAATTTTGGAGAGGAAAAGTTTTTTAGGAGCAATGGGAATGGTAGGTGCAGTGGGTATGGGAGTGGAGGAAGAGGATGTGGTTGTAGGAGAGTCAAGTGTGCTGTCTTTGGGTGCAGGTGCTTGGGCTGGAGGCTGTCGTGAGGTGGATGGCCGTTGGGTGGGTGGCTGCCTGCGTTTGTGTGGTTTGGAAGAGGGGGTGACAGACACAGTGGGAGAGGACACAGGGGACGTGTAAATGGCAGTGGGGGTGGTGACTGCACGTGTGCTGACTGTAATGGAGGGTGTGCTGGTGATGGAAGTACTGGCTGATGGTGGTGTGCATGCAGGTGTGAGTGGAGACGTCACAGGGAGGGAGGAGGGAGACGAGGAGGAGGGGGACACAGAGGTGGTAGTGACTGTTGGCATGTCTGCATCTGGATGTTGTTTGTGTGAATGCTTGTGGGATCTGTGGTGCTTATGTCTGGATGAGCTGCCCTTGGGTGTTGAGGTGTGTGCAGGCTGGTCTGATGGTGTGGATGGGATAGGCTGAGGAACAGGAGACTGGGACTGGGTGGAGGGAGTTAGAAGAGGGAGGCTGGAGACAGGGACAATGGCTGCCGTCAGTGCTGAGGCCAGAGCGTTGAACGATCGCTGATGGGCAGCCTGACCCGAATGAATGCCCTCCAGGTATGCATTGCTCAGATGCACCTCCCTTTCCACCCCCTGGATGGCATTCAAAAGGGTAGACTGCCCAACAATGAGCGTCCGGAGGAGGTCAATGACCTCCTCACTGAGGGCAGCAGGGGTAACTGGGGCAGGGCCTGAGGTGCCTGGGACGAAGGAGATGCCCGCCTTGGTGTGCGAGCGGGCACGGGGCGAACGCTGAGGGGCTGCTTGGAGGGCGGAGCTGGTGCGCTGGGTGGCGGCTGTACCTGTAGTTGCGGTGGGCCCGGATGTTGCCGCCACCGCAAGGGAGCTCCCTCCCGAGGACGTGTCGGTGTCGCTGACGTCTCCACGGGTCCCCGTTGTGGAGCTCCCCTCGCCCTCCGTCTCACTGCTGAACTCGGAGTCCGTTGCATGGCCCTCCGGGGCCATGTGAGATGCAGCTCCCTCGTGCGCCGATGCCACTTCTCCTCCGCCTGATGATGCTAATGCACACATGCACAGGAAGAAAAAGAAAATGGGTGGGGGGGAAAAATAAAGACAGGTTGAGTGCATGCATTGGCAACACCGTTGGTGGAGAGGACAGACACAGAAGCCCCCTGAACTACGCTGCGCAATCGGGGTACACTACTCAGTTCTTGTGACTAGGCCTACAGGTCTATGGACGACAAATGCACACATGGGTGATGCAGGACCATGGATAGTTGTACTTGGCACCCTACAGAGGTGGGGGGCGGGGGCACAGGGCCATGGCTAACGGAGGGGACTAGCCTACAGAAAGCGCCCTGGCCTTGAGTTACCCACAGCCCTCCTCCCACACCCAGACACCTCCACTGCGCGCAAAGATAGCAGAATGTGCTGATACTCACCCCCTTGTGTCTGCTGTGATGTCCTCACGCGCCCATCCAAATCGGGGTAGGCCACCGCCAGGATCCGGGACATCAGGGGGGTCAATTGGCGGCTGGCACCCCTCCTACGTTGGGAGGCCATCCCCAGCAGAGACTCTGCAGTCTTTCTGGTCCCACGGCGGATGTCCTCCCACCTCTTTCGGCAGTGGGTGCCCCGTCTGTTGTGGACCCCCAGGGCCCAGACGTCCTTGGCGATGGCACGCCAAATGTCGACCTTCTGATGGGCGCTGACCTATTTGACATGTACAGGGTGGGAAAGGAAATATCATCACTTTTCAGCATGGTAGATGTGAGTGGCCCCCCCTCCCCAACCTTGCCATGTGGCACATGTTCCCATCTGTCGTGCGTTGCACTCCTCATTCGCTCCCCTCCCCACCATCTTACATACACCCCACTCAACACAGGCATAGCCCATTCAGCCTGCACCCTGTGTACTAACCTGTTGGTCTGGAGGACCGTAGAGTAGCGCATACTGGGGGAGGACCCCATCAACAAGTTTCTCCAATTCTTCGGAAGTGAAGGCAGGGGCCCTTTCCCCAGTCGCAGCAGCCATTGTATCTCCCAGACCGAGGTCACAGCAGCACTTGCAGTATAGGTTCTCTCCTGTGGATGATCAGGTCTCGAGTGATTAATCAGATAGAAAATGGCGGTCACGCCCGCGGCGGTGCGTACCGCGCCCGCCGGCGCACATTGTCATTGGCTCCTGAAACCCATAGGGTTCAATGTTAACCAATGCTGCTTTGCGCTGTGGTCTTCGACCGCCTACCGCCACGGTGTGCCACGCCAGCGCAGTGACCTCACATCCCACTGTCACACTTCACAGGTCAGGCAGCCGCCATTTCAAGGGCCCACATGGCATGATTTCTACTGCGTCACACAGGCCTAGGCCTTGCATTGCCACTCATACAAGCCGTTCCATGCATAGCGATGCGTGTACTGTGCAAGCTGCGTGAACGAACCTGTGGGTTGCTTGACTCTGTGCTCCATGTTGTCCTTCCTAGGCACCGTCCGCTGGGACTTGCGAGGAGAAGGATGAATCCTCCCATGTACCGACCGCTGGTGGACCTGTCGACAATGGAAGAACGACATATCATACTTACATACCGGCTTGACAGAGCAACTATACATGAACTATGTGCCCAGCTGGAGCCAGACCTGATGTCCCCCATATGCCAACCCACAGGGATTCCCCCTCTGGTGCAGGTTCTGTCAGTACTCCATTTTTTGGCAAGTGGGTAGTTTCAGACAACAGTGGCCATATCATCTGGGATGTCTCAGCCTATGTTTTCAAAGGTTTTGTCCAGAGTGTTGTCTGCCCTGATGAAATACATGCGGAGATACATTATTTTCCCTGAGGTGGGCGAATTGGCTACAGTGAAGGGTGATTTCTATGCCCTTGGACATATCCCCAACATCATTGGGGCCATTGATGGGACCCATGTGGCTTTGGTTCCCCCCAATGACAGTGAGCAGGTGTACCGAAACAGAAAAAGTTATCATTCTATGAATGTCCAGGTGGTCTGTTTGGCTGACCAGTACATCTCCCATGTAAATGCCAAGTTCCCTGGGTCAGTGCATGACGCGTATGTCATGTGAAATAGCAGCATCCCTTATGTGATGGAACAGCTACAGAGACACCGTGTGTGGCTAATTGGTGACTCTGGTTACCCCAACCTGTTGTGGCTACTGACCCCAGTGAGGAATCCCAGGACAAGGGCAGAGGAACGCTACAATGAGGCCCATGGGCGAACTAGGAGGATGATAGAAAGGACCTTCGGGGTCCTGAAGGCCAGGTTTAGGTGCCTGCATATGACAGGGGGATCCCTCATGTACTCACCAAAGAAGGTGTGCCAGATCATCGTGGCCTGCTGTATGCTTCACAATCTTGCATTGCGACGCCAGGTGCCTTTTCTGCAGGAGGATGGTCCAGATGGTGGTGTTGTTGCAGCTGTGGAGCCTGTGGAGAGTGAAGAAGAGGAAGACGACGGGGACGACACGGACAACAGGGATACAGTCATACAACAATACTTTCAGTAGCACACAGGTAAGAAACAGCCACCCCAATTTACATTTACTTGAGGCCTCATGCGTCTCCACTGTCTGTGTTTCCCCCCAGTTCCAGTTAACTGATTTGTGACTTTCCCTTCCCTTTTCAGAGCTGTATGACCCACTGCCTGACTTCAGCTTTGTTTGCCCATGGACTAAAGCTTATTGAAATTGGTATATTGTCATCACAAAGCAACTGGACATTATTGAACCGTTATGTGTAATACATTTGTTAAGAATACAAGCAGACTCCTTTTTATTTAAGTGGAATAAGTGATTTATTTAAAGTGCTAGATATAGGTAAATGATTGGGAAGCGGGGATGGGTGGGGGTGGAGTAATGTCCATGGCAGAGTCCAGTTCTCAGTCGCATGCATACATACACATATGCCTGTGGAAGGATGGAGCAGGGGCAGTTCAAGGTTGGACAGGGTGACAATGTGGGACAGTGGGATGAAATCAGGGGGTATCTTAGGCTGGCGGGGGTCTTGCAATCCTACTCTGTCTTCTTGTGAGATCTCAGGTTCCGCTTGCGGGGTGGTTCTTCTTCTGCAGGAGGTGGGGTTCTGTTGGCCTGTCGTTGTGTGGGGGCCTCCTGTCCACTGGCGCCGGAAGAGGTGGTAGGCTGTTCCTGGCCTGGGCTAGTGACAGGGGCCCTTTGGGGTACCACATGGTCCCGCAATGTGGTGACGATCTGGGTAAGGGCCAGGACGATGGTCCCCATTGCGGAACCGATGTTCCTCAGTTCCTCCCTGAACCCCATGTACCGTTCCTCCTGCAGTTCCTGGATCTCCTGGAACCGGGCCAGTACCGTCGCCATCGTCTCCTGGGAGCGGTGGTATGCTCCCATGATGGTGGAGAGGGCCTCTTGGAGAGTCGGTTCCCTGGGCCTGTCCCCCCCCTGTCGCACAGCAGCCCTCCCAGTTCCCCTGTGTCCCTGGGCCTCTGTCCCCTGGCCGGTGTGCCCACTACCACTGCCCCCAGGTCCCTGTTGTTGTTGGGGTGGTGGGTCAACCTGGGTGCCCTGTAGTGGTGGGCACACCGCTGATTTAAGTGCCCTGGAGACAGAGGCATGGGCCCGCTGGGTGGGAGCTGTGCTGGTGTTCCCAGAGGGGTTTGGGTCTGGTGTAGCCTGTGGCTGTCTGTGGGGAACCGACTGTCCAGAGGTCCCCGATGGGCCGGGCTGGTCGTCTGGCTCCAGGGAGACAGAGCTGCTGTCATCGCTGGGGTCCTCTTCTGGGGGTGGGATGGACATCTCTGGACCCTCCGTGGCAGTGTGGTGGCGTTCGGGTCCTGCAGGGGTATAAAGGTATGGCTATTGCTTCTGTGTGTGGGATTTCGTGTGATGGGTGGGTGTCCGTGTACCCATCTGCAGGCATTTCCTTGTGGGGGCTTTTGTGAGGGTGGCTTGTGGGGGTGATGTGTGTGTGCAGTGGGCATGCTTTGGTGATGGGTGTCCATGCTTTGGGGTCGCATGCAGGGCTTGGTGTTGGGATGGGTGGGTTGTGATGATGAGGCTTTTGCTAGGGGTTGGTGTGATGGGGAGGGGGTGAGGGTGGGGGTATGATTTGGCATTCAGGTGGGGTGGGGGTGGAAAGCAGTAGTGAAGATTTGCCTTACCAGAGTCCATTCCTCCGCCTACTCCAGCGAGGCCCTCAGGATGCAGGATGTGCAAGACTTCCTCCTCCCACGCGGTAAATTCTGGGGCAGTAGGTGGGGGTCCGCCGCCAGTCTTCTGCACCGCTATGTTGTGCCTTGATACCATGGAACGCACCTTCCCCCGTAGGTCGTTCCATCTCTTCCTGATGTCCTCCCGATTGCGTGGATGCTGTCCCACCACGTTGACCCTGTCCACATCCTTTGCCATAGCTCCATCTTCCTGGCAATTGTGGTGTGCTGCACCTGTGCCCGAAGAGCTGGGGGCTCTACACGGACTATTTCCTCCACCATGACCCTGAGTTCGGCGTCACTGAACCTGGGGTGTCTTTGGGGTGCCATGGGGTGGTGTGGTTGAGGTGTGGGGTGGCGTTTGTGGTGATGAGTGTGGTCCGTGTGGTGGTGTGTAGTGTTTGGTGTGTGGATTCTGTGTGGGTGATGGTGTTGTGTGCCTCTGTGTTGTGGGATTCTCTATTCTGTGCTCTGTCTCTAGCCTTCGTCAATGATTTCGGGTGGTAGGGGCTTATGGGTGATGTGGGTGTGTGTTTTATATTGTATTGGATGTGTGGGAGTGGTGTTAGTATGTGTATCAGGTGTGTGTATTTCGAAGTGACCAATGTGGCTGTGTTTTCTATGGGTGTGTGTATTTTGACCGCGGCGGTGTGTACCGCCAATGGAATACCGCGTTTGAAAGACCGCCGCGTGGATTTGTGGGTCGGAATGGTATGGGCGTATTTCTGTTGGCGTGACGGTGGAGGTTTGGTCAGCGCCATTTTTTCGCTGACCTTTGGTGTGGCGGATTATTGAGGATGTCGGGTTTTCGGCGGTTTGGCAGTTGCGGGTCAGAATGACCGTGGCGGTTTACCGCGGCAGTGTTATGGCAGTCTTCTGACCGGCGGTAAGCGCCTTTTACCGCTGAGGTCAGAATGACCCCCTAAGTCCTGATTCCCTTGGCGTAAATCTAATAATTCACGATCTGCTGACTGTGTTACAGTTCTACGATCGAAAACTCTCTCAAATTCAAGAACAACATTTTTCCAGTTGTACAACAGGGGACTATTTTTACGCACAAGAGGAATAGCCCAAGAAGCTGCATCTCCAGACAGATATGACAACAAGAAAGCTACTTTAGACTGGGCATCGGGGAAAGTATGTGGTCTGCAGGTGAAGTGAAGTTCCACTTGAACCAGAAACGATTGCGCTTTCAAGGGATCACCTGAGAAGCGTTCTGGGGGAGCTAAAGGAATGGCTGAAGGAACATTGAGGGAAATGTTAGTCGGACTACCTCCAGAAGTCTGAGAAGAAGTACCTGGCCAAAACACACCTGTGGGACTTTGTTCTTTCTTCTCAACCTTATTCTGTAACTGACTCACCCTCTCAGCTAGACTATTTGTCAAATCCTTTGATGATACCACTTCTGACTGGAGCTGGGAGATAGCCTTGACTAGCTCGTCCAGTGTGGCCATGCTGAGAACATACACAAACCAGGAGGATAATAATTCGTGGGCTCACTATTCTGTCAGAGTCACCAGATCCTCGGGGTCCGTGCACGTTCCCAACACTTCCACCACAAGACAGCTCCAATACTCTGATTAGATTTATCACAGAGTCTAAGAGAGTCCAAGTGGGGAAAAGGGGATTAGGACGGGAACAGCTGGGAAGGAGACCTGTAGGAAGCAAAAGGTTAAAACACAACATCAAAATTACATCTCATGAAATCAGTACCATGCTACAACTCTAAGCTTCGTCTTTTCCGAAAAAACATGAACAACCCTGGAATAATCCTAAAACTGACTAGGCTTTAGATGACCGAATACCTGAGGAGGAAACAGGAAAAGTTAAATAGGACTTTCAGATTCAAGTACTTTTTTTAGCATGAGAATCAGGAAACACTCTGAGCAATTTCTAAACAACCATATGAATCTCCTTTTATGAATACATATCAGGAACACACAGCATTACATCTAAAATTCTGGTATTGTTGTGTTCATCTCAGAAAAAACATTTGGAAGTAAATTGCGCACATTGAAGATTTTTATATGAATATTAAACACCATAAAGGTTTGTGCACCATGAAATCACACAACGTAGATTCAAGGAATAAATCACGTGACGTGTCAACTTGAAATGCTACCAAGAAAATGTCTTAGAATGGTAGCGCACAGTAACTTACATTATTTATACACGAGGAAAGAATTGCGCGTCTTGCCGATTCAAATGCCACCATACAAATGCCAAGAAATAGTAGCACACAATGAACAACATGAAAAGCACTCAGGGAAAGAATTGCGCGCCTTGTCGATTCAAATGCCACCATACAAATGCCAAGAAATAGTAGCACACAATGAACAACATGAAAAAACACTCAAGGAAAGAATCGCGTGTGTTGCCGATTCGAATGCCACCATGTAAATTCCAGAAAATGATAGCGCACAATGAACAGCATGAATTACACACGAGAAGTGAATCGCGCGTTTCGCCGATTCGAATGCCACCATGTAAATGTCAAGAAAAGATAGCGCGCAACAAAGTTAAATGCTCATGAAACGAGTTGCACGTCTTGCCAACTCGTAAAACATCATGTAAATGTCAAGAAATATCAGCGTGCAATGAACAATAATGTAAGAACGAAGTCAAATCTTTATGGAATACATTGCGCGTACTCCCTATTTGCAAACCACTATACAAATGTCAAAAAATGGCAGCGCACAAGTAATCTGTTATTCATTTAAGAATTAAAAGCAAGAATATGAAGATTCTCAATTACGGTGTTGGGAAATGTCCAAACACCGTCTTACCGCCTGGAAACAGTGATCACCAATGAGAGATGAGTGCAGAAGACTGGAAAATCCAAATAGGCCGCTCAGGAAGAAGCTGCTGCTCTGCACCGGGACATCTGAATAGTGAGCACTGGAAGTTGGGCTGACTCTCTTTTATAGAGTCTTGGCCCAGCCTAGAACCACGCCCAGGCATGTTGCAGGGAAAGTCTCCAGAAGGCCCTGGAAAGGGACCACACCCTAACACACTCTGAATGTCTGCAGCAATACATTGTAAATGTACAGTATTTATAAGCACCTTAAAAATGAATCTTTTGGATGGAATTCTGCAATGCAAAAGGTTAAACAATAACATATCATCACAATGCATAAATTACTTTATCTTGCAAGTGTTGGGTTTTTGCATTCTAGATGCCCGTAGAGCGCGCACTGTCCTGGTGTTGACAGTCTAGTTCTCAGAGACCTCCCTGCTGTCAATCAAGCCCCTCTCCACCCTCAAGCAGTAAGTTAGCCAACTCACAATGCAATTTAGAGATGCAGCAACACACACATTTAAGCTAAAGTTTATGGGGGTTCATGGGGAGGTGGGTCTACACCGTTTTGCCCTGAGGTAAGAACACCCCTGATTTAGGTGCACACAATATCTACCAGCAGGAAGTAAACAAACAATTTCAAGCTTTCATTTGAGCAGCTATAGAAACTATCGCTGTGGTTAGAAAGATGGTTTTCGTTCTGACGGAGTATCCATCCTACATGTATTTTCACAAAATGAAGGGTGACAGAAACAAAGAGGTTTTAGAACGGAGATATTTAAATACTAGTTCTTGTAAAAAAACACATTTGGCAGTGCAGTGTGATTTTAATGGATTTTTTATAACCTGTCCAGTTCCTGTAAATGTGTTTAGGGAGAGGTCTGCATACCGATAGAGTATATCGGCATGGCAGACAAAGTCATCATGGGACAAACTGAATTTCTACACTTGAAGCTATCCAGCCATTATTGTTTCTCCAGGAAGAAACTGCCTGTGCCTGCCTCATCAGCCAAATGTCTTGAAACCATATCAGTTGATTTCTGAAACAGTACAACAACTTATTGATTTGGAGGTGCACAATAATCAAGAGGACAGCCCACAGCGTTCCATCAAAATTCTAAGATGTTGTATTGACTACCAATAGAAGCAAAAAAATATCTTAACTGCTTAGCAACATAATCAAAATTATCCGCAGAGTCGCCATGTGGTGTTTCGAGGATAGAAAACTCCCATGCAGTTCCAGGATGACTCAGCCGCCATGCGGTCACCGCCATTTGGCCGCTCCGCGGTCAGAAGACCGCGGAGGCCATTCTGGCTTTCCCGCTGGGCCGGCGGGCGACCGCCAAAAGAGCGCCTGCCGGCCCAGCGGGAAAGGCCCTGCAACAATGAAGCCGGCTCCGAATGGAGCCGGCGGAGTTGCAGGGGTGCGACGGGTGCAGTTGCACCCGTCGCGATTTTCACTGTCTGCTAAGCAGACAGTGAAAATCATGGTGGGGCCCTGTTAGGGGGCCCCTGCACTGGCCATGCCAGTGGCAAGGGCAGTGCAGGGGCCCCCAGGGGCCCCACGACACCCGTTCCCGCCATCCTGTTCCTGGCGGTAAAAACCGCCAGAAACAGGATGGCGGGAAGGGGGTCGGAATCTCCATGGCGGCGCTGCTTGCAGCGCCGCCATGGAGATTCAGCCCATGTAGGGGAAATCCGGCGGTAAACCGCCGGATTCCCTTTTCTGACCGCGGCTTTACCGGGAAGGCCTGGGAAGCACCGCCAGCCTGTTGGCGGTGCTTCCGTGGTCCCCGGCCCTGGCGGTCTTGGACCGCCAGGGTCGGAATGACCCCCAAAGTAACCAAACCCCATCCCACTCCAGATTCCAAAACATCAACAGTGCTTGACCTTTGCAATGATTATTGGCGATCCAGCACCTACCACCTACCACCTTGAAAAGGCACCTTGAAGACCTTGACAAAATTTCCAAACTTCTATCAGAACAAAAGGTAAGCTTTCGTACCAACCACAGCATTATGATATATTTGTAGTCCCCATTCACAAAGTGCTCCAACAATATGATACAGTAGCACGGCACAAAGCAACATTACCATCTTGTCCTTCATTCCCATCACAGTGCCAGATATTTATATCCTCATGGCAAGAGGGAGGGCCTAAACGTATTCAAAACATTTACAGAGCTAGAGTGGTTGTTTTCCCCCGATGTTCTCATCCTCAGGATGTAAAGGAGTGAGATCAGAAATATTAGGCGTTCTATCTGAATGTTGTTCAAATATTCCAGGGTCTCGCAATAATATCCAAGGGTGTTGAAAAGGAGTATGGCTACTCCCTGCATATCTCAGGGTGCTGTTAACCCCTTCGCTGCCAGGCCTTTTTTTGCTTATTTGGAATAGTTCTCGCTTAGCCCTCATAACTTTTTGTCCACATAAGCTACCCACGCCAAATTTGCGTTCTTTGTTTCCAACATCCTAGGGATTCTAGAGGTACCCAGACTTTGTGGGTTCCCCTGAAGGAGGCCAAGAAATTAGCCAAAATACAGTGAAAATTTCGTTTATTTCAAAAACATGGGAAAAAAGGGCTGCAGAAGAAGGCTTGTGGTTTTTTCCCTGAAAATGGCATCAACAAAGGGTTTGAGGTGCTGAAATCACCAGCTTCCCAGCTTTCAGGAACAGGCAGACTTTAATCAGAAAATCCAATTTTTCAACACAATTTTGGCATTTTACTAGGACATACCCCATTTTTACGATTTCTTTTGCTTTCAGCCTCCTTCCAGTCAGTGACAGAAATGGGCATGCAACCAATGCTGTATCCCAGAAACCTAAACATTTCTGAAAAGTAGACAAAATTCAGAATTCAGCAAGGGGTAATTTGTGTAGATCCTACAAAGGTTTCCTACAGAAAATAACAACTGAAAAAGAAATATTGAAATTGAGGTGAAAAAACAGCAATTTTTCTCTACGTTTTACTCTGTAACTTTTTCCTGCAATGTCAGACCTTTGAAAGCAATATACCGTTACGTCTGCTGGACTCTTCTGGTTGGGGGGATATATAGGGCTTGTAGGTTCATCAAGAACCCTAGGTACCCAGAGCCAATAAATGAGCTGCACCCTGCAGTGGGTTTTCATTCTATACCGGGTATACAGCAATTCATTTGCTGAAATATAAGGAGTGAAAAATAGCTATCAAGAAAACCTTTGTATTTCCAAAATGGGCACAAGATAAGGTGTTGAGGAGCAGTGGTTATTTGCACATCTCTGAATTACGGGGTGCCCATACTCGCATGTGAATTACAGGGCATTTCTCAAATAGACGTCTTTTTTACACACTCTCTTATATTTGGAAGGAAAAAATGTAGAGAAAGACAAGGGGCAATAACACTTGTTTTGCTATTCTATGTTCCCCCAAGTCTCCCGATAAAAATTATACCTCACTTGTGTGGATAGGCCTAGCGCCCGTGACAGGAAATGCCCCAAAACACAATGTGGACTCATCCCATTTTTTGACAGAAAACAGAGGTGTTTTTTGCAAAGTGCCTACCTGTAGGTTTTTGCCTCTGGCTCAGCCGGCACCTAGGGAAACCTACCAAACCTGTGCATTTGTGAAAACTAGAGACCTAGGGGAATCCAATATGGGGTGACTTGTGGGGCTCTGACCAGGTTCTGTTACCCAGAATCCTTTGCAAACCTCAAAATTTGGCTAAAAAAACACGTTTTCCTCACATTTCGGTGACAGAAAGTTCTGGAATCTGAGAGGAGCCTCAAATTTCCTTCCACCCAGCATTACCCCAAGTCTCCCGATAAAAATGATATCTCACTTGTGTGGGTAGGCCTAGCGCCCGCGACAGGAAATGCCCCAAAACACAACGTGGATACATCACCTTTTTTTGACAGAAAACAGAGGTGTTTTTTGCAAAGTGCCTACCTGTAGATTTTGGCCTCTAGCTCAGCCGGCACCTAGGGAAACCTACCAAACCAGTGCATTTTTGGGGTGACTTGTGGGGCTCTGACCAGGTTCTGTTATCCAGAATCCTTAGCAAACCTCAAAATTTGGCTAAAAAAACACATTTTCCTCACATTTCGGTGACAGAAAGTTCTGGAATCTGAGAGGAGCCACAAATTTCCTTCCACTCAGCGTTCCCCCATGTCTCCCGATAAAAATGATACCTCACTTATGTGGGTAGGCCTAGCGCCCACAAAAGGAAATTGCCCAAAACACAACGTGGACACATCACATTTTTTCACAGAAAACAGAGGTGTTTTTTACAAAGTGCCTACCTGTGGATTTTGGCCTCTAGCTCAGCCGGCCCCAGGGGGGGCAGAAATGGCCTAAAATAAATATGCCCCCCCAATCCACCGGGGAGCGAACCTTGCCTACGGGGTCGCTCCCCCTGCGTGACATTGGCGCAAAAAAAAAGATCACCGGTGCCTAGTTGTTTCGACCTAAAATCGGCCAATTTGCCCCCAACGGGGGTAGAAATGGTCTAAATACAATTTGCCCCCCAGGGGAGCGACCCTTGCCTAATGGGTCGCTCCCCATCTCTAAAAAAACAAACAAACAAACAAAAAACACACACAAAAAAATTAGCCCTGGCGTCTAGAGGTTTCTGCCCCCCAGGGGCAGATCGGCCTAATAACAATAGGCCGATCTGTCCCCGGGGGGCCAGAAATGGCCTAAAATAAATGTGCCCCCAACCCCCCCCCGGAGCGACCCTTGCCTACGGGGTTGCTCCTCTTGTGTGACATTGGCGCAAAAAAAATCCCCGGTGCCTAGTGGTTTCTGCCCCCTTTGGGGGCAGATTGACCTAAAATCGGCCGATCTACCCCCAAAGGAGGCGGAAATGGCCTAAATACAATTTGCCCCTCCAGGGGAGCGACCCTTGCCTAAGGGGTCGCTCACCATCTGTAAAACAACAACAACAAAAAAATCCCTGCTGTCTAGTTGTTTCAGATCGGCCTAATTAAAATAGGGGGGCAGAAATGGCCTAAAATAAATTTGCCCCCCAGGGGAACGACCCTTGCCTAAGAGGTCGCTCCCCTTACGTGAAATTCACGAAGAAAAAAAAATACTCCTTGGTGCCTAGTGGTTTCTGTCCCCCTAGGGGGCAGATTGGCCTCATAAAAATAGGCCAATCTGCCCCCAAGGGAGGCAGAAATGGCCTAAATGTAATTTGCCCTCTAGGGGAGCGACCCTTGCCTAAGGGGTCGCTCCCCACCTCTAAAAACAAAAACAAGCCAAAAAATATATATATTATCCCTGGTGCCTAGAAATGCCCCTCCTGGGAGCTACCCTTGCCCAAGGGGTCACTCCCTTATGCCAATTTCACTTTCAAAAGAAATCCCTGGTGTCTAGTGGGCGTTTCAAAAGCCGGATTGCTTTACAATCCGGCTTTTGAAATGCTGAGAGAGACTTCAAAGGGAAGGAAATTCATTTCCTTCCCTTTCGAAGCCTCTCCGGCCTCCTCCACGTGATCGGAAGAGAAATGCTTTGCATTTTTCTTCCGAGCACGCTGGAAGCTGAGCTTCCAGCACGAAGGAGACAGCGTGTGATGCGCCCTGACATCACGGGGGAGTGGGGGGGGTCAGGGGTGGAAGGGAAAGGGATTCCCCTTCCATCCACGACTGGGGGTGTGGGGCCCATGGGGGAACTGGTGCCTTGGACGAGATCACCAGTATTAGAATTATTGCTAAGTAGGCCTGGGCCACCTAATTATGGTTGGGTGCAGATCAGATAGGTCCTGATCAAATGTGCCAGTTTTCTCCTCAATGTACTGAGCAGCTCAGTATGTCAGTGGTACTTCTTGGTGAGCCCAAGAATGCTCATTATGTCTAAAGACTGTCATTGTGCATAAGGATGCTTATTATTGAGGGGGTGCTATTGTTCCATGGGCTGTTTACTTTATCCAGAATGGTGCTTCCGTATGAAAGCTGCTGCTTATAAAGGTGTTGTCTATGTACAGGCTACCTAGCATGGTTTTGGAATGTTGTAGAAGTGTAAATAATTGAAAGTACCAATAATTAATTTAAAGTACACACTTTTGGATGTCGGAAGGCGGAAAGACTGTGCTGGCCCTGCCAAATATCAAATGTTATCAGCACATTACAAAAATATACTAAATAATTACTTAACACTATGCCTCATCTAGCCAGAAGTGATATATTGGTACCTCGCATATACTTTAGACTGCTGCAAATAGGATAGGGGTTCTAAATGGGCTAGTATAACAGTTGTCGAAATAGGCCAGAACTTGTACTGCTATACGATTGTTGATCCTATGAGGCCCTGACCAAAATATTGTGGGCTTATGTGCATATGCCAGGAGCTAGTGTATCTGTTCTACTAATAATGTCATGATGCAGTTAGGGGTGCCAGATGTAAGGTCTCTTGCTGAAATCTGGTGCAGCATAATTAAGCAAGGGCTTTGTTTAAATATACCAGAATTCTGCTCAATGTGCAAAGTTGCTCAATCAGCCAGGGTTGACATTCCGCTTGAGAATATATATATATGTATATATATATATATATATATATATATATATATATATATATAAAACCTGGGATGGTGCTTTATTGCTGATACATATTTGCCATTGGTGTTTCAAGCTAAGACTGGATCTAATACCTACCATCTTTTTCTGTGTAAGAAAAACTAAGGGGATCATTACGACCCCGGCGGTCGGCGATAATGTGGTGGTAGTACCGACAACAGGTTGGCTGTACTTATCACCACTTCAGCCAACCCGCCAATGTACCACTCCGACCGCCACGGCGGTAACAGCCGCCGGGCTGGAGGTATCCATCTCCAGCCCGGCGGCCGCCATTGTGCCGCCTGCGGGATTATGACTCCGTCTACCACCATGGTTTTTGTGGCATTCGTACTGCCACGAAAACCATGGCGGGAGGCAATATCAGTGACAGTAAATTCCTTCCCTGTCACATATAGGGCCCCCCACCTCTCCAGATACCCCCACCCCGTCTCTCCAAACCCACCACTCCCCCCACATCCACGCCCCCCTTCACAAACACACACGTATGAACTCACTCATTCACACATACATAGACGCATGCATACATCCAATCACACACACATCTGCACACACTTTCAAACATACATGCAGACATGCATTCACATTTCACAACATACACGCACTGACACGTCTGTACATGCACATATGCATTCAACACTCAAAACACACCTGCATTCACGCACACACATACATTCACACACCCCAACACACACACACACACCACCCACCACCCCCTCCCCTGTCGGAGACCCGAATTACCTGGGTTCAGGGGGTCCACCAGCAGGAGACGGGACGGGGTGCTGCTACCGCCAGCAGCGCCCGCCATCAGAACACTGCCAGGCCGTATCATGTGTCATGATGCTGCTGGCGTGGCGCTGCTGGTGGTAGCAGCGCCACCTTACCGCCATCCGCCAGTATGGCCACAGTCGTGTTTCTGCCATTCTTGTGGTGGAAATGTGGCTGTGGTCTTATTATGGCCAATGGCTGGTAGCCGGCGAACGGTCTTTTAGCGGCCGTTGCCTCGGCGGTAGGCGGTTTTTACCGCTGATGTTGTAACGAGGGCCTAAATGTTTTATAAGGAACCTGTATATACGAGCCAACAACTACTACATATTTAGCAGAGTCAGTAGCATATGTTCTACAGCAACTTGTTATGGGCCCATTCTGCTGCTTAACACTCTATAAACCTGTCTTTTGTTAAATTACAAGGATGTCACTTCAGATGTTAGATCTGTCACTTGGTTAATTAGGGCAATTGATGAGGATGAATAGCCCTAAGCAGTGCTCTTGATATTCCTTGTGAAGCATTCAGGAGAAGGTGTGATTCCACCCACCTAAATCCCACAGTGCCCAGACTCTAGAGGTCTGACAACCTCTATTTACTTGAGTCAGCAGGACAGCCTGACAATTCAGGGTTGAGGGAATTTCCTTGCCTGTAGCTCTCTAAGACAATTATGCCCTCTTTACAAGTACAAGGCTAAATTGTTTGTACAGGGATCAGAACGGGGCATAAGTATCCCTGAGTAGACAGCATCTACCCCTCATTTTCATACGGTAGATCCCACCTACCCTTCCAAGAAGTTGGGCCCACTGAAATAGGCTGAACTTGTCCTGGTGCAATTTAAAGAAACCAGGATTGGCACTTTCAGCTGTCCTTTTCCAGCAACAATGTGGAAGCAGGGGTAATAGAGGAGGGGGGCTGGTTCAAAGATAAAGCCTGAAGTTAAGGGGCCATCAGGCCTCCTTTTGTTTCTGTATCCTGGCTGGGTGTACTTTGGTGCCTCACACTTCGATTCAAATGCAAGGGAGCTGAAGCAAAGGCACACAGCTTGTTATCACTTCACAGGTACTAAAGAGAGGCATGCTTTTGACTTTGTTCAGTCCTTTTGTTTAAGACATATACATGCACTGTAAGAATATTAGATGTGTTGGTCTATCCCAGTATTTATACAAGTAAGAATTTGAATTTAAATACCACTATTTAATATTTATGGCACCACTCATCCCAGAGCAAGGTATCATAGCCCTTTACATCACAGGTAAACAACTTACATGGACAATAAATCATGTAAGTGTGTAAATCAATGTACAAGATATGATTTATATGACAGTGAGGGTTCCAAGATGTAGGAGTTACATGTCCTTCAAAGCTCACTGTACTATGTTAGAAGTATTACAATTTATGAATTGCAACTAACAGAAGGTTTTCTATGTTAAAAGCAGTAACACACTTACCTATCTACATACAATCAAAATCGGTCCTCTGCATGTTACATGATGTATTTAGCAGGTGACACATTAACCCTCTATGCTACTTTGACCCAAAATAGGAACTAGACACAACACAGATCTTTTCAGCAAATGCACTAATCTCCAGAATTAACTTACCATTATTAGTATTTCCTGAGGTTAACTGGGCACACAAAATGCAGACCTTGACACCAATTAAGCAGAACAGACCTACAGCCTTATTTCTCCTTGTTCCTAATTTCTTTGTGGTAGAGTTTAAAAAAACAAATATATTAGTTGAGACCCAGATTTTGAGTCATGGTTGCCCCATTTATTTTGGCACAACCCTGAAATAAAATCTAATTTGTCAAATCTCGTAATGCGCTTAAATGTACTCATGATAGACCTGCTAAACATATGTGTGTGGTCTTATTATCTGATGTCACATCTTGAGAGGTCACTTCTTGTAATGCCACATGCGATGTCACACACTGTGATGTCATGTGCTGTGATGTCACACATCAAGATGTCACTTGCCTACTGCCTAACTTCATTAGTCCCTCAGCTTCTTTTCTTTTGGACTTGTGCCCTGGATAAGAATTAGAATAATTATGATATGCTAATTATCAAATAATCAGAGTTTTCACCCAACAGACTCTGGCAGGTGAATCCTGGCGAAATGTATGGAGCGAAAAGGCCCATAAAGAAATTGGTGTGTTAAATAGTGACTGCATGTTTTGCTTCACTTGTGAGTTAAAATGTCAGACTGTGATTTATTTATCACATGTGGTAGATACCTCACTATATTCTGTCAAAAATGTATTGAGAGCCATCATCTGTTACTATTTATTGGCCACAGCTCCAGTCCCAATAGTTGGGGTGAATTCGCAGCCTGCAGCAGCTCTCTCTTTGCATACTCTGACCTTCTACTTACTAGTGCATCCGTTTTTATTCAATGAAGATCATCAGCGAGAACCTTCCTAGTCCCTGTGCAAAAGCAATGAATCCAGTGCACCAGTCTGAGTGATGATACCTCTCCGCAAAATGAAAATACTTAGGTTATCTCTAGAAATGCACCCATCTGCAGCACAATTTGATATACAAGCACCTAGATTCTTTTCCAAAAGATAACCTTAGTCAATGGTAAAAATCTTACCTGTTTTACAAACATTAGCTAAATTGATGCCTGCTGATTCTAAAATAGTTTCCAACTGCCCCCTCATCTTCCAATACCTAAAGCAGTAAATGTTTGACAGTATTAGTTAAAATTATTAGCTTCCATCACATCATTGTAACAGTAGATTAGACAATTAATTTTCAAGTGAAGTGATGAAGCGATGCACTTAAAAAATCATTGATCTGGCCTTTTCTTCAGAACTGTCAATCGGAAGGGTATGCTTTGCTCCCTATGGAACATTTGAAGCATTTATGCTCCTCTTACATCTTATCTCGTACTCTGTGCCTCTTTCCTAATAGACTTCAAAATTTAGCATGGGTCTTAAAGAGTCAGAACTTTTTACGGTAAAAGATGGAAATGAAACACATGATGAAACGCTCATGTAACAATCCTTTGAACATGCACAAATCATGCTGGTTTCGTCAAAAAGAAAAAATATATGTTTTTTTATGAAAAATATGCCCAATTTTTAAGAGTGCAGAGCAACATGAACCACCAAATTAAAATACTTTCAGTCCTGCCAGCATTCAAGTAAATTTGATCATGCATACTATTGGAAAGGCTAAATGCAAAACCCATTAGCAGACTATGTACCCCCTGTAGTGCAGATTACTGCTAATTTATAAATTTCCATTATTTATCATTATCCAGAAATGAATATCATTTGTTATATTCGAAGATTATAATTACTCTTTATCTTGAGTTGTTATGATCTTTGAACCAAGCCATACACCTTAACATTATCATAGGTTTTTTTATAATATGACACACTTTTTGCAGTGAACAATCGATTTTGAACAAGACTTGGAATTATTCACTTGCTTGTGTCAAAAACATCTCACACTTGCAAACAGGACTTTGACTGCGTATAGTTAGCATCAGTGGGATCAAACCTATCATTTTCATGAAAGGCAGATAAGAAACTAGAATGCGCTGTGAAAACATGACTTTCTCAGTACAATGATGCTGTAAATAATAGTTTTCACATTTGCCTGCCTACACCCTATGGGCATGTTTTCATTGGAAGAGGTTTCTTAAAATATTTGTACCAAAATTATGTATCCCTTTCAACTACTCTTAACATCTGGTATTGTGTATCGTTTTTTTCAGATGTCTGTTAAATGTTGTAATCTTTCATTTCTGTTTTTCAGCATATTAATATTTAGAAATGACTTCTCAACAAGTGCAACATGTTTGTGAATAACCCTGGGACATGCAATGGGGAGTTGTGAGGGGCTAGGTGAGAGGATTCCTTTTGAGGAGGGCCCTAACCTAGGAAGGTATGGGATTGATAGAGAACATCAAAGTCCCAAGGGATGGATGTAACAGCAATAGACAACCTCGCGCCACCAGCAATAGCTCTTGGCCAGGGTCTTCTTGGATTCCACACATTTTCGCAGCCAAACATATGGTTGAGAATGTAGAGGAATTGTCAGAACCTTTAGCCATTGTATTCATACCAGGGCAGTAACTTCAGTGCATGAGCTCACCATTCTGGATGAGCGAGAACGTGTAGACTTGAGAGTGCATCCATTACCCGGGGTAGAGCTATGTCAAAACTAACATATTTCAGGTATTAAGGCACACTTTTCCTTGAATGCATTTTCGACTTGCCTTGGGCCCTTCGTGATTGGAAATTGACCCTTTACACAGGCTGACATAATCTAATATTTGCACATTTTCAAATTGTTTGCTCAACGGTAAAGGTGGCAGAACGTCCAAGGACATACTGGCGGTAAGGGTGCCCAGTTCCTAGAGAGAAACAGCACTCTGCACCATTGCCTTTATTTTTTATCATTTCTATCATGTGCCTGATACTATGGACATTCCATTACTATGAAAGTATCCTTTGCCAGTGCCTATCAATAAAAGAAAGAGTTAAGCATCCCTGCAGCACTGAGGTAAACTAGGAGGACGTTCTCCTATTTTTGAAATCTACTCTGCAATGGACACCCCTTTCATTCAGAAACGTTTTTAGTTATGGAAAGCCTCATCCACGGCCAGACCAGGGTTGTCTTCTGAGGCTCTTCTGATCACTATATTATCCCTGAGGTCTGTGGACATTTCTAGTGTCTTCTCTTTTTTGACTGAACTGAATAGTGTGTGAATCTATTTTTCAACAGCTTAAATTTCCATAATGTAATTTTGATGGACTTTTTTATGTATTATGTTTCTAAAAACATTGATTTTAGTTATTTGTGCCCAAATAAGTTGAGGAATAGTAAACTCTGCTATTAACCACACTTAGAAGTGACAAAACAAGGTCTAAGCAATATGTAGAAAGAGATAATGGTTATCAATGCCACTAACATCGTTCGAATATCACGGACCGTGCTAAATGCCCTCTGGCTTATCTCTTTTTCTAATCAAAGGGCCATTTCAAATCCGGAAATGGCTTTGTACCGGCCTTCTCCACGTTGCTGTCCGTTGGACTTCTTTTATACGGTAAACATATCATTGAGATATGCAACTCAGAGCGCTGAGCATTGTGAAGCCTCGAGGTCCAGGGATGCTAGTGCAGGAGTGGAGCTCAGGACACATAACAGAGTTAGCAGTATGATCTCTAACAACAAATACACTTGTCACATGTAAGATAATTTGGGGCACTGAGCTCGGTGGCACCAATCAGAGCAGGGCACTAGAGGTGTGCATCCACTAACGACAGAAATCAGGGCACTGAGGCATCTGAATAAAACAACAGAAAAGTTCAGAAAATTAAAAAATGAGTATTGTTAGATTTGTAACCCTTTAGCAGAGCAATGAGGCAGCTTAAAGGAGTGAGAAGGAGCAACAATGACTGATGGGTTGATGGGCAAGAACACAAAACTTACAGAGGAATGTTGATAGAAATGTAATTCTTTTTTTACATTTTTGAGATCTAATAGTATTGCAAACTGGTGGTGTCAGTGAGTTGTAATACAAGTATGATAATCATATGCAGACAGGTAGACAGACAAAACAACTTTATTTGACTGCAATACAGCTATAAAAGTATACAAATGAATACAAAAATACCACCAATTAACTAACTGATTTGTCATAAAACGTAAATCACAATATATAAAATCATAAAACATAAAGCCATAAAAAATGCAAAAGGTAAGAGGTATAGAATAAAACCCAAATGCATATAACTAATGTAGGTTACAATTACTACAAGAATATACCACTGCACAGATAATCAGCCTAGCTTGGTAATTTAGGGGCATATTTATGAAAAGTGGCACTGCACCTAGGGCAGCGCCACTTTTCTTGCACCCCTAAGCGCCCACCTAACGCCACCATGGTAGAGCCATATATACAATACGGCGCACCATGGTGGTAGTTAGGGTGACTAGCGTCATAATTTGTGACGCTAGTCTGGCGCTTTGCAGGACTAGTGTAAAAAATTATGACGTTAATCCTGCAAAGCACCCAGATGCTCACTGTAATCAATGGGAGCATCCTTTTAACGCCTCCACTTATCAGGGATTAAAAAATGCCAATGAGAATGGTGCAGAGGAATCTCATAGATTCTTTTGTGCCTTTTTTCAGCCTCCCTAGCACTAGAACACCCCCTCGAATACATTATGCCTGTTGTAGGCATAATGTGGCACAACAGGTTACACACTGGCACAATTTGTTAGCGTTTTTTCCATTCCAACGCCACAATAGCGTAAAAAAATGACACTAATGTGGCGATGGAACGGCGCAAGGGCTACATAAAGCAAAGTGCATAGTGCTTCTGGAGCATACCACTGCTCGCAGGAACGGAGTTACACAGTCACAAGTTTCCTCGTCTGCTAGTCCTGGCAAACGGTAGGCCTGGACACAATACCCACGATTTCTGAGCCTAGTAAGGGATACTAAAATCGTTTTGGTATAAAATGTGTAAAAACCGCAGAAGAAAAATAAATAAATCATAGATTGTTTAAAGAGGTTAATGCATGGGCATAATATAGAATAAAGCTTAGACTCAAAGGCATAAGGAATATTGCATTATGCCAGCCCTAAATCGAAATAGGAAAGGTTGGTCTCAACTCCTGCTGCTGTTTCGTAGATAATTTGTGAGAGAGGCCTCAGGAGTAAAATGCAAATAAGTTGTAACAGTCGTTTTCCTGCTTTCTACTGTTAGGCCTGTTACTGTTAGGCGGTCATTAGACCACCGGGCCGCAGTGTAGGTCGGACCGCCGCCAAAGCAGCAGTCCAGCCTCCAAATTACGACAATGGTGGAGCGGCCACTGTCAGACCGCTGACACCGCGAGGTTGCCGCCAGCCTGGTGGTCTTGGCAGTCTCAATCTGACAGGGCAGCGCTGGTTGCAGTGATGCCCTGGGGAATACCTTTCCATCAGCCTTTGCATGGCTGTAGTCCTGCCATGCAAAGGCTGGGTGAAAAGGGGTGCTGGGGGCCCCTTGGGGCCTTCTGCACTGCCCATGCACTTTGCAGTGCAGAGACCCTCATGGACAGCCCCATTGTGATTTCCACTGCCTGAATTATGGGAGTGGAAAGCGCAATGGGTGCTGCAGCACCTGCCACACCGCCACATTGCTGCCGGCTTGATTACGTGCCGGAGTCAATGTTAAGGCCCTGTTCACCGCAGGGCCGGCAGGTGGAAATGGTGTTCCACCCGCCGGCCCTGCGGTGAACTCATACAAAGGCCGGCGGTGTTCTGACTGCACTGGTGATCAGGTGGCTGTATGAGTTTGGCGGGCGGCCTCTGCCACCCGCCAAACTCATAATCAGGGCCTATATTTCTTGTTAGGGATGCCTCTACCGTGCGCCAAATTGACCACCACAAAAGAGGTTTACTGATACTAATAAACTCGCTCAGATAAATTAAACCTAATTCCTTATCACAAATGAAGTGGGACATCGATATAGGGGCAGATAGTATTCTCCTGCAAAAAATATTTTCTTCCCTTTGATGAAATATTGGGTCAGCTATTCCCCAGATTCCTGTACTATAGATTGCAATTGGTACACACTGAACAGAATATATTTGCTACAGATGTAAAAGTGCCCTCCCTCGCTTTGGGGATGGAAAGCTGAGAAGAGAGCCCATTGCCCTTGAAAATGTAACCCTCTTCTGTGCAGTATGGTGGAACATGAGCCAGTAGAGCTGAATGTAACCCCATGGTAAGGAAACGTACTAGAACTAGATAGAGTTCGGACCCCCACCCCAGTAATAGTTAGAAGCTACGCACGCTTCGGGCCACAAGTCATGATAAAAGATTTGGAAAAGTTGGTCAACAAATCGAGATTTGGTATAAATTGTACAAATGAGTGGACTGCAGTGCGCGAAGCTTTAGGAGTATGAGGGATTAACAATGTATCATCCACATATAGTAAGGAGGGGATGAGAGCACCACTTATCATTGGTACATAGGAGTACACTTAGCAAAAGTAAGCTCTGCACTAAGATGATTTATATGCAGAATGAATTAAAGTGGGCGAGCATGCACCCTTTGAGGTCCCCTCGTTTAATACTAAAATCTTCTGTCACTTCCTCCTTATTACCAAACCTAGCACAGGGTTCTATATCTGTGTGCAAACAGACCAATAGATGTACAAGTGCCTGATCCATTCTTAGCTTGATAAGGATTTGCCACAGGTTCGAATGGTTAACGCAATTGAATGCTATCAATAAGTTCAGAAAGGCTAGATGAAGTGTGGACTTCTTTGCCACAGTATATTCCCTGATAATCAATTGAAGATTAAGGCATTGTTCCACCGTTCCTACTCCACTGCAGAAACCAAACTGGGATGAATTTAAGATGTTATTAACTGCGGACCATTCCAATATTCTATTGTACCACACTCTACCAAGGCTTTTAGTGGGACTGTCAATCAGGGATATGGGGCGATAACATTTAGGTTCTGCACTGTTCCCTTTCTTGAAGATTGGGACAATAACGAAGGTAACCCAAGACAGTGCACTAGAAGAAGGAAACAAGCTGTTGTAAATGTTAGTCAACAAGAGGTGCCCAGAGATTCATATCACATTTAACTAAGACAAAAGGGACACTGTCTGTCCCTAGCACCTTCCAACCCTGCTCTGTCCTGAATTGCCACCATAACTTTCTGCAGAGAAACTGGAGGGAAGGATAGAGCATCCCACGTAGTGAGCTGCACACTGGAGGAGACCCTAGCTGCATAGATTTTCTTAAAATGTGTCACCCATTCCACCCTATTTATGTGGCAACTAATGGATGTATCGCCCTGATCTGAAGAATGCATACAAGGTACAGACCTTCAAAAGGTCTTAATATCTTTAGTTCAAGTAGTATCTCTTTATCAAGCCCACTTGTAAGCAATTACCACCTTCCTTCTCTAACCACTGGCAGATTTATAATGCTTACGTTGTGCAGCTACAAGTGCGTGATCATGGGGGCATGTATTTAAAGCTCTTCACAGCAGGAGATTGTCTAATGAGCATTCATGATCAAACCAATGTGGGGCCTGAGGCACTTGTTCTAGCAAAGCACAAAAAGGAAACAACAATTGCCCCTTTATCAGTTCCTCCGGTAAGCATCCCATAACCAATTGCATATTGTTGACTAGCACCTTATTAAGCAATTTTGGGGGGGTTAGACAATTTCCAATGTAATCTAAGAGTATCTGCAGTTGGCAACAAATTGCTAAAACCAAGTGTACCTTGTGGGATCTCCCTAGAGGGCACTTGTAAAAATATTTCAATTGGATTGTGATCCCCAGAATTAGTGCTAATAATTGTGCTATGTACTAACAGATTCACCAGATTCCAGGAAATAAAGGTATAATCAATAACTGTAAAAGCATTCCTTTCCCTATCAGTGGGCAACCCCAACATACCTAACCCATCCCCCTTCAAAACATTATGTAAATCAGAATAAGTGAGAAGGACCTCCAATTCTTTACCTCTCACATCAGATCTCCCATGGGCAAGTAACTCAATCCCTACTCTGTTGGAGGGTAATCTAGCATTAAAGTCCCCTGCTAAACAAAGATACAGTTACTGGCCTTGATGAAATTTGCACTCCGCAGAAGCTGATATAAAATCAAATAATCCTTGAAACTGCTGATTGGGTACGTTTACAAAGTCATTATTATAAAAATTAGCAAGCGATAGTGTCAAGGCCCCCTTATAAACAACAGCTTGATAATCACTTATCGGGCTTTTCAGGGTCTCTGCATGGTCCCTGAGTAGTAGATTAATCCAGATAGACAATCAACCTAAGGCTCGTCAGGAGCGGGATGGTAAAGCCAGTAAACTAAAACACATGAAATCTTCAAACAATATGGGGTACATTTCCGAGGTCTCTTGCAATGACAATATATCATACAGCTTTAAAAATGAGAGCCAATCAGGTACAAATTGCTTGGAATGGAGGAAAGCAAGATTCCAACTTAATATTCTTAGTGAAGAGTTTTTAACTGGAAGGGTCAGAAGGACAGGGGCTGCAAAGGGGGAGGCACTGTTGCAAACTCGCTGGTCAAATCACTTGCTGGGCAATGAGGTGCAGAAGTAGTGCCAGCAGGCTCAATTGAAACTAAGGAGGCCACTGAGGCAGAAGGGAGAACATTTGGATTGTTTAACTTAGCAATATGTTCACCTATAACAGACTGTGTGCCCCTCTTAGGCAGTCTGGGTGCTAACTGTCAGTCAATCTCGTTTAAGTCTGCTAATAATGCGTACCTATTGCTACAAGGCAGTCCCTGAGAAGGCTTGGACCAGCGGTTAGAAGGGAGTAATTGTGATGGTTGCTTATGTGGCTTGTAGAAATAGCCCAGGCGGCAGTATGACAATTTTGGAACCAGCTGTTGCCTCCAAAGCACAGGCCCCGTATAGGTTTCCCAGATGGCCTAAAGTTAATAACAACACAGTCCCTAGCAATATTTTTACTAGAAGAGCCAATCCAGCTGACCTTCCGTACCTGTATAATTTCTTGACTTCTGCCAGATTAAAGTTCCTGTGCACACCAAGCCAAGCCAATGGATGATCTTGTTGCATAGCTCTGCCCACGTCTCCACCTATTTACATTTAAGAGGCAGCTTACTTGCCAATTACCAAAACATAAGGGCAGATCTTTGGGGGTAGATTTATAAGTGAGGAGCTGGAATTTTCATCTATACAGCTATTTTCTTTATATATTTCACCCATTTGGGGCCTAAAAGCTGACCACCAAACTCGTAGTGAGGAGACTGCTGTCGAGGTAGTGGTGTCCTCAGGGGCTCTATCACGACTTTACCACTGGGCTGACGGTTGGAAACCAAGGTTCCCACCTGTCAGCCCAGTGGGAAAGGTGCCTCCAGGTTATAATAGAGCGGGCAGCAATGCTGCTGCACACAGGGGTCCCCAGCACCCTTGAAATGCACAGTGTCTGCTGGGCAGGGGGCAGTGCAGATGCCCCTCTGTGGCCCCCTGCACTTGTCTCCACCAGCTTTTGAACCGCAATGAAAAGGCTGGTGGAGGACAATGTTGTAATTAGCAGGGTAGCGCTGACTTCAGCGCTGCCCTGGCTGATTGCAACCTGCACCAGCGTCATCCCATTGGGATCGATGTTCCCAGCGGGGACCTATGTAGGTTGGCGGGTCTGCACACCAACCTCATAATGTGGTGGTCAGAACCATGGCAGTCTGACTGCCACCGCGAGTCTGGTGGTCTGTTGACTGCCAGACTCGTAATGAGGCCCTTGATCTTGACTGCCAGCTACAGCTAATAAGGGGCTATTGCCAACGTCCTCTACATCATGATTAGTCATCAATGGCTCCTTACAGCCCTTAGCTGTCACATTCTGTGTAATGGGTTAGAATTTACTTCAGCCTGAAAATTACCCTTCCCTGGGCATGGTTTTCAGCTGCACGTGCTGAGGGCCCGCAGCTGGGGGTGTTCGAAGCATGCACCACAGTACTCATAGGACTGTTTGACACTCTGTGGGTATTAGACTTTAGCACTGCTGTTATGAGAGGTTCAATTGCCTCAAGGCACTCTTTTCTTGGCTTCAATTGTTCTTCCAAAATGAGTGAGAACATATTGTAAATCTCATCTCTCTTAACATTGACTGTAGGGGATGAACATGAGTCCTTTCCAGCAGTTGAATGACCAGGGTGGAGTATTCCCCCTCAAACCCAGGAGCTCAATGTTTTTGCTTTGTTTGCAGTCTCAATGGGTGAAGTTGGAGTGATGGCCCTCAAAGGAGATAAAGGTGCTCTGGGGCTGGTTGTAGTAGTTACAGTTCCTGGCAGAATTGAAGAGCAATGAGGAGGCGTCATTCCGAATCATATTAATTCAGTTATGTTGCAAGGGTGTGTTCAGTCCTAATATACAGAAGAAAATGGCAATACCTACCCGACAGATGGCTAGTAAAAAAAAGACAAAATGGAGGAACAGATGGCTTCTCACACCAATAGCCCTTGCACAACTTTACCTGCTGGGCTAACAATAATTAATCACTTCTATGCCTTTCTTAGAGCTCAAAGCAAGCTCAACAGAGTGCTGCAACTTTATGTGCCTTTCATAGGGTGATAGATTTGATCTTAGTTGTAGAGCACTCTCTAAAACTTTGTGTCCGTATTCAGCTCAAGGGCCGGGCACAGCCTGAGGGCATAATTAAATGGTGGTGTGGTCGCTTATGGCACACCCGTGAAACAACTAACCTTTAGCTTACGTCCTTCTCTGGAGAGTGGCACTGAAACCCTCTCATTGTGTTCATGCCCGGGCAAACATGACACTGGTGAAAAGGAGGGTCATGGTTCAGGAATGCTGAAGTTGCAATACTGCCTGCATCCCAAAATGGCTTTGAGCGCTGCTGGTCTGCTTGCTGACTCCTACTGCAGCGCTGCCAGCCCGCTTTGTGTGCATGTGGGGAGGTGGATGCTCCTCCCAGATGATCAACAATCCCGCACTGGGCCCTGCTGCCTGCCATCACAAGGTGAGAGGGTTTAGCTGTGCCCCACAAGTCCCCAGGTCTGGTTGGGAGGCTTGTAAGAGGCCATAAAGAAAAAGAATTAAGGGTAAAGAAATTAAGAGGCCTTCTGAGCCGGGAAGTGAACTCTGTAAGATGAGGAGCAACCACCACAATGACAGACCAGCAGCAGAACCAGGCTCCACTACCACCTGCTCCTTACACCCACTTGTCAGTCAAGGCACTTCCCCCTTTCACTTAACTGGTGCACCTGGCCAGGGTGGCACTGAAATGGCGCTCGTCAGTTGGACAGCTGCAACACTACTTTTGCACCACTTATGAGACAGATTGGGAGGTGAAGAGATCAATGCTGCTTCACTTTGCTGGGGCAGAACTGTTTAGCTTATATGAGAACTTGCCCAACACAGGTGAACATACTGACTTTGATGCAACGGTGACAGCACTGAACTAGCATTTTGACCCACAGCTCAACCCAGCCTATGAGCATTTCAAACTGCAGTTGGCTTGACAAACAGAGGATGAGATAGTGGATCAGTTTTATGCACACCTCAGAGAGCTGGCGAGCACTTGCGTCATTATCAGTCAGCCAGAAGAGATATGAGCCCCGCTGATACAGGACTGCAGATTGTCAGTCCTGAGGCCCTTCATTATATACTAGGGATATCCTTGGATGACATCCTGGTTCTTGCACATTCCCATGAGCTGGCAAACAGTTGGGCCAATGAAATGGGAGTGGCCCTAGCAAGGGATACGACCCCAGCTGGGGCAACACAAGTCATGAAGGTGGAAGAAGAACAAGTCAACACCATTCAGAGGTGACCGTCTCACCCCCGTTCCTCCAGCATGCCTAGACACCCTGACAGCCAGTGTGGAAACTGCAGCCTTGAGCATTGTACACCAAGTGCCTGCCCTGCTCGAGGTCCTCCATACTCTAGATGCGGGCGAATGAACCCCGTCACCAAGGTATGCCATAGAGAAAGAAAGGGGCCCAGGTCAGGGTACCAGGGCAGAACAACAGCCACCGTGCGACAGCTGTCGATTGATGAGAAGGAGCCCGAGGGCCCCTCAGTGAGTTAGGCACAGAGTGCACACCATGATGATGATAATGACGACAGCAACAAAGTGTCTGTGATCTCCTTTGCAGGCAATGAGGCCAACCGAAGATAGCCACCACCCCTGTGCACAGTAGAGATTATTGGCAAATTCATGAAGGCATTGATAGACACTGAGGCATCTGTTGATGTCATGGACTCATTGCAATTTGACAGAATCACACCATGCCCCAAGCTGGCCCATACCAAGGCAAGAATGTATATGATTGGTGATTAGGAACTGCTGCCCTTGAGAGTAGTAGTGGAAGTCGTGTGGGTGAGTGAAGCATGAATGGCACAAGCACGATTTCACATCACCAAAGGGGACCTGGCACGCTCCTGTACTGCCACTTGTTAGAGGACCTGAGTCTTGTATTCTTTGCGAGGCAAGTCCATGAGTGGCATGCCACAACCTTCATGCAAGAGCTTCCCCAGCTGTTTGAAGGTATTGGCAGCTGAAGGGCATGAAGGTCAGTTTGCATATCAACAGTGCTATAAGGTCTACAGTGCTTTATCACAGGAGAGTCCTCTTTCTCCTCCGACCACAAATGGAGAAGGAGCTGTGGGATGTGGAACACCAAGGAGTCATCGAGAAGGTCACCGGCCCCACACCATGGGTTTCCCCTCTGGTGATTGCACCAAAGCCCAAACAGCCTGAAGCTCCGAAACAAAGCCATTCAATGGGAATGACACATTACTTTGACAATGTATGACATTCTGGCAGACCTCAAAGGCGCCCAATGGTTTTCCAAGCTTGACTTGAATACCGCGTACCATCAAATGGAGCTAGAGACACCTAGGCAATACATCACCAAATTTTAAACCCACGTGGGCCTCAGGACGTATCAGAGTTTCAACCTCAACATATCCTCAGCAGCAGAGGTGTTTCAAGAAACCCAGACTGGACTAGCGGAGGAATTAAATATTAGAGAGGATATCCTTATCTTCTATGATTCAGTTGAAGGATACCACATGAGGATACGTGCCACCTGGAAGAATGTGAGTTAATGCTGCACCAGCAAAAGTGCTTGTTTTCTGAAGACCCCATAGAGGTCTTTGTCTATGTGTTTTCAAGAAAAGGCCTGGATGTGGACCCAAGGAAAGCAGAGGCAATTTGAAGTGCATTGCTCCCTCAGAAAGTTACAAAGTGAGAAGCTTTCTCAGTATGGCAACATACTGCGGCCGCTTCAACCTGCACTTAGCCACATTGTCTGAACCACTGAGAGCCTTAACAAAGACTGACGTCCCATTGGAGTGGGACTCTCGCATTGAATCAGTATTCCGACAAGTGAAGGAAGCACTGCTGGCCGATTCCACCATGGCATTTTTCAACCCTCACTGTCGGACAGAGCTCATGGTCGATGTGAGCCTGGTGGGGTTAGGGGAGGATTGTGGGTACCCATCACCTATGCGAGCAGGTCACTCTCTGACACTGAAACCAATATGCCCAAATTGAGAGGAAGACTCTGGCTATCAGATGGACCTGCTTCCATTAGTACCTATATGGACAGCAGTTTCAAGTCATCACAGATCACAAGTCACTTGTCCCACTCTTTGAGGGAACGTCTCGCCTTGCACCTCCCCAAATCAAGCGATGGGCAGTGCACCTGCAACCATAATTCTTTGACGTGGAGTATCACCTGAGAGTGACCAACCCTACAGCCTACCTATTCCGGAATCCTCGAACACAGGCAGGTGTGGAACAAGCCGAAGAAGATGGCGGGCGAAGAGTTTGTGAGAATGATCCTGCATACTGCATGCCCTAGGGCACTGTTGATCGAGGAAATCAAGGAAGAAACTGATTTGAGCCTCTCCTGGCTGATGTGAGCCTCTCCAAAGTGGCAAAATCACTGACAACTTCAGAGCAAGCGATAATGAGCCAACTCAGGAGAGTCAGAGACGAGTTGATCCTCATCGATGAAGGCCTATTGCTCAAAGGGCGGCAGATTGCAATGCTCCAACATGTTTGGGTCCAAGCTGTCGATTTGCCTTACCAATGCCATTAAGGAGTGGTCAAATCCAGGGCGATGCTGAGGGGCAAAGTGTGCTTCCCTGGGATGAATAGGTGGGTGAACGATAAGGTGCAAAGCTGTACTCCTGTGCTATCAAAAGTGGGGAGCCACCACCGGTCCCAGTGATCATGGAGGAACCATGCTTGAGGCCATGGTTGAAGGTCAGTATTGACTTCAGCAGCTTTCCAGAAGGCTGACTCACAGACATGATGGACAACAACCACATGTAATATCCTGTAGTGGAGTTGGTACAGGAGAGTACATACTCTAAAGTAAAGCCGATTTTAGAAAAAGTGTTTACCCTCATAGGCCTTCTGGAGGAGGTAAAGATGGACAATGGGCCTCCATTTCAGGGGCCAGAGTTTCAGGAGTACTATGCATCACTCAAAATCAAACACCAAAAAGTGTCTCCACAGTGGCCTGAGGCCAACGGTGAAGTAGATCGCTTTCTGCACACTTTAAAATAAGCCCTCTGGATAGGGCTGAAACAGGGCAAAGATTCAGAGTGCTCCTTCCACAGGTTTCTGAGGGTGCACAGACCGACTCCACACAATACCCTGAACTGTGCTCCGATGGATCTACTGTTTCGTCAACCAATCAGAGACAGTATTCCTGTGGGTCCCACCTAGAAGCCATGCTCAGGCCTCACAGGAAAAGAGAAGGGTTGCCAAGAAACATGCAAGCCAGGTAAGAAGAGTGAGGACATTAGACTTGGCGGTAGGTGACCAGGTTTGCATGCGAGACCAACACTCTAGATGGAAATTCTGCACACCCTTTGTGAAAGAGACCTGGCAGGTCATGAGCATTCAGGAAACCATTGTAACCATCCAGCTGGGCCGAGCCACGGTAGCCAGCAACGTCTGCTGGGTTCAAGCGGGTGGCTACTCCTGTGGAGGAGCCTAGCAGAGATCCCAAGAAAGTGGATGACAGGACTTGAGGAGTAACGGCAATGCCAAGCTCTCCCTGTCAGAGTGCTACAGGCAGCTCTGGTCACTCCAGGGCCACAGCCACAGACCCCGAACTTGTGTCTGCAACAGCTCCTCCACCGGAGGGCATCCCTGCCTGGGCAGCTGATACGGCCAGCCACCTGGCTAGTGGGAGTAACAAAGGGGTCTACTGCAAAAAGTATGGACTTTGCCCCAACCCCGCAGCAAGTCAGAAGCTGTGAACTATGTTTCAGAGAGTTGATTTTGGCTAAATAAAAGTTGGCTGAGATATAGAGTGCCACCCGACCTCTACAATACTCTGTGTCCACATTTGCCCTGACGGCCAGACGCGGCTCGGGCCATAAGTAAATAGTGTTGCGGTGGCTTATGGCCACACCCATGAAACCTCAAACCTGAGTGTGTGTCCATGTCTGCAGTGTGGCGTCTAGGGCCTCACATTGTTTTGGGCCCCAGTGAACATCACACTAGGGTTTGCCTTGGCACTGCGAGTTGCAGTGAACACTTTTGCAATTGGATGGTAGCTAGCACTGATGCTACTCTCTGAGAGAGACGGCTGAGGTGACCTCTTGTTCTTCCACACCCAGCAGCAAGCACAGGAGGGCACCCCACGCTCTCCCTTTCCGCTAAAGCACGTTTGAAATACCTCAGTAGTCTTCAGAGAAAAGCGCACATTGTCTCACCTGGGAACACACTGAATGATATAAAATAATGTGGAGCACCAAGGGCAAATCGAGGAGGCGAAGTGACGCCCTCATTTAAATGCGTTACATTTGAATTAAGAAATTAAGCAGTAATCGTGCTTATGATGTAGCACAGCAGTAGTCCCGAGGTGTTACATGTGTTGGAAAAAGGGCGCACTTATTGTTTTAGAGAAGGAAAAAGAGCAGATTATGTGTCAATGAATACTACATTTTCAATTTTAATTGCTCTAAGTGTTGTACGTGTAGCCTATCTGACTACTTCACAGCTTGACGTGCGCCTGCTGCTGTTTACAGTGTATATATTATCACACAACGAACATTTAGCTGGCACAAATGGACCCGTCTGCAAATATACCCAGGGAGTAAGGTCCCTGGGGTGGAATTATAGTGAAATCAGTCCAAATGTAGGTAACTTCCTGGCAAGTAAAACCGGATTTAGTTATTGTGTTTGGGGGCCCAGAAGAATAGCTGGATGAGTTCAGGAGTATGCTGTTATGCAAAGGGATCATCATGGAAAATTAACTGCATGCAGTGCCTATAACGCTGAGACTGCGTAGAGTGCCGTGGAGGGGGCCAACTCGTGCCTGCTATTGAACAGAATCTATGTACAGAAAACATACTCCTAAAAAAATAGGCATTGACCATGTCAAACGTTTTGGGGTTTGTGTCGAGAATTTGTTTTTACCAAGCATTCCTACTGCACAGCACAGGTAAAACATGGACCGCAGCAGTGCAAGCTTCCCTAACACAGGTAACATACAAAATGTATAATTATTTGTAGTTACGTTTATTTGATGTGTATAATGCACATATACCAAGAGATCAGTTGCAAAGCACATACACATAATAAATATTAAATTACAGGATAGACAAACCTGAAAGAAGAGTCACACAATAAGGTAAGAAAACACAGCAGAGACAGCCCAAATACATATGTGCAGCAGCATTGCAAACCTCGATAACGTACACAGAGGTGTAATACCACAAAAGCTGTAGCGTGAATTACTTCTCATACACAACAGGCATAGAATGTGCAGCAGCATTGCAAGCTTCCCACACATGCACAGACTTATAACAGCACAAAGTGTAGCAGTGAAAGCTTGATCACACGGAAGACGAAGTACATGTGGAGAGCAAAAACAAGACCAACAGTGGTACAAGCTTTGACAAGAATATAACAGGCACAACACACAAGACAGCAATGGAACATTCTTGAACACTGAACAGGTATCACACTGACGCAATCAATAGCAGTGACTGAATGGGCCATAACAAAGTGCAACATTTCTTCAATAAAAACGGGTGCAGCATGGCAGTAGTAAAGCAAACATCCGAGACAGAACAAATTCAATGCAGTCAACTGTAGCCTCACAACATACATTGAACAATAACAAGTGAAGCATGAGCAGCAAAAAGCAAATCATTCCTGGAACAGCACAGCTATAGCACTGAAATAGACAACAGGGGTGCAACCTTCACTGACTCAGAACAAGCACTACAAAAGTGCAAGCTTCTTTGACACATAAGAGGCAGAGCACTGATTAAGGACATAGTCAGACTGTCTGATAAAATGAGATACGTTATGTTATGTTATATTGATTTGCATAGCACACTAATCCCCAAAGAGGGTTTCACGGCGCTTAGGCATGAGGGTAGTTTTCTGGTCTCCAAGATGCTTATAAGAAGAGCAAGTCTTCAGCTTCATGCTTAACTCAAGAAGTGAGTAGGAGGATCTGATGTGTAGGGGGTTGTTCCATGTCTTTGGTGTGATGTCAAAGAATGAGCAACCTCCAGTTTTCACTTTGAGGATGCGGGGAGTGAGTGAAAGTGAGGCAGAGCATAGGTGTCTGGTGGGTTGGTGAAAGTGTATGCGGCTGTTCAGGTATTCTGGCCCTGTGTTCTGCAGGGCTTTGTATGTGTGAGTGAGAAGTTTGAATTGGCTGTGCTTGTGAATGGGGAGCCAATGAAGCTTCCTGAGGTGTGGTGTGATGTGAGTTCGCGTATAGGTCTTGCGTCAATGTTCAATACATAAATGTAGCCAACTGTTGCTCACTGCATGCTCTTTTACTAAGGTGATGAAACTACCTTTAGTCGTGTATAATCAGAAGCTAAACAAGCAAGCATTTACAAATGTAGTAGGTTTCATGCCCCATCCTCTTTAAAAAACCAGGCCACTGGCAAAGAGATATCTGTGCTAGGTTTCGGTCACAGGGTTTCATAAGCATGTGCATCCCCTGGTTTGCCAGTAAGAACAATTATAGTTGGGAGCACCATGATCCCATTGAATTTCTGGTGCCACTGCTCCTGCTTCACTGTTGACAGTTGCGCCCCTGCACACTTAGCCAAGTATTGGTCCATGATAAAAAAGTTTTCCAAACACATGCCACAGTTTCTATGTCAGTCTAACTTTGGTTTCTTTACAAGTAGTCTCAAAACAGGCATTCATTCCTATGCAAATACAGGACAGTTACTTAAAATGTTGGTCAGCAAGCTACCACTGCTAGAGGATTTGAGTTCATTATAAAAAGATGCATGATAAATTACAGCCAAGAGTCCCATGAAACCTCGGCCACCCTGTCCAGGGTTCATAAAGAGGTGCTGTATTTTCTGAAAGAGGGAAACACATGCCATTAGTATATGGTCCCATCTGCCCTTCCTTCGCTGTAATTATGATACTGTAATGAAGCACAGAGGCTCTGGGGAGGGGATGCAAAAGAAGGTTGTTAATTGTCAGGCACCCTAGGGACTTTGGGTTAGGAACCTGACGTGCAGCCTGCCCTTACGTACAAAGCCACTCGCACATCACTGGTAAAATGTGATTTACACTCTCATTTCTGCGTTCATACACTCACTGATAATAAAACGAGGCAAACTCTCCAGAATGTCAGGAAAGGCTTAGGGTTCTGGGAGAAACCTGATGAGGACAGAGGCGGAGTGAACAGTTGGGTTGAGCTGAAGATATGGGAAAGTAAAAACTGCTTTTGTCTAAAATGAGTCGTTTGTACATCTGCTCATGAAGCACAGATACTGCTTGCAGCCAGCCGATCACGTGCTGTTGAACGAGGAGAGGGACCGTAGTGAGACTGGTCAGTTGGAAACAAAGACAAAAATTGTACTCCATAAATTGTGTTAGATAATGTTCAACAACATGAAATTTCTACTGTTATCGTCATTGATAGCCATTATTGCAGTATATATAAAATTCACATTATCTTAATTTTTGATTAATACAAAAAAAACTTCCACCAACAAACGTTCACATTCCATTAAGAGTCATGGTTGACCATCCCTCAGGTTCTCGTGTTATCACATAATTTAATTTACTTGGGCCCAGGTCATTTTTGCAGACCCCTCAACGAATTGTCCTTTACAAGGTGAACTCTCCGCCACCCCTGGATAGACTGAGCTATGGCCAGCATGGAAGTAGTTCCCCCAAAATAAACATGCCAGAGCAACCCAATCGGGAAATGAGTCGGGGCAACTGGGCCATACCTTGATCCATCCCCCTACATTCCTAGGGTCATATAATGGAGTGCCCTCTAGGGCTATGGACAATTACTGTAGTGATGTCACCAGCCCTTCACTAGTGACCGTGGCACCACAGCCCCAGGTTAATCTTACAAATGTAAAAATCAATTGGATCTTGAATTTGCCTGCACTTAGATTTGTGATGCCCAACGTTGTTCACCTGTATTGTGGATAAACATGACTTCTTACCCGCCCGTCTGGATAAAGACTGTTCTAGCTTAAGGGATGGATGACAAAAAGAAACTCTCTTTGGGAATTCAGGGAAGTGCAAGTCAGCAGTCCTCAGGGGTGGGCAGGAGACAACGTGGCTAATAGGGTAACTGTGCCACTTTTTAACCTGTCCTGCCACTCCTGTTGAGTGCCCAGGTGACTTCGCTGACCCCAAGTTAACTAATAGTTGCCACCCGCAGTAAGCCAGTGAAAATTGAAATGACGTGGCCAGCGTTGGGCCGTTGAACTTGACCGGTCCAATCCTGCCCGCACCTGTCTTTGGTGCCCTATGTTGGTGAGATACAGCCCCTTGGTCAGGAGCTATGGTAGTTTAGCTAGGTGTATGCTTGATGTATTATTATTCTACATGCTCTCAGGCATGACTGTACAAATATAATTTACATGCTGAATAAATGCACTGTTGAATATCTCTGTTTCAGTGGTGAGCTATAACTTTGTCCATTTTTGCAGCGCTATAGGCAGAATTACTTCCTTGTGCACAGTGACGAAGCTCACTACCCTCCACTCAGTGGTGCAATGCAAAATGCCGGGGTCTCCCTGCAGAATGTGGTGAGGCCATTGGTGCTGGAAGAATCTTCAATGTGAGGGTCCTTCCATCAAGGTTACAATATTGAAGTCCTAGGGATTGTGAAAAACCCAAACGTCACACAAACAAAAACTGTAGCTAATAAACCACTCCCATTCAACATGAAAGTGGTGAGGGTGTAGTATGTAGCAGGTGGTCCGTTTTGGAGCAGATGTGTGCAAATATATTACTAAAGCTTGGTATGGTAGCACACTGTCATTTACAGACATGAAACAGCCTCTTCAAATGGCCACTAAATTAGCATCAGACATGTATTTTTATTGATAAACCTGTATGGTGCACAAACAATAATGTGTGGAAATTGGGTTTCAGTGAATATTTATCATTTGCATAGCACAAAAGTAAAATATTGTCTTGGTTTGTTATTCTTATTAAAATACATATTTTACCACACTTTAGAATTAAGAAACAATAATGTGACTCTTTTTTGCTTCATTGATGCTGTAATATTTTCAAGTATTTGAACAGTTCAGTTACAAGTATTTAAATGTAGTTGAGTTGGAAAAATTGTGACATTGTTTCATCCATTCTGAGAAAATGGCTGCCAGGGAAGGTGCATCGGAGACAAGCTCCTGAGGGACAGGATCACCATCTGTGAAAATCCTGGGACTACAATGGACATCCTCTCAACTAATGTCCACAAATTGCACAAAGGTGAAGATACTGAAAGTAATCTAGTAACAGAATAGTTGAGTCTGCTTAATTGTTGACTCCCCTAAGGGCCCTCTGCCATCGCTGCTGAGCTGACCTGAAGTCACAACTTGGACCCTCGTCCACACTGAAGTAAGGGCCCTCCGCCATCTGCCGTCGCTGCTGAGCCGACCTGGAGCCACGACTTGGATCACGCTGACGCCTCTGCGGGTCTGAGATGGTGATAAAGCTAATGACCCGAGCAAGGTAGGGTGATCATTTTGGCTAAGCCAC
Source organism: Pleurodeles waltl (assembly GCF_031143425.1). Lineage (NCBI taxonomy): Eukaryota > Metazoa > Chordata > Amphibia > Caudata > Salamandridae > Pleurodeles > Pleurodeles waltl. The sequence goes on along the minus strand of NC_090445.1, from coordinate 1,257,150,112 downwards.
CAAACCAGGCATAACCTGCAGGCATCACACTTGCCAAAACCGCCATCCACTGAACGGCCAACCTTGGGAGCCCTGGCATGGCCCTCTCGCACTTCCGACCCCTGACCCATGGTCTTGTGGGCTGTCTGGTCCCACTGATGCTTGGTATATGCTCTGAGGCCCCAAGCCACGTGGGAAGTGAGGAGGTGATCTGTGTGTTGGCCTACTAGCCTCGGTCCACGCAGTGCATCTTCAAAGCCACTCAGGCCTCGGAGTCAGGCTTTGTGCTGGTTTCACTCCTGCTTGTCATGCGGAGCGTCTTGCGGGCTCTGGGGTGGAGTTGTGTTTCCTCTCTGCGCTGGCCGCTCCCTGTCAGAGATGGGATGTCCTGACCTCCTCATGGTGTCCCAGCCTACGAGGAACTGGTAAGGGAATCGTTATCACCATCTTTATTTTATTTATATATATTTTTTTGTCCTTAACCTTTCCCAACAACTCGGGATCTTGTATCAACACAAAAAAGGGACCAGCAAGACTTGTGCAACCCTGGCTCCACCTCCAAACAATAAAAATAAAAAGAGGACCATCTGATCACAAGCCATAGAAGCACCATAGAAATAAAAAAGGTCCACCTGAATACAAACTCCTCTTCACTCTCATATAGGTGGCCATCTTTGAATGAGCTGGCTTTTGTCCCTTCCTTCTAAATTACCCAACACTCAGCATCTCCTTCTTTCTTCAAATACACTAATATTCTTTAGTAGCGAGCGTACCCCTCTTACTCCAAATACACTATCATTCTTTAGTGGAGAGCTTACCCCACTATCCCCTCCTATATACTGCCCCCACAGCAGACCATAGTGACGCTCACAGACCTCCCCAGCCATAATTTCTATCAGACCCTCTAAAGAGTAGCTAGGAAACTCACCAGTTCACTCTAAGATAAAAGTACAAGTTCCACATATTTGGACTTAGGATGCTGCCCCCACAGAACCCTCCACCCCTGCATTATTCCCCCTCCTAAAACCCCATGGTCCTAACTCCTTGTCCATCACTCTTCCCCCAAACTCTCCCCACAGCAGCAAAAAATCTCAAACACAAACTGATTAAACAACACCCGAACTGCTCATCGCTGACATCTATTTCAATGCTTCCAAAGCCCTAAAAAGAACAGACCTCATTTTCTACAGTACAGGCCCTGCAAGATGAAATACATTCCTAACTAAATATCTTCACATCTCCCAATCCACCAACATCCCGTATGGTCACAAACGTATCTTTAACTCGCCCACATTCCAGCCCAGGCAATACCACCACTACTATCTTCAGAAACTGAACTATTATGATGCAAGCTAATGATGCCAATTTACACTCTTTTGAATCCATATTCCCTACACTCAAAAGAGCTATATCACAGTCACAAACCTCTCTCTCCTAGAGACCCCCCACAGATCTCCACACAGAATGAAACAATCATGAGTCATACCACAAACTCCACCCCTGCCTTCCACAACTCACAGTACCCTCACCCCTGCTGTAATGAACCCAGCAGTCCTGGCTGCCCACAGGTCCACACCACTGCAGCTCTCTTACATAATATGGTCTATTCACTCCCCAACACTCTCTTCATCCCTGCCGAGACCTGCCGTTCAACCCTGAATTCCTAAACAAATCCCATCCCCCTATCAAACAAACCCGACCTCCATCCCTCCACACAAACTTCACCCTCTTCCCTTGCCTCAAAGACCGCTCAGGAGGTCAACAGGGTGGCTCACGCTCCCAACGCCTTCTACCTACCCTACACAAGTACGCTAATGTCCTCAGCTCTAAGGGACCCACATGATTCTCCCCCTAGTGTCATCATTAAAAATAAAGGTCCTAATAGCATTTCTAGCCACACTCCAGCTGATACCTTGACTAACCCAACTCAGAATAACACCCTCAGACTCAGATTCATCATATCCCATACAATATGAAGGGAAATGCGCATACTTCCCCATTAAATCACGCGCCCATGTCAAAACTAAACGAGTGACTAGTTCTCCTGGAAAATCAACTGAAGATAGTAATACAGGGTATCAACAATATCACAAGGAACCTAAACCTATATCCGAATCTTACACTTACTGACACCAACACACTGTGCCTTGCAAGAGCAAAGCCGCAACCAGTCAGCTGGACCACAACACCCCTCAATTTCAAAGCTCAGAGACCTAAAAGAATGAGTGCAACAATGTGGCAGAGAGCGAAGCCGAGGAGATAGCCAAGTCGTACAACCAGGAACCTTCCAAAATCAACCCCTCATCTAAGATCCTGGTTATCACAGGACTAGGTCGAAGCAACGCACCATTGAGCTCAACCAGGCCTCCAGAACACCTCATCAATATCCCCCTGACCCCAGACACTCAGGACCCTAAGAACAGAGGTCACACCAAATGCATGATCATAAACTGTAGGTCTGCAACCAAGCATGCAACGGAACTAGCAGATGCCATCCTGAACCACAATATTGACATTGCTTTCATCACAGAAACCTGGCAAAATGAATCCTCACAGTCGATCATGGGTACATTACTCCCGCCGGGATTTTCCATCACCAAAAAAGACAGGAAGGACCACTTTGGTGAAGGCATCGCTATTATTCACAAAACAACATCAATTTAGGGGTAAAAGACAATTTCAACTAAAACTTATTGAATAGCTCAGTGCCTCCTTAAGTATGAAAGATAACACTAATATGATATGTCACCTGTTCTACCACTCTCTACTTTGGTGAACACCTTGCAGATCTGATAACACACTGCTCACTCTCATGTACCAATAACATCATCCTCAGGGACATCAACCTCCAATGGGATGATGAAAGCAATAATCTAATCCAATTGTTAAATGACCTTTTATGCAGTGAGGACCTCTCCAAGCTCTGCAAGGGCCAAACCCACAACTAAGGCTTAACACTAGATGCTATAATAGCTTAGAAAGAAACACTAATGATTGACAACATCCTCCCCATCGACTAGTCAGATCATCAAATTATTTTATTCCATATCAATAAAGCATTCCAACATCCAACTCACACACAAAAATCCCTCCAATGGAAGAGAAACATAAGACAAATTCCCATAGCAGTCCTAGAAGAAACAATGAGATCACTTCTTACCCCTCCATCTCATAGCCTCTCAACAACCGATCTCACCACCCACTACAACTGCCCTCCATACTGGACCAAGTAGCATCTAAGAAATTGAAGAGTAAGAAACACAGGCTCAAGAGCTTGGTTCAATAAAGATCTAAATAATGAACAAAGGCTTCTGAGAGCGGCAGAAAGACTTTGGAATTCGAACCCCTTCACAGCACACCTTGAGCAACTCAGGAGAGAGTGCAGATACTACACAAAACACATTATGAAAGAAAAAAACACATTCTTCCGCGATGTGGTAGATTGGGCCAAAAGCCACCCCAAAGAGCTTTTCAATATCGTCAAACAACAAACATCAAAAACCGCCCCAAATAAACCCTCAGGCCTCCAAGGAACGGTGCGACTACTTCATCAATGACAAAATCACAAAGATTGAGCTCTCCCTTGGAACTCACAACCTGTCAACAACTGAGACCCTTCCTCCCATAAAGGAAAAGAACAATCCTCTGTCTCTCACCACGGCCTCCCTACCAACACTCTCTCCACTTGTCAACAACGGATGTTATATTATACAACAGCCTATGGCAACTCCTAGAACCTGGAAGGTCTTAAACCCACTCTCAGAGGTGGACATCTCTGCTCTGTTGGCTACTTCCAGACCATCCTCCCACCTGGGAGACCCCCTCAAAGCCTCCCTGGCAAAAAACTCAACCACAATCTAACCCCCATCTGGATTAGGATTATTAACAGCACCCTGTGAACTGGCATGATACCAGACGGCCTCAAGCTTGGTCAAGTCACGCCACTGCTTAAAAACAGAGAGCAGACCCCAACGACCTCAACAACTTCAGACCCATCTCCAATCTACCCCTCCTTACCAAAACTCTAGCGAGATGTGTTCTCTCTCAACTAAATTTACTTATAGACAAAAACAACCTCCTGGACCCTCTTCAATCAGGATTTAGAAAAGGGTGCAACACAGAAATAGCGATTCTGAACATAGTAAATGACCCTCACAAACCTCTAGCCACAGACCGATGCTGCTTGCTCATTCTCCTAGACCTATTGGCTACCTTAAACACGGTTGATCACAACCTTCTCTCGGATCCCCTCTGCTAAAGGATTGGCGTGGAAGGAGTGGTTCTACACCGGTTCTCATCTTTTCTACAGAACCGCTCTCAATAAATAAAAATAAACAACATGAACTCTGACACACTGCAGTCACCCGAGGTGTTCCGCAAGGCTCTGTCCTCTCACTTACACCATTCATTACCTAAATGGATCCCCTTACCCTCATTCTCAACTGGGTTAACATCCCCTTCCATCTATACCCTAGCCCTATATGGAAATCTCCTCAATAAAGGACGTACACTGGCTAAATATCACCCTCAAAGAAGTTCAACTATGGCTATCCTGCAACCACCTAAAAATCAACCAAAATAAGACAGAAATTCTTCTCATATCAAAGACAGAGCAGTCCCCCCAGTTGCAAGAATGGATAAAATCCATAGACGCTCTTAAACGCAATCTTACCATGGCAGATTCTGTCAAGTCTCCAGGAATTACAGTGGACACCAATTTGACTATGAAGGACCATATAAAGAATAGGGTGAAGAAGCCTTCCTACAACCTGAAACTGTTGAACAAAACCAAACCATTCCTACCACCAGATGACCTAAAAAAGGCTATGCAAGCACTGGTGCTGTCCAGGTTAGATTATGGGAACGCCATCCTCACATGCACGGCAAAAGTCCATCTTGCACCCATGAGATCCACTCTCCATGCAGCGGCCAGAATGGTCACAGGAATTAAAACATATGACCTCATCTCACCCACTCTGAAAGAACTAAAGTGGGTCCCAATTGAAGCTTGCTGTAGCTTTGAACTGCCTGTATAAGTCACAAGGCCCTGCACACCAGGAAACCAGCATACCTTGTCTCTAAACTCAAAAAGGCAGGACAGATAAGAAAACTAAGAAGCTCAAACACCCTACTTTTCATTACCCCTAAGCCCCACAAAGAAAAAAACCCAGACATGCTCCTTTACAAGCAATGCCCCTAAAATCTGGAACTCCATTCCAGTACGCATCAGGTCAAACCCCTCTTTCCAGATCTTCAGGAAGCAGCTAAAGGACTTCCTCCTCAACCAACATCTTAGCTAATGAGTCATCCATCGCTCACAAGACCTATTCCCCTCCACCACGCTTTCTCCACCTAACTCCTGTTTGCACTCTAATATGTGTGCTTATGGTAAGCTCTAATGTTGATGTGATTGATCTGTTGTGAACATGTACTATTGTAAAGCGTACTGATACCCTCGGGTCTTGGCAGGGAAATATAAAATTCTAAAATAAATAACTAACCTAAATAAATATTCCATGTACCCCAGCATGAGTGTCATAGTTCACATTCCAAAGTGCTCTCCCTCTGCAGTAAGAGAAAGTACAGAAAAATAAACACCAATCTCCATGTTAAAATAATAAGCAGCAATTTTTCAGAAGATGTAGACTGACATTTAATCTCAATCTTTGAATGCACAACATATTTTACAAATAAGAACATTTGTAGGCCTCTTTATTGCTTATCACCTCCTGAACACCAGCACAGAGGTGCTGCAGCACCTCTCTCACCCCTACTTCCATCACCTATTGGTGAGGAGCCCCTGAGACTCCCATATCTGACAAGTATGCAAAGGCCTCAGGCTGAAAAGGGGACCCTGAAGGGTGAGGGCCTGCACCGCAGTGACCCAGTTAAGCCCCAGCTCCTCATAACTCCTCATAATCATAAAGGCACATGGTATGCATTAAAATGCTCTCCTGGGATTTTACTTAAAATATCTACCAGGTTGTTAATTCCTGCATTCATTCTGGTGCTCAATAATTCTGGAAACATAGGCAACTTAGTTGCAGCAGGTTGACATGGGTTTGCCACTTTACTAGACTCACTAACATGGGCCAATGACTGTGTGTGTTTGTGTGTTGTATGTTATTGAAAGCAGGAAAGCATCTCTTGGGCAGTCTGGGGTTAGAATAATTGAGTTTGTAGAGAAACACATCAATCCACCATCAATACCCAATTTTGCTCCCTCATATGTCTGTTTTCTGACATAGGGGGTCATGTATTTTTCTGTCAGCCAGGCAGGTCATTGGAGGTCCTGACTACATTCCCCCGGTGTAGGACTATTGCCATAATCAGAGATCCCCACTTGTGTTGCAAGATTTTCTGTTCCTTCAGTCTATCCACCGGAGTGATGGATACACTGAAGGCAAAGATTACTGTCAAGTAGGTGTCATTTTTTTTTTACTTCCAGCATTGTTTTGTTCTTGTTTTAATGAGGCAAGCTCCCAGCACAATGCCTGTGATGAACCAAATTCCTTTTCTTTAAGATGGGAGGATGGGCCATTTCATGGAGATATCTATTTGTTACTAATGTCCCTAGTACGAGTCTGGTGGTCTCAAGATCGCCAGACTCGCAGTAGTGGTCGGACCGCCTTGGCTGTGGCGGTCCAACCGCTACATTACCACCCTGGTGGTCAAACCGCCAAAAGATCTTTGATCCTGACAGAATGGTAGCGGTCGTGGTTAGTAATCAGCCATGGTGGCGCTGAAGTGCCATGTTGATTACAATCATGTTCTCTGCAAGCCTTTTCATGGCGGTTCAACCGCCATGAAAAAGCTGGGGGAGAACAAGTGCTGAGGGCCACAAGGGGGCCCTGCACTGGCCATGACATTGAGCTGGGCAGTGCTGGGGTCCCCCTCCACAGCACCGTCGGAATGCCTACTGTCTGCTTAGAAAACAGTGCACATGCCGAGGGTGCTACGGGGGCCCCTGTGCGACAGCACTGGACTCAGCTCCATGTGGAGCCAAGTCCAACGCGGCCACACATTTTCCACTGTGACGGGCAGAAACCTTGGCTTCTGCTGGTCAGCCCAGTGGAAAACGTTTTATGGGGACAGTGGGGAGCTCGCCAGCACTGTGGCAGTCTCCTCATCAGGTGTTTGGCGGTCTGGTTTTTCCAACTGCCAAACTTGTAATCAGCCCCTTAGTGTTCAGAAATGCCACAGTGCCAGGGTTTTCCCATTATAATGTAAACCTATGGATTGCCTAACTGAAAGTCACCCTTTGGCCAGTGTAAAAAAATTGCTTGCTAAAGATCCCAGCAGAATTAAGCATTTATCCGGAAAAGACCTGTGTGCTTGTTAGTCAGTGATCAGGATTACAATAATCCTTCAACTTAATCAATGGACACCTGGGACATTCTTGCCAGGTGAAACCAAATGCCCGAAAGACTAAAGAAGAATTTGCTTTGTAAATGTGTTCTTCTGCCACCCTATTCATGAGGTCTGAATGATTTATATTGGAAACGAAGACGTCTTAAAGGGATGGTAGCAAAAGCGATCTAATAATAATGAACCTTGGTCTTTCAACATTTTGGAAGAAATTGTGGATCATATTTTGTAGAAAATACAGTTTCCACTGAATTTGTTTGAGCTTAGTGTCAGTGCAATAAGGCAGATGGAAGGACGACTTTTAATTTGTATAACATTCTTGAAACGATCAAGTGATACTTGGTGATAATTTTGCCAAAATGAGCATCCTTGGATGCCATCTTGTCTATTCATCTTTCTCCTGGGTAAGATCTCCTGTTGTAGAAAGCAATTCTTCTACATTTAGTGAATAGCAATTTCAAACATTTTCTCGTTAATCCGATATCTCAAGCATGATGGCATTTTCGACAGATTTTAGCATCTTCTTGCCCAATTGTCTCCTAGATTTTCTATCCTCCTGTGGATTATATGCATGGCTTTCATTCATAAAATGTCCTGAATTTTAGAAATAGTTCAGAACCATTGAACATGGAATAAATTTGTCAAGTAAAAAAAATTAGACAAGTAAATCAGCATGAGCTCAGGAAATGTCTGCTTTTGTTAAAGAAATTCTCGTCTCTACTCAATAGCCTGTGGTCAGTGCTTTCAATAATTTATTATGCATTCTCCTAAGTGACTGTGGCAGGTTTGGCATGTTTGCCACCTTTAATACATCTTTCTTTTGCTGGTCTACAATGAAGAGCACTCTGCTGCATTCTGCCTGGTCGGTGCTATAGAAATACCATATGCGTACATCCACCTATATTGCAAAAACAGCCTGACAAAATCACATACGTTTTCTCATGCAGGTCCAGCACATATAACTAATGTAAAGAAAGTCCTTCAACTAATGTTTTGGCTGAGCATGTTAAAGCATTCTTAGCTTGAATATTATATTGTGACAAGACTTATATTGGAGAATGCTTCCTGGCTTAGGCCTAATGCCCACATTATGATGATTGTTGACTTTGAAATGCAGGTGTTCACCACCATAGGCTTCAACAACCCAACCAGTAAAGGTAGTTCAGAGTCCCTTATGGTCACTACTTTATTAAAACATACTAAGCATGGGCCCCACAGTTTTTCTCCGGAGCCAGTTGCCATATCTGCCGAATGCCAGGGCTGCTATCAAGACTGCCTATTCTTGATTCCACCTCATTCCTTCTTCTCTACACTATCTGCCTCTTTATCTCAATCTTGAAGGCTCTTCTCTTTTATTCTTTTCCCTTTTGTCACTGTTTTCCTTTCTCTTCACCCTTCTTTCTCCCTTTTCTATATTTCTCTTTCTTGTGTGTGTGTATGTATGTATATCTACATGTGGTACTTGCATGGAGCGGAAGTTCTTAACCTGTGGTCCGAGGACCCCTGGAGGTCAGCAATGCCTACTCAGGGGGTCTGCAACTGTTTTACAAAATTAAACAATATTAAAACTTTAAAAAACTAAAATATTTAAGTATTTACAAACACAGAAGCAAAATTTTAATATAAGTATGTTTCCTGAATTTGATTGTGAATTTAAAAAAAACATTTCAATAGTGGGCAATTGGTGTATCTTAATTTTTTTTATGTTTGTGCATTGTTTTGAGGATCAAATCCCATACACTGCTTAGGCAGGGGGCCCCGATTTCTAATAATGATTCAGAGGGGGTCCCCAGATTCCAGTAATGATTCAGAGGGATTCCACAGAAGTCAATAAGCTAAGAACCGCTAGTGTAGAGCAAATTTAGCAAAAAGATAGCAGAGTGCTGTACAGGGTCAAAGGCAAGAATACATTCAATACGTGATAGTAGAGGTAGCTAGGACCTGTTACTGCATTGCAAAGTAGTGTTCTTTAAAGAGATACAGCTTCAAATATTTCTTAACTTGGAGCAGAGTGAGGTGGTGCTGATGGAAATAGGGATGTTGTTCCAGATGTTGGGTATCCAGATAGAGAAGGCCTGCTTTGTTGTTCGTTTTTGATTTCTTGCACTTTTTAGTCTCTAGTCTCATGGTTTCTTTGCTCTGAGTGTGTAAAGAGTCACCAAAGATGATTAACTTACGTGGCAGCTCTCCTGCTCTGAGTAAAAGACTGACGCAAAATAATTCCTAATCCCCTTAAGTGAGTAGCATTTTCCATCTGTGGCGAGAATGGATCAAAATAAGCACAACCTACAGTTAAAAAGCACATTTACACAACCATGTATTTGCCCTGTGCTACCAGGACAACCCAGTAATCAAATAAGCTTTGATTCCTGACAATGCCATTTATGGGTTCAGTGTTACATCAAATCATAAAGGTCGCCTTTTCGCTGGTGGGTCTGGAATTTTCCATTTGTTTGGATTTACAGTAATCTTGCTGCTTCCATTTTGTTTTCAGACGCTTATCACTCTGGAGACATCAACAAGCAACAAAGGAAGTTATTCGGGATCTGCCAGTGATTTGATCTTACCACAGACTTCCTCTCCGTTGGGCACTCCTATAAATGGTAAATTAGATCTCCTGAGCCAGGAGTCTAAAACACTTTTGCAATAAAAGGTGGGAGATTTTTTCGAGGCATCATATTATTTCCTCCTTTTCGCTTCCCAAATGGCCTGATGGCGCAACATTTACCATTTGTAAAAGCAGAACATCACTTGCATGAACTGCTTGGACCACGATATGCGACCAAACAAGTTTCTTTTGTGCTTTAGAAACATGAATAAGTTGTGTTTCCACTTCTTTCAGATCTGCAACTTTTCATCAGACTAAATTTCACATCAATTAAATTGGTGAGGAAAGAAATTATGTATTAGTTTTCAACTAAAGGAACCATGACTCAACTATCACAGCAAGATGTTTTTTCTAAATATTTTGTACTTGCATCACACTACGATGTAGGTGTTTATTGTCACCTGGCAAAAGTAAATATACTTCCTCAAACAATCTTAAGTTGTTATGTTCCCATACATTGTGGCACATCCTTCAGTGAAATGGGGAATGTTAGTTGATGTGTGTGCTATTAATTTGGCCTGGGTTCCTAAAATGCATATGCATAACGCTGGCAAAGACAGATAATACTTTGGCACCATTGCTTTATTGGGCCATTGGCTTTATGTCCAGGATGGATCTGCAACCTTCCAGCCTATATGACACATCTGGCTGGAAGTAGGTGGGATAATGGAGCCATTTACTTTGTGCACTTCAGCACCTCTGTAGGAGACCAATTCACTGCTGTGTGTGCTCCTCTTGCTGGGAGCTGATAATTAACTTGGGGGCTTTTTTGCTGAAGTCCCACGGACTCTCTGCACAGCACTCTCGGCAAAAGGAAGAAAAAGTTCTGATTGAGCTACGCAGAGAAGATCCTGCTGCTGCCTTCTACCTCCCACTGTAGCTTGTGTTATTAAAAGACAGAGCTCAGTGGGACCTAGGGAGTCGGAAAGGTTGTCTGAGTTCTAGCAGTAAACGAAAGAACATTAAGATTAAGAGAGCGGTGATAAAAAGGCAGGTTTGACACCGCCTAACCTTATGATGGCTTCTTTTTGTACTTTCTAAATGGCAGATTCACGAAGAATTTTCCAGGCATGAAATATCCTAATACCTGGAAAAAGAAGGACAGTAGGCAAGCACGCATTAAGCATGATTCACATAAGAGGACAAATGATAGGTCTTTGTGTAATTCTCATTGAGTTTGGAAAAGTGAGCACACAAAGGAAGTGTCAACCACGTGACCCTGGGAAATACAACGCAACTTTGTCTCTCACACACAAAGAAGTAGCCTTTAGGACATTCGCACTTTATAGGCATGTACTTGCCATTTATCTGAATAAGTAACGTGTGTCTAGTGTAAGCAGTGCAGAGTGTATGTAACACATACACTCTATTCGGCCCAATACCATGTGGGGTGTAATTGGGATATTTATCACACCTAATAAATACCTTTACTTTGAAGGGGGGTACTTACAGAGTGTGATAAATATCTCCTTATCGCTTGACACAGAATTTCAATATCTGTGTTCGAAATCAGGGAATTTTAAGGTACATGTGTAAAGGGTTTCTATGTACGTAGAACTTTTTTTTAATAAAACAATCCTGGAAAAAGACTGGAAAATGACTTCTTGAGATTAAGGAAGCTTTTAAAGTCCATCTATTCTGCGAGGCCAAGAACTAGACTTCATGTGTCTTGTATGTTTTGGCTGCTGTTACACTAAAGCAGGAAAATACAGCAAAATAGTAGCCCTTTGCTGTATTTTGTAAGCTAATACAATCATAGCTTTAATAAAATCTTTAATAAAATCATAGCTATCATCCCCACGTACTTGCCATTTGTTGCACGTCCTAAGACCAACTTTCAAATACTGCATTTGATATTGCTGTTACCGTAGAGAGGATTAGAAAGTGAGGAACTTGCCAGAGGATAGTAGGATAGCCCACTCCAAGCATTGTCCAATCCTTCAACAACAACCCTGAAGGGCTGTTTTGCACAACAGCAGCTCTCACTCTACAGACCATAATTGAGGAGGGAAAAGACAAAGGGCCTGATTACAACTTTGGAGGAGGTGTTAATCCATCCCAAAAGTGACGGTAAAGTGACGGATATACCACCAGTCGTATTACGAGTTCCATACGATATAATGGACTCGTAATACGGCTGGTGGTATATCCGTCCCTTTACCGTCACTTTTGGGACGGATTAACACCTCCTCCAAAGTTGTAATCAGGCCCAAAATCTTGCATAATATCTACTTTAAGCATGTTCAGAAGAGTAGGAATAGTGTGGCCCCTCACACAAACTAAATCTATTTGGAGAAAGAGGATGAACAACCAGTTTCTATAGGGCAAACATTATCTAACAAAGGTCCTGAAGGAGTGATGCCAACTACTGCTTCCTGACACCTGACCAGAAGGACTAAATTAACCTAAAATGCATGATTTTCATTGCCAACACCAATCATCGAGGATTTCACCAGATGCATTACTCCATCTCCCAAAAACCTGAAAGAGGAGGTACTATGAAGAAGGTACATGGGGAGGAGGGGATTAAGCCTCACAGCAAGGCCACTGGTATACTTTTTTTATTAAAGCATTAAATATCTGTGGCCTGATTTAGAGTCCGTGGATAGGATACTCTGTCACACCATTGGCTATAATCCACCTAAATTAATACCGATGGGATATCCACCACATTTGTGATGGAGTAACCAATCTGTCAAACTCTAAATAAGTCCCATAGTCTTGAACACCTCTGGAAGATGTTGCTATACGTCTTCCCACTGATGCACCTGTTCCTCTGCAGACTCTGAGAAAAGGTCTAATCTTGGTGAACACTTAAGGAAATGAGGACAAAACAGGTGCACACCCTATGTAGCAGGACTCCTTGTGTTCCTGTGTTAAGAGTCCCAGCCGTGTGCGGCAGTCAAGGGAGTAGCCAGAAACTTAAACTACCCCATCTAAAACCATACCTTTAATCACACTAAACATAAAAACCAAGCAAACCTGACCCGCATTAGAAGAGCTCCTTTCACCTTTTCATCATCCTCCCATTCTATCACAATCGATATATTCATCCATTTGGCTGTCCATTTCCAACCTTTCACTCACCCATCCAGTAGAATATCTAGGATTCCATTCATCCTTTCACCCTTCCATCTGTCCATCCTTTCATACCTTTATTCATTTCATTTGTCACCCTTCTGTTCTCCCATTCTTTATTTCCATGCAGTCAGGTTTCCTTCCTTGCTTTCACCATTCCTTTCTCCTCTTGTTCTTTCTTTACTCTGCTTATCTAACCGGCTTTGGGCTTGCATCCTTATTCTTCTTTATTATCTTACTTGTGCTCACTTTTTAGGTTGAGCATAGCAGCCCGCAAGCACTGCTTTTCTGACATGTTGTTATCTATGAAGGGCCCATCACTATCGCTCATTCATGGGCTTGCACTTCAAAACTTATTTGTTATCATTGGTAAATGCTTTCGGTTTGTCCCTTCTCGGGTGGTTTTGTTACCCTACTTGGACATCGACCCAGTCACATGGCTAATTGCACTTTTGCCGATATGTTTGACTGCGAGCACACTTTTATTTCCTTTTGTGTGTCTCCTTCATGCTCATGCGTGGTGCTTTGAATCAGCTCGCTTATGTGAAACTGTTTTACTTTTCATTTTCAATTTATGTGGCAAGAAAAGTCCTGTTAGGAGTTTACAATGCTAATAGCTCTAACTCAAGAAAATTAGAAACCCATTGCATTGCAGATGCTTGTTTCCATTTCCCCCCGTTTTTGTACTTTCCTCAATTTTCATTTCTCTTTCCGTGTTTTGCTGTGCAGATAAGCCCCTCTCCCACACCATTCTGACCTGGCTATCTCAGCAGTGTTATTTATGAGCATTTTTTCTGCACAGGGAAGAAGCTTCTAAGCAACCAATGAACATTTAGTGGGACCCAGTTCACAAGGCCATGGAGCCCACTTGTAGCCCCATTTGAGTTCTTCAAGTTGCTTAAGTGTGGCAAGGGGCGTCCCTTACGACACTGGTCACAGTATGGAGTCAAAGAAAAAAAGCCTGACTTCTAAGATATCAGATAGAACAACACAAGATATCCATTCAGATAAACAAGGCGTTAAGGAGCCACATTTGTTTCTATGCTGGGGAACTAAAACGAACTATTCAAGCAGAACTCCTCAATGCACACCACAAATACAGCATGAATGGCAAGTAGAGGAAGCAGGAAAGAGGGTAATCTTTCCTAGATTTAGAGCTGATTTTATCAACAGCCTAAGGCTATATAACAATTTCATAATTTCTAACATTTTGAATTGTATAACATTTTAGAATCATTTTCACTCAGGCTGTAAAATAGGCTTTTCATTTCACAGTTCACATATACAGAGTTCAATAGGAGTAGCTAAAACTCTTTTTGTTAAACTTAAGGGGTTTGCTCTGTTGCGTCCTGCCCTACTATTCACCAAAAAACGTGACTAAAGACGTCACAAAAATATCTGCCTAAAAAACACATATACTGAAAAACAGGTATATTTTGGTACAGCAGTAAATATGCTGAATGGAAAAGCACTACTTTCATGGCACTCCCCATCCCTTGTTGGCCAGCAAAACTGGACTAGATATGCCGGAACAAAATCACAAGCCATGTTTTTATTCTGCAAAACAGCATAAAAAGAAGGCAAAAAGAAATCGAACAATACAGCACAAGCCTGAAGTAGGGCTTTGAGCAAGTTACCACAGCTCAGACAACTTATTTATCCCTACCCATGATTTCAAACTGTGTCCTGTTCATAGGCTCAAGTTGTTACGTTTATATATTGCTAACTGTTTTTAAATATTTTTCTATTTGATTCTACACTATTTTTCATTTAACTATGAAACTATACTTATACATTAGTAATCGTATAGCAACAGTAAATATTGTTCAGGAGTCACGGTGCAAAGGCTTTTCTATCAGCCATATAGTTTACCTATAGCAACATACTGACAAATAAAGAGACAGAAACGTTAGACAACACAAACACCTGACCGCATATATACATACACACACTTGTATATAAGCACATTCATTCATGCACATGTCAACTCACACAGTGAACCATTTGTGTTTAACATTATTTCTAAAAACCCTTGAACTCTCCAATAGCAAGGTTGTGTCCATGCTCTCTACCCGATTATAAACATTAGCTGTATTTCTTTAGTAATTAAAACCACAGTGCCCTATCTGATTTACTTATTTTCTTCCGTGCGTACATTTCCCCTAAAATATTCGAATATCTCTGTACCGCCCAAACGATTATTATATCATTTTCATTTATGTCTGTATGTGTTTACCCTATCAAATTCGAACATTCCTGTAATTCCTCAAGGTTTATTTACTTGTATTCATTGATACATGTTTCTTCTCTACTATTTGCATTTTCATGTACTACCTCAATGATTAGTTTGCATTTTATGGGATATAGCACATGCCATTAACAGAGAACATGATACTTTGATCTTGTGGTAGTGAGGCTTCTGCATTCAGCCAGACGCCACTGGGAATGGACAAAAATGGTATTTCTAGAACCACAGGTACAACTGTTGTCAAGCCGGAGGTGAAAGGTCATTAAAGAGAGTGTGAAAGTTAGCATTTCCGCGTAGGTCAGAAAAGCACCTTCCTTCATTCTGTTATACTAGAAAACTAGTATTTGGTTATCTGTCAGCCTTGTGCACCATATATATATATATATATACATATATATATATATATATTATATATGCATATGTTCTTATTGTACATGGAACACAATTTCTTATGTGAAACAGAGGTTTTGAATTATACCATTTGTGAAGTGAAGCATATGTTATGATAGGGTTTCAAACAGATATTAAAATTAACACTTTAGGCCCTGATTCACAAAGTTTGTGTGCACACGAGTCATTTAGGGATGAAAAACACAATTTCCAGCTGCTGTGTTGTCTGCCGATTTATGGTTATACGTAATCACATGCATTTGTAATTTAATATTTTGGTCAGTCCCACGAAAGTTTTAATGGTTCTGAAATTGGAGTTTAATGTATGTAAGAAATACATTTAGAATTTTAAAAAAATCTTTATGAATCCAGGAATTTGTTATTAAACGTATACTGTGAATGCTTAATGGGTGCTGTAGATGTGAATATAAAATAGAAACGTAATTGTTACTTGGTCGTGTTCTTTTTTCTTCAGGAAACATGAAGTCCTTCAGCTCTGCTACTGGCGTCCTTTTCTGCAGTCTTGTTTTACAATCTGTATCTTTGGGTAAGTGAACTGTTGATCCCAAATTATGTTCTTAAAATGATAATTGGCGTAAATTCTCCTCCTAAGTGTAATTCACTTGGACATCCTCGAATTATTGTTTTCCGTGAAATATCTGCTGCTTAGTTGTCCATATCTACAAAGAAATAGCTGGGATGTGGGTATTGTTGATCAATTGAGATAATATTGAATATAACTGTGGACTGCAAGAGTTTTGTGTTATACAATGATATGATAGGAATTTGACCCTGCCAGAGTACAGTGAATTCCAGGAACCTACTTTCTATCTCTCACTTCTGCTGGGGATTTAGAGGGGTATCACAAATATGACCGAAAAACACACCAACAAGTTTGTGGCAGGGGTTGGCTCTAGAAGATCAGATGCATTAAATTAAATTATGTATTTGATTTAGTTGCCAAAAGGTCTCAGCGGGACAATCTTGATAGGCACCCAAGCTTTCTTGGTGAAGGAGGCATCACCTTAAGGCTGTCAACTATGCACTCTCTCTCTCCCTTTTTCACAGTTTCTCTTTTTTGGAGGTTGAACTCCTGCAGTGGGCAGTCAAGCCATGCTCCACAAAACTGATACCACTGTTCGAGACCCCACTGGACATTTTGCCTAGGGCAAAAGGAACGAATGGAACAAACCAAGAAGGTTGTATGATGGAACAACAAATATATTTACCACATATGGTTTTACAACGCAGTCTAAACAACAAACGTACAAATACAACGCACATTTTTAACATAACTTCCATTACCACTCTTACACATACATGTACATTATACGTACCTTAACCACACATACCACTACCACTCTAGCATACATACCATTACAACACACATATTAAAATATGCGTAAATATAGGTTTTTCTTTTACATAAAAATAGTTGTAATGTAATCTATCTCATTTTCAAAAACAACAGAAAATAAAGTATCACAGTAATATTTCTCAAAACATATCTCAAGCATAAACAGTATTTTAAAATCATATCGCAGTACACCTAATACTTAAGAAACATGTTTCTAAATATCTCATTTTACAGTAGTCCTTTCTTTATTTTTAGCCTACTGGTGCAGCTTGACCCAAATTAAAATGGAAGTCGCTTCATGTGAGGAAAGCAAAAATTAGCATTTTTCATCCAATGAAATAAGCATACATTCTGTGAGGCTCTAAACCATTTTCAAAAACATAGTTCAAAACATATTTTTGATTACATTATGGAATACCACTAAAAAAACATATAAGTACAGCTGTCCGTCATTTTATGAACTGTGGTTCACAAACCTTGCTTGAGAACACACGCTTCAACAAGAGTTGCAAAGCAACACCAGTTTGTTGTTGAGAGACTGCCATCTATTAGTACAAGTAAGTACGACGTTAAGACAAATCACTTATACTATAAACCTGTTAAATCCTGTAAACATGTATTAATGTGCATTTTCTCAAAATTCACATATTTATTCCAAATTATCTCCATAACTTTTCCCAGCTGCATTTACTGGATTCCTATTAATGTAAGTCAGCAGATAAAACAATGATAGAATATTTTAATTCAGTATTAGCAGGGTCTGTTTAATAGTATTTTTTTTAATGTATCTATGTTAGGCATAATATTTGCATAGGACTTTCTTCAGTACAAGTGCTACGCAATGGTTACTGAAAAAGTAAGTCAACTAACTTTGCTGGAGGCATACCTCAGGGCAGGTGCTGTACAGTTACTGTGGCAAAAATTACTAATCTAACTCCATCAGGGGCATACTTCAGGACAGGTGCTGAACAGTGACTGGGGGCAAAATGTTCTGTTCTAACTATGCCAGGATCATACCTCAGAGCAGGTGCTGGACAGTGACTGGAGGCAAAGATTTCTATTCTAACTTGGGCGGGGCATACCTCAGGGAAGGTGCTGGACAGTATTTGGTGGCTAAAATTACTATTCTAACTCTGTCGGGGGCATACCTCAGGGCAGGTGCTAAACAGTGTTTGGGGCAAAAATTACTCTGCCGGGGGCACACTTCAGGGCAGATGCTGGACGGTGACTGGGGACAAAAATTACTATCCTAACTTCGCCAGAGGCATACCTCAGGACATGTGCTGGACAGTGACGGGGGCTAAAATTGCTATTCTAACTCTCACCGGGCATACCTCAGGGCAAGTGCTGTACGGTGACTAGGTTAGGGCAAAAAATCTCCTAAATATTAGAAAAAACATCAACCCATTTTTTTAAACAGATACACCTACAACAAAAAACAGAGCAGTCTACAAACTGCAGAACAAGTTCTACACAGAAATCATCATTTCAAAGGAAAGTAACAAAAAACATAGAAAGCACAAGTAGTTCACCACAGTTTCAAAAATATGAAAACAATTCACACGTTTCATCTTTCTTTTCTAAAACAGATAATAAAGTTATAAAAGTTTCCACAATACAGAGAAAAACACTTGAAAGGCCAAAGTCCAAATGTCAATTGCTTTCTTCCACAAGTCACAACTAAGCAATCTCCAGGTAAACAAAAAAAAGCCTACCCATTCCATTTATCCAAGAATAACTAACCGTTTTTTTACAGGCAAAAAAGATAACTCAAAAAAATAAAAAAAATAAAAATGCAGGGGCTTATTATGAGTTTGGTGGTCCCACCACAGGACCACTAAACTCACAGGAAGGATGCCACCACCATGGCGGTGACGTCCCCCCCCTGAGAGTATTACAGTGTTCACGCTGGGCTGACTGTTGGGAACACTGTAATACACATTCCCACAGGGTTGACCAGTGGGAACAGTGCTGGATATTAGCCTCATCTCCTTTAAGGGAGCTGAGGACAATATCCTAGCACTCCAGTACCCTCAGAATGTGCACTGTTTGCAGAGCAGACAGTGCGCATTCAAATGGTCCTGGGCAGAGGGGTCTCCGGCACTGGCTTTCCGACAGCCTTTTCATGGTGGGGTACCGACCATGAAAAGGCTGGCAGAAAGTAGGTTGTAATCAGCCAGCCAGCTCTGAGTTAAGCGCCACCATGGCTGGTTTCAAGCCAAACCGCCATCACCATGTTGGGATCTATGATCCTGGTGGGGATGGCGGTCTTTAGGCAGGTTCATCCGCCAGAGTTATAATTGGGTGGTCGGACTGACTGGAGGGCGGCGGTCCAGCCATCAACGCGAGTGTGGAGGTTTTTGGACCACCACACTGGTAAAGAGGCCCCTTATCTTTTGACTTTGTCAACAGACAAGCCAAAATAACAATACTTTTTAACTTTCTCTCAGTAGGTTGGATAACAAAGGCCAAAAATAAAATGCAGTAAAAATACATTCTTATACTTTTTTTCAATTTATTTTTATTTTTACGGAACAAACACAAATGGAATCAGCCTGTCAAGCCATTTATCTTAAGTCTAGAAAAGGCAATAGGCTCCTTAAGTATGGTGGCTATCTTTATTGTATCGAAGGATTAACGGAGCCCAGAAGTTATTGGAGGTGTGTGCAGTATTTTTCATCCAATTGCACAGGCATAGTGGTTAACCTGGGTGACATTGTGGAGAGTACCACAGAGCATAACCACTTTGCCTCTGTAATGGAGATTCAAGTTAATGAGTCCCTTTAATTAGCTCACTCCTTGACAACCAGTCCTCAAAGTACACTGAATATTTGACAGTGAAAAATCCACAACAATTAATAAAAATCCTAGAAAAAAAGATAATTGGCTTCGAATTGATGTTGATAAATACCATTACTAAAATGTACCCTGACTCCCAAATTCAAGGTTGTTTTTACTTTTCTCAGGCGTACTGGCAATTAAAAAAAAAAAAAATCATTAGTTGAGGATTGATTGACAAACAGTAAATTGCAGCGTGAATTTAAAACACTAACTGCGTCATTTTTGTGCCTCCAGACTGTGTGGATGAGTTCTACACTTCAATTATTGAATCCGACTACTTTACCCAAAATAAAAATAAATTGGCTCCACTTCTAAATTACTTTGAAGACACTTAGATTAGCCATTTAAGCAGGTCGGGTCACAGGAGGAAGCCAAGGTTCCACATTGATAGGTGCATCTGTTACGCAACCTGCTTAGAGGGAGGTGCAAAAACTAACTATGCTATTTAGAGTTGGCATAATTCATTCAATAAATCAGTTAGCAAACCTATATTATTTATTGGAAATTTTGAAGACGGAACAAAGTTTGCAAGAAATTGTAATAGCTCAGTCATTGTCAGGCAGTCGAAACCCATCTGTTTCTTAAAAAAAGAAAGAGATATCCAAGTGACTATTGGCAAAAAATCAACAACTTCTGTTGATGGTGGCTTTCGGCCAATTAGTCAATTTTACACACATACTACATTTCTAAAACATACTAATAACTTCCCTAACTTACTTCTCTGTTTTGACATCACTTTGGGGCTGATTATGAGTTCGGTGGACAGTTTACACCGTCCACCGAACTTTCGACGGGGAGGTTACCACCATACTGGCTACCTCCCCGCCAGCCCCATTAGGAGTTTCCCGCTAGGTGAGCTGGCAGAAACCTGAGTTTAATATACTCCCCCACCCATTACTCCAATATCCCTTGCACCCCATCTCTAAAAATAAGTTACATTTTTTATAAAATAGTTTTATTAATTAATATTAATAGCTTTTCAAATTCCAAAAGTATGACTCAGGTATTAAAAATAATACCTGAGTATTAATGCACTACCCCACCCAATAAACCTAATACCCTAAACATCCTGCCACTATAAGTTATTGTACCTGTTATAAATGCTATTTTAAAATGTAAATAATAATACATTTAAATTAACAATTATCATTTTTATTAAAAATGTCCCTTATACTTGCCTATATACTTAACTACATACTTACTCATATTTAGTGTGAAAGGCAGCTATAGTAAGTTCATACACATATAAATTGGCTTTGCGTGGTTTAGACTTCGTGATAAAGGTATAAGCTGAGGTTAAGGGCCTGATTAATAGTTTGGAGGTCAGACTGCCGTATTATGAGTTACACAGGCAGGAACACCAAACATAAGTCAGAAAACCCCTGCCATTTCTGTTGAGGGTGGGAAATAGGCTGTGCAACCACGAGTACCAGCAGCCCGTCAACCAACCACCAAATGTATTACAAGTCAAAAGTCGCAGTGGTGGTCACCCATGGCAGTCTGCCAATGGAGGCCGAACCACAGTGGTTTGCGGTCAACAAAGTAATACACAGCACCACGTTGGAAGGGTTTGAAAACAACATAACTGACATTGCCACACACCCCTTTACAAACCACAATCCTTTGCATCTACAATGCCAAATACCCAATCCAGAATTACCAAACCATAGATTAGGCACCCCCCACAACTTTCCCTAAGCACATATTCCACATCCTCAATATACTCCTATTTCCAATCACATCCATTTGCACTTGCCAACCCCATTAACTCACCATCACCTTTTCATTTCCCACCAATTAATTTTTCATCCCCACCATGTCACCCCAGAAAAATCCCAGTTTCACTGAAAATAAGTTAAGAGTCATGGTGGATGAAATCATAAGAGTAAAGCCACATTTATTTTGAGCCCACATCCAGCACACTACTATCACCAGGAAAATAGAAATGTGGCAAAGGATAGTCTACAGAGTGAATTCAGTAGGCCCCCCTACGCACAAGGGACAACATCAGGAACAGGTAGAAAGACCTCAGGGTGAAGGTATCCAGCCTTGGCATCCAGGCATCAGCTGCATGTCTGGAAGACTGGTGGATGTCCCCTTCCTTACTTACAATTCACATCGTGTGAGAAGGTGTTGGCTAGCCTGCATCATGAGGGCTTAACAGGAATACATGGGAGAGTGGATTTTGCCACCCTCACTGTCACCCTACTCACTAGCCCAGTCCATAGACCCCGTTCTGGCATCCCACATTTGACATACCTGGGGGAACAACATCTCTGTATATTGTGTGTACCACAGGGATTGACAGCACTGCAATTCTCAGCAGGCACTGTTCTACAATTACAAAAACCAGAACAGCGTATCCTACTCCAAATTACCTTATTTATCAATTCACCATTGGAGTGGATCCACCTGAGAGGATGACATCTGTATAGCGTGGACATGTAATATAGGCACTGACAGGACTGATAAGACTAGGAGGCACTGGTACTATCACTCCACTCAACCAACACAGTGTCCTCTGCTCCAATAACCCTTGCCCCTCCCCGCACCATTGAAGTGTACTCACCTGGAAGGATCACATGTGTATATTGAGTGTGTAGTACAGGCACTGACAGGACTGATAAGGCCAGGAGGCACTGCTACTGGCACTCCACTCAGCCAACACAGTGTCCTCTGCTCCAATGACCCCGGTCCCTTAACTCACCATTGCCGACTAGACTGATAAGGCCAGGAGGCACAGCTAATGTCACTCCACTGAGCCAACATAGTATCCTCTGCTCCAATGACCCTTGTTTCTGAACTCACCAGTGAAGTGTACTCACCTGGAAGGATGACATCTGTATAGTGTGTATAGTACAGGCACTGACAGGACAGATAAGGACAGGAGGCACTGCTATTGTCACTCCACTCTGCCAACACAGTGTCCTCTGCTCCAATGACACTTGTCCCTGAACTCACCACTGAAGTGTACTCACCTGGAAGGATGGCATTAGTATAGTGTGTGTGTGTGTGTGTAGTACAGGCACTGACAGGACTGCTAAGACCAGGAGGCATTGGTACTGTCACTACAACCAACAGAACAGTGTACCCTTTCCTGAAGACAACATTATTTCAAATCTCAAATGATGTGTACTCACTGGTGGAGTTGGCATCTGTCAGGTTATGTGAAGCAGTGAGAGTGACAGAACGCAACTCGCTGGAGGCAATGCTCCTCTAACTACAAACAACAATACTGTGTCCTCCCTCAAAATATAAATGTGTACCAAATCATAATTGAAGTGTACTCACCTGGGAGGAAACCATCAGTATAGTGTGTGTAATACAGGGAGTTACATGGCTGCAACTCATAGGAGTCTCCCTTATTGTCACTCCATACACCAGTCCAGTGTACACTTGCAAATATACCCTTATTTTGGAAATCACACATGAAGTGTACCCAAATGGGGGGATGACATATAACAAGTGCATTAAGTACAAAGAGTGACATGACTGCTAAGGCTAGGAGGCTCTGTCTTCTCAAATCCAAACACAAGCCCAGTGTACATCCATCCAAAAATCCTTGTTCGTTAACTTGCAATGGAAGTGTACTCACCTGAGAGGATGACCTATGTATACTCTGTGTAGTACTTGGAGTAACATGACTGTGGATCCCAGGAGGACAAGTCCCTGTTACTCCAATAACCAGGCCACTGTCCATAGGATATTGTGCATCTGTCTGTGAACTCAGAAATGAAGTTTACCCACCCGATAGGGACCAAGATATAGTTCATGGTACAGTCTGTGAAGTGGCTAACCACCTAGATCCACCTTGAACAGCTATGCCAAAATGAAAATATAGTGTACAGGAAACACAGCTCAACTTGGGTGCAACAAAAAAATGTAAAAATCAAAGGCCTCAAAATGTATCACCTGATTGGTATTGGCAGTAGCCACATTCACAATGCACTTACACACATGATGACAACAATCACATACACAACAAACTCCTGGGTCTGCCTGTATAACAGTCAATTGGCCATATAATGATCTAAACCTCATTCTGCACAGTCACTGTCTGGACTGCACTGCTGGCAAGATTTAATTCTATGACCATCCTCCCAAGTGCTAATAAACTCATACATTCTGCAGCTGGTTGGCTAAAATGGAATTGGCATGTTACTCAAATGGCAGGTCAATACAATTGATAGCATGTGCACCTGTCATATAAGGAAAACATGCAAATCCAATTTGTACATGGCCTTTGCAAAATGTCACTGTAAACTGTTGAAGGTAGATGTCACAATACAACCTGTAACATTGTATCTCTCACATCAAGAGGTCTAGCTGCCACTGTGAACACCGAGCCCATTCAAGAGACTGCCACTATCCCCATGGATGAAGCACTCAGTGAGGGCAACACTCCTGGATGCCTGGACATTGAGGAAAGTTCTGGCCTATTAGGGCAACCCGGTCAGATGACACCAGTGAGCCTCACCGTGACCACATCAAGTCCTCCCAGCCCGGTTGCATCTACATCGCAGGCAGCCATTTGTCCCCTAACCTGTATCTCAAGGACTGTGACAACCATCTTGTCCCCCTAGTCCAGGATCCTGAGTCACAGCAACACTCCGCTGACAATGATGGTCCTGGAAACAGTGATAGGGGGCAAGCTGTGCCAAGGGTGCAGGCACTTGGGGGTAGGTTGTGTGGGAGGGATGCTTTGGACTGCTGGCATGGGGCTACTGGGGATGGTCTTGGCCAGGACACCATCAGCCAAGTTTTGGGAGCATGTCAAGAATCCCAAGACGTGATGGGCCAGGTACTTGCCGAACTCAGGGAGATCAAGCAGTTGCAGAGGGATTTCTATCTTGAGTCTCTGGAAAAGTGGGAGGCCACCAACATCATCCTGGCCTCCCTATCGGGGTGATCATGGAGATCAGTGGTACCCTGATCAGGGACCGTGAGCAAAAGTTGCACACCCCGTCCTTTGGCCAAGCAACACCAGTCCCATCAGCATATGTGGCAGCCACTGGAATGGAGGCCCTGTGAGGGGAAGGACCTGCCTCAGACACCCCTGCCCCTGTAGCAGCAGTACCCCCCAAAGCGGGACGTCCAGCCAAGCATCCAGGAGGTGCGGATGGCAAGACACCAAACACTGCCAGCAACTGACCTCTTCCTGAAGGAACTCCTTTGTGTGACACATTTGTACTCTGTAGACTGTTCTGTGACTACCTTCCATTTCCTATGGTAGTAGGACACTGACTTTAGACTTCAAATTATGTGGTATCTACTAATACGAGTGCATCCACCATGACTAATTCCTTCACTTTACTTTTCTGGTGCATTTCTCAATTATTTCCTGCACCTATGTCAATAAACACATCTATCACTAAAACATGTCCTGCTACCTTCTTTTCCACATTTTGAAATGTTGAAATGTAAGCACATCTGATGCACCTGAGAAAGACACAGGGTGGTAATGGAAGGAGGGATATTTTGTCAGGTACTGTCATGCTGAGGATTGCTTGCAACCCAATGATACAAGTGTCTGGTCACATCAAACATTTTATTGTACTGTACAGCACCTAGGCTGTTAAAATGTATGGGATGTTATAGCCAACAATGGCTGAACCATATTGAGTCAGGCTAGATATCCCGAGGTACCATCCCCCAGACCACAGAAGGAAGGGCTTTGTCAGACCTTGTCCCGTTGAATAGGCTAATTGGTTGGTGGATGTTGTCACTAGCTTTAGCCTTATCACATACCAAATCTAGGTCTGCCAACATAACATACACCATGACACAGACAGAGGGCAATAGGTCCATCCCATTACAATAACCAAGCATCTGGTGGTATGATACAAACCTATGTCAGGGTTGTGGCACAGGCACTGTGGCCTGCAATGATGAAACACAACTACAGCTAGAAAAAGCTCATACTGGATCATTGTCTTCACAATGTAAAGGGAGAATGCATGAATTGTACTTGATGAGAACTTATTTAAAGGCCATTTGATCACACACATAAGACAATTGGAACTCACTGTATCAAACCATTGTATTGTGCATTGCAGAATTCTACTCACTCACTGTCCAAGCTGCATTGGCAAAGGACTCATACACCCTCAATCTGTGACCAACATTTCCTGGATAAATCCATGTCCACTTCATATGTCAGAACAGCAACAGATACCCCTCAATGTCACAACTCTGAAATGCCCACATGAGGATGGGGTGGTGAAAGTCCCCCATCAAAAACAATACAAGGAGTTTAGGCAGAAAAGCTAATACCTATGACAAAAACCTCATATCAAACATCATTAGATCCACTTACTTTGCATTGAGACTGACACAAAAAAGCAGACAATCAAGGTAGTGAAATGTTCAAGTCTGACTTTGCAATCAAACTTTGGCTGTATACTGCAAAGCAACCTTATTCAAAACATCCTGACAACAACAGTTCCTCATCCAGTCACAGTAATCACATAACATTACATACTTGCACTCAAGTAAATTAGTGATTGATGAGATCTGCCCGCAAGTCTTCACCTTCCTCATCATCACTGTCATCCTCACTTGGCATTTCACGATTATTACCCGGTGGCACTGCTAGCTCCCCCTAATCTGGAATGTATGGGATATCCCTCTGCAGGGATATGTTGTGGAGCATACAGCACGCCACAATGATCCTCTAAACTTTATTGGGTGAGGAGAGGAGTGCTCCATCTGTTTTGTCTGGACACCTAAATTTGGCCTTCTGGAGCCAAAAAGCCCACTCTACTACACGCTGTGTTCTTCCATGGGTATCATTGAAGCAGACGTATCCTCACAGGCGTCTACAACAATTGACAGTTTGGGTATGCAGATCCCCTGTTATGGAATGGGACAAACGTGCAACTATAAGTCCTTCTGATTGCAATCTTTGCTGAAGACATTGCACACAAAGAAACAGGATATATGTGACTTATCAACCAGCAAGGCCCTCTCTGGCGACAGTCGTGACATCAGCTGGGGGAATCGCACTGTTCAGCATCATGAAATGAACCCTAATAACGGGCACAGACCTGTGAAATGTAGAGGTTCGTCATCACACAACTTGGACATTGATGGAATGGAAGCTCTTTCTGTTGCAGTACACTTGTTAATTTCCGTGTGGTGGGACCAAGGCAACATGTGTACCATCAATGGCTCCCACCACATGTGGGATGTGTGCCAAACCATAAAGCTCAGCATTCACATGGGCGTAATCCTCTCTTTAAAGAAACCGGATGTATCTGCACAGGTGTTTCAACATTGCTGAGAGTGCTTCATTCCAAATAAGACTGAACATAAGCTGGGACATCCCAGCAAATAGGGCCACTGTATTTTGGATGGACCCTCTGGCCAGGATGTGCAACACTGCCATGACTTATGGAATGGGTGGTATGCTATTAGGATGACGAATGTCTGGCATCAGATCTGGCTCCAAATGACAACATAGATCCATGATTGTTTGCCAATTCAGACAGTTTATACAGATGATGTGGCATTCTTCCATTGCCTGAAGGGCTGGCAGTGGATGAAAGACAGGAGGTTGTCTGATACCCCCCCTGCCACCCCATCCAAGGTACCTTTTGGCCATCATTCAGTGTGCCCCTTGCAACATACATGATGCATGTCAATGACAAACTGTGACAAGGCATGTCGTATGTTGAGGACATGATACACAGTGCACATTACAACTGTTGATCACACAGAGGAAATATGTTAACCCCTTGCTTTGCAACACGTGTACACATCATCTATCTGGAAATCAACAATCTGTGCATGAAACTTGCCGCTCTGAATGTGGCTTTGTGTCCCACACTTTAAAATTACCTTTGTCGGGGGGGACTATACCCCAAAGCAAATTGCCATATTTTCCTAACTATGCATAAAAACTGTGTCTCTGTAGTAGGAACTACATGACAGGACAAGACAGGCACTTTTATCACTAGAAAAACAAGATTTTCTGAGCTGTGACACATATTTCAGAAGCATATAATGCATTTTAGACCTCCAATATGGGGGCTGCTTGAACTATCGCACTGGACAGTTGCAACTGTCCGCGACCGCCTGCGGGAGTCGTCATGGGGGTACGCAGTTGCAACTGCTGCAGACACAGCCATAGGGTAACTTTGTTCCCAGTGGTGGTCGCAGGCCAATGTCTGTGTGCGCAGGCATTGACGGACGCGTATGTGGCAATTGTGACCGCCATGTCCTGCAAAATCCCTCACTTGACTCCTGCCACTGCTGTCAGCAAGATCTCTGCTACCTGAACTGCTGTGTACCACCCCTGGAAGCAATCATGCACATCCAGCAGGTGATAGGGCTCCTGCCTTCTCCACGGCGGAGCTGGAGAGGCGGGTCACAGAGGTCCTACCATGTATGACAGCTTTATGGCGCACCAGAGGAGTAGGTAAGTGGCTCATGTCCACATTTAGTTTTATGTACTTAAACATATATTTCTTCATCACAGGCTAGATTGTGCCCATGTGTGCCAGAATGTAAAGGCAAGGCAATGGAGATGGTGTGGTGTCAATGAGAGAGTCAATGTGCATGTATCTGTGTTCAGTGCCAGATGTTGAGTCCTAATACATCGTTGTGTGTGTTTTGAGTGTACCCTGATGTACCTTATGTTGGATGCACAAAACTAGGTGAGGTGATGTCACAGCCATCCCCATACTTCTCTTAACCCATGGATGTTGTCGATGTGAGACAACATGTAAGTGCATGACAGCATGAGCTGTGTGTGCATGTTGTATGTGTGAGATGTATGTAAAGTGAACTATGTATATGTTGTCACTGAGATTTCAAATCACATCTTGTTGTAGTAGGACTCTTGCTCTATGCAAGACTGCTGGTTGGGGGATGATAGCACTTTTGTTTGTAGGTTACTAGGCCAATCCAACAACAAGTCACAACTGTCGGCCTAACCCTCCCAGCTCACAAGCATGACCTCACCAAAAACCCATACAGTGAAAGGTGATTTCTGGCAGCCTTTACACATGGACTCAAGAGTGTGACATCTCAGGGAAGTCGTGGTTAAATGGAGAGTATTCTTTTCTCCCATGAGCAACAAGTCTCAATCACACACAGGCAATGACAGAGATGCAGTAAAGTTTTCAATAGGTTTAATTAACAAGACTGCACTCTACTATAAAATGCATGAGCTTCAATGATTAAGATTATAAACAATTTTAGCAGAATTTTAAAAATGAGAGTCATGAATACAAAGACCCTCACCATCTTGCAATAACATGAGATGTAAAATAGGACCTAATACCCTAGCATGAAGAACCTTACCTCTATCCTAATGAGAGCTAGGTGTATTAAACCTATTCTAACAGCACAATGTCAATGAGAAGCACCCCCCCAAATCCTTGTTACCTTGGATGAAGCCTCTAGATCAGACTCCGTGGAGACACGAAGGCTAGGTCTGCATCACAACGACATGTAGCATAGATATCGTTGATGGCATCTGGTAGGAACCCCTCTAATAACCTTGTCTGCGTGAGATGTATTTACACAGATCTTGTAGGACCCCTGACGCAGGTATGTTCCCATACAATAGATAAGAAGGCAAGCTTGGGATGGCAAGTATATAAACAATTTCTCTCAAAAGTACATCATGTTCCTGTCACACGTAAGTGGGAAAGGGACTATATGGGACTACCTACGTTTATCACTTGTCTTTGATGCTAATAGTGACGCCTTCACAGAGTGGCACTAATAAGGTGAAATCAAAACATCTTCCGAACTATAAACATAGCAGCCACCTTGGAGGAAATAGTTAAATAAATGTGCTAAAACAGAGCAAGTTAAGTAGTTTAAAAGTCACTAGGTGACCGGGCACAGGTCTGCAAGCCAGAAGGCTAAGCGAACTCCTATTCCCAATAAAACTAAATAGGATCCACTACAATTTGGCCTTGCTAAACTGTTGTTTTGAAGGCATACACTGACACACTATGTCCTTCAGCTTGCCTCATACACAACACATACCAAATTGCTGTTGGCTACATGATGTACTGCCATGTATGAAAGTGATGAGAATGGAGTTTTATGTAGGTTCTGTCTGCTCAGCCTGCAGAGACCTGGGAATTTCAAATGTATCTCCCAGTGTGGGTTCAAGTCTAGGCTGGTGTTGAGTCACTTCTGCTATGCAACTGTGGCACTGTGCCCATTCCCTGTATCCCAATCTGATCCTGTCATGTGTTCAAATCTAGGCTTTGCAGACATTTTTAGCTTAGTGAGGCTTTTTCCCTGATGAGTATGAAAATGTTTTTAGGGTTGATGATCTGTGACCAATCTGCACTTGCCATCATTGTCAATGTGTGTATCTGCCCCCTGACAGGTCTCTTACTCACACAGCCCTGTTGTGACCTTCACGCTGGTCAAATAAGTCTTGTGCAGGCTTATTTCATAAATGATAGTCCCACAGTGCAGACAGTGTATTGATTCCTGGGAAACCATGATATGCGATTCAGTAGCTTGGTCACATGTCTGTAGATGGACATGGCATGCCTTTGTTTGTTGGATGCCATCTCTGTAGGAGGGACACATATATCCATAAGCACGTTCTGTGGCACAGGTACATGACACAGAAACCTGACCCTCTGTGGAGACATGAGTATGCATTTGTAAGCCCACATGTCCACACATAGACAGAGTTAACACTTTCGGTACCCACCATGCCAGTCCTCTCATTGTTACCCATGTGTAATGTTTGAGTTGTTACTCTGGCAGTAGCCTGTAGGAACTGTATGCGGAGAATCAGTCTCACAGAGTGTGAGTGTTTTAATGCATTCATGGCTAAAGAGTCTACCTTTCAGAAGCCACAGAGGTGTGAGTTCCTCAGATATCAGTCACATTGCTAGAGCATGTCCCACTAGATGTCAGTTGACCTACCTTGTCAGTGGAGGTCCTCAGCAGGAAGGTAGCTGGGTCAGTAGATTGGAAAATGTTTGTAGTCATGTCCCTGTACTCAATGGCTAGTATGCATGACACTTGGGCAGTTTGTGCAAAAGAAGAATGTTCTTAGCTTTGGGTACTGATATGTATGTTACTCAGCAATGTAGGATGGAACTCATGGACATAATTTCTTCATTGTTTTTTGCATCCATGCAAGTCAATACCAATCAGAAGAAAGGGGTATGGCGAGCCATCACTCAGAAGGGGTAGACACTGGGGGTCCACAGCTGGTGGAGCGCCCACTGTCGCAAGCTGTGGGAGGACCTGAGACTAGGGTCCAGAAGATCACGGAGGCCCAGCTGGGGCTATCTTCCCAATGTGGGTGGCGTGCCCCTTGGACAATGACCCACCTAATGGCCTGTATTCTGGTGGTGGCCTACCTAGAGCTTAATGGGCATTTGAGGGCAGCACAGCAGCCACAAGGGGTGAGTATCCAGCAAATACCTGCCTGTTCCATTGCCATGTGATTGAGTGAGGTACTGACTGCTCCCTCAGACAATTAGGGATGAACCTTGTGTCACACAGTAGATGGAAAATTGTTTGTGTTGACATGCCATGTGTATCAAACTGGTGTGCCTTGCCTTTTGAAACTGGGACCAAGTACAAAACTGGGGGGAATCCTCAAACCACTTGCTCTGCAGGGGCCACAAGTAGCTGTGTACAGGGATCATTCATGTACTGTTTGTTATTGTACTGTGTATAATTTCTAACCTACAGATCACTACCCCTAAATGTTACAGGCCGAAGGTAAGTAGGATATGGATCACTGTCCTCTGCCATGTGTCTGGGTATGTGTATGTAGACATCTGCCACCCAGAATCTGGTTATCTTCAGTATATTACGGGTGTTGGTGCCTCACGTCAGTCTGTGATGTGTAAGTGTCCATCATACATGTGATATGGCCTACATGGCTAATTGTTTGCAGATGTGGCAATCTACTTTCCCTTTGTAAGTGGGGAAATGCCCATTGACATGAATATTGTCCCATGACTGTTGCCAACATTCCTTGTGCTTACATGTCAGCATGTGTCCTTTTCTCTTAAGGAAGCATTCTTAATCTGTATTTTCATGCATGTTCTACCCATACTGATGGGATGATGTCTGTGTTCCCTCACATATGTGTGCAGGGAAAAGTGTTTGTGGAATAGTACATCTACAATGGTGGTACATTTCATGTTGTGCACAGACAGGAGTGTGTCACCATTGGTTATTGTCTTACAGATACATTCATGAGTCATAATTTGTCATTTGGCATGTACAACTGCAGTAACAATGAGGGACATGACAGTTAGGCCCAGATTTTGGAACCACTTTGTGTTTATCTATGCCATTGATGTGGATTAATGTGTAAAAGTTCACTGCACATTAGTAATGGTCAATGATTGGGCCCAGACTGTTGGAATGCATCATGGCATGACTTGCACTGATGTTGACATCACATGTTTTGGGTACAGGCATTCATCCACAGACAGACACCAGGGTTGGCATGTCCAAGGTGTGGATAGTGATGTTGTTTCTCATTGGAAAACAAGTTGAGGTCCTTCTATCAAGTTCTTGGTCTCTCCAAAATGCAAAGGACAGATGGTTACTACAGGAACGCTCAGCTAATGTTATTGTAATGGGTATCAGACATTAGTTGTGACTATCTTGGGCTTACTGATTCATTGTTTTGTGTATTCTGGAAACATCTCTCCCTGACATATTGAACCTATTGAACCTGTCAAAAGTGTTCCTTTCAATGGCACATATGAGGCCTATCTGATTAACATGGAAATTACCTTCCTGACTCTATTGGGACAGGTGTCACTTATTGAAGTGTACATTGTTGAAATTGTTACAGTGTGACATGGGTATTTCTTTGTGATCTACTCCAGAATATTGCACTTTTGTAATCAACATAGCAGGATTTCATGGCATTTCTTCTAATTGTTGGTACATTATGTATGTGCCAAATAGATGTATGCAAGACCTTGTGTGTGAAATGTGGGAATGGACTTTACAATTGGATACCATTATTTGCTAAATGTTTACTTAAATCTGCTGCATGTGGCACAGCTTTGAGGATGGAGAGGTCTCCTTGTTGTTGTATCGGTATTGTGGTTGCAAGACTTCAGCCATGCAATTGTAGGTGTCTGAGATCCTGATTTTCTTGTGGGCAACTTTAGTAAATCCAGATGACATGCATGCATAGGTTTTGACACATGTATATGCCACTGAGGTGTTAGTTGTTGCTGGGGCCTACTTGATATGTTGGTATTGTATGTCAATCAGAGTTGTGATTGACCTGTTATAATGGACGTTTTATGACCCTATTTCTCTTTCTTTTTTCAGCATTAGCACAGGCAATGAAGGAGACGGGGCCGAGCCAAGTGGGGAAGCATCTAACCACAGGGCTTTGGGTCAAGACAACACCGACACAGAGGGACCCAGTGGCTGGAAGGGTGAGGGGAGTGCCACGGGGGAGGCCGGGACATCGTCATTATCCTCGTATTTCTAGTGGTGGCTGACCCATCAGGGAATCCCCGGTACCATCCTTGTCCATCACCCCCTGTTCTATCAATGTCTTCCCTGTCTCTCCCCACCCAGTTGGCCATGCCTACTCACTCAAGAGGGTGGGTGTGTCCATTGCCGCAGACACCTCTGCCCCACCCCCTGTTACCCCTGCTGCCCTCAGTGAGGGGGGTATTGACCTACTGAGACATATCTCTGTGTCAGACAGCCATCTTGAATGCCATCCAGGGTTTGGCAAATCAGCTCCAACAGACTAATGGTTTCCTGGAAGGCATTCATGATGCAATGGCTGGCCTTCAGAGATCTTTTCAGGCTCTGACTTCCACACTGACGGCAGCCACTCACCCCTCATCTTCCATCCCCCCTTCATTTTCCTCTTCCCAGTCCAAACCCCCCCCCCTTCTTCTACCTACCCAAAGCACACAAACCGATCTGCGGACATCCACCTCAACAGACAAATGGACTGTTTTATGGACTGGCCAATGACCTTTAGACATTACAAGTTTTCATAGTGAATAAACCCAAGCAGTTGCGTTTTGGGTATTCATTTGTCCTGCAATTCCTTTTCTAGATTTATGTTGTCCCTGAGTGACTTTTTTTGTGTGCCTCTAGTTGTGTGTGTTTGGGCCTGCTTGCTGCTGCATGTGGTATTGCCTGCAGTATGTAAGTTTATGTGCACTATTGTTGTCCCCAAGGAGAATGGTATATGTTGTGTGTATAGGTAGGTGTCATGGTATTGTGTACTGTTTTGTATGGTAAGTATTTATTTTTGTGTTGTCCAATTTGGGCATGTACAGTGTTAGACTTGCAACCCTGATATGGCTTAGGTATACATGTGATGTGCGGCGTAATCTTTAGTTTTGTTTGTGCAGACATGGATTGTGTTAAATTGTGCTATCCACATTTGCCTGAGCATCCATCCATTTCAGTGTGTGTCCCTTGCAGCTAGTTCCTGTAGAGGCATGTCCCATGCAGTAGGAGTTGTATGTCCTTTTCTGACTTGCCCTTCCCCATTTTGCAGCTGTGTATGACTATTGGTTTAGTATTGTTTGTCCCTGAGATCCATGTAGGGCTATTTCCTGTGAACATGTTGTTTGGGGTCCTTTTCAAAGTGTTATATGTCCCAGTGCAGTCTCCTTCCCAGGGTGACCCAGATAGCCCCATCCCAATTGCATAGGTATAGTTGTCATGTTGTTCTTGGTCTATGTGTGTCTCTGTGTTTTGTGCATGCAATTGCTTCCAATATGCTGTGATTTGTGGGCCTACTGGTGGTGTTGTTTGTGTTTCATGCCACATATTTACATATGTGAGTTTTATGTGAGGACAGACCCTGGTCAGTGTAGAATGTGAGTGTGTGAGTTGTATTAGTATACGTGCTGTAGGTGTGTGTTGTTGATGTGTATAGCACTGTTATGTAGCCTTCAGTCTCCCTGTGCTTGAGCTGTGTGGCGAAGTGTATATGTGTAGTGTTGCAGTGTTGTGTGAGTGTACTGGCCAAAGTGTGCATATTGTGACTGTGTACATGTCCGTGTTGATGTACGTTTGTGAGTGGGTGTTATTTGCGACGTGTACCTGCTGCCCATGGCGTGCCCCCACTATGATGTGTTTTCTGGCGCTACAAGCTGTTTTTAAGGTTGGTGATGCAGGAAGGTGTGTGTACTTATGGGTGCTGGTGTCCATGGCGACATTGATTTTGTTGTCTTCCGAAGTTCATCCGCAGCGGCATGACACTTGTGAATGGCCCCATGGCGGCATCGGACATGTAAGGCTGCCTGCAGATGAGTGTCTCCCTTTATACTGTCTGTTTCTGCTTTTTGATACGTGGTGGTTGGACGGTCATGGTCACATTGGCGGTGTGCAACCTCATAATGAGTCTGGTAGAAACACAGGCTCTGCCAGACTGTTTGTGCTTCCTTGTGGCTGTGGCGGTCTGTGCTGCCTGGCACTGCTAGTGGAACGCTGGCGGTCTTGTGTTGGTATGGTCGTCAAACTCTAAATACGGTGGTCACATCCGCCAGACTGATGATGGTCAGACAGCCACCACTAACATGGCAGACCTGGGACCGCCAAGCTCGTAATGAGGTCCTAAAACTTTGTTGTAAACATTGTTTCCCAACCAGGAAATCTTGCCCACCAAGGTCACGTCTTTTTGGGAAGCCTCAACATCGTATACCAGTTCACTGAGGCTTAAAAAATGTGCAAGTGAAAACTTCTGGAAATGCTGGATGTCTTCCTTTTGGTAGCTCTTTGAGCTTCCAGAATACTAGGGACAGCTTAGGTGATATTGCAGCAAGGTTCGCTGTGGGGACTGGTTCAACCACTCTCTTCACCCACTACCCAAAGTACAGACCCAACTGAACAGCTGGTTCTTCAACAAAGATGCCCTTCCTTGGCTTACATTATGTCCTTTTGACTATGGAAGGGCAGTTGGTCTGACCTTTGAGAACTCTTTTCAAATTTTGAGTACAAGTTTGAGCGGGTTCCAATACCTCAGTCTTCTCTTAGGCTGCCAACAACCAGTTTTTTTCTTCTAAGTCTAGTTGTGCTCTAACATCTCTGGCCAGGGAGCCATTCTTGCCATAGTCAGTGGTGCTGATTGTGATGGAACAGTAGACTGTTCAAAGAAAGGTATCGAACTCAGATCGACTTTTGTACTTTTACAGCAACCAAACTCAAAAAGCACTATTCTGCAATGTTTCAAAGGTGGTTGGAGGCCATCTTAGATGTCTGAGACTCAGCAGCCCATTGAAATGCAGCATCTCCTTCTTACCACAAGAAGAAAACCTACCAAGACTGGTTATTGCTCCTGTATCGATGGTTATTAGCCCTATAATGATAGTAGCTAACCTGGCAATGAGCAGGCCAGCATCAAGAGCAGGCTTAGACTAGAAACCCTTGCTTATTATAAACATGCTACTATGAGTATCTGACTGTCTCTTGTGTGGCCAGTTGGGGTAATTGTTCTCTGCTCTCCCTTCACATTCCTGGGCTAACTGCAAGTGGATGTTGCTGGATTTACCCTCTCCCCTCCTCACTCTGGTCAGGAAACTTCCAGCAGGCTGGTGCCCCAAAAGGTATTTTGTTCCTTAACAGATTACTGAACAGTGCCATCTACCTCATCTCTAAACTTGGGAATGGCAATTGAAATCAAGGTAGAGTGTGAAAGCTAGTCAAATGGTTCTTAAGTCTAAGGCAGGAATGATTAACTGAAAAAAACACTTTGGGGTATTTATACTAAAAATTGAAGTTCACCAAGAGAGTGGAAGTTGTAATAAATAACAAAATACATAGCAGACAGATGTTCTAGACCCTCCCTAGGCCAACTTATTGGGATATGAATGTTATATTTAAGGCAGAGAGTGTTTGCTTCAAGGTACATTTACTGTTGGCTTACTAAAATTACATATAGGTTTTCATATCGGGCAAAAAGATAGCTTTTGAAATGGGCCCCCAAAACATGACCTGCAGGTATGATGCAACGTTTTTAGAGTCCTTCATGTGGATAGCACAAGCCTACGCCGAAGCTGTGTTATTTCAAGCTTCTATGCGACTGATTCAGTTTCACACGTCTTTACTGTCTGTGGCTTTATTTAAAATTCAGTTATTTGGTTTAATGATATATATGTTATATCAGTAGATAAGTTCTTAAAAGCTGAAAATCTAGAGTGAATATGATAAAACAGAGCTTTTCCCACAGTAACTAATACACTTTAATATTTAGCAAAATTACACTAAAGATGACTGCGCAGAATAGTCACAAGCATTATATTTAATAAAAAAGTGAACATGCAAAGAGGATCTATTTGGCCTCAAGCTCCTGGACCGTGTTTTACATGGACAGGCCAGTAGACAACTCAAGTGGGTGCAGCTAATCAGTGAGCTGCCACAGTCAGGGCTCAATTTCAAAGAACTAACGGGCTGATTTAAGAAAAGTGGTGCTGCACCCAGAGCAGCACCACTTTCCTTGTGCACCTTAGCCCCCCCCCCTACCGCCACTGTGTGTGCTCCGTATTTAAAATATGGCGCAGGGAAGGGGGCAATACCGTCAGAATTCCTGACACTATTGATGTACCCTGCAGGAATAGTGCCACGATTTTGGCGCTACTCCTGAAGAGTACATAGGGGCCAATTGCATTCAATGGCATGCCCCCTTTTAACGCCTGCTCTTAGCAGGAGTTCAAACTGCAAAAAAATAATGGTGCAAGGAAATCTCTTAGATTTCCTTGTACCATTTTTTTCAACTGCACCTAACGGGGGAACGCCCTCTTTGCACAGATTATGCCTGGCGAAGGCATAAGGTGGCGCAAGGGTTTACAAAGTGGCGCAATGCAAGCATTGCGCCACTTTGTAAATATGGCGTGTGTAAAATGCCACTTTAGCGCCGCCTTAGAATTGAAAACATTACGTTATAGCAGCGCTAAGGTGGAACAAGGACCTCTTAAATCAGGCCCTAAGAGAGAAGACTCGTGACCAATTTGCAGTTCACGGTGATCTTAGAAAGCATGCACCTCTTGAGCATTGACAAAAAAATAAACAGATCGAGAATAACTTTGCTGATAAATGAAAAAAAAAATGGGGATGCCGGTGGCACAGGTAATTGGCTTAGTCATCCAAACAGTAAGGGATGTTTATGTGTCTGGTCATAACTTTTTTGTGGGAATGATGATCTTCATTATTTGGAATGGCTATTATTGTTTCCACATGCATTAACATACCATAGTGCAAATAGGGAACAGGGAGAATCAATTGCCTCTGCTAAAAGCAACAGACACACTGCTAAAGAGATAGAACATTTGTAAAGAAAGGGAGTTACTTTTATGCCACATCTCTGTGGCTGACCTTGTTCCTAGATGAGTCAAAAAGGCAGTCCCCTGGGGACTTTCCTCAAGTACCCTCCAACAGCAATAGCAAGAATGCTGTCTACTGTTTTTGTTATGTAGGTGCCCACATGAACCTGTCACATTGATGAATTCTAAGCTTCATCTGGTCTGCACCCCTGACAATACATTTATTGCTCCCCTTTTCTCTAACAGAGAATAGAATCACAACCCCAAAGTATAAGTTTAACAGCTCCTTATTGACAGTCTGGTAGTTCAACTGGCCTTCATCAATGCCCAGGTTAAATTATCGTTCACCACCACTGAAATTAGTGTATTTTTGGAGCCATTTAAAATTGTTCTTGAGAAAATCTCTAATCTACTTTTAAATCTTAAAACAACCTGAGAATAAGTTCTGTACTAAATGAACTTGCCTCTAACATCACACTTCATCTGTGAGGCTTTGATGGAGCGCCCGTAGAGGTCTTCTTCCCACCTTGAGTTCAGAAACTGCAAGCACTCAGGTAAGACACCACCAACACCAATCTCTCACCCTCTGAGGTCAACTGAATCTTTGGACCTGGTGACAGAGGTAGTAGTCAGAATCATACAATCCCAAATCATTGACATTAAAATCCATAAACAATACTAAACACCATAAACAATTTAATTCCTAGTCAAAATAAAGTTTCAAAGCTTTATTAAAATCCCAAAATCAATGTCACATAAATGGTGCGCAAAACTAAGTTATAAACATACATGAAAAGGATAGGCTGACCAAAACATCTGAAAAGATTGAACCTACTAAGCATCAACACTGCTAGACACTCAAAAAGAATTATTTAGATTAGCAACAACACAATATGCACATTATTACCAGATCTCAAGGCAGATGATGGTGACATCAGTAACTCATTAAAATACAGTTTTAACAATCAATCAATTTCTCTGAGCTGTGCCATGCCTAATACTAACCAAAATTGGGACTCGTATGTGTGGGAACAGACTAACACATGCAGGCAATAAGAGAACACAAAAATAATTTGGAGAACATCTAACTAGAATAACTCACTACAAAAATATACTGGTGTAAGTGACTAAGCTAAAAATGAAACAAAAATCCATATTTACTTGTATCTCTTCTCAGTGGACAGCATGCAGCAGTAGTACATCAAGACAGAACGGTCACCATCTTCTGGCATCGGTTGACAGCAGCATCAGGACAGTGCAGAAGGCAGGCTGGACATGGTACATATCAGCAGTTCAGAATTAGTTGGCCTTATTAATACTTAACCACTATACTGAATAGGGCAGTTAAGACTATGATGGGAAAACTCATCAGGAAACTTAGGATAGAGAATGTGAGAGAATGTGAGAGCAAATTACGAAAACATTGATCTGACTCTAGAGAGATCTCAAGACAGACTGATTCAAGAAAGTTCAGAGGGGAGCTGACTTTGATTCCAAAGTTCTTCACTGATTAAAATAACCAAAATCCATTTGATTGGTCCTTCAGGTGAGCACATACTGGGCGTCAGTTTCAGCATCCAATCACTGTAGATGTCACCACCAATTTATGATAATTTTAAGAATCTTCTATGCCAAAATATGTTGTCTTCTGTGTGACTTAATACAGTCCCACCAGAGTATTACATTTTCCAATGTTTTGCAACTTACAGTTCCTTTCACACGATCCACAATAAACTAAACTAATATTCTTTTACATGAGCTTCATGAGTTTCCCGTGTGATTCAGCAGCTAGAACAAATATTGTTGCATTAGCTAAACTTGAAACATGCGCTCGGGAAAGAGGGAGCATCAGCAAAACCAACACTTACATATTTGTGAAAAAGGACGCTTTATTGGAAAACAGGTGTACTTACATTTTAAAACCTTGGCCTTCGCTTTACAAAACTAAATACCTCACTGTACATCCATTCACCTAGCCAAAACTCACCACCCCTCTCGTATCCTCCTCTCCCCCACCCTTTAAGCTTAACCTTGCCATCTAGTACTCCTTCAGCATTTCAGACTGTTTTCTCCCTGTTGAAACAGTTTTGTATCCTTAACCAGCTCCTGATGCAGCGTAACAAATGAACTTGCAACTAGCACAACTCTTAATGCAAAGATTCCTTCCTGTCTCTCCTGTCCTGCTCTTGTTAACCCCCTTCTGTTCTCAAAGTGAACTGCCAGGTGCACTATCCGTACCTATTTTCATTGGCATGTGAACTCTCCCTGCCTCCCCTTACATCTGCTCCAAGCGACAACCCCACACAACGTCATCCCCGTGCACCCCACAAGACCTGATCACCAGCAAAACTTCTTCCACTAATGTTCCCCTTATTCCTTTTCTCTCGGGGTGGGAGGGAGGGACAAAAAAACTTTTACCCCCTACAGCCAGCCACTTTGTCACCTACACTAAAATGGTGTCCCCCTCACAAAATGGCGTCTTAAAATACCTGGTGCCTCCAGCCCCCCAAAACGGTCTAATGCAGTCCTGAGCTGCACCACCTTCCCTAAAAATCTGGGGGGACCTCTCTTCCTTTTGTCAATCACCCCCGGGACCCCATTCTCCTGCAATATAATAGAACAGTCAACATTACATTTGTTGCCTAAGGTTAGAATTTGGGTCCGAGGGGACAGAATAAACAAATAATTTTTCATTTCTGCTTGCAAAATGAACTTTCGATCCTAGTCAAGTTAAGGAAGCCTAAATGCACAGTAATACATTTAATTTATTAATAAACCTTTTGTGTACCTTAAAATGTAAATCATATATGCAAAGTACATTATTTAAAACAATATTCATGTTATATCAAAGCAATTTTTAAACATGCATTTATTTTTCCATTTAATTCAACATAAATGTGTTTAATTCATATTCATCTAACACTTATAACACATTTCATTTCTCCTATTTCTGCTTGAAAACAATACTTTCAGGTTAATGTTCATTAATAATTCACTCAAAAATACAAATGAATTCTTGTTAAACGTGATGTCAAATTCATGGTGTCCACATGGCTCACTATAATTCAAACATTTTCATTGCTACATTATTTTCTCTGGTAAGCCTTTATAACTATAGATTTATTAGCTGCCATATGCTACTTCTATGCCACTAATTAATTAACAAAACTTGATCTCTCTCATCTTCATAATGACAATTCTCTGTGGATGAAAAGACAAGGCTCTGCCCCCTTCCCCCTTTCACATCATATTTGGACTAAGGGATAGGTTCATCCAGTATTGGAAGACACAACACAACAACTGTTGATTAGATACAGTCCCATAACTTCCCATTTACCCAGCTTCCTAAAGCGATCTTGTTGAGTGCTCACTTTGAAGACTGTCAATGCAAGAAGGATACCTCGGTTGGAATCCCTTTAATAGGCGAAATACCTCTTCTTGCCATCTTCAACGAATCGACAGGTGTAGTAAGCACTATATATATATAAAAATAGAGTATCGTTGATTGTGCGTTCCATGTTACTGATGTGGCGCTCTCACAATACACAGAAAGAGGGTCCTTGTCTGACGAAATTCTTAAAGCTTGGAAAAAGACTTAGCATAAGCATTAAATTCTATGCTTGAAAGCATTTGCACCCTCATGGTCTTCCTCTCTATGACATTTTTGTGAAATGCTTGATTAATTGTTTTGTACTTTTTGTTCAAAATGTTCTTAAAAAGAGCGTGCTCTTTTCATATGAGCAAGGGAATACGCTCTTTATTTCATTCTTGAGAAAAGTAAGGGTTTTATAGGGCATATTTACATTGTTTTGGGGAAATTAGATGATAAATTATATTGTTTTGTTACTTGACTATCAGAAGGGTACCATTAACGTGTCTACACTTCCTGGGTTGTTGTGACATCTTGATTGTGGTTTTATAGAATGATAGAATGTTGGTGACATCTCTATTAGCAGTTAATGAGGAACACTAGCCAATTATATTTTCCAGTTTTTAGCTGTTGAAATTATCACAACACACACTTTTACGAGGTAGTTTTATTATAAACAAAATTAAAACGCCCTCTAAACCTCATTCCGTAAACGTGGTGCAACTTGTATGCAATTTTAGGCATAATCGTCTCATGGCTTGGATTCTAAGGGTTAGATTGTTCTGTTGACATAAGATGAATAATCTTTTTTTCTTGCTTTGCTGTGCTTGGGTGCCTTGGCATTACTGATGTAGTCTGGGCCACTGACCTACTGGTAATAAGTCATTCTTTAGTGGATGCCACATTTACGTAATTCGGGCTTGCTATGTCTACGGACACAGCTGTTCTTGGTTTCACACATGATGTCAGAACTCAGCAATCAGACCCACCCTTAACTTCCCACACAGAACTCACATCACACCACTAGGGATCCCCACTAGCTACCAATACACAAATGTGCTCACTGAAAACTTCACTCACACACATTCAAAGCAACAAAAAAAACATAGACCCCACTGCATTACCTTCTACCAACCACTCAGACACTTCCGCTCCACAAGACTCTACTTGCGCTCATTCCATGTAAGCACAGAACCAGATCAAGAAGACAGACATTCTCTTTCATAGCTCCTAAAGTGAATTCTTCAAGAAGCTGAAGACCTGGCTTTATAGTTAACCTATTTAGCATAGGCAGGACTACGGGCACACACCTGCTCAGTGCCGGGATACCCTTGTGGGTGATAGAGTGCTTTACAATTACACATAACATAACAAGTCACCTACATCATTCGTGGTAAACATATTGTATATTATACATCTTTGGTTCAGCCTGCTTCAGCCATTGCCTTCTTTGGCTTGAGAGCCTTCAGTCTTTGGCTTGAGACATTGTTAATCACATATTAGATCAGACCACAGGGGTGTTTTAATCTTACCTTGATTCTTTTGTCTGCTGGGGTAGTATGAGGGACTGTTTTACATCTGAAGAGTGTATGGCTACCTTAAACTTGGTGGTTTCCCCCTGACTTTTTGCTTTCTGGCCTCCTGTTTTGACTCTGTGCTGAACTTCATTTTTTGCTGCCTTTAGGACGCTGTGTTCTTTTTCACTGCTGATCAGTGCTGAAGTGCAAGTGCTCTGTGTCTAAAATGTGATACGTTGGGTCTGTCCGTGATTGGCATATTTGATTTACTGGTAAGTCCCTAGTAAAGTGCACTATGTGTACCCAAGGCCTGTAAATCAAATGCTACTAGCTGTCCGGCAGCACTGATAGTGCCACCCACTACAGTAGCCTTTCAAACATATCTCAGGCCTGCCACTGCAGAGTGTTTGTATGCAGTTTCAAACTGCCATTTTAACCTGGCAAATGTACCTATGTTCCTGGCCCAAACCTTCATTTTTATTACATGTAAGTCACCCACAAGGTAGACCCTAGATAGCACCGATGGCAAGGTGCACTGTATTTAAAAAGTTGGACATGTACTTTCAAGTTTAACATGTCCAAATATTGAAAAACTCTTACATTTGTTTTCCACTATTGCAAGGACTATCGCTCCTATAGGCAACATTGGGGTCACCTTAAAACATTGTTTAAGTGTAATGTCCAATTGCAAAAATATAGAAATGTGGAGTCTGGTGTCTCTAGACTCACAATTTCAAAAACACATCTTTTGGTAAAGCTGTTTTTATAAATTGTAGGTCTGAAGATGCCACTTTTATAGGTTAGCATTTTCCTACTTTAACAATTCTGTGCCTTAGCCTGTCTCTGAATACACGTCTGGGACTAGGTGACAGCCACAACACAGGAAGCGCTGGGTGTGACAGGGATACATCTGCATTAATCTGCATACTGATAGTATTCCTGGGCAGGGAGAGGTAGTTCACACTTACATCTGAATAGATTGTGTCCTGCCCTCAGACAAAGGGCTAATTTACCCCCTATTGGTAGTCTGGAGCCAGGGCTGGATTGAAAGTCACCATTGTGCACTTCAGAGAGTTCCTTTGAAGTCATCCTTACATCAAAGACCCTTCTGGGTATATGTACTATACCTCTGACACCATATACTCAGAACATTTTTGCCCTGAAGACATTCTGCCAGGAAGAAGGACTACTGTGCTGCTAGGAGAGACAACCACCTTGTTGTTTTCTTTGCTCTGTTGGCCTGCTGCTTCTTGCCTGGGAGTGAGAGGCCTGGACTTAACTCTCTACATTCTGCAATCTATAGTTTCTCCAAGGACCTGTT
The DNA here is from genome assembly GCF_031143425.1 of Pleurodeles waltl. Classification (NCBI taxonomy): domain Eukaryota; kingdom Metazoa; phylum Chordata; class Amphibia; order Caudata; family Salamandridae; genus Pleurodeles; species Pleurodeles waltl. Next base: position 1,257,105,766 of record NC_090445.1, on the reverse strand, counting down.
TCAGATTGTCTCCTGTTTCTGAAGTCTCAGGGACATCAAATATTTCACCTGCACCTGGACTCCTCTGCTGTGGGTCCTGCTCTGCCAAGTGGTGCCAAATCCAGTCCTGGGCCCGTGCAGTTGAGTGTGGTTATGCAACTCAAAAAACCTATGCATCCAGACTGGCACGTCATTTAGTAGTTTATAGACAAAGAGCGAGGGGCATATGCAACCACTTTGGCTCTTAACTCCTCCACTGTGTTCAGTGGAGCCCTGAACAACTCAGCGTTACAATCTGGATGATTGATTGACAATCCCCTTTTAATATTGTTTTTGGAAGTACTGCAAAGAAACCTTGAGAATCATGGCCATAATGGTAACCAGTATTTTACACAAACTGGTAACTGTCCTACTTTCTGTGATGTTAATCAGTGGATCTCCCAGCCCTTTATTATGTGGCTTATTTGAAACGAAATGCATTTTCTAATTGACAGTGCAAATCTGAGAGCTGTTTAAAATTAAAAAATTGAAAAATCATCTTGGGGTGACATTGGTTGAGAGCTGGCCTGAACATCACAGAGGATGTGGGCAAGATATTGGACCAGAAACATACATCTTACCTAACTTAAGGTAAATGTGACATTAGATTGCAACTGGTTGTAATTAATAGGAAATATATTACATTCTACAAAAAGGTGTATTTGGATAAACTAACCAAGTGCAAGAAGCATGAGTTAAATTACTTGCTACAGTTTTCGAAAAACAACATCCAAAACGTATCTCCATTTCAGATGTAGCTAATGCATGCCTAACTACTCCATTCTATACTTTACAGCTATATATAACAATTGTTCCTACAACCTTGCCACTCATCCTTTGGTCTACCCTGTCTCCTTTTCATAAAGGCTTAAGTAAATAGAAAGGATGACAGCTGTGGTCCTGACACTGTGCCCCAACAACTTTGTCAGCATACTCTGCATATCCAGCACAGATTTTGATGACAAATGAGAGGTATTTTGCCTCCCCTCCCCATCAAACAAGGCACCACGGGCAAATATAGATTAAAATTACCTATTTACAGTATTTCAACTTATCCCTGCTCCCCTGCTCCCAAGTTGATAGTCTTCCTTCCTCTGCTTAAAGAATTTAAAAAACTCAAAATTACTTACCATCCTGCAGCACCTTCAGAGTGATCTCAATAAGCCATGTAACATTCCTGAATTTGGACAGTAGCTGACAAAGTGTAAATGGATCTCGGGTACCGTGCGAGAAGGGTGTGTGTAAATGATTTTAACAGCATACATGAAGTACCATTTCCAAGAGTTCTACTAATCCGGCAAAAAGGCACTATTTGCTCCTTTTAGAGGCACTATGCCACTCATCTTGCTGACACCGGCCAGGGAACCTTGGCTTAGCTTTGCCTTAGAGACAGCCTTAGGCATATGTCAGTGGCCCTGTAGTAGGGAAAATGAGATGGTGAAAATGATTATGTTTTCAAGCTGGCACAGAAAAGACCATCAGTCATCTTGGTCATTGACACTGTTTTTTAGGTCTGGCTTTGACAGATCAACTGTTTGCAAGGCATACTGTTACATGTTATTAAAATTATACCACAAGATGGCTTTGGCTAAACCCAGAAGAGTATTTCTCTCTCACCTCATACTATTGTCAGCTTGCTGTATCATTCCCACACCTGTGGAGTGCTTACCTTGCAATACATGAGAGACTGATTTACAGCTCAAAGATACGCTGAATCATCACACAATAAATTATTTATTTCATAGTTAGATTTCATATAAAAGCCAATCTTTTTTGGTTTTGACACTGCAGCAGGCTCAAATGCAAGTCATAAACACTGGCTTGTTTTTTCTCATTGTCATTAATTCAATATTATAAATACATATCATTTATCAATGTCCAGAAGGGGAAATAATGGGCCAGAACTGCAAACATTGTATTAACTGAAAGTGGTTGAAATTTGCACATCGACTTTTAGCAAACCGAAAGGTATTTTGGAGACCAACCTATTTATTTATAGATTGGGTCACAAAATACTGAATCATAGTGGACTGCAATCCCACTTACCACATGCATTCTAATGAGGAAGATTAAGCTGTAGTCCTCGAAGTCACTTACTACTGCTAAAAAACGTTTTTGACAACATTGACGAAGGAGTTGGTGTCCCGTTTATAAATAGGTTATCACTATCTGTATATCCTCTGTAAAATAATATTGTTTTACCACTGGATCTTGATTGCAAAATGTAAATACATCCTATTGTGAATTGCTATTTGGATGGGATGTCCCTTTCAAATTGTGATTCATATGTACTTGCAAACCCAAACTGCAATTCGGTGATGTTACTGAATCACAGGTTTGGGTTTTGTACATACCAAATAGTAATTTTGCTCTTGCAAAGGCTCTAATTTTATGAATCAGAGGCTTTGCGGCTGCCAAATCCCTTCGTACATCTGGTAGAATGTTCTTGTTTCGAAAATTGGAGTTAAATGCTGTGGTTACCAAAGCAGCGTTGGGCTTGTAAATGTGCATGCGCAATTTCCATGAATATTGCAGTAATGACCATGGCACCAGATGTTGTTCAAGGAACTCTACAGCATGCCTCAAGCCACATTACTGCACGTCAAGCACTGCCTCTCCTCCCCTTCTTCCACATTGAAATGCCTTATCGTGTTTATAAAATAGCGTCCTAGAAGATTGCAATAATATATTACGTAGCAGCTGGTGACAAAACTCCATTAAAAAAGCCACCACTCATTCAATATTTTTATGTGCTTTGTAACAGCAAACATAAAGATAACCATAATCATAATGCATTGTACCCATAGAGCAGCTGCTTGCAGAATTGTATAATAAGCCCTCTTGTTTAATTTACAGCTTTCCTTTAGTTAATAGAGCTCACATACACAGACAACCAATTCTCCCTGGTGGGACGGACAATTTCTTTTACCAGCCAGGCCGTGAAAATATCCCTAGTCCTCTCCTCTGCGCCAGCAGCAGCAGCAGCTGCTGCAGGCTGCCGCGGCGACACAGTAAGGCTGCTTCCTCCGCTGATGTCCTCCAGGGTTTGATTTTATCGCGAGACTTGAGATTTTTTACACAGGAAAGTGCATCTGCTAATGAATGGACATTGACAGCTCGTGTTTGCGACTTGGATATTGGGTTCCCATCATGAAAGGCCCTTGTGTTGATATTTTTCAAGACGATGACAACGTATTGCGAGATATTGCCTGTCCTGATGTAGGCGCCAGCTGTTTCCTTCACCAAGTTTCTGTTACAAGCAGTAACATTGGGAAACCATGATTTATAGTCTACAAAAATGTTTAATGCATTTCAACATTGTGTTTGTAATTTTTTAGGCATTGCATAACATATTCATTTACGGATGGTGTTTTGTACAGCAGCATCTAACTACAAGTGCAATGCCCTCATTTCGAGTGGCACGGTTAATTGGTATATACTGCAAGCAGGAGTTTGCCACCTAACGGGACAGTCAAGCTAAAGAAATATAAGTGGGGAAAAAGCCACAAGCACGTCAAAATCCACGTTAGTCGCCATTTTAATACACATTTGGCCAGTAACATGACTTTTTCCTCCTCACCTTCATATAGTGCTATTATACTTCTTTATTTCCCGCTGCTCTATCTCTCTCCTCGACCTATGTACACGTTTCCCGTCAGTCTAACTCTTCTTTCCATTGTCAGTCGCACTTTTTCCCCCCCTGCTTTCTGTAGGTGCTGATTTTTTATTAGCCCCGCCTCCTCCCCATACTTCAAGTCCAAGCTCTTCTTCCGCACCTCCTTCCTGAATCCATCAATTGTTTGACACCACCAAGCCCGCCGTCTAAGTTCTTAATGGCATGGTAATTCAGACAGTTAATGTAAACTGCCGGAGAAAGGTTTAATGTGCAGGTGTGTGGGTGTGCACATCTAGGGGCTTGTGCTGTGACACTCACAATTCGAAGGTGAGTTGACAGCTCTGTCATAAATTTCGACCAAGTAGAATCGGGTTGTATTGTTACGATAAAGGCCACTGGTAATGATGGCCTAAGATGGCTGGGTGAACAATATGCCCTTCTGGCTTTTTGTGGGTATCTTGTTTTTTTCTAAAACATTTTTGTTGGTATGGTGTTCCACTTGAAGGAATTAGGGTGCTGAATACAATTTTTTTAAAGAAATTCTCTGTGGAAAACGTCAGGTTTCCATTTTCACTTTTACAGTGCCTATTCACATTTTCTCCGTTTCGTTATTTTTAAATGTATCTCTACATTACATACCCTCGGTACTTGCAACATTATTCTCGGCTTTAAATATCATTGTTTTAATTTTCTTTCTTTATACTTTGTTTACAGTAATTTATTCATCACTCTCTTTTTTTCTTGCGAGCCAACTAACCTAGAAAGAATTAGTGGTCGTCTTTTGATATTTTAGTGTTGCAAATGAATACAAAGCAATTAGCAGTTCGGGGAGGTTGTCAGGTGGTTACTTGCAAATATCTTAGGCTTCATAACACAAAGTGCTCATTTGCTTTTTGCAATTTGCCTAGCAGGTCCCTTTTAACTGAGGAATTTATTTGATCTGATAATAAAAGATTATTATATGCTCGTGCAGTGAACAGTTGCCCTGAGGCGCTCAAGGTATACTCATCTTAAATTTGTTTTGATGGCAATCAGTACTGTTTTGCGTCGAATCCTGTCTTTTATAAAAAAACAAAAAATACTGTTGTGCTATGCTTCAAAGCAGCAATATAGTGTAAATTAGAAACATCCGAGCAGTTGCTATAGCTCAGTCCACTGAGTTCTGGATAGGCTTGCTTAAACTTATTACAGTATTTGTTTTCAATTCTTACACATGTTGCAACTTCACAAGATTGTGAAGTTTGTCATTGTCACAATAATCAACTGCGGGAGAAATTGCTTTTTCAAAATGTTCCCTAAAGACATTTTTTACTGGAGAATTCTAAAGAAAGAACGTTCTTTTTTCATGCGAGACATCCGTTATGTAGGAATTTATTCCTGATGTCCAGCTTTGTCAACTTCTTTCGCTCCAGGTTGTTGACACTGCATATATATCCATAGTATATTGATCTATGAATCCCCTGACAACATTCCACTGCTGTTTTCCTTGACCCCACATCGATTACCAGGACCAGGATGTATTCTTTCAATGGTGGAACCAGAGCAACTTCTGATGAGTGGAGTAAGGATCAAGGTGCCTCAGAGGATTTCTGAGTTAGATGAAACTACCTACGCTTGACAGTGAGGATTTCAAGATGGTCCTGTATGCCACCCATAAATAGCAGAGGGAGGCATTTATTGGAGGGCATCAGTGGTCTCCAGAAAAGGTCAGGAGAAGATGAAGAAACTCAGGAACCTCTGCTCTAGAACTGGCTAGCACCGTTGGCACAGCTGTGACTTCTCAGAGATACTGATTGAAAAGCTGGAGGTGACTAGGCCCTGAAACTAGACCCTTCACAAGGCATTAAAGGTTTCACAGTCCATTTGCCACAGCTTAGTGTGGGTGGCTTCATCATTCTAGGAATCCATGGACACACAGATGACCACCAAATGGCAGGAGGGCACAGCAACCACTTTGTAATTCTGCAGTCCATTTTCAAGAGTGGATATAAGTAAAATATGATAAGGTGGCCCATTAAAAGACAAGGCCTTGCCAGAGAAAAAAAACCAATGACAGCAGCACTGTTGGATGACTTTTTCCATCAAAAACACCACAAGTGTTGAATACGCCCATTTTTGATGGAGTAACGGGTGTGAGATGTGTGACCTCTCTAGAGAAGCAAAAATGCTGATGGCTTCTTTTGGGTACTATCACAAGAAGGTCAGTGGCATAAAATATAGGGTGATGACCACTAAGGGTGTGCTTATGTCTTTTTTATCAAGGATTACTGGAATGGAGACAGTCGTTCTGGTATTGAAGAAAGGAATGAGTGCACAGTCTCACATCCAAGCTAGCAAATTTACAGCCATTTCGCAGCACTGTGCTGTTGCTTTCATTGTTGATGTTGGAAACATGTTGGAGAAGATGTCAACTGCAAGAAAAACTGTCAATATCATATTCATTAACAGGCATGAACCTACAGGAGGCTCCAGCTTATGAGATTTAATTATCACATTCCTATGGAAAGAAACCGACCTTTCTAGAAATAAAAGATTCATTATTCAAAGAGCCCAGGCAAGTGCCCTTTATCTGGCCTCATTGAGGGTTAATTATGTGTATACTGCCTTGGTCTTTAGTTGAGAGGACCTTTGCCTCCAATAGGTTGAGGCGACCTCTATCTATTGGAAGCCTCTTATAACAAAGGTGACGACTGCTACATGAACATGTTGCTTGTAATCACGTTTTCTATCATTTCTGCGTTCTGCTGTATTAAAGATTTTATTGGAGTGATTCCTATTGTGTCAGGTTTCTTCACACCTTGAGGTACAAATCAGCTTTTTATCACAGGATTCATAACACGTAGCTAATCTTTACTGTTGTATATTGAACATGAGGTGATAATTTTTCTGCCTTAACCTAACCTAATAAATGTATTCAGTAAAGTGGTGTAACAAGTGAATCACTTGTATTGGTTTGTGACTTTGTTATTGACATTTTTCTTGCTCTTTCTCCAAAGGTTTGGGCTTCAACCGTCTGCCATATTTTATCAATTACTTCTTTGACTCATTCCTCGTGATCAATGAGGACAGACCAGTGGGTAAGTACGCTGCCTCTATCATTTAGCTCAGGCCTTATAATTGACTGGGGATTTGGCATGCCGGTTTGGACAATGTAATGAATAAGCCACTTTAAAACATTATTAAAAAATATGCAAAAGCAAATAATAATGGCTCTGTAACAGTATTACATAGAATTGATTCGATTCTTTGACATATTTACATCTTGTTCTCTGGTAAAACTTTCGGTCTCTGAGAAATCTATGCAACCCGAGCCTTTGACTAATTATTTACTTCTTACCAGAGGCATTGACATGTTTAACTGTCTGTTGATCATACCTATTGTTTCCTAGGTGCATATGATGGGCTTTGCGTCAGTTCATTGCTCTTGATTTGATGGCTTTGTTGTCAATCTCAATTGTCCCTTCTTGATGTAAGAGCTTTTCTCCTTATTCTTGTGTTTAACTTGCCCAGGATCATTTCAATTGTACAGCGTTGTGACTGGTTGGCTTGTGTCTTTCCACTTCTGAGATTGATTGTGCTGAGGGAACTACATGTTTATTTTCCTTTAACACATCATCAGAGTGTATGTGTATTCTTGCTTTCTCTCCATGTGATGTTGCTCCCTTCACCTTGCTCTACACTCTCGTTCTCTGTGTTCCTTCCCTTCCATTTTTTATGGTCTATCTGTTGAATCCCCTGGCTCTCCCTTAGCTAATTTTTATTAAAATATAGCGCCATCTTCCACTTCCACTCCTGTGTTGATCTGTGCCCTTCCCCGCTTCTCGACCCATTTCTCCAGCCTCTGACTTCCTTTTCTACAGATAGCTTTTTCGGATACTTTTGAAAAGGTTATTAAACTTTCAGGAGGTTTTTTTTCTCACTGGACCAGTCACCATAATGGCGTTGAAAACCTCATTAATGTCAGTGTCTTCTTGCATGCTAGTCCACTATTTCTCACGTGAGACAAAGCTATGCTGCTCGTTTGTCACTCACAAAAATCTGTTGGTACTATCAGGAACTCTTCTTCATCTTCTGATACATCTAAGTTATGTCCGAGCCAGTAGAAAATTGTAAAGGAAAATGTGCTCTTCCAATCGTAAAGCCTGTGACACACACATTTATGAAGTGATGATTGAGCAGTTTGCACAGTCTGCCTACCCTATCCGTATGCTGGTTTCTAGAGGTGCCATTTAAAATATTTTCTAAAGGTCAATGGTCAATTTGAAGACCCAACGGCCTTTTCCAAACAAAAGAACAGAATGTATCATCTGCTCACGCATAACAAAATAGCTGTATTTCAGTAGCTGAGAAGGCAAAGACTAGGATGAATGATATCTTCTGTTTTTGGGGATAGAATGTATTATTGGAATCAACTGTGATACTTTACTGCATATTTTCCCTAAATTTCTGTGACATAGAAGATAAAAAAATTATATTTTAATCTATGCTCCTTTGTTTTGTTTCAGGCAACATGAATTTTCAATTTTTTTCATGAGGTTTCTGAGAAGGGCTGTTATGCTAGGAATACCTTGCAATCAAGTGGTGTTGAATTCTCAGAGACCTAAGAAGGGCCTGGGTTTATCCTTCTGTGATGGTTGGGTTTGCACGATGGGCTAAGAAGGGGGTTTATTCTACAACTGGGCATGAAATGGACAAGATATTCAACACTCATACATGGAACTCACCACTTATCTTTCACTATGTGCCAAACTGCTCCCAGAATTTGTGTATTTTCCTATTTTTTCAAATATTAAATGTTGTTTGGAAACAGACTAAAACTTCGATATACTTTAATACAAAAGAGGTAAGACCCAAAAGGCATGCAGAAAAAATGAAAGCATCAATCTGGTGTTTTTATCGCAGTAAGGTGATGACTGTTAGAATCGAGTTCAATCTGGTGGTATACTGAACACATGTCAAATTTAGTGAAAATACAGGCTTTGGAAAACTTGTTTGGTAAATCGTCAATAAAAAAGAAGGTGGTGAACTTTTTCTGGGGACCTTCAGTAGCTGTCTTTAATTCTGTGTATACAAAAATGGAGTTTGTCTTTTTTTGTGGTCAACAATAAACACAAAACCCACAAAGCAGTTGCCATGGGGACAATGGCACCATCTGAGCAGATGGATGGCCTTAAGAAACCCTGAAACTACTCTGTGAACACTGAATGCGGCATTTCTCAAATGGTATTTAACTAGAACAGATATTTGTCTTTGACTTGTATATAACACTTGATGTTCCCCGAAGTTTACAATGACAATTTCTTATCAATTATTATCAAAGTACTTGTCATCAGCATCTTTGTTAAAAGCATTCATACACCCGGAAATCACTCTCAAATTCAGTAGGTTTGCTCTCTCTGCAGTCTTAGCATTCAGACCCTCATTATGACCCTGGCAGTTCGAAGACTGCCAGGGTCACAGTGGCAGTCTCACCGCTGACGAGCCGGTGGTGAAGACCGCCACATCCCCGCCTGGACTGCCAGGGCGGTTGGACATCTCTGACCCGGCGGTCCAGTGAAGGTCACTGGTGGTATCAAGAGTCGCCTTTCCACCAGGGTTTCCGTGGCAGTAGCACCACCAAGAAAACCCTGGCGTAAAGACTACTGGTGACAAATGACACCCTATCCCACTTTGCAATCCCAACATCCCCCCTTCCATACCAGAATCCCCCTCGCCCCACCATCCCTTCCATACCAGACTCCCCACCCCCACCTCCCACTTCCCTACCAGAACCCCCCTACTGCCACGCCCTTCCATACTGGACCCCACACTCCACCTCCCCCTTCCATACCAGAATCCCCCTCCCCCACATACAGCACACGCACACACACCTGCACGCATCCCGCATACACTCCTTCACAAACACTGACATAAACGCATTCACTCACATGCATCCATATATGCACTCACACACACGCATACATACACACATTCACACATTCACACACATTCATCCATACGTGCATTCACACACACATCTATACACACATTCACACACATGCATCCATACACACATTCACACACATGCATCCATACATGCATTCTCACACATGCATCCATACACGCATTCACACAGACAGTCCAACACGTATTGACACAAACATTCCAACACGCACTCACTTCAACAATCATACACACATTCACACAGACATTCCAAACCGCACTCACTTCAACAGTCACACACGCATTCACACAGACATTCCAACACGGATTCACACAAACAGTCCAACACGCACTCACTTCAACAATCACCCCACACCCTCCCACCTCCCCTGTTGGATGCTCGACTTACCTTGTCCAGTGAGGAGGTCGTCCAGCAGGGAACAGGAACAGGCACTTCCACCACCAGCAGCTCCCTGCCATCAGGACACCGCCAGGCCGTATTACTGGTCTTAATACGGCTCGTGGACTCCTTTTGGTGGGGGGGGGGCAGTGGTGGAACCGCCCATCCGCCTTTGACCGCCAGCACCATTACTGGAGGATTTCCGCCAAAATTGTGGTGGAAATCCTTCAGTACTCTTAATATGGTGGTTGGAAGACCGCCAGCACTGGCAGTCTTCTGGAACCCGTGGCTTCTGCGGTCTGCTGAAAAGACCGTTAAAGTCATAATGAGGCTTCAGTCTCAGCATTCACAGCATTGTCATTTTGACACGTACCTGGTCTAAAGAACTGACAATATTTCTCCTCTATCACCATCCTAAAAGGGCTATACCTTTTCTGACCATGTGAACATTACAGAGTTTTTCTTATCTTGGAATTGAACTTCGGTGACAAAATACCCAACCATGTGAATCAACAAATCTCAATAAGTACCTCCTGGTTTAAAATTATTGCTATCTCTGCACATTTAAAGACAGGAAGTTATACTAGAAACCTCAAGCAATCTCACAAACCACTTCTTTTGCAGTATCTGGTTTGGCATCACTAGCAGAGGGCCTGGTAACTTGGGAGGCTCTTTTCTATAGGAGGCTGGCCAGCTTTGTAGTGGGTACCTAAGGTACTTACACCTTATACCAGGCCCAGTTATCCCTTATTAATGAAATTTAGTCAGTGTCTAGAGGCCAGACTCTCTAGGGGTAGTGTGGATGAGCAGCCAAGGGCTATCTAGGAGACATGCAAAGCTCATGCAATACTACTGTAGTCACACAGTACTCACACATGTGAAAGAAAATACGTAGTGTTACAAAAATAAAGGTACTTTATTTTGGTGACACATATGCCAAAAATACCATAGACACTATACTCCCTTAGGAGGTAAGTAATATACAAATTATATACACTACTATGCAGAAATAGCTGTAAAAACAGTTAGAAAACTTTGAAAATAGTGAAAATCACAATAGTTAGAAATGGGCCTGGGGGAACGCAAACCATATACTAAGAAAGTGGAATGCAAAAGTCGGTTTCCCACCTAGCCAAGTGTAGTGTCTACAGAGGTGCTGGGAGTATTAGAAAACATCAAAGGTAAGTAATACAATCCACCCTAGAGCCCAGGAAAACAGGAGTAAATCACAGTAACTTTCCTAGAACACACAAGAACCTGAGAAAGAAGATTATGCAAGAACCAGAAGAGACTGCAAGACACCAACAATGGATTTCTGGCCCTGAAGACCTGTGGAAGAAGGGGACCAAGTCCAAGAAGCACTGAAGAGTCCAGGGTGAACAGGAGGTCCTGCTAACCCGGATGAAGATGCAAAAGAAGAACCACCAGTGACAACAGTCAGTATTGCACCCAAGTAGACAGATGTGGGTTCCTGGTTGGTGCAGAAGATGTCCCACGCTGGATGGATGAATGCGGTCTGGTTTGCATCGCTAGATTCTGCCCACAAGCCTTGGCACACGCAAAACTCACTTTTAGGGGAAAATAGCTCTGCCCGGGCCCATGAGGGACCGGGTGGACTCTACCCAGGAGGGGGCGGGGGTCAGAGGAAGCTCTCAGTACCTCAGAGAGCACTCCGAAGGCCACGCCACTTGCACAGGAGTACCACAGCATGGAGACAAAGAAGGTGCAAAAGGAGGCCCATGTAGCACTACACAAAGGGATCCCACGCCGCCAGAGAACCACTCAGGAAGCTGTACATCACAAGAAGGAGTGCTGGGGGCTGGAGCTGCATGGTGCATGAAGAACTTCATGGAAGGATGCCAACAAGCCATGTCAACTGCACTGCAAGGCATTACTGTCTTGCGTGGGGAGGCAAGCTGTTACCTCCACCAAAGTTGGACAGTAGGATGTCACGACTGTCAGGACCACTTCAGCTCATCACCCGTGATGCTGGATCCACGCATTTTGTCAGGAGTGGGGACCCACGCCACCTGTTGTCACTGCAGAAGGGTGCCTACTGAAACAGGGGAGTGACTCCTTCACTCCAAGGGAGATTCCTTTGTTCTTCTGGTGCAGGCTGAAGACAGGCAGTACTCGGAGAATGCACAATTTGGAAACAGTTGCAGTTGTAGGCAGGAGCGGAAGATACAATGTTGCAGAAGTCGTCTTTGCTTCTTTGTTGCAGTTTGTAGAGTTCCTGGAGGGTCCAGATGCAGTTTCTTAGGTAAGAAGGTGAGGTAAAGGATGCAGAGGATTCCTGCTGGAGTCTTGAAATCCGAATCTGAAGAACCACCCAAGACAGAGACCCTAACTAGCCCTGAAATGGGGATTGATCAGCTAAACAGGTAATCACCTATCAGGGAAGGGCTTTGACGTCATCTGCTGGCACTGGCCACTCAGAGGCTCTCAGAGTGCCCTGCCAACTTGGAATCCAAGATGACTAAACCCAGGGACCGTCTGAAGGAGCTCTGAGCACCACCCCTGGGGTGGTGAGGGACAGGGGAGTGGTCACGCCTCTTTACTTTGTACAGTGTCACACCAGAGCAGGGACTGGGAGTCCCTGAACCGGTGTAACCTAGATTATGCAAGGAGGACACCATCTGTGCCCTTCAAAGCATTTCCAAAGGATTGGGGAGACTACGCTTTCCAAGCCTGTAACACCTATTTCCAAAGGGAGATGGTGTAAAACTCCTCTACCAAAGGAAATCCTTTGTTCTGCCTTCCTGGGCATGAGCTGCTCAAGCAACAGGAGGGCAGAAACCTGTCTGAGAGGTGGCAGAAGCTGGGGCTGCCTGGAAAACCTCAGAAGGTTGGACTGGAAATACTGTGGGTCCTCTAAGGAGCCCCCAGAGTGCATGGAAGAATACAACCATTGCTTGCAAAAGCCTTGGGGTATAATTACCACATGTTTGATACCAACCATGCCTATGCTCAGAGTTACCATTATGTATCTGAACATAGGTAGTGACCTATGTCCAGTGCAGGCATAAAATGGTGCACCCGCACTCACAAGATCTGGGAAAATGGTCTTGGAGGTCATGGGGGAACCTTTGCTAGTGCAGGGGTGCCCTCACACACAGATACTCTGCACCCTGCCCTCAGGGCTGAAGGGCCTGCTATAGGGGTGGCTTATAAGTGACCTAGTGCAGAGTAAATGGCAGTGAAAGGGTGCATACACCTTTTCACGCAGGCTGCAATTACAGTCCTGCAGAAGCCTTTGCATGAGCTCCCTATGGGGGGCAAAAGAAATGCTGCAGCCCATAGGGATCCCCTAGAACTCCAATGCCCTGGGTTCCTAGGTACCATATATTAGGGACTTATGAGGCGGTACCAGTATGCCAATTTTGGGTGAAATACTGGGTACCAGTATGCAGAGACAACATTTAGAGGAGAGAGAGCATAATCACTGGGGTCCTGGTTAGCAGGATCCTAGTGAACACAGTCTAAAACACTGACATCAGGCAGAAAATGAGGGTAACCATGCCAAAAAGTGGGTACTTTCCTATACTCTCTAGTCAAAAAGAGCCTTTGACTACTTGAGAAAATGTTAAGAAGACATTTATATCTTCCGTGAAGTAAAGAATACCCAAGTCCCGTCTGTTGAGGCATTTATTTTAGTATATGGTGCCCAAGGGCAATTTATTTAAAAGGCTAGAGTGATAATGCTATTTATGGCACCTTCACTAAAATAATTTAATCGGTAGCATTCAGACAAACCAAATAATTGACATTAGGAATAATGATGTTTTGTTTTTGCTTTATAAGCACACTGACTCTTAGCTTGGTAATGAATGCATTATCTAAAAACTTAAATTAATAAATAAATCAAGAAGGAAAGAAATTACAGGTGTACTTGTCGTGACCGGTGCATTTTACAGTGTTTCACATAGACAGTACAGGAGAGCTAGAACAGTCTCATGCCTAAAATGTTTACCATTGGTTGCATGCCAGGTGGCCCATATAGCATAAACATTCTTTTTTTTCAGACATTTAAGTCACAGCCACTATGGTCTAACTGATGTCAAGCAAACCACTAATCCAAACAGGGTTACTAAACAGAGGACCTTGTTATAAATACCTAGAGATCATTCCTATTTTCAATATTTCACTAGGAAGTTGAAGTCATTCATGAACAAATATATTTTTAGAAGCTAACTGGTCTGACAATACTGATTACTAAGTACAGGATAGAAAGAACAAAGTGTGCTTATCTATACCAATCACCACACTTTAAGCTTTAAGTCTTCAGAAGTGATGCAAGTGTTTTGATGCTTTAAGTCTTCAGTAGTGACGCAGAGGCCTATGCACATGCTATATGTAAAGTCAGCCTCTTGAAAATCTGTTTTAGAGCTTGAATTGAGATATTACCGTGGCACCATCCACCTACAAGGGAAATGCCCCAAACTAATGAGAGTGGAGAAGCTGAAGTTACAGGGAAATTTCAAGTGATATCCTGACCAATAGAGGTAAGCAAGCCAGGAAATTTATAAGGAGGGGAGGGGCTGCTCTGAGCCAGTGGTCTGGTTTGGTTCTAACAGTGTAAGCCGGAGTTAAGTCAACCACAAATTCAGAATGCAAATGATACAGTAAATCATGATAAAGAGCCAGATGTTTTAAGGTTCGCATTTTCAAATACCAAATAGCGATTTTTAACGAATTGCTAACTGGGATTCGCCAAATGCGATGTAACAACACCATTGCAGAAAAAAATTCACAATCGCAAATAGCGAGTACCAAATAGCGATTCGTTAAAATAGCGAATCAGTACTTGGCAATTGCAAATTGCGATTTCTGTATTCTGAAGCAGCATGATGACATCACAACCAGGAAGTGAGTCAGTGCATGCTGTTGCCAGAAACCTGAGCCTCAGGAACAGGCATAGAGGCCCAGCAAAGCACCAGGGAGGCACCCAGGAGAGTCAGACAGGACCAGGTGAACACAATGGCCACTGCTGGAAATGGCAAGGACACAGGAGGGAGAAAAAGAAAACTAAAATTCAGTGAGCAGGAATTGGAGCTGCTCACAGAAGAAGAGGTCAGGAACCATGACCAGTTATTTGGTAAACACTCACTACAGGTCCCAGAAAGTGAGAAGAGGAAAATGTGGACTGACATCCAAACCAAAATTTGTGTGGTGGTTGTTGCGCAGTGTTCAATCGAGGAGATACACAAGCGCTGGTGCAATTTGCAATCACATGACAAAGAGAGGGTTGCGACCAGGCTGAAGGAAGCAAGGGGCTCTGGTGGAGGACCATCTACTCAGACACCGTCCATCCCCTTGGAAGACATGGTGGAGTCAACACTGCTGCCTGAAGCAGTAGGTGGTGTCACTGACATTGACACCTCAGGCTCTGAATCACCATAAGTGCATGCACAAATGTCCCCTAGAAAATTGCAGTGGTACTAAACACTGTGAAAAATAGTCCATGTAATATATTCCATTCAACACAACAATGCATTCTGGGAGTGGTAGTCCATACCCTGAAGTGCATCTATTACATATACAGCAGTAAAGTGCAAAACCAAAAAGAGAAACAACACAACAGACAATCAGAGACAAAACATTTCCAGGGGAAATGTTTATAATGAAAGTAACTGTAAGAAAACAAATGCAAGGTGAACATCAAAAATGACATGCTGTGCATTGTTGTTGCAGATGTTCCGGGCCCTGAATCAGCAGAAATTGGAAAAGTGGGCATGACGAAAGTCAGCCACAGTCAGATTCAAACACCAGTGACTCCATCATACCAGCACCAACCAGATGCAGGGCAAGAGTGCTACCCCTCCGTGAGTTTACACTGGACTCTGATGAATTGCCGGAAGATGTACCCACACCACCTTTAGAGGGTAGAAGCACTGACAGACAGCAGTCCTTGTTCCATCGTCAGTCCACTCTCCTCAGGAGGCGCCGTCAAGAAGACAGACAGAGCACAGAAGAAGGTGAGGGCCAATCACTGTTTGGTGGTCTTTAGGCATCCATGCTGAAAGTGCAGCACCTGCAATGTAAACACAGTTGGTGTCTCTTGATCACAACATGGGATCATTGCACAGGCAGTTGGTGTCTCTCAATCACAACATGCGCAAGCTGCATGAGGGACAGCAAGCTACAGCAGAACACATAAGGGAGACGACAAATGCCATAAAGGAACTCTTCACTCTAATGCAGCAGGAGCATGTCACCCACCGTAGGCGCCATCACCAATTGATCAGTAGGTTGGATGGGTTCAGCAGATCTGTCAATTCGCTCACTAACACAACTGCTTTGCTGTCACGACGCGCTGTGGGCATGCAAGTGGAAATGGGACATTGCAGTCAGGACGTTGCATGAGGATTGGTGCAAGTCACCAATGTATTGGAGACAATGCAGACAGCCTGGAGTGCTGCAAACAGCGATATGGGTGGTAGGGATAGTGAGGAGCTCTCTATCCTCAGCAGTGTCACAGCCCTGTGATGGATCCTAGGCGTCACAGTTCCAGACACAGTTCTGTCTCTGAACGCGCAACAAGAGGTGCCACTGAGCCTACTGATCGTTCAAGTGGAGTGCGTGGACCTAAAAAGTACTGTTGAGAAGTACAGGAGCCTTGCATATCATGTAGCAATGCATTTATACTATGATGGCAATAGCATCACACTGTAATACGGACCTGATTGTGTTTTTTGTTTACCTATGTCCTATTCACACACATGTTACCTAAAGTCAAAGCAATAAATGTGAAACCTACAGAAAAAAAATGAAAGTAGACATGGTGTTGTCATTACTTAGATCAGAAATAGTTGTGCATAATCTCAGCACATCTTTGGCTGCCCTCTGCTGCTCTGGTTCTGTCTGCTGGGTGAAGGGGTGGCAAGGGGTCATTATCCTCATCGGAGTTCGTCTCTGTGGGTTCGACTGGTATGCCTCTTGTCATTGCGATGTTGTGCTACATTGCACATGTGGCCACGATCTTGCCTGTGGTTTCCGGAGTGTATTTCAGTCCACCCCTACTCTTATGCAGGCATAGGAAACGACTCTTCAGCAGGCTGAAGGTCCTCTCTATCACGTTACGTGTCCTGTGTGCCTAATTGTATCTCCATCACTTGGCGTGGCAGAATTGAGATAGGGTGTCAAGATGAAGGACCACACTGCATACGCACTGTCTCCTAGAATGACAGAAGTGTAAAATGAGTTTTTGTTATCTGAGACATCACATAGATGTTATGCGACATTGTTCACTGTTACATTTCCAAGTAGGTATCCTCTGCAAAATTCCCCAGCAATAAGTCTTGTGTGTATTCCACTGTGCCTGAAGATGTATGAATCGTGTGTGCTACCAGAGTATCTGGCCACAAGATCAGTTATTATGTTGGACGCATTGCATGCGACCTGGATGTTCATAGAATGTGTAATTTTCCTATTCGTATATACATACTCTGTTGCAGATAGTGGACAGATTGCTATATGTGTCCCATCAATGCAGCCAATGACGTGTGGAAATTGGGCTTTCTGGTAGAAATCAAATTTTGTTCTTTGCAAATCCTGTGGAGTGTTGGGGAATTTTATGTGCAGATATAGTTTTGTTAACATGACATTTAGGAATGCATTAAAAAAGCGGGAAAGCACACTTTGAGAGACACCTCTTGCTGCTGTTATGACCCCTTGATAGTTTCCTGAGGCTAAGAGGTGCAGGGAGCATAATAACTACACATGAGTGAGTATGGAATTGGTTCTGTGTGTGTGTCACTGCTGTAGGGGTTGTAAATCAGGTATTAAGTCAAGTATAATGGCAGAGTTCAACCTGTACTTGTCATAAATCTCCTCCTCTGTCTGAACAAATTGGGTAATGCGCACTCTAAAAATGCTCTCCTGTCTCCTTCTCCTTCTCCTCAAATCTGCCAGGATCCTCATCCTCGCCATGACGCAGAGTGCAGCCATTGTTGAAAAGGGCTGATGCATTCTGGGCCTCTTTATATAGGTTGCAACTGTTTACCACCTGATTTCAATTTGTGGTAAATTGCACATGCAAAAACCCATTGTGTGACTAATCGCAATTTGCGGATGCTTGATACATTGAATTGCGATTCGTTATTTGCGAATCGGAATCTGCGATTCACAAAATCTATTCGCAACTGTAAGAAATCGCCATTTTAGCAATTCCTTAAAATTGCACAGCGAAAGCCTTTCATACATCGTGAAAGGCGATTTTGCATTCACAAATGGTGGAATTTACTGATTTGCACTGTTCGCGAATGCAAATTCCTTTGATACATCTGGCCCAAAGACTTTTTCAGACTTAAAATAGTTTATTATTTTTTTAAATCTCTGGTTCACTTCAGTAAATTGGATCACATCATTGAACTTTGTGTCTCCTCCAGTGCCTTGACACACTGCTATGTGTGAACCAGATGTCAGGTTGTCACATGCACTTCATGGACGGCCAATATTGCTGTATGTAGGGCAAAGTTATTTTCTAATAAATTACGTTGACGTGATTTTTTTGTAAGTAACACAGATCCTGAACTCAAGTGACACAAGGGAGTCTCAAGTTTGATGCAGAATTAAAATCTGACACAGTGACATACAGTAGTTTAGTTTGGATGACACAATTTGTTAAAGTATGGGAGCTGGGATTTGAACCCAGTGTTCAATTTTGAAAATGTTCTATTCAGCCACTTGATGAATATCTCAGACTCTATATCTTTGCTTTGAGTTCAGTTATTTCCTGAGCTAAAATAGTACATTATGTTCAATAAAAATGTGTCACATTTTAATATAGTTCTCAAAATACATAAAATGTTAAAATGTCTTTCTTGAACAATGCTAAGCCTAAGGGAAGGCAGAAAACTTTTTTTTAATTTGATATCACTGCCTTCTCCTGGCTTAACAAAAAGTAAAGAGGGAAAACACCAGTACCACAATGACAGCAATCTCATTGATTAGCAAAACAGGAGGGATTCTGACTTCCCCTATGTCATCAATAAACCATACAAGAATTACAGCTCAGCTATAGTCAAACAGAAAAGCACATTTCATTAGATTGCAAGCACTGAGCTATTCTTCTCTTTTTTCATTTTCTGCTATTGCTTTTTTGTCTTTTAAAACTACATTAGGGAGGGAAAACAATAGTGTCTGGGATACTTGGTTCAGCTCTATTTTGGCTCACCAGTTCCTGTTGGAAAAGATCTGAGCTAGAGACAATAATTTAGACCAAACCAGGCTTTGGCGTTTTTTTGTTTTGCCAACCTCCACTGAATCTACCACATCACGTCTTACCCCGTACAACCCTAATACAAGTGCTGCTGTCACTCACCCCTGGCTCATCCTATCACCACTTGCTTCCCCACTGAATGCATCACAGCTTCAAAGAAGCTTTGCTGACAGCACATTCTTGCATGTTTTACAGAATTTTTGTAAAGTTACATGAACAATCTAATCCTGTATGAAGACACATCATTTTAATATACCTTTAATGTTACAGACTAGGCTGCCACCATTTAATTTACATCTAACAATGTAATCAATGTGATTATGAAACACTCATTCAGCCAGTTACAGCATACTAATTATGGAAACTTACTGGGCTAGGGTGTGACATCTTTAATAGTGGATGTCCTGGGGCCAGCATTAGAAATATCTGGAACAGGGGCAGGTCTTATTCCATCATTCCACAACAATCCACAATGAGGCCATCAAGACGAGTTATTGGTTGGTTCCATTAAGATAGGGAGTTCCTTAGTTCCATAAAAAAAGGACATGTGCCCAAACTCTGGGTAGGATCAGAAGGAGGTCCAGTTGTGGATGCAATATATGGGGAAATTCATGCCCCCCAGAAGGACCCCTACATCAGGATAGGACACATACAGGGACCCTGGACATCCCATTCTCAGACGACGAAGCAAGAATACAAGCAGCCCCTTTGCGGGCCACGATGGGTGCCAGGGCAAAAAGGTATCTTCAAAATGGCAGCATCATGTTTTTCAAAGCGGGTGCCTGCTTATGGGGAAAAGTGTGCAAGTTTGGTCACAACTGCTCAAAACTGGGGTATGCCAAACCCAGCATCAGCATGCAAAGGAGGACAAAATAGCCTACCTGATGCAGCCAATAACAGATACGGCAGCAGGCAGCCAGACAGCACACATTATTCCAAAGCTTGGCATATTTATGAAACTCCCAGACACCACTCCTTCCACATCTCTATTGGTTAAAGGCCCCATCCCACATTAAACCTCAGGTCTTCTTATATATCTAAGGAACTCTCTCAACCACAGTAGGAAGCATTTACTTGCAAAGGGATTATTTGAGGATTTGATGATCCCCTATGCAGATTCCATGGTCAGCAGGTGCGCAAATACCTTGACATTCCAGATGTTGTAGATGAGAAGTTGGGCAAAGAGCTTTGCTTGGGTCATGTGGTTGGTCCCTTCCAGTCTTATCCATAGCCAAACTTGGTGGTATTACTTCTAGAAAAGGTTCCTAAGAAGGAATCTGGCAAATTTCATCCGATTCACCATATATCTAACCCAAAAGAATTTCTGCTAATGATTGGCAAAGCAATGAAGTCTGCTCGGTCACATACAAATTATTTGATGAGGCGGTTGACATGATGCGCCAGGTAGGTATAGGAGCCCTGCTGGCCAATGTAGAAATAGAGTTAACTTTTTAACTGCTTCCTGTCCACCCCAACAGCTTTCACCTCCTGGATTTCCAGTGGTCAAGCAGATTCTACTTTAACAAATGAGTGCCTACTTTGAAGCCTTCAGCACTTACCTGAAGTGGGCAAAGTCAAGGGCTCACCTGAAGAGTTGTGTAACGCACTAGCTGGATGGCTTCCTGTTTATAGGCGAAGCAGGCACATGTGATTAAGAAGCAGCTTTACATGCGTTTTAAAGGATAGCTCCAATTCTAGGGTCCCACTTGCACCAGAAAAGACCAATGGCCTGTCTTAGAGTATGAACATTTTAGAAATAGAATCGGACACAGTTATGGGTATCTATAGACAGCAAGAAGAAAATGTTAAGGCCCTATTGTCTGATATGGAGATTGTTTTGGCTAAGGAAAAGCAATGCTATGGGTCATCCAACGCCTGCTAGGGAAGCTAAACTGTGTGACTGAAGTCATCCCAGCTGGGAAGGTTGTCACTAGAAGGTTGGCATGTGTGACCTCAAAGGTAACCCAAAAACATCACCTGATGTGGCTGAGTAGGGGCTTGAAGGAAGACCTATGGATGTGTGCCCAGTTCCTGTAACAATTCAATGGCTCCTAAATATGGAGATCACCATGTGTGTCTAGCTCAGAATTGTACTTATTTACTTATGCTTCTGGCACAAAAGGCTTTGGTGTAATATTGGGGAAAGAATGGTGTGAACAAAAATGGCCCAGTGCTTGGCATAAGAGGAAGGTCACAGAAAACATCACAGTTTCAGAGCTGTTCCTCATAGTTGCCTCATTAAATCTATGGCCCCACACAATAGTGGATAAGAAGGTTCACTTCTGGTCTGACAACATGACAGTGGTGTTGGGCAATAATTCACAATGTGCTACCTTCCCCATGACACTGAGTCAATTTGGAGAGCTGGTGAGGGCATGCCTTTACAGGAATGTTGAGTTCAGGGCTAGGCACATAGAGGGGGGCAGTAATAATGCTGCTGATGCACACTCTCATTTCCAGTGGCAACGTGTCTGGGCAGTGTGGCCATAAGCAAACCTTTCGATGACACCTTTTCCACCCCAGCTATAGCATCGCCTGCAGTGAACCCACGGCTCTCAAGATTAGGTGTACCATTGCTCACCCCACGGACACGGATTCGGTATATGATTTGTGTCAAAACATTTATAAGGGTGTCTGCTAGCTGGACCAGTACAGCATCACCATTGAAAGCAACAGTGCAGGACTTTGCATTATGGGCCAAGGATGAAAGAAAGAGCCATGTGTGGGTGGCAAGGCACTTTGCTGACATGGACCATCACACAAAGCTGCAAGGTCATTCGGACCCCATCGGCTCCTTCACCCTTAGAGCAGCTTTAAATGGCTGGGTGAAATCAAAGCACATAAAGCCAGATTACAGAGCCCCTACTGAGTTTCACATTTTGAGGGACATGCTAAACTGGGTACAGAGAGCCACTTATTCTGCTTTCTGCAACCTTTGCATTAGCTTTCTTTGGAGCTTTCAGGTGTGAGGAGTTAGTTGCCAGCTCAAAAAGGTATACCAGCATGCAAGCCCTGTGCATAGATGACCTTGCCATTTTGAATGGTGTACTCGAGATAAGAGTCCACAGATCCAAATGTGATTAGAGGGGACAAGGTAGGACCATTTATTTTCATCCTGTTCTCCTTGGTTAGGGCATACTTGGAACTGCAGTCACCTGGGAAAGGGTGATTTGCTGTGCAATATGGATGGCACACTACTCACCCAGCACCAGTTTATGTACATAATTGGGTCCTGCGTGAAACAAGCTGAATACACAAAAACAATTACTTCACTCATTCTTTCAGGATTGAGGGAGCAACCTCTCCATTTAAGGTAGGCCTCACCACAATAAGATAAAAAAATTGGGCAAGTGGGAGGGTCAGATTGATATAAGCTGTACATTAGGCTCTGTTAGAAATGGGGTCTTTGGTTGGCAGTCAGGTTACCCCCTGTTCAAGCAAGGACCCTCACTCTAGTCAGGGTAAAGGAAAATCACCCTCAGCTAACCCTCGCTTAACCCCTTGGTAACATATTTATCTAAACAAAATAAGACCAAAACGACAAAAATCCAACATACACAAGTCAAGTTATAGTTTAAAAAACAAAAAGAGTCTTAAATCCTTGAGAAAACAGGTAAAACACTGTTAGCGTTGAAAAGTACCTGGGTAGCGTCAAAATAACACACACGGGTGAGTGTGCATCGAAAAAGGTAAGCAGTGCATCGATTTCTCACCCGCAAGCAAGCTTGTGCGTTGTTTCTCCTTCTCCGGTCGTTTTTCAGCCGCGTCTCGGAAGGTGCGTCAAATTTTTCCCCACACAGCGGTCTGTGCATGGATTTTCATTCTTGTTCTGACAGTTTCTCCCTTCGGGGTCCCAGGAACTGGATGGGCACCACTTGGCAGGGCAGGAGTCTCAGCAAAGGCTCCAGGTGCTGGCTGAGAGAAGTCTTTGCTGTCCCTGAGACTTCAAACACAGGAGGCAAGCTCTTTTTCAAGCCCTTGGAGATTTCTTCACAAGAAGGAAGGCAACACAAAGTCCAGTCTTTGTCCTCTTGCACAGTCAGAAGCAGCAACTGCAGGATGGTGCCACCAAGCACAGTCTCAGGCAGAGCAGCACTCCTCCTCAGTTCTTCAGCTCTTCTCCAGGCAGAGGTTCCTCTTGATGTCCAGAAGTGATCTAAAGTCTGTAGTTTTGGATGCCCTTCTTATACCCATTTTGCCCTTTGAAGTAGGCCTACTTCAAAGGAAAGTCTCTCTTGATTGTGAAATCCTGACTTGCCCAGGCCAGGCCCCTAACACACACTAGGGGGTTGGAGACTGCATTGTGTGAGGGCTGGCATAGCCCTTTCAGGTGTGAGTGACCACTCCTCCCCTCCCTCCTAGCACAGATGGCTCATCAGGAAATGCAGACTACACCCCAGCCCCCTTGGTGTCACTGTCTAGTGAGAGGTGCAACCGGCCCAACTGTCAAACTGACCCAGACAGGGAATCCGCAAACAAGCAGAGTCACAGAAATGGTTTAAGCAAGAAAATGCCCACTTTCTAAAAGTAGCATTTTCAAACACACAATCTTAAAATCAACTTTACTAAAAGATGTATTTTTTAATTGTGAGCTCGGAGACCCCAAACTCCAGGTATCCATCCGCTCCCAAAGGGAATCTACACTTTAATCATATTTAAAGGTAGCCCCCATGTTAACCTATGAGAGGGACTGGCCTCGCAACAGTGAAAAACAAAATTAGCAGTATTTCACTGTCAGGACATATAAAACACATTACTATGGCCCTCATTCTGACCCTGGCGGTCGGTGATAAAGCGGCGGCCAAGCCGCCAACAGGCCGGCGGTCTAAAATATGCAATTCTGACCCTGGCGGGAACCGCCAACACAGCCCGCCAACTTAACACTCCGACCGCCACAGCGGTACAAACAAACAGCGCGGCGGTTCCCGCAAACAGCCCGGCGGCAGACAAAGTACCGCCCACCCTATTACGACCCACCAATCTGCCACCTTTTCCGGGGCGGGAGCACCGCCGATAAGAACACGCTGGAAACAGACTACGAATGGGAAAACGCTCACCTCTACGCACTCCACGCGAGATTCCGGCAGTATGGAGCCAGAGTTGCAGGTCATCCCCGCACTCCTATTCCTCCTCATATACCAGGAGCACGCCCGGCGGCGCGGAAGACATCGGTGAGTACGGCACCTACGACACAGGGGAGGGAAAAGATTACCGGCACACACCCACCCACCCACACCCACTACAACACACACATCAATGCATTCCCACAGATCACTGTCACAACCCACAAACCACCCCCCTCCGAAATAATGCAAAGACCAAAAGAAGAGATCATAAACGGGCAGATATATTGAAATATGTACACCATTAATCCCAAAAAATAAATAAACTATGTACAAAATATATACAGCTACTAAATGTAGTCCAACCACTGTCCGTGGATCACAGGGGTCCTGTGCAAAGGGGCAAGGCCCAGTCCCACGACAAGAACTCCACGGAGAGAACACTGCAGGGGCATCAGAAAGAAAATAGGACAGGCACCTCAGGGGGAAGGGAAGGGGGGGCACCTCAGCCACTTGAGTACACGACGCCAGATCCACGAGGGGACTCCATGACCACTGGCCCATCCTGGGGAGAGCAAAGCCACAGTCCAAACAGTCCATACAGTGGGTGGCCTGCCCACTGGGCCATCCTGGGGAGAGCAAAGCCACAGTCCAAACAGTCCATACAGTGGGTGGCCTGCCCACTGGGCCATCCTGGGGAGAGCAAAGCCACAGTCCATACAGTCCATACAGTGGGTGGCCTGCCCACTGGGCCATCCTGGGGAGAGCAAAGCCACAGTCCATACAGTCCATACAGTGGGTGGCCTGCCCACTGGGCCATCCTGGGGAGAGCAAAGCCACAGTCCATACAGTCCATACAGTGGGTGGCCTGCCCACTGGGCCATCCTGGGGAGAGCAAAGCCACAGTCCATACAGTCCATACAGTGGGTGGCCTGCCCACTGGGCCATCCTGGGGAGAGCAAAGCCACAGTCCATACAGTCCATACAGTGGGTGGCCTGCCCACTGGGCCATCCTGGGGAGAGCAAAGCCACAGTCCATACAGTCCATAACAGACCCCACTGCCACTGGAGGAGGCAAGTTGGCCAGAGGACATCCTGCAGCCCTGCCCGAGATAGATCCTGCCCTGCCACGTCTGCCAAAGGGCCAGCGGTTCTTGCCCTGAAGGGCCCAGTTCAGCGGTTCTTGAGACGGCGGGGCCCAGTTCAGCGGTTCTTAAGACGGCGGGGCCCAGTTCAGCGCTTCTTGCCTTGAAGGGCCCAGTTCAGCGGTTCTTGAGACGGCGGGGCCCAGTTCAGCGGTTCTTGAGACGGCGGGGCCCAGTTCAGCGCTTCTTGAGACGGCGGGGCCCAGTTCAGCGGTTCTTGAGACGGCGGGGCCCAGTTCAGCGGTTCTTGAGACGGCGGGGCCCAGTTCAGCGGTTCTTGCCTTGAAGGGCCCAGTTCAGCGGTTCTTGAGACGGCGGGGCCCAGTTCAGCGGTTCTTGAGACGGCGGGGCCCAGTTCAGCGCTTCTTGAGACGGCGGGGCCCAGTTCAGCGGTTCTTGAGACGGCGGGCCCAGTTCAGCGCTTCTTGAGACGGCGGGGCCCAGTTCAGCGGTTCTTGAGACGGCGGGGCCCAGTTCAGCGGTTCTTGAGACAGCGGGGCCCAGTTCAGCGGTTCTTGAGACGGCGGGGCCCAGTTCAGCGCTTCTTGAGACGGCGGGGCCCAGTTCAGCGGTTCTTGAGACGGCGGGGCCCAGTTCAGCGGTTCTTGAGACGGCGGGGCCCAGTTCAGCGCTTCTTGAGACGGCGGGGCCCAGTTCAGCGGTTCTTGAGACGGCGGGGCTCAGTTCAGCGGTTCTTGAGACGGCGGGGCCCAGTTCAGCGGTTCTTGAGACGGCGGGGCCCAGTTCAGCGGTTCTTGAGACGGCGGGGCCCAGTTCAGCGGTTCTTGAGACGGCGGGGCCCAGTTCAGCGGTTCTTGAGACGGCGGGGCCCAGTTCAGCGGTTCTTGAGACGGCGGGGCCCAGTTCAGCGCTTCTTGAGACGGCGGGGCCCAGTTCAGCGGTTCTTGAGACGGCGGGGCCCAGTTCAGCGGTTCTTGCCTTGAAGGGCCCAGTTCAGCGGTTCTTGAGACGGCGGGGCCCAGTTCAGCGGTTCTTGAGACGGCGGGGCCCAGTTCAGCGGTTCTTGAGACGGCGGGGCCCAGTTCAGCGGTTCTTGAGACGGCGGGGCCCAGTTCAGCGGTTCTTGAGACGGCGGACGGTCTATGGCCAACTGCTAATTGCCTGGTGGTGCCCTCCTGGGCAGCGGGGATGGTGCTCCTTCACTGCCCACCTGGGCTGTGGGTGGTGGGGCTCTCCTGGCCAGCTGGGCTGGGTCCTCCCTGGGCAGCGGCTATGGGGGTGGTGGGCTCTCCCGGGGCAGCTGTGCCGGTTCCTCCCGGGGCAGCGGCTATGGGGGTTGTGGGCTCCTCCTGGACAGCAGGCCTGCTGCCTGACCTCTCCAACTTGCTGCCCTTGCCCTCCTTAGTCGTCGGCCTGTGGCCCTTTCCTCCCTTTGGAGCTGTGGCTGGTGACTGTCTCTGGGTGGTGTCCGGGGGGGATGTAGAAGGCGGGCTCCTGCGGCGCCCCTTCCGCCTTCTGCTCCTCTTCCCAGGGGGTGGGCTGGCTGTCCCCTTGCTGCTGGGCGAAGATCCAGACATGCGGGCTGGCGGGCTCCAATACCCCTGCACCCTTGTCAAGGGGGCTGCAGGGCTGGTGGTGGCTGAGGTGCTCTTCTTACCCCGACGAGAAGGAGGGGGGGGCTCAGGGTCAGGAAAGAAGTTAGTAGTGGCGAGGAAGAGCTTCTTGGGACAATGGAGAGTGGTAGGTACAGTGGGAATGGGAGTGGAGGGAGAGGATGTGGTTGTAGGTGAGTCACGTTTGCTGTCTTTGGGTGCAGGTGCAGGAGGGATAGGCTGTCGTGAGGTGGATGACTGTTGGGTGGGTGGGTGGCTGCGTTTGTGTGGTGTGGAAGAGGGGGTGACAGACACAGTGGGAGACGACACAGGGGACGTGTAAATGGCAGTGGGGGTGGTGACTGCACGTGTGCGGACTGGAGTGGAGGGTGTGCTGGTGATGGAAACACTGGCTGATGGTGAGGTGAATGGAGGTGTGAGTGTAGACGTCACAGGGAGGGAGGAGGGAGACGAGGAGGTGGGGGTCACAGAGGTGGTAGTGACTGTTGGCATGTCTGCATCGGAATGTTGCGTGTGTGAATGTCTGCGTGATCTGTGGTGCTTATGTTTGGATGAGCTTCTCTTGGGTGTTGAGGTGTGTGCAGGCTGGTCTGATGGTGTGGGTGGGACAGGCAGAGGAACAGGAGACTGGGAGGAGGGAGTTAGTAGAGGCAGGCAGGAGACAGGGACAATGGCTGCCGTCAGTGCTGAGGCCAGAGCCTGGAACGATCGCTGATGGGCAGCCTGACCCGAATGAATGCCCTCCAGGTACGCATTGCTGCGATGAACCTCCCTCTCCACCCCCTGGATGGCATTCAAAAGGGTAGTCTGCCCAACAATGAGCGTTCGGAGGAGGTCAATGACCTCCTCACTGAGGGCAGCGGGGGTAACAGGGGCAGGGCCTGAGGTGCCTGGGGCGAAGGAGATGCCCGGCTTCCTGGCAGAGCGGGCACGGGGCGAACGCGGAGGGGCTGCTGGGAGGGCGGAGATGGTGCGCTGGGTGGCGGCTGTACCTGTAATGGCGGGGGGCACGGATGGTGCCACCCCCGCAAGGGAGCCCCCTTCCGAGGACGTGTCCGTGTCGCTGCAGGCTCCAGTCGTCCCCGTCGTGGAGCTCCCCTCGCCCTCCGTCTCACTGGTCCAGTCTGACTCTGTGGCATGGCCCTCCTGGGCCATGTGAGATGCAGCTCCCTCCTGCCCCGATGCCACTTCTCCTCCGCCTGATGATGCTGATGCACACAAGCACAGAAAGACAAACAAAAAGGGGGGGGGAGAGAGAAATAAAGGGATATTGAGTACATGGATCTCCGGTACAGTTAGCGGACATGACAGACACAGATGCCCCCTGCACTAAGTTGCGCACTTGGGGTACGCTACGCATTCCGTGGAACATGGCCTACACGCCTAGAGTTGACAACTGCACCCATGGATGACACGGCCCAGGGATGGCTGTACTGACAAACTACTGAGGGTGGTGGCTGGGGACACAGGGGCTTACGGGGGTGCCCAGCCTACAGATATCGCCCTGGCCTAGGGGGACCCCCAGCCCTCCTCCCCCACCCAGACACCTCCACTGCGCGACAACAGAGTAGATAATGCTTGTACTCACCCCCTTGTGTCTGCTGTGCTGCCCTCACGCGCCCATCCAATTCAGGGTAGGCCACCGCCAGGATCCGGAACATCAGGGGGCTCAGTTGACGGCAGGCACCCCGCCTACGTTGGGAGGCCATCCCCAGCAGAGACTCGGCGGTCTTCTTGGTCCCGCGGCGGATGTCCTCCCACCTCTTGCGGCAGTGGGTGCCCCGTCGATGGTGGACCCCCAGGGCCCGGACTTCCTTGGCGATGGCACGCCAAATCCCGATCTTCTCATGGGCGCGGACCTATGTGACACGTACAGGGAGGGAGAAATACCACGTTCAAGTTTCTCAGCATTTTCCTTTCCAGTGGCCCAACGCCCCCCATCCCCGCCAGGCCCCCCGCCATGCCCAACATGCCCCCCATCCCCGCCATGCCCCCCGCCATGCCCAACATGCCCCCCATCCCCGCCAGGCCCCCCGCCATGCCCAACATGCCCCCCATCCCCGCCATGCCCCCCGCCATGCCCAACATGCCCCCCATCCCCGCCAGGCCCCCCGCCATGCCCCCCGCCATGCCCAACATGCCCCCCATCCCCGCCAGGCCCCCGCCATGCCCAACATGCCCCCCATCCCCGCCAGGCCCCCCGCCATGCCCCCCGCCATGCCCAACATGCCCCCCATCCCCGCCAGGCCCCCCGCCATGCCCCCCGCCATGCCCAACATGCCCCCCATCCCCACCATGCCCCCCGCCATGCCCAACATGCCCCCCATCCCCGCCATGCCCCCCGCCATGCCCAACATGCCCCCCATCCCCACCAGGCCCCCCGCCAGGCCCCCCGCCAGCCCCAACATGCCCCCCATCCCCGCCAGGCCCCCAAGCCAGCCAGTGGCCCCAAATCCATATTGAATTAAACTCACTTGTTGGTCTGGAGGACCGTAGAGTAGCGCATACTGGGGGAGGACCCCATCCACAAGTTTCTCCAACTCCTCTCCAGTGAAGGCAGGGGCCCTTTCCCCAGTCGCAGCAGCCATTGTCCCTTCCAGACCGAGGTCACAGCAACACTTGCAGTATAGGTCCTCTCCTGTGAAAGTTCAAGTCGCAAGTGGATAAGTAGATAGAAAATGGCGGTCACGTCCGCGGCGGTGCGTACCGCGGCGGTGCGTCCCGCCACCGCCGGCGCCCTTCGCCATTGGCTCCTGAAACCCATAGGCTTCAATGTTAACCAATGCGGCTTCGCGCCGCGGTCTTCGCCCGCCGCCCGCCGCGGTGTGCCACGCCAGCGCATTGACCTCACATCCCATTGTCACACTTCACAGGTCAGGCAGCCGCCATTTCCAGGGCCCACATGGCTCAATTTCAACTGCGTCACACAGGCCTAGGCCTTGCATAGCCACTCAGACACGCCATTCACTGCATAGAGAATCGTATACTGTGCTAGCTGTGAGTACGTACCTGTGGGTTGCCTGACTGTGTGCTCCATGTTGTCCTTCCTAGGCACCTTTCGCTGGGTTGGGCGAGGAGACGGATGAATCCTCCCGTGTACCGACCGCTGGTGGACCTGTCGACAATGGAAGAACGCCACATTATCCTGACCTACCGTCTTAACCGTGCCACTATCCATGAACTGTGTGCCCAGCTGGAGCCCGACCTGATGTCCCCCATCCGCCAACCCACAGGGATTCCCCCTCTGGTGCAGGTCATGTCAGTACTACATTTCTTGGCAAGTGGGTCATTTCAGACAACCGTGGGAATTGCTTCCGGGATGTCTCAGCCCATGTTTTCGAAGGTGTTATCCAGAGTGTTGTCTGCCCTGATGAAATCCGTGAGGAACTACATCATTTTCCCTGAGGTGGGCGAATTGGCTACAGTGAAGGGTGATTTCTACGCCCTTGGACATATTCCCAACGTAATTGGTGCCATTGATGGGACCCATGTGGCTTTGGTTCCCCCAAGAGACAGGGAGCAGGTGTACAGGAACAGAAAAAGTTACCATTCAATGAACATCCAGGTGGTGTGTTTGGCTGACCAGTACATCTCGCATGTAAATGCCAAATTCCCAGGGTCAGTGCATGACGCCTACATCCTCAGGAATAGCAGCATCCCTTACGTGATGGAACAGCTACAGAGACACCGTGTATGGCTAGTGGGGGACTCTGGGTACCCCAACCTGTCGTGGCTACTGACCCCAGTAAGGAATCCCCGGACCAGGGCAGAGGAACGGTACAATGAGGCCCATGGGCGTACTAGGAGGGTGATCGAACGCACCTTTGGCCTCCTAAAGGCCAGGTTTAGGTGCCTGCTTATGACCGGTGGATCCCTAATGTACTCACCTAAGAAGGTGTGTCACATCATCGTGGCCTGCTGCATGCTTCACAACCTGGCTTTGCGCCGCCAGGTGCCTTTCCTGCAGGAGGATGGTCGAGACGGTGGTGTTGTGGCAGCGGTGGAACCTGAGGAGAGTGACGAGGAGGAAGACGACGGGGCTGAAACAGACAACAGGGACAGAATCATTGAACAGTACTTCCAATAGGACACAGGTAACATTTCAAAGATAATTTAGTAAATGTTAACTACTCTGCAGCCTCTCTGCTGCCTGTCTATTTGCCCCAGTGTATGATGACTGAGTTTTGGCTTTTCCCTCCCTATTTCAGATCTGGGGTCCCCACTACGAGTCCTGTGCTTCGTTTCCCCATGGACTACAGCTTTGTGGCAGCTGTTTGTTGACTTCACCATGTACAAGGACATATTTGCACTGTCATGTCAATTACAATCTATTGAAATCACAGCCAGACTCCTGATATTTTGGTGCAAAATAGGTGTTTATTGAAGTGCTCAAAATGGGATGGGTGGTTTCAAGTGGGTGGGGGCTATGGTGAAGGAATGTCCATGGCAGAGTCCAGAGTAACAGTCACACAGGTGCATTGTCCAGAGGCCTGTGGAGAGATGGAGCATGGGCAGTTCAAGGATGGACAGGGTGACAATGTGGGACAGTGGGATGACATCAGGTGGTATCCTTTGCTGGCGGGGGTCTTGACATCCTACTCTGTCTTCTTGCGAGATCTCAGGGCCCTCTTGCGGGGTGGTTCTTCTCCTGCAGGAGGTGGGGGTCTGGTGGGCTGCTGCTGTGCGGGGGCCTCCTGTCCACTAGCGCCGGCGGAGGTGGATGGCTGTTCTTGGTCCAGGCTAGTGGCAGGGGCCCTTGGGTGTTGTTCAGTGTCCGCCCTGCTGTTTACGAGGTCCTGCAGCAGCCCTACCATGGTAACCAGGGTGGTGTTGATGGCTCTGATGTCCTCCCTGTACCCCCGATAGTGTTCCTCCTGCAGCACCTGGATCTCCTGGAACCGGGCCAGTACCGTCGCCATCGTCTCCTGGGAGCGGTTGTATGCTCCCATGATGGTGGTGAGGACCTCGTGGAGAGTGGGTTCCCTGGGCCTCTCCTCCCCCCCCTGTCGCACAGCTGCCCGCCGAGTTGCCCTGTTTCCCTGGGCCTCTGCCCCCTGGCCGGTGTGCCCACTACCACTGCCCCCAGGTCCCTGTTGTTGTTGGGGTGGTGGGTTATCCTGGGTGCCCTGTAGTGGTAGACACACCGCAGATTGACGCGCCCTGGAGACAGAGGCATGGGCCCGCTGGGTGGGAGCTGTGCTGGTGTTCCCAGAGGGGTTAGGGTCTGTAGTGGCCTGTGCCTGTGTGAGGGGAACCGACTGTCCAGAGGTCCCCGATGGTCCGGGCTGGTCATCGGTGTCCAGATCGACAGAGCTGCTGTCATCGCTGACGGCCTCTTGGGTGGGGGGTGTGGATAATTCTGGCCCCTCCGCCGCGGTGTGTTGACGGTCGGGTCCTGCAGGGGTATAGAGGTATGGTTATAGTTTCAATGTGTGGCATATGGGTGTATCTGTGGGTTCTCGTGTCCCCAAGTGCTGGCATTCGTGTGTGGGGGCTTTGGTGAGGGTGGCTTGTGGGGGGGATGTGTATATGCATTGGGCATGCTTTGGTGATGGGTGTCCATGCTTAGTGGACGCATGCAGGCCTAGGTTTTGGGATGTGTGGGTTGTGATGGTGAGACATTGGCGGGGAATAGGTGTGCTGGGGGTGGGGGTGAGGATGGTGGTGGGGGTGAGGATGGTGGTGGGGGTGAGGATGGTGGTGGGGGTGGGGGTGAGGGTGGGGGTGAGGATGGGGGTGGGTGTGAGGGTGGGGTTCGAGGATGGGGGTGAGGGTTGGGGTCTGATTTGGCATGCAGGTGGGGGGGAAGCAGTATTGAAGCTTCAACTTACCAGTATCCATTCCTCCGCCGACTCCTGCGAGGCCGTCAGGATGCAGGATGTTCAAGACTTCCTCCTCCCATGATGTGAATTGTGGGGGTTGAGGTGGGGGTCCTCCGCCAGTCTTCTGCACGGCGATGTTGTGCCTGGATACCATGGAACGCACCTTCCCCCGTAGGTCGTTCCATCGCTTCCTGATGTCTTCCCGATTTCTGGGGTGCTGTCCCACTGCGTTCACCCTGTCGACAATCCTCTGCCATAGCTCCGTCCTCCGGGCAATGCTGGTGTATTGTATCTGTGTGCCGAACAGCTGGGGCTCTACCCGAACGATTTCCTCCACCATGACCCTGAGTTCTTCGTCTGTGAAGCGGGGTTGTCTTTGGGGTGCCATGGGGTGGTGTGTATGATGTGTGGGGTGGAGTATGTGTATTTAAGTGAGTTGAGTGTGGTGGTGTGTGTTGTTTTGTGTGTGGATAGTGTGTGGGTGATGGTGTTGAGTGGCTGTGGCTGTTATGTTTTGGATGCTGGTGTCTCGCTCTTGTCTTCTTTACGAATTTTTAAGCGTAGGGGTTTGTGGGTGATGTGGGTGTGTGTTTTATATTGTATTGTGTGTGTGGGAGTGGTGTGTGTATGTGTATCAGGTGTGTGGGATTCAAATCGTCCAATGTGGCTGAGTTTT
The DNA here is from genome assembly GCF_031143425.1 of Pleurodeles waltl. Taxonomy (NCBI): domain Eukaryota; kingdom Metazoa; phylum Chordata; class Amphibia; order Caudata; family Salamandridae; genus Pleurodeles; species Pleurodeles waltl. The sequence continues at coordinate 1,257,072,307 of NC_090445.1, read as the reverse complement.
GTTCGTTTGTGTGTATTCTGACCGCGCCGGTGTGTCCCGCCAATGGAATACCGCGTTTGAATGACCGCCGCGTGGATTCGTGGGTCGTAATGGCATGGGCGTATTTCTGTTGGCGTGACGGTGGAGGTTTGGTCACCTCCACCTTTCCGCCGACCGCTGGTCTGGCGGTCTGTTGTGGCGGTCGGATTTTCGGAGGTTTGCCTTCTGCGGGTCAGAATGACCGTGGCGGGTTTCCGCGACCGCGGCGGGATTATGGAGGATTTCTGACCGGCGGTAGGCGCCTTGTACCGCCGAGGTCAGAATGACCACCTATATATCCTACATTAACCACACACTGCACCCTGACCTTGGGGCTACTTAGGACCTAACTTAGGGTTGTCTTACATTTAAGCAAAGGGAAGGTTTAGGCCTGGCAAGTGGGTACACTTGCCAAGTCGAATTTACAGTTTAAAACTGCACACAGAGACACTGCAGTGGCAGGCCTGAGACATGATTACAGAGCTTGCACTTTAGCACTGGTTAGCAGTGGTAAAGTGCCCAGAGTAACAAAAACAGCAAAAACAGAGTCCAGCACACATCAACAACCTGGGAAACAGAGGCAAAAAGTTAGGGGAAACCACGCCCAGGATGAAAAGTCTAACAGGCCCGAGAGGTGGGACATCATACCACGATTGATCACTTCTCAGTAAGCCGCCTTATTATGTGTATGGGTGATGCATACACTTCTTGAAAGTTTCCGACTGTTACTTCGCAATTGCTGAATATGGAAATAGGTCTTGGGGGTTGTCTATGTGAGATGAACAGTGTAAGGTGTTTTGCTTGACAACTGTCATAGGATTTTGTAGAGATTAGTGAGTGTGTAAAGCATGACATGAAGATTACCACTCTTTATTAAATAATTATGATAAGGTTGCCCTCTACTTTACTTCTTGCTAGGGGTCAGAGTTTGGGTCATCAGCCATTCCTTCATCGCAAGGGTGGTGCAACAGGCAAAGACAAAGAAGTGGGACCATGCTTCTCTAACATCTTAATACCATGGATGGGGTTCCCAGACATGTGACGGGCAAGCCTTTTAAGCAATTTGGTCTGAGGCTGTACAGAAAGTCGATGCACACCCATGTTTTAGTGTTCCATCTAGGGGAAATTACTTAGCCATGATCTGCCAAATCTCTTGGTCCAGGCCATTAAAGAAACAATGATTGATATTGGTAGATTGATGGGGTCATGTGAAATAATGTGGTTGGAGATCATTTTGCCCAGTGTATGGCATGGGGCCAGGTCAGCAGCCACAACTGAGCTCTCTCGCAAACAAGTTAACGTTCTATGCGGAAGTTTACAAAACAAAGAGGTTGGGGTTTTATAAGGCATAGCCTGCTATATATGCAGAGTAAGGGCTATTTTGTGGAACATGGGGTCCACTTATCAGAAGGAGCAATGGTGGTCGTCAGACCGCCGCAGACAGGGCGGTCCGACCACCCTATTTTGACCGTGCTGGAGCCGCCATGGTCCAACCGCTGACACTGCCAGGCTGCCGCCTGTAGCTTGGTGGTCCTGGCGGTCCCCATCTGCAGCCTTTTCATGGAAACGCTGGCAGAATGGAGGTTTGGGGGGCCTCTGGGGTCTCTGCACAGTCTATGCACTTGGCAAGGGCAGTGCAGGGCCCCCCATGCACAGATCTGTCACGCATTCCACTGCCCGAATTACGGGCAGTGGAGTGCGCAACAGGTGCTGCTGCACTCGCCGCACCACCACATTGCAGCCGGCTCGATTACAAGCCGGCTGCAATGTTACTGCCCTGTTCCCCACTGGGCTGGTGGGCGGAAACACTGTTTCCGCCTGCCGGCCCAGCGGGGAACTCAAAATACGGCCGGCAGTGTTTAGCCCACAATGGCGGTATGGTAGCAATATGAGTTTGGTGGGCGGCCTCCGCCGCCATCCAAACTCATAATGAGGCCCATTGTTTGTACAGTGTGTTCAAAGGTACTTGCATTCTGGAAAGCCATATAAAAAAATATGGAACATAACTCGACAGAATGGTTATAATTTTGAACATTTCAATGATCGGACACACTTAGCAGGACCCCTTGCTCTTTCCCAGTGCAGAGTTCTTCCCCAATCACAAAACTAGACAAAAAATACAGGACCTCCGTGTAAAGAAATGGCTCCCTGTTGCAGTTACCCCCCACATTTTGCCTGATACTGATGCTGACTTGACTGTGAAGTGTGCTGGGACCCTGCTAACCAGGCCCCAGCACCAGTGTTCTTTCACCTAAAATGTACCATTGTTTCCACAATTGGCACACCCTGGCATCCAGGTAAGTCCCTGGTAACTGGTACCCCGGGTACCAAGGGCCCTGATGCCAGGGAAGGTCTCTAAGGGCTGCAGCATGTCTTATGCCACCCTGGGGACCCCTCACTCAGCACAGACACCCTGCTTGCCAGCTTGTGTGTGCTAGTGGGGATAAAATGACTACGTCGACATGGCACTCCCCTCAGGGTGCCATGCCAACCTCACACTGCCTGTGGCATAGGTAAGTCACCCCTCTAGCAGGCCTTACAGCCCTAAGGCAGGGTGCACTATACCACAGGTGAGGGCATAGGTGCATGAGCCCTATGCCCTTACAGTGTCTAAGCAAAACCTTAGACATTGTAAGTGCAGGGTAGACATAAGAGAATATGGTCTGGGAGTCTGTCAAAAACGAACTCCACAGCTCCATAATGGCTACACTGAATACTGGAAAGTTTAGTATCAAACTTCTCAGAATAATAAACCCACACTGATGCCAGTGTTGGATTTATTAAAAAATGCACACAGAGGGCATCTTTGAGATGTCCCCTGTATTTTACCAAATTGTTCAGTGCAGGACTGACTGGTCTGTGCCAGCCTGCTGCTGAGAGACGAGTTTCTGACCCCATGTGGTAACACCTAGCAGTGAGCCTCAAAGGCTCAGGCTTCGTGTTACAATGCCCCAGGGCACTCCAGCTAGTGGAGATGCCCGCCCCCTGGACACAGCCCCCACGTTTGGCGGCAAGTCCAGGAGAGATAATGAGAAAAACAAGGAGGAGTCACTGGCCAGTCAGGACAGCCCCTAAGGTGTCCTGAGCTGAGGTGACTCTGACTTTTAGAAATCCTCCATCTTGGTTTTGGAGGATTCCCCCAATAGGAATAGGGATGTGCCCCCCTCCCCTCAGGGAGGAGGCACAAAGAGGGTGTAGCCACCCTCAAGGACAGTAGCCATTGGCTACTGCCCTCCCAGACCTAAACACACCCCTAAATTCAGTATTTAGGGGCTCCCCAGAACCTAGGAACTCAGATTCCTGCAACCTAAGAAGAAGAGGGCTGCTGAGCTGAAAAACCCTGCAGAGAAGACGGAGACACCAACTGCCTTGGCCCCAGCTCTACTGGCCTGTCTCCCCCCTTCGGAAGAAAACTGCTCCAGCGACGCTTTCCCCAGGACCAGCGACCTCTGAATCCTCAGAGGACTGCCCTGCTCTAAAAGGACCAAGAAACTCCCGAGAACAGCGGCCCTGTTCAACAAAGACTGCAACTTTGTTTCCAGAGGAGCAACTTTAAAGACCCCTGCAATTCCCGCCAGAAGCGTGAGACTTGCAACACTGCACCCGGCGACCCCGACTCGACTGGTGAAGAAACAACGCTACAGGGAGGACCCCCAGGCGACTCCAAGACTGTGAGTAACCAAAGTTGTCCCTCCTGAGCCCCCACAGCGACGCCTGCAGAGGGAATCCCGAGGCTCCCCCTGACCGCGACTGTCTGACTCTAAGATCCCGACGCCTGGAAAAGACCCTGCACCCGCAGCCCCCAGGACCTGAAGGATCGGAACTCCAGTGCAGGAGTGACCCCCAGGAGGCCCTCTCCCTTGCCCAGGTGGTGGCTACCCCGAGGAGCCCCCCCTTGCCTGCCTGCACCGCTGAAGAGACCCCTTGGTCTCCCATTGATTCCTATTACAAACCTGACGCTTGTTTGCACACTGCACCCGGCCGCCCCCGCGCTGCTGAGGGTGTACTTTCTGTGTGGACTTGTGTCCCCACCAGTGCCCTACAAAACCCCCCTGGTCTGCCCTCCGAAGACGCGGGTACTTACCTGCTGGCAGACTGGAACCGGGGCACCCCCTTCTCCATTGAAGCCTATGTGTTTTGGGCACCACTTTGAACTCTGCACCTGACCGGCCCTGAGCTGCTGGTGTGGTGACTTTGGGGTTGCTCTGAACCCCCAACGGTGGGCTACCTTGGACCCCAATTTGAACCCCTTAGGTGGTTTACTTGCCTGCAAGAACTAACAATAACTTACCTCCCCTAGGAACTGTGAAAATTGCAGTGTCCACTTTTAAAATAGCTATATGTGTTTTATGTAAAAAGTATATATGCTATTGTGATTATTCAAAGTTCCTAAAGTACTTACCTGCAATACCTTTCAAATGAGATATTACATGTAGAATTCGAACCTGTGGTTCTTAAAATAAACTAAGAAAAGATATTTTTCTATACAAAAACCTATTGGCTGGAATTGTCTCTGAGTGTGTGTTCCTCATTTATTGCCTGTGTGTATGTACAACAAATGCTTAACACTACTCCTTTGATAAGCCTACTGCTGGACCACACTACCACAAAATAGAGCATTAGTATTATCTCTTTTTGCCACTATCTTACCTCTAAGGGGAACCCTTGGACTCTGTGCATACTATTCCTTACTTTGAAATAGTGCATACAGAGCCAACTTCCTACATTGGTGGATCAGCGGTGGGGTACAAGACTTTGCATTTGCTGGACTACTCAGCCAATACCTGATCATACGACAAATTCAAAAAATTGTCATTAGAAATTGATTTTTGCAATTTGAACCATTTTTCTAAATTCTTAAAAGTCCTGCTAGGGCCTTGTGTTAGTCCCTGTTTAGCATTTCTTTTAGAGTTTAAAAGTTTTGTGAAAGTTTGAATTAGGTTCTAGAACTAGTTTTAGATTCTTAAAAAGTATTCCAACTTTTAGAAACATAATGCCTGGTGCAGATGAGAATGTGGTGGAACTTGACCTCACACCTTACCTCCATCTTAAGATGAGGGAGCTAAGGTCTCTCTGCAAAATAAAGAAAATCCCAATTGGCTTAAGACCCTCCAAACAACAGCTCCAGGAGCTTTTGGCAGAGTTTGAAAAAGCCAACCCCTCTGAGGATGACAACCCAGAGGATGAGGATAGTGAACTGCAGGAGAATTCCCACCTTCCAATCCTAACTAGGGAACCCAGGGACCCTCAATCCCTGATTCCAACTGTGTTAGTCAGAGATGCTGCTTTCCTCACAGGAGGGGCCAGCACCTCTGAAATCACTGAGGATAGCCTCAGTGAAGATGACCTCCTGATAGCCAGGATGGCCAAAAGATTGGCTTTGGAGAGACAGCTCCTAGCCATAGAAAGGGAAAGACAAGAGATGGGCCTAGGTCCCATCAATGGTGGCAGCAACATAAATAGGGTCAGAGATTCTCCTGACATGTTGAAAATCCCAAAAGGGATTGTAACTAAATATGGAGATGGTGATGACATCACCAAATGGTTCACAGCTTTTGAGAGGGCTTGTGCAACCAGAAAAGTAAACAGATCTCACTGGGCTGCTCTCCTTTGGGAAATGTTCACTGGAAAGTGTAGGGATAGACTCCTCACACTCTCTGGAAAAGATGCAGAATCCTATGACCTCATGAAGGCTACCCTGATTGAGGGCTTTGGATTCTCCACTATAGAATTAGGTTCAGGGGGGCTCAAAAATCCTCGAGCCAGACCTGGGTTGATTTTGTAGACTACTCAGTGAAAACACTGGATGGTTGGGTAACTGGAAATGAAGTGCATGACTATGTTGGGCTTTATAAGTTGTTTATGAAAGAACACATTTTAAGTAACTGCTTCAATGAAAAGTTGCATCAGTATCTGGTAGACCTAGGTCCAATTTCTCCCCAAGAATTGGGAAAGAAGGCAGACCACTGGGTCAAGACTAGGGTAACCAAAACTTCCACTGGGGGTGACCAAAAGAAAGGGGTTACAAAGCCTCCCCAGGAGAAAGTGGGTGACACTAGAAATAAAGAAGAAGAGTCCTCTGTAGGCCCCCAAAAACCAGACCAGGTGGGTGGGTCCCAAGACACAACCCAAAACAAAGGTGGGTACCAGGGTAAGAACTGGGATGCCACTAAGGCATGGTGCCATAATTGTAGACAGACAGGGCACCACACCAAGGACATTTCTTGTCCCAAAAACAAACCCCCTAGCAAAATCCCTGGGGTAACCAGTGTAGCCATTGGGGATGACTCCTCAGATGAGGAGGTCTTCATAGCCTTCAACTGGAAAAAGGGCCCAACAGGTGAGTTGGAGATTCCAGAGGGAAGTAGACACTTCCACCACCTACTGGTGAATGGAATCCCAGCCACTGCCCTGAGTGACACTTGTGCCAGTCACACTATTGTGCATGACAGGCTGGTGTTCTCAAACCAGTACATCCCAGGTGAGACTGCCAGAGTAAGAGTTAGCCCAGACAGGGTCACTGATAGGCCTGTGGCTTTTGTGCCCATAGAAGTGGGTGGGACTTTTAGCTGGAGAAGGGTGGTAGTCAGTACAGACCTCCCCCTGGATTGTCTCCTTGGAAATGACTACCCAGAGGTTAGTCAGAGCCCAAGAGAGGAACTGGTCCAGTGCCAGTCCGCTCCCAAGGATTCTGGAGGTCCTGCCCCAGCAGTAACTGCAAGCAGGCCCCAGAAGAAGAAGAAAATAAAACAGTGTAGGAAGGGTGGACAACCTTTAGCCAAGGTTCCAACAAGCCAAGGAGATTCTGCTCCAGTAGGGGAGAACTCCAAAAATGGCACTGGTAAGGTCCAACCTGACCCACAAGAAGTCCTGACTAGTCAGGCAACTGTTAAACCTGAGTGGGTGGCTCCTCAGCTAACAGAAGAAAGAGTGGAAGAAGGGTGTTTACTGCAAGATGTGGTAACCCCCCACTCTAATACAGCAGACATGCACCCTGAACCCAAAGAAGCCTGTAACTTAGCCCCTTCCCTTGTAGGTGAAGAGCTAAAGGTGTGGTTCTGGGCACTGACAGCTGTCAGTGGCCTCTGCTAGGTGTTAGCCTTTATGGCTGCACTATCCTTGGCATGGTGGTCTGACCCCATGCCAAATAGCAAGTTAGGCCCCCTGACCCTGTTGGTCATGGTGGGGTTACTCCAGCTCTGGGTAACCTCTTTGGGTAAGCTAGGGGTGACCCTGGCTAAGATAAGATTAGCAGAGGTGGATACCTCTAACCCCAAAATAGAGAGAATGTGTGGAGACATTAAAAACACAGACAAGAGGCAATTCAGACTAGGTCCTATCACTGTGGAAGTGAGTCAGTTCTCCAGAGGGAATGACCTGAACAGGAGGATGTAAGGCAGAGTAGGCCCTGCAACTAACTAGCCTATTTCCTCTACTCTTCCTCGCCTGACAGACTAGGAAGACTCTCCCAGCTTTGGCTGAGTCTCCTGGCCTGTGGGCTAGGGGGGGGGCTTGTGTAAAGAAATGGCTCCCTGTTGCAGTTACCCCCCACTTTTTGCCTGATACTGATGCTGACTTGACTGAGAAATGTGCTGGGACCCTGCTAACCAGGCCCCAGCACCAGTGTTCTTTCACCTAAAATGTACCATTGTTTCCACAATTGGCACACCCTGGCATCCAGGTAAGTCCCTTGTAACTGGTAGCCCGGGTACCAAGGGCCCTGATGCCAGGGAAGGTCTCTAAGGGCTGCAGCATGTGTTATGCCACCCTGGGGACCCCTCACTCAGCACAGACACCCTGCTTGCCAGCTTGTGTGTGCTAGTGGGGATAAAATGACTAAGTCAACATGGCACTCCCCTCAGGGTGCCATGCCAACCTCACACTGCCTGTGGCATAGGTAAGTCACCCCTCTAGCAGGCCTTACAGCCCTAAGGCAGGGTGCACTATACCACAGGTGAGGGCATAGGTGCATGAGCCTTATGCCCCTACAGTGTCTAAGCAAAACCTTAGACATTGTAAGTGCAGGGTAGCCATAAGAGAATATGGTCTGGGAGTCTGTCAAAAACGAACTCCACAGCTCCATAATGGCTACACTGAATAATGGAAAGTTTAGTATCAAACTTTTCAGAATAATAAACCCACACTGATGCCAGTGTTGGATTTATTAAAAAATGCACATCTTTGAGATGCCCCCTGTATTTTACCCAATTGTTCAGTGCAGGACTGACTGGTCTGTGCCAGCCTGCTGCTGAGCGACGAGTTTCTGACCCCATGTGGTGAGGGCCTTTGTGCTCTCTGAGGACAGAAACAAAAGCCTGCTCTGGGTGGAGGTGCTTCACACCTCCCCTCTGCAGGAACTGTAACACCTAGCAGTGAGCCTCAAAGGCTCAGGCTTCGTGTTACAATGCCCCAGGGCACTCCAGCTAGTGGAGATGCCCGCCCCTGGACACAGCCCCCACTTTTGGCGGCAAGTCCAGGAGAGATAATGAGAAAAACAAGGAGGAGTCACTGGCCAGTCAGGACAGCCCCTAAGGTGTCCTGAGCTGAGGTGACTCTGACTTTTAGAAATCCTCCATCTTGGTTTTGGAGGATTCCCCCAATAGGAATAGGGATGTGCCCCCCTCCCCTCAGGGAGGAGGCACAAAGAGGGTGTAGCCACCCTCAAGGACAGTAGCCATTGGCTACTGCCCTCCCAGACCTAAACACACCCCTAAATTCAGTATTTAGGGGCTCCCCAGAACCCCTGCAATTCCCGCCAGAAGCGTGAGACTTGCAACATTGCACCCGGCGACCCCGACTCGACTGGTGAAGAAACAACGCTACAGGGAGGACCCCCAGGCGACTCCAAGACTGTGAGTTACCAAAGTTGTCCCCCCTGAGCCCCCACAGCGACGCCTGCAGAGGGAATCCCGAGGCTCCCCCTGACCACGACTGCCTGACTCTAAGATCCCGATGCCTGGAAAAGACCCTGCACCCGCAGCCCCCAGGACCTGAAGGATCGGAACTCCAGTGCAGGAGTGACCCCCAGGACGCCCTCTACCTTGCCCAGGTGGTGGCTACCCCGAGGAGCCCCCCCCTTGCCTGCCTGCACCACTGAAGAGACCCCTTGGTCTCCCATTGATTCCTATTACAAACCCGACGCTTGTTTGCACACTGCACCCGCCCGCCCCCGCGCTGCTGAGGGTGTACTTTCTGTGTGGACTTGTGTCCCCCCGGTGCCCTACAAAACCCCCCTGGTCTGCCCTCCGAAGACGCGGGTACTTACCTGCTGGCAGACTGGAACCGGGGCACCCCCTTCTCCATTGAAGCCTATGTGTTTTGGGCACCACTTTGAACTCTGCACCTGACCGGCCCTGAGCTGCTGGTGTGGTGACTTTGGGGTTGCTCTGAACCCCCAACGGTGGGCTACCTTGGACCCCAATTTGAACCCCGTAGGTGGTTTACTTACCTGCAAGAACTAACAATAACTTACCTCCCCTAGGAACAGTGAAAATTGCAGTGTCCACTTTTAAAATAGCTATATGTGTTTTATGTAAAAAGTATATATGCTATTGTGATTATTCAAAGTTCCTAAAGTACTTACCTGCCATACCTTTCAAATGAGATATTACATGTAGAATTTGAACCTGTGGTTCTTAAAATAAATTAAGAAAATATATTTTTCTATACAAAAACCTATTGGCTGGAATTGTCTCTGAGTGTGTGTTCCTCATTTATTGCCTGTGTGTATGTACAACAAATGCTTAACACTACTCCTTTGAGAAGCCTACTGCTCGACCATACTACCACAAAATAGAGCATTAGTATTATCTCTTTCTGATGGATACAACTACCTGTGGATTCCTCACCTCATGAATACTCCCATGGCGCCAGCATTCTACGGAAATCTTCTTACTAGTCTCTGCACGTCGACGAGGACGTCACTGTCTCGCACGCGACGCCGTCTGACGTCATACAGGCAATAAGAGGTCCTCGACGACGTGCGGACGTCAGTTCCCTTTTTTCCGTGCATTCGAAACGGTTATCTTCGAGGGAGCAACTGTTACTCTTGCGGTTACAGTGTATATCTTGCTGCGTACTCTTTCTCTGTGGAAATAATGTCGCAGAGAAAGTCTGGATTTAAGCCTTGTCGTGAGTGTGGAGGCAAGATGTCGGTGACGGATCCTCATTCCGATTGCTTTTGGTGTTTGAGCTCTGACCACGACGTCTCGACTTGTGATTCATGTCAGCACATGAATCCGAAGGCCCTTAAAGAACGTGAGGCGAAGCTGTTTATGGCCAAGTCAAAGGAGAAGCATCACAAGAAGTCTTCTCCAAAACATCGGCGTCATCGAGACTCCCGGCGCCGTAGAGAATCTCGGCGTCATTCAAGGGAGGCTCGTTCCAGGTCTCCGGATCGGCGCCGAAAGACATGGGAGGTCAGCCCCACGGTGACGCCGCATCCTTCGACGCCGTTGCCCTCTCCGGCGTCACCAACTTCGCCTGGACAGGCGTCGGTGATTGAGGTATTGGAGCCTCAAGTGTTTTCTCCGGCGCAGACGCCGAGGCCGGAGTCGGGGTCGCCTCCGAGACAGGCACCCCAGTATCCGGCTTTTCCCACCCCTGGAGCCGATAGTTCCGCATTCTTGAATGCGATGTATGCCATCTTCCAACAGATGGCTCCAGGGGGTGCTCCGGCTGGGCCTTTGGCCTTTTCTTTGGGTGATCCTGCGCCTCTTCGGCCGGCACCCTTTATGCCCTTTCTCCCGTTTGGGAACGTGGGCTCGGCGCCAGTGTCGGCGCCGGTGGCCGCTCCGGTGGCTTCGGAGGGATTGGCCCCAGGGATTTCCATCCCGTCGACGTCGAGATTTCGGCCTGTGACTCCGGTGGGGCCATCTGTTTCAGCTGCTCTTCAGTCGGCGCCGAAGTTACCCGTGGCGCCGGATGCGGCGTCCGTGGCTTCGGAAGATCGGCGCCGATCTCCGACTTCGGCGGAGGCATTGTCGACTCCGCGGATTGAGCAACGACTGCATTCAAGGAGGCGTGCTCTCCGGGTACTAGAAGAGCAGGAGTACCAACGAGCCCTAGAGGAAGGAGAGCTAGAGGACTCGGGTGATGGGCTGCGTGGACTGGAGTCGGCCAGTGGGCTGGACACTTCCCCTGAGTGGGACCTTTCGTCCCCGGGGGAATATACTGAGGAAGCTGCTTCCTTTCATACAGTGGTACGGAAGGCAGCTAGTTTTTTGGACCTGCCTTTGCCGGTGGTGGAGGCAAAACAAAACCTTTTGACGGAGGTGTTGCATCCGGCCTCAGCCGCGGCGGAGCCTCTGTTACCTTTTAATGACGCTCTGCTGGATCCGGTTTTAGAGGTGTGGAAGAGGCCGGCATCTTCCCCAGCAGTTCACAGAGCCGTGGCCAGGAGGTATCGGACGGCTCCAACTGATCCTGGTTTCCTATCTAGGCACCCTACGCCGGAGAGCTTGGTAGTGCAGGCCTCCTGTTCGTCCAAGTCAGCGCCTGGTTCTTTCCCGACGGTGCCTGGGGACAGAGACTCAAAAAAGCTAGAGGCGCAGTCGAAGAAGATTTTTTCGTCCTGCAGTCTGGCGTTAAAGGCCACTAATGCGACCTGTATCCTGGGGAGGTATATTCATGCTCTGATGGATGACATCTCCTCTTCGTTTACAGAGCTTCCCCAGGGTCTTTTGGATCTTGTCTCTGATGCCCAGGCTGCTGCGACCCAAATTATCCAGACGGGACTGGATACCACCGACTCGGTAGCCAGAGCAATGGGCACAACTGTGGTGGAAAGGAGACAGGCCTGGCTCCGTAACTCGGGCTTTTCGGCAGATGTACAGTCCACATTGTTGGATCTCCCGTTTGATGGGGACAAACTGTTTGGGGCTAAGGCTGATTCGGCCTTGGAACGTTTTAAGGAGAGCAGGGCCACGGCTAAGTCGTTGGGACTCCAAGCTCCTTCTTCCACGGCCTCTTCCAGATTCTTCAGGAGGTTTCGTGGATTTGGGCGTGGCTCTTCCTCCTCTTCCTTTCGGGGAAGATATCAGCAACCTGCCTCTTCCCACCCCTATAGATCTTTTAGGGGGAGGGGTAGGGTCCGCACCAGGGGAGCCTCTCAGCAGCACTCTGCCTCTTCCTCTTCCTCATCCTCTGGCGGGGTGCAGCAGGGGAAGCAGCCTTAGGCTTCCACCATTTCCCACTCACTCCTCTCCTGTAGGGGGAAGATTACAGCATTTTCTCACCAAATGGGAGACGGTTACGTCGGACACTTGGGTTCTCAGTGTTGTGGGAAAAGGCTACACCCTTCCCTTTCGGGAGTTTCCGCCCCTCATCCCGCCCCGCCCTTCGTATTGTTCACAAGAACACCTCCTGTTGCTAGAACAGGAGGTAGAAGTCCTCCTTTTAAAGGGCGCGGTGGAGTTGGTCCCGGAGCAGGAAAGGGGTCAAGGAGTTTACTCAAGGTATTTCCTGATTCCCAAGAAGGATGGTCGTTTGAGACCAATTCTGGACCTGAGGATCTTGAATTGGTTCCTCAAGCAGGAAAAGTTCAAGATGCTGACCCTAGCACAGGTGCTTTTGGCGTTGAACATGGAAGACTGGATGGTGTCTGTCGACTTGCAGGATGCTTACTTTCATATCCCGATACTCAAGTCACACAGGAAGTATCTCCGGTTTGTGGTGGGATCGCAACACTACCAGTTTGCGGTCCTTCCGTTTGGTCTTACTTCAGCACCTCGAGTCTTCACGAAGGTGATGTCGGTGGTTGCGGCAGAGCTCAGAAGGAAGGGGATAGCAGTATTCCCTTACTTGGACGATTGGTTGATCAAAGCCAAGTCCCCGGAGCTTGTGTTGCGTCATCTGCAGTCAACAACCCAGTTGTTGTTCGACCTAGGCTTTTCGGTGAACGAGCCCAAATCTCACCTGGAGCCCTCTCAGCGCCTCCTGTTCATAGGGGCAGTACTGGATACAACATTGGGTCGGGCCTTTCCTCCGCCTCAGCGGATTCAAGATATTCAGGATTTGGTTCCAATGTTTCGAAATGGAGCGGTAGTTCCAGTCCTCAAGGTCCTTCGTCTGCTCGGTCTTTTTGCCTCCTGCATTCTGTTGGTCACGCATGCTCGCTGGCACATGAGGGCTCTTCAGTGGTGCCTCCGAAGGCAGTGGTCTCAACACAGAGGGGATCTAGAGGGTACTGTCAAGATCTCCAGAGATGCTGCTGTGGATTTGAAGTGGTGGATTGCAAGCAACAATCTTTCACAAGGAAAGCCGTTCCAGCAGTCGCCACCAGTGGCCACAGTCATAACGGATGCTTCCACTCTAGGGTGGGGAGCTCATCTGGGGGATCTGGAGATCAAAGGTCTTTGATCTCCAGAGGAACAGATTTTTCACATCAATCTGTTAGAGTTACGGGCTGTACGTCTGGCTCTCAAGGCCTTCCTCCCTTCCCTTCGTGGTCAGTCGGTACAGGTCCTAACGGACAATACTACCACGATGTGGTACATAAACAAGCAGGGAGGAGTGGGGTCGTACCTTCTCTGCAGAGAAGCTCTTCGACTATGGTCCTGGGCAAAGGACCATCGGATTTGCTTGATAGCAAACCATCTGGCCGGAGTCTTGAACGTGCGTGCGGACAGTCTCAGTCGCCACTTCTCGGCAGACCACGAGTGGCGTCTCCATCCAGATCAAGTCCGTTTAATCTTCCAGAAGTGGGGGTTTCCTCGGGTAGATCTGTTCGCCACTCGAGAGAACGCGCATTGTCCGTTGTTCTGCAGCCTTCAGTATCCGATGCAGGAAGCGTTGGGGGACGCGTTTCAAATGACCTGGTGCGGCCAGTTGCTTTACGCGTTTCCTCCCATACCCTTGATTCCTCGAGTATTGAGGAAGATTCGCCAAGACCGGGCTCTAGTAATCTTAATAGCTCCGGATTGGCCAAGGAGGGTGTGGTACTCCGACCTTCTCCAACTCTCAACGTGCCCGCCGCTCCGTCTCCCTTTCAGGGCAGACCTCCTCTCACAGTCGCAGGGGCAGGTTCTACACCCCAACCTCCAGAGTCTGCACCTACATGCCTGGAGATTGAACGGGGCAACCTGAGTTCCTTCTCTCTCCCGCCTGAGGTAGTGGATGTTATATTAGCGGCCAGGCGACACTCCACTAAATCTATCTACTCTAATAGGTGGTCTAAATTTGTTGCGTGGTGTGGAGAGAGGCAGATTGATCCTTTACATGCTCATCTATCGGACGTTTTGTCTTTTGCTCTATCTCTGGCGCAGAAAGGTTGTGCAGTGGCTACCATTAAAGGTTATTTATCGGCCTTGTCAGCCTTCATATGTCTTCCAGACCAACCATCTTTATTTAAATCCCCTATTGTTATCAGATTCTTGAAAGGTCTTCTAAATCAATATCCTCCAAAGCCATTCGTTATGCCGCAATGGGATTTGTCCTTAGTCCTGACTTTCCTTATGGGGTCCCCTTTTGAACCTATGCATTCTTGCCCCTTGAGGTATTTGGTTTTAAAAACAGTCTTCCTGATAGCTATAACATCAACAAGGAGAGTGAGTGAGTTGCAGGCCTTATCAGTAAAACCCCCTTATACAACTTTTTATGGGGATAAGGTGGTGTTGAGGACCAAGGCTGCTTTCCTCCCGAAGGTTGTTTCACCCTTCCATTTGGCTCAGGCAATTACTTTGTCCACGTTCTATCCTCCGCCTCATCCTTCCAAAGAGGAAGAAAGACTGCACCGTCTGGACCCAAAGAGAGCGTTGAGCTCCTTTATCGATAGAACAAAGGATTTCAGGCTGGAGGATCAGCTGTTTATTGGATACGTGGGCAAGAGGAGAGGAAAGGCAGTCCACAAGAGAACACTATCCAGGTGGGTTGTTCTTTGCATTAAAATATGTTACTCTTTGGCAAAGAAGGATCCTCCTGAGGGCATTAGAGCTCATTCCACCAGAGCTAAGTCGGCCACTTCGGCCTTAGCCAGAGGTGTTCCTGTGGTCGACATCTGCAAGGCCGCAACTTGGTCGTCCCTTCACACTTTTGCAAAACATTACTGTTTAGATTCTGAGGTTAGAAGGGACGGCCATTTTGCACGGTCAGTGCTGCAGGATTTCTTGGTTTGACCATTTAGGCACCCACCGCCGGGCGTGGTACTGCTTTGGGACTCTATTCATGAGGTGAGGAATCCACAGGTAGTTGTATCCATCAGAAGAACGAGTTACTTACCTTCGGTAACGACTTTTCTGGTGGATACATTAGCTACCTGTGGATTCCTCACGGTCCCACCCGCCTCCCCGTTGCCTTTATGGTCTTGCCAAGTAATCCTTGAGTGTGCTCCTCTTGGTCTTTGAGGGTGCAATAGATGTATATATATAATATATTTATATATATATAGGTATATGTGTATATATCTTTATGTATATACTTGGTGTGTGTATATATTTTAAAAGAGAGAGTTTTATATATATATATATATATATGTACATAAAAAGATTTACAGTTATTCATACAATGTGGTGTATTTTTACAATATAATGGATGTTGCTTTGTTCTTTCATTGCATTGCCTGGTTGTTCTCATGCACGTAAAAAATGATTGGTACTGACGTCCGCACGTCGTCGAGGACCTCTTATTGCCTGTATGACGTCAGACGGCGTCGCGTGCGAGACAGTGACGTCCTCGTCGACGTGCAGAGACTAGTAAGAAGATTTCCGTGGAATGCTGGCGCCATGGGAGTATTCATGAGGTGAGGAATCCACAGGTAGCTAATGTATCCACCAGAAAAGTCGTTACCGAAGGTAAGTAACTCGTTCTTTTGCCACTATCTTACCTCTAAGGGGAACCCTTGGACTCTGTGCATACTATTCCTTACTTTGAAATAGTGCATACAGAGCCAACTTCCTACACTCCGCAACATGGTGTTATACAAAATAACACTAAGAAATAACTATAATCTACAACCATTTGATAACAGTATCTTGTTGTCTTTAACTAGCATTTTTTGTATATCATTATCATCAAAAAAGAAAGAACAAAATATTGGCATGCATCATGCTCTATTTATTTTGAAAAACAATTATTTAAAAAAAATATGTATACATTAAAGAAATTCCACTCCATTATAGACGTATGAGGTAACCAATTAAGTGTAACTTAAATGTTTGGCAACACCTAAAGATAAGAAAATGAGCAACTTTTTAACCCGACTGAGATACCTAAGTTTCCTTTTCAAATGTGCTGGCCAATGTGTACAAAATTATGCTCATATGCTTGAGCTTATAAGGTTACTGCATAATTAGTGCATAATTATCCATACTTTGTATCTCTCATTAGAAAAAACTGGATACCTCAGCAACTGAGTTCCGATGTTGCCAGAACCCGGTCCCTGGAATCTATTGCGTGATATTTATGTGCACTGGCCATAAGGAAATCGGAAAGTTTTAAGATTAACTACTTAGGGCCTCATTACGAGTTTGGCGGAAGGGATTACTCTGTCACAAACGTGACAGATATCCTGTCCTCCCTATTACAAATTTCATAGGATATAATGGAACTTGTATCGGTGGGCGGGATATCTGTCACGTTTGTGACGGAGTAATCCCCTCCGCCAAACTCGTAATGAGGCCCTTAGTCTGAAAGCCTGATTGAGACCGGGCGTAGCTACGTCAGGCTATCAACTCATTCCATTTTAACAGCCTTCCAATGGTTCCGGCTTCTTCGGAAAGGTCCTAATTTTCCTAAAAGATATATGCCCATGGCTTGAATGGAAATTAATGATAACCTCATCTGTATCAACCAAAATCTCACAGACAGGGCGAACCTTAAACACAACCCATTCAACCATGCACCCCACAGAGCTACTAGGAAACCACTGCAAATTGGAGTGCCTCTCCACCTCGTGAGGAGAAGAAAGCACTATACAAAATATTAGAAGCGGAGAGTGTACTTTTTGCCTCTCAAATGGTAGAAAAACTCTATGAAATACCAATAACCTACAAAAAAATGCAGTTAATTTAAATTCTAAACCTCATCTAACCCAGACACACACTTAGAAAGACACATACACACCTTTTAAAGCCCTGAACCTTATAAAAGTAAGAAAAAGAAGGCGAAATGTTGCACTTGGAAGTCAGAATGTATGTTCACGTGACATGCACAAAACATCGGGTCTGTGGTTAAAGTATCCACTTAAGATAACAGAAGTTAACATAATTGAATCTTATTTTGTTTCTATTTAATCTTTGGCTTACTTTACGACTTAAAAGAGGCACATGGAGCATACATTGTATTCCTATTCGTTGTACAGAATATTTGGGCAAATCATTTTCCATTTGTTATGTACAGATTGTGGTGTCTCTGTTGCTATGCATGCTGATTGTGGCTTGTCTCTTTCTCAAAAATGTTTTATTACCCATGGGAAAAATAACTTGTCAAGAGAGGCGGGGGACGGGGTCATCGCACCTGAAAATTGCTCTCCCGGGATCTGAATGGAACAGATGGGCATTGATGATGTTTTCAGAGGAATTAATCAACATAGACTGTTGGTAATGCCAAGGGCTTCGGCGCCCCCATCCATCCTAGTGTATTCTGAGGTCCCTGCCATAATCAGAGCTGACAAGCCTAATATCCTTGTGTAAGTCATTACATTGACTATGATATCTTTCATTGTTGCTTAAAATGTCGGGACAGGCCAGCGACTCAGCGGCCTTGAATTCCAAACAGCTGAAGGGGAAGGTTATGGCATGGTGATAAAGGGCAATGCAATATGGTGTGGTTTGTACATTTCGAAAACTGTGAAGCTCTCTTTTTGCCCGTCTTTCGATGCAGGTTTGAAATGATAGAAGACAGTGGTATTTCTACTTCAGAAGAAGAGGAGGCACAATGTTGACTAGACATTGAAGAGAAAATCACCATTAGGTGCAGTTGCTGTGGTCATCATCACTGCAGAAGGGCCAAATACATTCTCTATTCAGATAAGACTGTGGATGAGCTAGTCCAGAGCCTGGGTGATAGGGTTAAGAAATACAAATCGATATCTATCCATGTCCTATTTACCATGCCTCCATGAGTTGTGAACTTCAAGGGGTAGGATCTGCTGTTTTCCATCCTCTGTTCCCCAACTATGTTCTGACTACAATGGTTTGTTATCCCACCAGTCAGCATGATTGAGTCAAGATGACAAGTTGTCTAGACAAACATCTGCAAATACATACATGGCTTCATGGCACTATATAAAATTAAATTTCTACGTTAGTAGTTGCACTGTTATCGTAAAGTGACAAAGTAGCACTGAGACACCCTATTCAGGGATAATGATAATAGTCACTCTACAACCTCATTAAGAGCAACTATGGTATTATTAATAATATTATTGATATTAATCGCAATAATAATACAGTGAGAGTGCACAAGTATTTATCGAGCAAAGTAAAAACATAATACAAAATCGGTGTAAATTCAGTGCCAATAAACCAATAGCTGATGTCTGTATGGATTACAATGGAGTCTTTAGAATAACAGTGATAATCTACAGTGTTTTGTATTTATGCAACTTCAATAAACCTTCATTATTTCAGTTGTATACCTCTTCTGCCTTGACTTTGAGGATACATTTTAATCACCTTAAGCACATCTTAACAGTGCACAAGAAAGTAGCAAATATTCAACTACCTTCACTGTTTTATGCAAGTCCTGACCTTCATAATAGGCCAGTGACCATGTTATTTAGTGGGTTTGGAGAAGCTGAGAGATTGTAAATTAGTACTATGCTTACAGGGTCTACTTGGGAGAACAAATATCAAATGGATAAGACTAGGTTACCTAAGGAAAGGAAAGTAGATGTTGCTTTTGTGATGCTGACCTTGGGACTGATTATATGTCAAGTGGATTGGTATCTTCAGTTTCCTGCACCTGGGATTACTGGCTGCAGAAATAAGCCCAATTTTACTAGGCAGCAGCTATTACCAGTACAATTGAGTGCAGGGTCAGGCAGGCTCAGTGTGCACAAGCACAGCCTGACTCCACAAGACACCATCACAGTGCTCCCCAAGACAGCTTTGGGCCTGCCCTACCCTGCAACACCACTCCTACTCCTCAATGAATGCCTCACAGTCTGCATCTGTTCCTTGCTCCAATTTGCCACCTGCTCTTTGCAGATGGTAAATGGGAGTGGAACTGTCCCCTTCACTTGGTGCAATTATTCAGAAAAAGGTCCTGGTAATTCATGTTGACATGCTTTTTCCCCATTTCAAGACAAAAATCATAATTGCACAATACAGTTATGGAGTTAGTAATTGAAGAGGAAATTAAGAATTCTGTAATTGTAGCACTCTTCCACTATGCAACTCTTAGCTGTGGGCTTCAAGAACCAAGAAGAACATTCGTATAAGCCCTCATTTCGATTAAGATATACTCAGATGTAAATTAGAAGAGCCTGGAATTTGTGAGAATGGTGAATAATAGTGGAAGTGGATGGTGGTCCTCTTCAAGTAATAATGGCATTATTCAATACTATGTCTCAATAACTTAAACCAGAGCTCAACCCTTGGCAGCTGTAGCACAGAGCCAACAGACGTAACATAGGAGAAATGTGTAAAGCATTTATCAGTATCAAAACAATGAAGGAGTAGAAAACAAGACATAATCAAAATCCCACTTCAATTCATAAAGATAGACACATTTTAATGAGCACAAAAGCAAGAAATGGAAAGAAAATTTGATGTAGGGAATGGGAAATATGATTGTCCAAAGAGTCAGGTGCTTCTAATGCCAAAACACACAAAGCACCAACCACAGGTATCTGGTGACTCTAGGCCATGTCAAAGTCAAGCATTTAAACCAACTGAGATGCAGCACAAGTTGGATTCAGGGATCAGGCTTGTCCTGGTGGAAAGTTTACCTTCTGACTTAGATGTTTTTCTGGAGAAAAGTCCTTGTCAATGAGGTTGCTGGAGGGTCACGTTGACAGCAGGACTCATTGATGGTGGGCAGGGGAAGTGCAGGACCTCAATAGGAGCCTCTCCACATCGAAGGCGGGAAAACTCCAATTGCCTGAAGTCATGTCCAAGGATGGCGTCATTGGGTTGCTGCTCAGCATTTGCCGGTAGTCAAGTCCTCTACATTTGGACTTAGAAAGGTTTTTGGAAGTCAGGATCTCTTCAGTGGGGCAAACCAACAAGTTGTGTGCTACCGGCGCTCAACATTGGTGGCTATGGATCAGTGGCAGTCTGGTGATAGCCTCTAGTTCTTTTGCAGAAAGCTTAGAAAACGTTTCAAAGTGCTCAGTATTGCAATTTTTGAGGGGGAAGGAGTACACTCTAGCACCAGACAAGAATCCAAGACCTTTTGGGCACCACTTGGAGTTTTGGTCTCAGTCTCCCAAAAGCCACCAGCAGGGTCCAGGGGAAATCCAGTTGCAACTGGTCAGTTGGGCTCTTGAAGTTGGGTGCTTCCTGAGCTTTCATGCTTCTGTAGCTGAGGAGGAGGCTATCCAAATAGCCTTGGAGACCTGGGTACAGGTGGGAGCAGTGTTTTCTCTTCAGAGGTTCAACATCAAGTGCACTTCTTCTTCTGTCTTCCACCAATCAGAAGGTGTTCAGTGGTGGTGATTCCTGGCCACTCTCTAACCAATGGTGTAAACATTCCTATGAGTGCCCCTGTCCACCCTTTCATCACTGTTGGAATACAAATTAACCCCACACTGCTCTTTTCCACCTAAAACCAGTATGGCAGAACCTTTCTTCCCTTTTGCAGAGCTCTGGGTACACCTCTTAGGTGGGCCTAGGGGAAGGAGAACATTTCCCTTGCAAATCAGTTCTGTAACAGCCCCCTCTCCACATGGATTGGTACCACTCTGGCTATTTGGACAATCGTAGGACTAGGTGTGAGTTACATCTGTCTACAACAGGGAATTTCCCTTGAAGCTTGTGCAGTTGGTTGGCCCATCCCCTTTTGCCATCCTGTCCACAGGAAGTCACACTTCATCACAGCCAAGACTCAATGCCCGTACCTGTGAGACATCCACATCTCCTTGCAGGGGTGCTGTGTGCTGCCAGGTGACAGTTGGGGATTAACTCTGAAAAGACTTCAAGTAGAAAATTGTGAACTTTTTAAAGTGACTTGACCATTAGGTTGGAAGTAAAATTACTATTACTTTGAGTACTTGAATCTAGATTCTAGCTATTCTCTATGTAAGCCAGTGCTTTCCTATTGGTGAGACAGCCATGCCACAGTAAAAATTGACTTATGAGATCTTTCACTAACAGGACATGTAAAACTTAAGTGCACATGCCCTGCTTTATAAATATCATATACCCTGCCCTTTCTGCATTTAGGAACTACCACAGGGGTGACTTGCTAGTATTAAAAAGGAAGGTTTAGGCCTAGCAAAATCTTTATTTTGCCAGGTCGAATTTGCAGTTTTAAAACTGTACACTCAGGCTAAAAATATGAAAATCAATAAAATGCATAGAATGTTAAAGACATAGGCTACAAGCCTAATGCTAAAATAAGCCTGCCCACCCTAGGTGCTAAAGGGGTCCTACAAGCACCCTACCTTTGCTGGAATAGGAGTGCAGAGTCTAGTACCCAAAAACTAGCATAAGACTCAAAAAATCTATAAGATGTGTAAAAACTTTCAGCTAATAAAAGCAGTATGAACTATAACATCTAATATTAAAATATAAAACGATGTCCATGTCGACAAGCAGAACAAACCAAGACATAAAGCCAAATTAAAACAATTAATTGTTTGAAAATTGCCAATTGAAAGTAAATCATCAGAATCTTGTATGAGGTCACCCAACATAGTTGTAGAGATGGAATCCAGGATAGACCCCACTTCGATATACCAGTGTACCAGGGACTCGTAGATAATTTAAAAGCTTCAATTAGGATTTTTATCCAATTCGCTGTATAAGGTCATGTACATGCTCTGGGCCTGTTAGCAGGTCCGACTGTGTGCGTGTGTGTGTGTATGTGTGTGGTGCACAGATGATCCTTTTGGGTACTACAGGTAAGTATTTTTTAACTTATAGGCATTTTAACTTAGTGATGGCTGTAGTCGGAGTACTTTCACAAAATTTCACTGTATTTAGTGGTATTTTGCGGAAGTACCATGGTGCATAGCAATGGCATGTAATTATGTGATATACTAGTGGCTGGCTTTACACAATTTAAAGGTAGCTATGTTGTTTTGGCTGAGTTCTAAGTTACACTTTCAGATATAGATAACTATTAGGTTTGATATGTAGCTGTGGATTTTGGCCTCTAGCTCAGCTGGCACCTAAGGAAACCTACCAAATCTGTGCATTTTTGAAAACTAGACACCTAGGGGAATCCAAGATGAGGTGACTTGTGGGGCTCTCACCAGGTCCTGTTATCCAGAATCCTTTGCAAACCTCAAAATTTGGCCAAAAAAAACCACTTTTTCCTCACATTTCGGTGACAGAAATTTCCGGAATCTGAGAGGAGCCACAAATTTCCTTCCACCCAGCATTCCCCCAAGTCTCCAGATAAAAATAGTACCTCACTTGTGTGGGTAGGCCCAGTGCTTGCGACAGAAAATGCCCCAAAACACAACGTGGACACATCACATTTCCCAAAGAAAACAAGAGCTGTTTTTTGGAAAGTGCCTAGCTGTGGATTTTGGCCTCTAGCTTAGCTGTCACCTAAGGAAACCTGCCAAATCTGTGCATTTGTGAAAACTAGACAACTAGGGGAATCCAGGATGGGGGGACTTGTGGGGGTCTCACCAGTTTCTGTTACCCAGAATCCTTTGCAAACCTCAAAATGTGGCCCAAAAAACACTTTTTCCTCACATTTCAGTGACAGAAAGTTCTGGAATGTGCGAGGAGCCACAAATTTCCTTCCACCCAGCATTTCCCCAAGTCTCCTGATAAAAAAGGTACCTCACTTGTGTGGGTAGGCCTAGTGCCCGGGAAAGGGAATGCCCCAAAATACTATACTATCTGAGCACGTCAAAATTATCAAATACAAAACTACCTGTTTTTGCGGGGGTGGGGCACCTGCATTTATGGTCCTGGGCTCAGCAGCCATACAGGGAAACCTACCAAACCCAGACATTTCTGAAAACTAGACACCCGAGGGAGTCCAGGGAGGTGTGACTTGCATGGATCCCACAGTGTTTTCGTACCCAGAATCCTCAGCAATCCTCACATTTAGCTGAAAAATCACATTTTTCCCACATTTCTGTGTGGGATCACCTCACTGGGACAAATTTCCTACCAGCCAGCGTTCCCCTCAGTCTCCCGTTAAAAATGATACCTCACTTGTGTAGGTGGGCAAAGTGCCTGTGACATTGAAGAGCCAAAAACATGTCAAAATTGAGGGAGAACCAAAGCGGGTCCAAAAGGGCAGTTTGAAAAAAACATTTTTAGGCTGACAAGTGGGGCAGAATTGTTATTGGTATAGATAAGACAATGCTGCGTGGTAGGAATTTTGAGGATTCCTGCAGATTCTGGAAGGTTCCATCAGAAAAATGTGGAAGAAATGTGTGATAGCCAGTAAAGTTGGAGGTTTGCAAGACATTGTGAGTAAGAAAATGGTGCGGAGTGCATGTGAAGCACACCAACCTGGACTCACCCAGATGTTTAGTTTTCAGATGTGTCTAGCTCTTGTGGATTTTTCTACATGGCAGCGCCCCAAAGTCCAAAAAGTGCAGCTCTCACCATTCAAAGTGGGACGATTATGAGAGTTAGCCAAGCTGTCATGGCCCAAATGTAAAACCAAAACCCCAAATAATCAAATGTCCTCTTGCTTGCCATGGGATAAGATGTTTTAGTGTGCTGGGGAGAGCTGAAAGACTGTTACCCCTTTCAGTTGGGGTGGGGGGATAACCATGCCCATACTAGTTGGTAGCCACCACCACACATTTTTTTTTAATTCCCTGGCATCGGGGTGTGGATCGAGGGTAATTGCCCCATCTGCCCACTGGCGGTCAGAACAACTTTGGCCCCATTTATTTGAGGGTGGGGTATGGCCATAACCCAACCCTCTTATTTTGAAAAAAGGCTTCCCTGGTCTCTGGTGGGCTTTCTGCCCCCTTGGGGGCAGATAGGCCTTCCAAAAATAGGCTGATCTGCCCCCAAGGGGGGCAGATATGGCCAACAGTAAAGTGCCCCCATAGGGAGCGACCCTTGCCCAAGGGGCTACCCCCCAAACAAAGCACACACACACCAATCCCTGGTGCCTAAGTGGTTTCTGCACCCCCCGGAGCAGATCAGCCTAATAGAAATAGGCTGATCTGCCTCCAAGGGGAGCAGAAATGGCCTAAAGTTAATTTGTCCCCCCCAGATGAGCAACCCTTGTTCAAGGGGTCGCCCCCTTGCGTGAAACTGGCACAAAAAAAAAATCTCTGGTGTCTAGTGGTTTCTGCCACTCTTGAGGCAGATTGGCCTAATAAAAGTAGGCCAATCTGCCCCCAAAGGGGCAGAAATGGCCTAAATACAATTTGCCCCCCATGGGAGCGACTCTTGCCTAAGGGGTCTCTCCCCATATAGAAAAAAATAAAGTTAAAAAAAAAGAACCATATAAACATTTTTTTTTTAAATCATCCCTGGTGTCTAGCGGTTTCTGCCTCCCCTGGGGGCAGATCGGCCTAATTATAATAGGATAGGGATTCCCCTTTCATCCCTGCCCAGGGGAGGGGTGTGCGAGGCCCCCGAGGGCCCCTACTTGGACGTAACAGTTACATCCTGGGCACCCGAGCGGTGCTGCCCAGGGCGTAACTGTTATGTCCAGGGCACCCAACGGGTTAACTTGTGGTCCAAGGACCATCTGGGGTTCTGCGAGGCTCACACACAAGGACCGAGAGTGTTTTCCAAAATGAAATGTTATTAAAATGTATATATGAAAATGAATACAGAATAAAAAAATTAGGAGCAGCAATGAAAAACAAGCACCTGTGGTGTTGCTACATCAAGAGGCAGCAGTGGCAAGTGCTGTGGTTATACTTTAGAAAGTATTTGTGTATTTTGCAGGATGTTGACAAAGCAATAATCATCAAGTTTGGTTGTGACTGAGCTTACCTTGTCATCTACACTTGCCTCCTTCACAGCTGCCAATTCAAATTTCTAAGGCTGGCCATCTTTGGAGTGAAGAAAAAATTAATATGGAAACAATCCTGAAGACAATCCTATTGTTGATCATCTTTAGGTGGATATGTTATCAAATAATAATTAAGGGCTTCATTACAACATTGGCAGTCGGACCAGTTCACCCCCAATGTCGTGGGGAGGATGCCACTGTCAAACCAGTGGTGCCCCCTCTGTCCTATAACATACAACTTTCCCACCGGGCTGACGGGCGAAAACATTGTAATAGAGCATTCCCACCGGTCAGTACTACAATATAAGACTCGGCTCCCTTAAGGGAGCTGAGGGCTAGATGTATCAAGGTTCGCATTAGCGAATACCAAATAGTGATTTTTAGTGAATCACTAACTGGGATCCGCAAAATGCAATGTAGCAACACCATCGCAATTTTTTTTGCGATTTCTTAAAATTCGCAATTGCAAAAAGCGAGTACCAAATTACTATTCGGTAAAATAGTGAATCGGTATTTGAAAATCGCTTATTGTGATTTTTGTATTCTGGAGCAGCTGCATGACATCACAACCAGGAATTGAGTCAGTGAGTGTTTCTGAAGCCTGAGCCACAGGAGCAAGCAGAGAGGCCCAGCACAGCACCAGGGAGGTACTCAGGAGTCAGCCAGGACCAGAAAAAACTATGGCCACTGATGGTAATTGGAAAGACAAAGGAGAGAGGAAGCGCAAACTGAAATTCAGTGAACAGAACTTGGAGGTGTTCACAGAAGAGGTGGTCAAGAACCATGACAAGTTATTTGGAAAACACTCACTACAGGTCCCAGAAAGTGAGAAGAGAAAAATGTGGACTGACATCCACACCAAAATATGTGCGATGGGTGTTGTGTAGCGTTCCATCAAGGAGATATGCAAGCGCTGGTATGACTTACGTTTACATGCCAAAGAGAGGGTAGCAAACAGGCTGAAGGAGGCAAGGAGCACTGGAGTTGGACCACCCACCCAGACACCGTCCACCCCCATGGAAGACATGGTGGAGTCAACACTGCTGCCTGAAGCTGTTAGTGGTGTCACTGACATTGACACCTCAGGCACACCCGGCACCAACAAGGGTAAGGACCGTAATGATTTGAATCACCACATTTGAATGTACAAATGCCCCTTAGAAAATAGCAATGACACTATGCACATTGATAAGTAGCCCATGCCACATATTACATACAACACAACAATGCCTCATGGGAGTGGTAGTCCATACCCCTAATGTGCATCTACTACATAAATAGCAAGATAGTGTAAAACCGAACAGATAAATAACACACAACAGACAATTAGAGATCCTATGCCAGGGTAACTTTTTATCATTTAAGTAACCGTGAGAGTACATATCCTAGAATGTCATGCTGCACATTGTTGTTGCAGATGTTCTGGGCCCTAACGTAGCAGAAAGTGGAAATGGGGGGAATGTCAACAGTCAGCCATAGTCTGATTCAAACACCAGTGAGTCCATCATACAAGCACCAACTAGACGCAGGGGAGGAGTGCTACCCCTCCCTGAGTTTAACCTGGACTCCGATGAATTGCTGGAAGAAGTACCCACACCACCTCCATAGGTTAGAAGCACAGACAGACAGCACTGCCCATCCTAGCATCAGTTCACTTCCCTCAAGAGGCATCGCGAAGAAGGCAGACAGGGCACAGAGGAAGGTGAGGGCCCATCACTGTTTGGTGGCCTTGAGGCATCCATGCTGAAAGTGCAGCACCTGCAATGTAAACACATGAGATCAATGCACAGGCAGTTGGGCTCTCTCGATGGCAACATGGAATCAATGCACAGGCAGTTGGGGTCTATCAATGACAACATGGGATCAATGCATAAGCAGTTGGAGTCTCTCAATAACAACATGTGCAAGCTGCATGAGGGAGAGCAGTCTGCAGCAGAACACGTAAGGGAGATGGCAAATGCCATTAGGGAACTCTGCACTGTAATGTAGCAGGAGCATGTCACCCATCATAGGCACCATAACCAATTGATGGGCAGGTTGGATGGGTTCAGCAGATCTGTCAATCGGCTCACTACCACAACTGCTTTGGAGTCACGACGTGCTGTGGCCAAGCAAGTGGACGTAGCAAATTGCAGTCAGGATGTTGCACGAGGACTGGTACAAATCAGCAATGTATTGGAGACAATGCAGACATCTCAGAGTGCTACAAACAGCGAACTGGGTGGTGGGGGTAGTGAAGAACTCTCTAGCCTCAGCAGTCTCACAGCCCTTTGTTCAAACCTTGTTCCCGGTGGAGACAGCGGTTCCCCCGTGGTCCGACCACGTGGGTCGGAATCTGGCAGTCGGATGACCAGGATTGCGGTGGTCCGACTGCCACCGCCATGAGTCTGGCAGTCCTAGGACCACCAGACTCGTAATCAGGCCCCAAGTCTTTATACAATAAATCATTCATAGCATCAGTTCGCAGATAATTTCTGCATCATGGCTTGATGAAAGTAGTGATTTTTAGCAGATAAGGCTGGGCTGAGATCTGAGCATTAGTATGAACATTGATATATCCAGGTGTAGGTCAATAATCGGAATAGGTGGGGTAACCTGGGTACCAAAAGATGTGAGATAAAAAAGTAAAACTCAATAGTAAAACCATCTGGACCAGGAGCCTTACCTGATTTGATCACGTTCATAGTAGAAACTATTTTTAAAGATGAGACATCATCTTCCCAAGGGGGAAAATCAAGATTAACATCAAGTTATTTATGAATAGCGGCAAAATATTGTTGCATGGATTCTGAAGCGGGAGATGTTTCAGGACTATATAAATGTTGATAATTGTTCTTAAATTCCACTAAATTATCTTCATCCTTAAACAGAGGGTTATTTGTAGTGCTTGGAGTCATGTCTATTTTAACACATTCTTTCAATTAGATAATAGTTTACCAGCCATATTTTGCCTTCTATAATATTTAGCACTGGACCATAGTAAGGAGGAAGTAGCATTTGTCCATTTATAGTTTGTTAAATTGAAGTTTAGCTTTGATTAAATCAGCAAGACCAGTGGACTAATTGGTATTAAAATATGTGTTCTCATTTTTTTATGCTTTTCAAAATCTTAGAAGATTCTTGAATGTTGTTCTTCATTTATGGGACACCTATAAAATATTATTATCATGGGATTTCACTGTCAACAAGTCCCAAATAACTTCTGGTGATATATCAGGTGTATAATCAAAACAGAAAAATTCCTTCACAAAATCTGTGAAACAGTGAGTAAAAATAGTATCTACTTAGTAAATTATTAAACTGCCATTTACCTGGGGATTTGGAAACAGGAAGGAGATCTAAATCTACAATAAATGGAGCATGATCAGAATTTGATACTGAGCCGGTCTCCGAGTGTAGTAAGTGTTGTGGTAATGCATTTGAGGTAAGCAGATGATCAGTTTTGGATTGAGAAGCAAGTACAGGGGAGACAAAGTTGTATTCTTTCAAGAAAGGGTTATACAGCCTCCATGTATCTACCAAAGAACATTGTTTGATACCCAAGTTAAATTGCTAATGCATGCGGGAAGGAATAAATTTAGCTTTAGAATTGCAATCAAGCATAGGATCCATAACAGTCTTCACCAAAAAGTAAATAATCGTCTGAAATAGACATCAATTTATAGGAAATATCAGGCCAAAATTCTTTATCAGATTATGTAGATGCATAAATGTTAACAACAGAGTTAGGGATATTGTCTATAAACATTAGGAGATAAAGCCATCTTCCCTGGTCATCAGAATATTGAGAAATGAATTTAATGTCAAAGCATTTCTTACAGAGGATAATCACACCACACTTTTTCTCAGGTCGTGGGGAAGAGAAAGCATGACCTATCCAAGTTATGTATTAGTTTTTGTATCTCTGATGCCATTAAATGAGTTTCTTGTAAAAGGGCTGCATATACATTTAACTTTGTGAGGCATAATAGAACCCTATATGTTTTAAAAGAAGAATTCAAACCCCTAATATTCCATCAAAATATACGCAATGAATCCCCTAAATAAATCCTTACTTAATTTGTGGGTTCTGAGGAGTCTGCACATTGAAAAAATGAAATCTCTGAAAATACCACAGAGCTCCATCTCTGGGGTGACATGTTCTATCAGCACCAAGGCTCACCCTAATGGACTATTGTTTTGAGCCAAAAAAGTGAGATGTGTGAAGCACCAGCTGGGATAGAATTTTTGAAATCCTGTCTGGAGATAACAAGAGCTTGAACTACTGTGTTTACCCAGTGAGAAAAAAATAAGTAAACGTTTGAAATCTGAAGATTTGGCCTCCTGATTCATGTGGTGGGAAGGGTGATGGTGATGATAGAGTCCAGAGTGAAGGTGGGCCAATTTATGTGTGTAAAAGACAGGGAAAAATATTTGTTTGTCTGAATAGATATAGTAAGGATTGGTTAAAATTATGCCTACTTGTAAAGAGAAGGGACTCTATTTTTTGCTGGGTGAGCAAACTCTTTTACATCCAAGCTTAGAATCTGTCAGGGCAAGTGCAAAGAGTGAAGATATGTTAAAAATCTGTCCTGTTAGGTAGATGTGTGTGTTATCTAGATATTGGTGTATGTAAACATCCATATCCTTGATGAGCGAACATCACTGCTCTATGTATTAATCGATAAACATTAGAGGAGAGGATTGCACCCTGTTTGATGCTGCAAAATATTTTATATATTCCTGAGATGGATTTCCAATCTTTATGGATTGTGCCATATTAAGAGTGCAGCGGTGTTAAGTGTGATATTTATCACAACTGTTCAATAAAGACACCTTGGATGCTTTTTTCAGGTGTGAAAAATAGTGCTGGTTATGAGTTTTCCCTTTAAAATGGGGAATACCACGTATATATTGGTGCCTACTAAACCAAAATCTGCATATCCTAGTATTTACAGGGTACCCCCCTCCTCATATATATGGACTGGCTTTATATGCTGAAATGTATACAGGGGATGCATTTTTCAATGCACCCGTTATTTACTGGATGTGATACAATTTCACAATCTCATATTTCTCATATGTGCAATAGCAGGGCAGGAGTTATGACCCATTTTGGGATTTAGCAGGCCATTTATTATGTGAGCTTCAGTATCTATTGCCGAGAAAGGAGGAAAACCAACATGGGACCTGACCATAAAAGCCAATTCAGTGTTTCAGAGTTCAAATCAACATTGCACTGTATGAACTGGCATCTCTCATGGTCCTAAGCAGTGTGCCAGTTCGGATTTCTAAGGTGGCTTTTTCACTGCTGAAACCAGGATGAAAGTAAATTGCATTGAGTACATCCCTACCCGTTTTTTCTCATGAGCTGAGATTGGATAGACTTTGAAAAGTGGACAGCAGATATGGATTGCAAATGATTTTTCTGAAGATGGAGGTAATTTGTCCAGGGCTATGTTTAGCATGTCACTCTAGATGGTTTGATGATGTAAATGTTTCTAAAGTGCAATGTTCTCTCCAGAGGAGGTCATTTCATTGACTTCTGAAGCATGAAAGATTGGGTAGTCCCACTGGGGTTCAAATCTTGACTGTTGGGCCAGGCACAAAGCACCAGAATGGATGTACTAGTCCACAGAGCCAACAGACCTGGCTCTTACACTTAGTCACTATATGTGGCTCATCACTGCTTTTGATGAGAATAAATGAGCTCCAGTTGTTTATAGTTTTCGAAGGGCAAACAATCCCTATTAAGGGCCATGTTTGAATTTATATTCCTGTGAAAAATGTATTTTTTGTAATATAGTGAAGTAATCCATTCTACAAGTGAGGCCGAGAGTATTAATTAGGCAAGGTGTTGATTTGTTCTTATGTAACATTGACTTTATCCAATTGAATGGCATATTTGTAGTGTTTGCCCATTATGTTTTTAGCTTGGTCTGGAGTATAGGATATTTGGATATCTGGTGTTTAATTCCCCAATTCTGATCAGTCTTATTCTGTTGTGTGAGGATTCAAAGAACACCAGGCGGAGCGCCAATTTTCATAATTTTCTTTGTTGGAAGTTGGTCTACTGAGTCACTAATGTATGAAAGATATAATTATAAATCTTGACAGTATAGTTTTTGTCAGTTGATTGGACCTGTTTCTTAAGTTTAAGAGTGATGAATAATTAGACTATGGTGATAATAGCTGTGGGCCGGATTAGTCAGAGAGAACTGGTGCAAAGTATTTGAGGATGTCTTGATCATTGAATATTGAAATTTTGCCTTTGTTACGTGTAGGGTGGGATGCATGTTGGTAAAAGTTAGGGAGTAGAGCTGAGTTTATTACGATCGTATAAGATTTGTCCTTATCATCACCCAAGTTGAAATGAAAGACCTCTAGTAAGATACATTTTTCAGCTATCATTTGAGTTGAGGTACCTTTAATGAGAATGGGCCATTTAAGTGTGTTCTGAGTTTGAGCAGATTATGGGCTGTATGGAGGTGAATACTGTTTGAGGGGGATATTGGAAAAGCAGTACTGACACATTCTATTTTGTCACAGATTATGTTTGAGTATAGACCTGTTTATTGGATATCCTTGTGAATGACTTCTAGTCCACTTCTTAATTTATGTTGTCTGCTAAAGTGCGTGATTTTGTATCTCTAAACTAGCAAGCCAATGATAAATTAGGTATGTGCATTAAACTAATATTTGATTGTACATAGAATGTAAATATCCTGGTTTGAAATAAGGTTAAAGATCTCAGGATGATGCGCTTTGGCTGACCTGCCATTTTGTGTCAAGCACATTTGATAGGAGTTGGTTCTTGGACTTGAAGACATGTATGCGTGAATGCATATGATACTAGTGGATAATGTGTTCACATTTGGAAAGAGGCCTTTCGGGCAATCGTAGGTATGCCAAATAGTAGGAATATGAAAGGAGGCTTAATGGAGGAAGATTGAGGTTGTTGTATGATTTGAAAATTGAGTGTTAAATTAAAATCTTTACATTGGTACTGTGCACTAAAGTAAAGTTTCAGAGATTTGAATAACTGACAACGTGGGATGAAAAGTTTTTGCTTGGTCGTTAAGAGCTTGGCAGGATAGCAGAGATCCCAGAGAACCTTTTTCTTTCTAGTTCATTTGAGAAGGCATCCGTCTCCCTTCTAGAATATCCTCCCAGACAATTTCCACTTTCATTATTATTAGGTTGTGAAATTTCCGGGTAAAAAAAAGTTGAAAGGTGAAAGATGACCGACATGGCTTCCATTGATTGGTTAGACAGCACCATGACATTGATTTGGTAAGTCTAATTGTTTTCAGTCTTAGCTAAACTCTTTCTGGAATCACATTTAGGTATGAACAAAAAAAACAAGAAGCTCTTAACTACATGAAATGAGACCAAAATATTGATGCTGCAATTCTCTTCTTATTCTGTGCAATAGTTTCACTTTACTGGATATTTCAAAGCATCACAAGGAAACAGCTATTATGACTAAGCTATGCAAGGGTTCATTTGCATATCTGTAATGCCATAGGGTTTGATTGCACAATGGTGGTATTTCATTCCTTTTGTTTATAGTGTGTCTAAAACAAGGTGTATTTAAATGATGCAAGGGGGCAGAAAAAAATACATGATCAGTTCTGCTTCTATTTTTAATGCAATATTGTGAAATATTCTGAGAACACAATTTCAAATACTACAGTGTTCCAATAATGCTGGTTTCACTTTCCACTGTATGATGGATGCTGGAGAATGATTTATTTTCCAGTCCCCATTACAGCAGTACAGCATATATAACTGTATAATACTCCTGGTATTTGCATTCATTGTGTCTTTTGGTTTCATACCAATCACTGCCTCTCTGTGATGTTTGAGTGAAGACGATCCAGCGTATGTATAGACCACCTCAGATGCTGTATGTTTTCAGTGTTTAAAAGTTCTTGCTCAGCAGAATCTAAATCTCAGTAAAGAGACAAGAATAATGTTGAATAATGTTTTTCTAAAACTAAATAATTCACAAGTTGTCACAAATCACTAACGAGCAACATAATTAAATTAAGAAGCAACACATCCATGTTGAATCCTCCTACCAGAAGACCTGACACTAGACAAACAGACTAACGTTTTCGAGGTCAGGTACCATTCACAATGTAACCCAGGACGTATCGTTCTCATCTTAGATATGAAAAACATTAGTCACAATTAATGTTCAATAGAAACACGTTCTGCGAAAGTCGAATCCGGGGAACACCCATTTGCTCTGGCAGGGAATATGATTTGGAATCACACCTTTGATCCCGTTTATTTTTCAGCCACTGATATTTGCCCTTTATTTTCCATCCCATGTGTTACCCATTTCAAATTTTCATTTTAGCATTTTAACCAAGGTGGTGTGAAGTTGCAGGACTACACTTCTTCTTATTTCATAAAAGTTTTGTGACAAAAACTCAGAAACTTTCAAGTGTATACATGTAAAAAAAGTGTGAAAAAGGGGTTTCAAGGATATGTTTTCCAGGAGAAAACCCCGGAAATTATGAGTCAGCACAAAACTAATCCTCCCTGTATGAGTACTCAGCCATTCTGTTTTCTGACCCCAAGAGACACAGGGAGGTGGTCATTACGAGTCTGCGGTCACTTAACCGTCAGACTTGTGCTGGAAGTTGGACCACAGCCAATGTGGCGGTCCAAGTGCCATATTATGACCACGGTGGCAGTGCCATGGTGTGGCTGCCAGCACTGCCAGGATTAGTTGTCCAGGTGGTCCGACGGTTGTTGCGGTCATAATCCTGGGGATTACGACCTCATTCTTCACCACCGATTTCATGGCGGTAACACAGTGAACATTGCGAGGGCGCTGGTGCACCCTGCATCCTGCAGCATTGCCGCCTGCTCCATTACTAGCCAGAAACAATGCTGTAGGGTGTTTCCCTCTAGGCCAGCAGGCAGAAACTCAGACTTCAGCCCATCAACCTGGAGGTAAACTCGTAATGGGCCCTGTGGGGAGATAGCCAATATGGTGGCAACCTCCCCTTCGTAAGTTCTGCGGACAGGCAAAACCATCCGCAGAACTTGTAATCAGGCTCACAGTGCCCCAATTCCCTAACAGACCAAACATGGTGATATAAAGGGTGAAAAAAACGTAAAATCTGATATTTCGAGATTGTTGCAATTGTGGATGACTCTGATGGGTGGAGCGGAAGTGTTACTTAGAAAGAGAGGGAGTTGACTGTTCCCTTGTCCAGAGGTTCAACCTGGGTTGTGAAGAAGAAGATACAACATTGCAGAATGTCTTGTACAATAGACCTAGCACACTAAGGGGGTCATTCTGACCCTGGCGGTCACCGACCGCCAGGGCCAACGACCGCGGAAGCACCGCCAACAGGCTGTCGGTGCTTCCATGGGCATTCTGACCGCGGCGGTACAGCCGCGGTCAGAAACGGGAAACCGGCGGTGTCCCGCCGGTTTCCCGCTGCCCCAGGGAATCCTCCACGGCGGCACTGCAAGCAGCGCCGCCATGGGGATTCCGACCCCCTTACCGCCATCCTGTTCCTGGCGGCTTTCACCGCCAGGAACAGGATGGCGGTAACGGGTGTCGTGGGGCCCCCTAACAGGGCCCCACATTGATTTTCAGTGTCTGCCAAGCAGACACTGAAAATCGCGACGGGTGCCACTGCACCCGTCGCACGCCTTCAACTCCGCCGGCTCCATTCGGAGCCGGCTTCCTCATTGAAGGCGCTTTCCCGCTGGGCCGGCGGGCGGCCTTCTGGCGGTCGCCCGCCAGCCCAGCGGGAAAGCCAGAATGGCCGCCGCGGTCATTTGACCGTGGTGCGGTCATTCGGCGGCTCCCACCGGGCGTGCGGTTACCACCGCCGGCGGGAGTCGGAATGACCCCCTAAATGTGGCTGTCAAGACAGCCAATACAGGCTGTGTGGCAGAGAGAGAGAGGAAGAGAGAAAGAGAGAAAGAGGGAGAGGGAGATGGAGAGGGAGAGAGAGAGGGAGAGCAGAGAGAGAGAGATAGAGAGATAGAGAGAGACCAACCGAGTGACCTAGACCCGTAAGTTTCAGTGGCCAAAGAAATACTAACCCACAACTGTGAAGCCCACCCTAAAGGGCAAGACACTACTAGCAAGTAAAGGGGTGGAGCGCTCCATAGATCAATCTCTGTATAAAGATGGGATGAGTAAAGGCTGCAATGGGAGGTAACTGAATGTTCAAGAGTGTAAAAGCTGCTCTCTTTCTTTTCTCAGGAAGTAGAGACAAATCCAGTTGAAGGCTGAGACAGAAGGAGACAAAAGGAACTGGACTCTACAGACTGATCTCTATTTACATTTTGTAAAGGCTCTGAATGTATACAGGCCCTCCAAGATTTTGCGATTTCTCGAATTACAAAAAAATCGCAAAATTCTGATTTTTTTGTAAAAAACAAGATTTTTACAAAAGCACCCCCACTTAATCTTATTTCAACTCTTTCTCCAACCCTACTTTTATTGACCCTATTCTACTAAGCTGGGCCAATAAAGAAAGCTTTGCAAGGGAGAGGTGCTTTGTACTCTCTCCCTGTTGCCTGATGAGTTAAACATGCAGGGTCTGCCACCACAAAACAAAAGACTGCAAGAGACCAGAACTAAACCGGTATGTTAATGTACCAACCACCTTTGGCAGTCTTTGGTCCCTACACTCACTGCCCCATTATGGCACTTTTCCTTTACTCACCCCTACCTCTACATAACAACTGCCTTCCAGCCTCCTTCCCCTCCCCCTTTTCGTCTCTTCTACTAGTCCACTTCATTCTCGTAACCAGTCACTGTAGCACTTATCATGCACAATTAGTAGCATGAAATACAATGTGCTACAGGGGAACTGCTACTTTAGCCCACTCTGCTTTCCTTACACCTTAAGTTAAGTTGCAAGGAGGGAAGGGATGGCTAAAGTAACAGCTTTCGCCATCACCACATATTTGATGCTAACAAGCATGAAATCAGGGTGAAGACAGAGCACAGCTTTAAAATTTAAATCTGCATTCTCTTTGGAACAAAACGTTTGTCTTCCCAGCTTTGTCATGCTCTGCAGTGCTGGTTTGGTGGCCCAATTTCGGGGCTTTGTTGTTTTTGTGACAGGCAAGTTTACTGTACCACAAATTTAGCTTTTTTGGCCCACATTATTTTTATCATCAGGTCGCAAAATATAGTAAAACAGACTGCAAGATCCTAGGGGTCTGTATATAAATGGATATAAGTAATTATCCCTGACTCTGTCACAAGGAGCGATAATCGACAATAGCACTTGGAGTTAAGAAACTCTTAGATTTCAAGTATTTAATTCGAATTTGATTTTCCTGAAAACAACACTGACCACTTGACTAAGTTGCACAGGGGTGAAATCTAATGGCTCTCCCTAAAATTAATTTTCCAGTGTGTGACAAAAATAAAATCCATACATTTTCATTTATTTTTGTTGGAGGATTTATTGCACTAGATGTGTCTTGTTGGGAGAAGTTAACCATTGCTGTGATTGTAAAGGTTCAAGATCTCAAAGTGCAAAAATCATGAACTTCACTCATTTCTCCTGTAAGAGTAAAATATAGCACACCCTTATTTTCTGGTCTGGCTTTTTCTTTTTTTGTGCTTTCCCTTTGTCAGAACACTTTGTGGACTATAAATGGAAGTACAGACTATGGGGGTGATTATAACCTTGGCGGACCGCGGAGGCCGTCCGCCAAGGTACCGCCGCCAAATGACCGCACCGCGGTCAAAAGACCGCGGCGGCCATTCAAACATTTCCTCTGGGCCGGCGGGCGCTCTCCAAAAGAGCGCCCGCCGGCCCAGAGGAAATGCCCCTGCAACGAGGACGCCGGCTCAGAATTGAGCCGGCGTAGTTGCAGGGGTGCGACGGGTGCAGTTTGCACCCGTCGCGTATTTCAGTGTCTGCATTGCAGACACTGAAATACACAGTGGGGCCCTCTTACGGGGGCCCCTGCAGTGCCCATGCCATTGGCATGGGCACTGCAGGGGCCCCCAGGGGCCCCGCGGCACCCCATACCGCCATCCTGTTCCTGGCGAGAGACCCGCCAGGAACAGGATGGCGGTAGGGGGTGTCAGAATCCCCATGGCGGCGGAGCGCGCTCCGCCGCCATGGAGGATTCCCCCGAGCAGCGGGAAGTCGGCGGGAGACCGCCGACTTTCCGCTTCTGACCGCGGCAGAATGCTCGTGGGAGCACCGCCAGCCTGTTGGCGGTGCTCCCGTGGTCGGTGGCCCTGGCGGCCACCGGCCGCCAGGGTCAGAATGACCCCCTATGATTTTTATATCAGATTATTTCACCTGATAAAGACAACGTGTTTGCTTTTTACTCTGTTGCTGTGAGGGCTGTAAAGCATAATATCAATAGGGTAAAGGGAGATGTTTCTCAGCACAAAGAAGTCACAGTAGGGGTTCATCTTGATTCTGGGACTCTATTCCTATCTTCGATGCTTTACATATCAGTGATACCCATCCAAAATACCCCCATGCACTGATGCAAGTTCCCCTATTAGCAGATATATTTTTATTGTGATAGTTTGGAAGTTTCTTGTCTTAACCAGGAGGGGAACTTCGAAATGATATACAAGAAATGTTCTGAGAAATAGCTGTTCTGCTTAAGCCGACTCATTTTGAGCTGCTAATCAGCTGATGAGGGTAACCGTGAAATAGTTTAGAGGTATGCGCTTTAAGTGGCAGAATCATCTACTGCAAATGAAGGTTGTGCTCTGCAGGGGGTACATTGTGAGTTGCAGAAACATATTACCTAATGAGAGAACTAATGAGCGGCTGGGGAAAACAATAAGTTGATACGAGAATTTATGAGCTGCTGAATGAATTTACAAGCTGTGGAATTTATATTTCTCCTTGTTTAATGACTCATTTTAATCATGTGGCATTTAATGAAAATTACTAATATGTGTTATAGGCTTTTACATCTCAACTTCCAAATACTTCTGCTCACTTTTGATTGTAATGTATCAGGCACTTATAGAGAGCATAGCTACTGTAGGGCATCCCAGCCCTATAGTGTACTGCACATTACACAGCAGTGATGATGTTAAACATCTGCCAACAGAGCCATGTCTTTAGCTGTTTGTGGAATGGCAATTCCAAATCAGCAGTCTGCAAGGTAGTAGGCATAGAATTCCATACCTGGAAACATTGTACTGGAAAGACTGGCCACCTCTTCTCGCTCTCTGGATCAGCAGAATCATAGCTAGGCAGGCGTTGGAAGAATGCAAGTATCTTGTAGTAATATAAGGAGTAATCCACGCATTTTTTATCTTAGGACCCATCTGGGTGAGTGATCTGGGAGCAACGCATAGGGATTTAAATTGAATTCTTTGAGCAACCAGCAGCCAGTGCAGCGACTTTAGAGCTTGCTGGGTGGAGTGAAATTTAGAAATGTTACGTAGAAGAGAGGCAGTAGCATTCTGCACCACTTGTAATTTGCCAACTGTTGATTTGGGAGCGCCCAAATATAGTGCATTTCCATACTCCAGTCGTGCCAGAATGAGTGCTTGGACTGCAAGTCTTTTGGACAGGGATGGGAGAAAGTATAAATATTTTCCTAAGAGCTCTCAACATCCCAAAGTAGGTAGCAGCCTCTTTTGTTGATTGAATGTTCATAGTCAAGTCTTTGTCCAGCCAAACGCCTAGACTTTTTTACCTCCGGCTTTGGTGTTTTGGCAGGGTGCTTAAGTCATTAGGTCATCCCAGGTTTATCATATTTGGAGAGGGGCTACCTAGAATCAGGAGCTCTGTTTTCTTCCCACTGAGTTTCAGAGATGATCGGCCCATCCAATTAGCTACATCCGTAATGCAGGAGCCAAGAGAGGGAGGTTGATTGTCCTATACATGGCTCACTGAAAAAAAAGTTTGGTATTGTCAGCATACAATACTAGCGAAATACCATGTGCAAGGATGACCTAAGCCAAAGGGAGCATATAAACATTAAAAAGGGTGGGGCTCAGCAAGGATCCGGATCAGGATATGGTCTGATCTACAGTCACCCTAGAATACGTGTAACATTCTCTGACTGAGGAATGATTAAGCCAGAGAAAAGCCTGTCCAGTCACTCTGACATTTCGGAACCTCTCCAAGAGGATCTTGTGCTTTACTGTGTCAAAGGCAGCACTAAGGTCCATAAGGATGATAGCAACCACGCATCCGTGATCTAGAAATCTTTTGGCTTCTTCCTCTGCTGCCAAAAGGGCAGTTTCTGTCCCATGGCAAGCCCTAAATGCTGTTTAAGTAGGATTAAGTGAGTCATGTTTCTCATGAAAATCCAAAAGCTGTTTATTTACATATTTCTCAAAGATTTTACTTGGCTCAGGCAAGAGCGAAATTGGCTTATAATTCCTAGGCTTCAGCGGGTCCAGGTTGGGCTTTTTTAATAAGGCTGTTATACTTGCATGCTTCCAAGCAACCACCATCATTCCCTTAGCCAATGGCAGATTAATGCCCACTAAAAGGGAAGGTCTAATCAGATAAAACATTTTGAATAAGGAAGAAGGAGGAGCCAGATAGAGTGGCGAGCCTCACTTGAGATTTACAAGGAGCGAAGAAAGCGTTTCCAATGTGATTTCCTGGAAGCCTGAAAGTATGGACTTGTCATTTAATTGGGTCTTACTGTGAATCTTGGTTCCAGGGTCTGAATCTAAACCTGGGAGTGAGGAGTAAATATCATCTATTTGTTGTTGAAGAACCTGGCGATATTATTACAATGCAGGGTCAAGGGAGCTTGATTTGGAGAGTTACAGACAGGTTTTAGAGGAGATTTTACAATCCAGAATATCTTTCTCAGCCCATTCAAAGCCGTCAGTATTTGACTATCATAGCATGCTTCATTAGTGATCAGGATTTCCCAATGGTACTTCCTGACAGTTTCCCTATATTTGGCCTTCACTGTCGGTGAGTAATCCCTTCTCCAGCGTCCCTCAGCTCTTTTACAGGCTTATTTTAAAAGTCTAAGTTGAGGAGTATACCAAGGAGCTGAACTGGTGCACTGATGTGCGGTTTGATTAGTGGTGGGACACACTAAATCAAAAGATTGAGTAAGCCAGTGAGTAAGCTCGGCATAGGCCATGGAAAGGTCTGTATTCATATTAGATCTAGTGTTATTAAGAGCGGAGGTTAAATTGTCAATGTTAAGCTTAGACGATCTTTACTTAAATGATGAGGAGGACGTGACCACATTGATCAAAAGAGTTAACAGTTGTGATTTAAAATTTCTAACGTCGTTCTGAAAGCATTTCATGTCTAAGGGCCTCATTATGAGTTTGGAGGGCTGACCGTCAATCAATCATATGTTTTAAAGTGCACTACTCACTCACAGGGTCTCAAAGTGCTGAGGGGTGTGTCCTCAGTTGAAGAGCCAAGTCTTTAGGTCCTTCCTGAATGGAGGCAGTGATAGCGACTGTCTGAGATGAAGGGGTAAGGTGTTTCACTCTTTTGCTGCTAGGTATGTGAAAGATCTTCCTCCAGCTGAGGGCTTCTTTATACAGGGCATGTTGGCGAGTGACTTCTGAGATTAATGGAGAGGTCTGGAAGGAGAGTACTAGGTGATGTGGTTGTTGAGGTAGCTGGGTCCGCTGTCGTGGAGAGCTCTGTAGGAATGCACAAGGAGTTTCAAACTGATCCTCTTCTCGACAATGAGCCAGTGGAGAGTTTTCAGGTGTTCTGTGATGTGCTTTTGACGGGGAATATTTAGGACGAGTCTGGCAGAGTTCTGAATTTGTTGTGGCTTGCTCAGGTTCTTGTTGGCGGTTCCGGCATAAAGGGCGTTGCCATAGTCAAGTCTGTTTGTGATTAGTGCATGTGTCACTTTTTTTGGCAGCCGGTTGGTATCCATCTGAAGATATTTCACAGGAGTCTGAGGGTGTGGAAGCAGATGGAGGCGACGGAGCTGACTTGCCTCTTCATGGTGAGTGTTGAGTTGAGGATGATGCCGAGGTTACATGTGTGGTCTTTAGGGGGCCTGTTGAGTGTTGAGGGTCACCAGGAGTCATCCCAGTCTGAGGAGAAAGGTCCTATGATGAGGAGCTCGGTTTTGTCAGAGTTCAGCTTAAGGCAGCTCCCTCTCATCCAGGCTGCAACTGTTTCCATCCCTGAAATTCTTCTTACCTGTTGAGGAGTTCTTGGTCAGGGAGATGATCAGCTGGGTGTCATCTGCATAGGAGACGATGTTCATATATTGGTTCCTGATGATATGGGCGAACGGGGTCAAGTAGATGTTGAACAGCATGGGGCTCAACGATGATCCTTGGGGTACTCCTCAGCTTATGTCTGTAGGTTCTGACAGATGTGGCGGGAGTCTGACTTTCTGTGTTCTGTCTGTCAAAAAAGAATGTATCCATCGCAGGGCTTTGCCGCGTTTCCCTGCTGTGTGGAGTCCGGGCTTAGGGTTTGGTGGGATACTGTATCGAAGGCAGCTGCAAGATCAAATAGGATGAGGGCTGCTGTATGTCT
The DNA here is from genome assembly GCF_031143425.1 of Pleurodeles waltl. Taxonomy (NCBI): domain Eukaryota; kingdom Metazoa; phylum Chordata; class Amphibia; order Caudata; family Salamandridae; genus Pleurodeles; species Pleurodeles waltl. Next base: position 1,257,030,770 of record NC_090445.1, on the reverse strand, counting down.
GCAGTCGAGGAGGGAGCGGGTGTTGTCTGTGGTGGTGAGCAGGGCAGTTTTGGTGTGCTGTGGTTAGTTCTGAATCCTGATTGGGAGACGTCCAGGATGTTGTCCTTGATGTGCTAGCATAGCTGATTGTTGATTGCTTTTTCAGTGACCTTAGCTGGTAAAGGCAGCAGTGAGATGGGGCAGTAGTTCTTGAGATTTGATGATTTCTTGAAGTGGTTGGATCTTGGTGTGCTTCCAGTCTTCTGGATAGGTTCTCTGACCCTATGGAGCCGTTGACCATCAGCCCGCAAGACATGTGGGGAACAGACCACTGTGGAGCTGGAGGTTTCCCCCAGGCTGAATTAAAATGTTTTCACTGGGCTGACTAGTTGAAAACTCCGTATTAGGAGGTTTCTGCAAGTCAGCCCAGTGGAAGCAGTGCAGTGGCAATGGTCTTGGCCCCTCAGGGAGCCGAGGGCAATGCCGTTGCGCAGAAAGTGCCCCCTGCACCCTCGGAATACAGACAGTGCATTCTGAGGGTGCTTGCTGGGGGGCTCCTGCACTGCCACCGAGACCTGCCTGGCCCTGAATGCCTGCCGATTTTATTCTGTCCAGAGTGGTAGAATGCAAAACCGTGTCAAAGGCAGCTGATAGGTCAAACAGGGCTATCACGGCAGACCTCCTCAAATCCAGATTTTCTTTGATTAATTCTGTGACTCCCAGTACCAACCCAAACCAAATTTTCATTTCTCAAGCTCCTTAACCCCTCGGGTGCCCTGGACGAGCTGGTCTCGCCCTCGGCCACGGTTGCCGTGTGCCGAGGACGAGACCAGCTCATTCTGTACCCAGCCTGCTGGGGAAGCGCTAGCACTCCCCCGTGGGCCTCTCACCACCCTCCCCTAGGCAGGGATGGAAGGGGAATCGCTTCCCCTTCTAACCTCGCCCCCCACATCCCATGTGACGTCTGATGAAGTCAGCTGACCTCATCAGAGGTCGTCCCATCACGCTGGAAGCTCAGCTTCTAGAACGATCGGAGGAGAAATGGTTGCACTTCTCTTCCAATCTGGGGTGGGTGCGGGCAGAGAGATATGAATGGAAAGGCTTTTCATTTCCTTTCATGTCTTTCTGAGCATGGTAAAGCAATCAGGCTGCAGAAATGCCCACTAGACAACAGGGAGGTTTAATAAACAATGGAGGAGAGAGACCCCTTGGGCAAGGGTCGCTCGCTTGGGGGGCTTTTGTTTACTAGGCCTTTTCTGCCCACCCCATCGGTAGCAGATCAGGCTATTTTTATTAGGCCAATCTGCCCCCAAGGGGATCAGAAACCACTAGGCACCAGCGATTTTTTTAAAAGATTTTTTTACTCCTCTGAGGGCAATTTTATTTTAGGCCATTTCTGCCCACCTTGGGGGCGGATCGGCCTATTTTTCTTAGGCCAATCTGCCCTCAAAGGGGGACAGAAACCATTAGACACCAGGGATTTTTTTTTGCACCAATTTCATGCAAGGGGAGCGACCTCTTAAGCAAGGGTCCGTCCCCATGGGGGCACATTACTTTTGGCAATTTCTGCCCCCCCTTGGGAGCAGATTGGCCTATTTTTGTAAGGCCCATTTGCCCCAAAGGGGGACAGAAAGCCCAACAGACACCAGGGAATTTTTTTAAAAAAAAAGAGAGTGGGGGTATGGCCATACCCTCACCCCAAATAAATGGGGACAAAGTTGTTCTGCCCACCAGTGGGCAGATGGGGCAATTACCTCCAAACCACTCCCCAGCGGGCAGAAAGCCTCATAGATGCCAGGGAATTTTAAAAACAAAAAAAGTGGGGTGGTGGCTACCAACCATAATGGGCATGGTTATGCCCCTCCCCAACTGAAGGGTGTAACAGTCTTTCAGCTCTCCCCGGAACATTAAAAGATCTTATCCCAATGGCAAGCAAGAGGAAATTTGATTATTTTGGGTTTTGGTTTTACGTTTGGGCCATGAGAGGTTATCTAACACTCAAAATAGTCCCACTTAAAATGGTGGGGGCTGGGCTTTTTGGACTTTGGGACGCTGCCATGTAGAAAAATCTACAAGACCTAGACACATCTGAAAACTAAACATCTGGGTGAGTCCAGGGTGGTGTGCTTCACATGCACCTGTACAATTATTTTACTCACAATACCCTGCAAATCTCCAACTTTGCTTGAAGTCACACATTTTTCCCACATTTTTGTGATGGAACCTTCCAGAATCTGCAGGAATCCACAAAATTCCTACCATCCGACATTGTTGCATTCATACCGCTAAAAATTCTGCCCCACTTGTCAGCTTAAAAATGTTTTTTTTTCAAACTGCCCTTTTAGACCCGATTTGGTTCTCCGTCAATTTCGACATGTTGTTGTCTCTTCCCTGTCACAGGCACTTGGCCCATCTACACAAGTGAGGTATTCTTTTTATCAGGAGACAGAGGAGAACGTTGGGTGGTAGGAAATGTGCGCCGGTGCAGTGATCCCACGCAGAAATGTGTGGAAAATTGACGTTCTCAGCTAAATTTGAGGTTTGCTGAGGATTCTTGGTAAGAAAACACTGGGAGATCTACATAAGTCACACTTCCCTCGACTCCCTCGGGTGTCTAGTTTTCAGAAATATCTGGTTTTGGTAGGTTTCCCTAGATGGATGCTAAGTCCAGGACCAAAAATGCAGGTGCCCCCCCCCCTGCAAAAACAGGTAGTTTTGTAATTTATAATTTTGATGTGTTTTGGGGCATTTCCTGCTGCGGGTACTTCCCACACAAGTGTGGTACCATTTTTATCGGGAGATGTGGGGGAATGCTGGGTAGAAGGAAGTTTGTGGCTCCCCTCAGATTTCAGAACCTTGCAGCACCAAAATGTGAGGAAAACTAGTTTTTTTTGTGCCAAATTTTGAGGTTTGCTAAGGATTCTGGGTAACAGAACCCGGTGAGAACGCCACAAGTTACCCCATCCTTGTATCCTCTAGGTGTCTAGTTTTCAGAAATGCATGTTTGGTAGATTTTCCTAGGTGCAGGCTGAGCTAGAGACCAAAATCCACAGCTAGGCACTTTCCAAAAAACACATCAGATTTCAATGTAAAAATATGATGTGTCCATGTTGTGTTTCCTGTCGTGGGCATTAGGCCTACCCACACAAGTGAGGTACCATTTTTATCAGGAGATCTGGGAAAACACAGAATAGAAGAACAAGTGTAATTGCCCCTTGTCTTTCTCTACATTTTTCTTTCCAAATGTAAGACAGTGTGTAAAAAAGACGTCAATTTGAGAAATGCCTTGTAATTCACATGCCAGTATGGGGATCCCAGAATTCAGAGATGTGCAAATACCCACTGCTTCTCAACACCTTATCTTGTGCCCTTTTGGGGGAATACAAAGGTTTCTTTGACACCTAATTTTCACTCTTTACATTTCACCAAATGAATTGTTTAATACCCTGTATAGAATGAAAACCCATTGCAAGGTGCAGCTCCTTAATTGGCTCTGGGTATCTAGGGTTCTTGATGAAACTACAAGCCTTATATATCCCTGCAACCAGACGAGTCCTGCAGACAAAACAGTATATTGCTTTAAAAAATCTGCCATAGACAGAAATGGCTCTTTTTTCACCTCAATTTCAATATTTGTTTATTTTAGCTGTTACTTTCTGTAGGAAAACCTTGAAGGATCTACACAATGACCCCTTGCTGAATTTAGAACTTTGTCTACTTTTCAGAAATGTTTAGCTGTCCAGAATCCAGCACTGGCTTCCTACCCATTTCTGTCACTAACTGGAAGGCGGCTGAAAGCACCAAAAAAATGTAAAAATTGGGTACGTCCCAGTAAAATGCCAAAATTGTGTTGAAAAATCTGGTTTTCAGTCTGCCTGTTCGTGAAAGCTGGGAAGACGGTGATTTTAGCACCGCAAACCCTTTGTTGGTGCCATTTTCAGGGAAAAAAAATACAAGCTTTCTTCTGCAGCCCTTTTTTCCCATTTAAAAACAAAAATAAAATGTTTGCTGTATTTTGGCTGATTCCTTGGTCTCCTCCAGGGGAAACCACAAACTTTTGACACGTCTAAATTCCCTAGGATGTTGGGAAAAGAGGACGCAAATTTGGAGTGGGTAGCTCATGTGGACAAAAAATTATGAGGGCCTAAGCACGAACTGCCACAAATAGCCAAAAAAAGGCTCGGCACCTGAGGGGAAAAGGCCTGGCAGCGAAGGGGTTAATAGTGTCATGCTCTGAGACAGACTCACATTTTACTAACGGAGAACTGGATTTGCCCTTATCTCCACATATACGCTAGAAGGAGTTACTGTAGAGAACGTCAGGTAAATATTTAGAATTTTCTTATAGAAAAAATTAGTAAGGTCATTACAAAAGGCAAAAAGAAAGAATAATTCTACTTTTTGTAGCCACAGGGAATCAAAAAATTATGGATGATTTTAGACAGCTCGCAAGGAATATTAGAAGCTTTGGAAATTAAGGAGGAATAATGTTTCTGGGATCTGCAAACCGATTTGTGACATTTATTAATGCAGATTTATATTTAGCTTTTGCCTCAGGGCTATGAACTTTTCTCCATTGAGGCTAAAGGATTTAACATTGGCTCTTTTCCTCCTTTAAGGCGGAAAAGAACCTAAAGGTAATAGGTTGAAATCTTTTAGCAACATGCATCTTAAGTGGAGCTATGATGCGAGGGGCAGTAATGAGCCATTTGTTGAAGTTTGATACATCCGTATCCCACCAGTTAGAGAAGTAGTAGAGGAATGACCGTTTTGGGACGAGGGCGCCTCCAAGATTTTGTGCCATGCTCTAGAGAGAATCAAAGTTTTAACTGTTTTCTTCTGCCATGTCTTACAACTAAAGGAGAAAGGCACTAAAAAGTGATTCGACCATGTAAGAGTGGTAGCATGATATACATGGAGATCAGGATGACTGAAAAAAGTCTAATCGAGGATATGACCTGCCTTAAGCGTGGAGGTGTAAACAACTGAGGGAGATTCATAATCACGAAAACAGGGTTAAACTGAATGCCAAGAAATCATTTGGCATCATCGATGTACAATTTAAAGTCCCCTAAGACCGTGAATTACTAATACTGAATGGAGAGTTTGGCAATTGCAGTCTAAATTCAATGTGCTCCAAGCCATCTTCATCTACATCAACTGCCATTCCACATGCCAACCCCACATAGATGTTTCACACTTCTAAAGCCTGGTTATATGTCCTCATACATTTCTAAACTGGTAATTTCTCCCAGTGACCTCTAGGCATCTGCTTCCCTTTTAATTTTGTAAAAGTAGTGAAGAGCTAGCGCTTTTTATAGGAAGATTTGCCTGTGGCTGTCCCTCTCACGGTTGCCTCTGGCCCAACAGTGCTATAAAACATGTGGCTCTGTGATCCCTGGTCTAATGTATGTAGCCTCTAATGGGCTAATAATTGATGACTGTTTGCTCTAAATTCTCACTTTAGCTTCATTGTATTTCGTGCAAGCACATAGGCCCTCATTACAACCCTGGTGGTAAAGTCCGCTGACCGCCGTGCCGACGGCCGCCAACATACCTTGTCCGCAGCGGAAATTCGCTACGGGTATTATGACCCACACTTAGAAATCCTGCACAATACAGACTCCCACAAAAGTCCGCCACACCAAAGGTCAGTGATAAATTGGTGGTACCAAAACCCACACCAATACGCCAACAGGAATACGCCCACACTATCATGACCCACGAATCAACGCGGCGGTCATTGAACCGCGGTAAACCATTGGCAGTACACACCGCTGTGCTCAAAATACACACACATTTACGAAACACAACCACATTGGACAATTCGAAATACATACACCTGATACACATACACACACCACACCCACACACCAAATCCAATATAAAACACACACCCACATTACCCACAACCCCTTACAATGAAAAGTTTTGAAGAAGCAGAGAGACAGAAAAGCTAAGACCACACCAGCATCCAAAGGCACACAACACCGTCACTCATACACCATCCATGCACAAAACACCACACACCCCAAAACATCACCCCACACATCACATCACCTCACACATCACTCACACCACATCATGGCACCTCAAAGACACCCCATGTTTTCTGAGGAGGGGCTCAGGGCCATGGTGGAGGAAATCATCAGGGTAGAGACACAGCTATTCGGATCACAGGTGCAGCAGACATCCAATGCTAGGAAGATGGAGCTATGGCGGAGAATTGTCGACAGGGTCAACGCAGTGGGACAGCATCCAAGAACACGGGATGACATCAGGAAGAGGTAGAACGTCCTACGGTGGAAGGTACATTCCGTGGTATCCAGACACCAGGTAGCCGTACAGAGGACTGGCTGTGGACCTCCACCTCCTCCCCCACAACTAACAACATGGGAGGAGCAAGTCTTGGCAATACTGCATCCTGAGGGCCTCGCAGGAGTAGCAGCAGGACTGGACTCTGGTAAGTCAAATCTGAACTACTTCATCCCCCCCACCCTACCTGCATGCCATCTTTAACTCCTACCTCTACCCTCACCCCATCACTCCAACACCTCACCTATACCCCACTGTCACAACCCACCCATCCCAATACCAAGCCTTGCATGTTACACCAATGCATCACAGACCTAAATGGACACCCATCACCAAAGCATGTCCAAGGGACAGACTCACCCAGGGCACACAATCACCACTCACACAAGGGCCAAGGCGATATTGAAAGCACAGTAATAGAGGGAAACACTACCATTGCACAAGATGGCACACACAGATACAATAACAATGCATTTACACCCCAACAGAACCCCTACACAACGTCACCGGACAGGAGGGGCCAGCTATATCCAGTCCCCCCCACAGAAGAGGCCCACAGTGATGAGAGCAGCTCTGCACGCCTGGATCAAGATGACCAGCCTGGTCCATCAGGGACCTCTGGACAGTCGGTTCCCCTGCCACAGTCCCAACCCACCACAGAACATCCCCCTCAGGAAACACCGCCACAGCACCCACCCAGCGGGCACATGCCACTGTTCCCAGGACATGTCAATCAGCAGTGTGTCCACCACTACATGGGACCCCAGGCAAACCCACTAGCCCAAGACAATCAGGGACCTGGGGTCAGTGGCAGTGGGCACAAGGTTCAGGGGACAGAGGCACAGGATAACAGGGAAGCTGGGAGAGTTGCTGTGTGACAAGGGGAGGACAGGCCCAGGGAACCGATCCTCCAAGAGGCACTATCAAACATCATGGGAGCATTCCACCATTCCCAGGAGACCATGGGCACGGTACTGGCCAAGTTTCAGGAGACCCAGCGGCTGCAGGAGGGACAGTACCTGGGGATCAGGGTGAACTTGAAGTCCATTAACACCACCCTGGTCACCATTGCAGGGGTCCTGGCAGACATGGCCAACACCATGAGGGAGACAGTGGCATACCACCGGGCCCCTGACACCAGCGCGAACGATGAACAGCCTTCCACGTCCACCGGCGCTAGTGGACAGGAGGTCCCACCACAGGACCAACAGGCCACCAGCACCCCACTCCCTGCAGAAGAAGAACCACCCTGCAAACGTTCCCTGCGATCCAGGCAGAAGACAGAGAACATTGCCAAGACCCCCGCCAGGAAAATACAGTCACCCTTCTGTCCCACTCTGTCACCCTGTCCACCTTTAACTGACATTGCTCCACTTCCTATGCCCCATTGGACAATGCACCTGTGATACGAAAGACTGGACTCTACTATGGACCTTCCTCCACCATCACCCCAGCCCCTTCCACATACCCCATATACCTTAGCCCATGAATAAACACCCTTGAATCACAAACCAATCTGGAGTCAGTCTGTACTTTCACAAATGTATAATTACAACTTCATCCACAAATATCAATGTAAATGTTAATCTGCACATACCAATGTATGACAGTTTTTGGGCAGCAGTAAATATAGCAGAAGGGAGAATGAGGTACCCTGATCTGTGAAATAGAAAGCCAAAGTGAACTGTCAGTGTCCATACACAGAGGTTAAGAGGCTGAATTATACAATGTCCTACAGTAGTCAGATATAAAATGAGCAGTTTCAGTCTCTTACCTGTGTGTCACTGGAAGTACTGCATGATGATGTTGTTTCAGTTGTCAATATCTTCTTCCTCTGCCTCCTCATCCTCACTGTCCACAGGCTCCACAGCTGCCACAACACCATCATCAGGCCCATCCTCCTGCAGAAAAGGCACCTGGCGTCGCAATGCCAGGTTGTGAAACATGCAGCATGCCACGATTCTCTGGCACACATTCTTCGGTGAGTAGTATAGGGAGCCAACTGTTAGTTGGAGGCACCTGAATCTGGCCTTCAGGAGGCCGAACGTCCGCTCAATAATATGCCTCGTTCACCCATGTGCCTCATTGTAGCGTTCCTCTGCCCTTGTCCTGGCATTCCTCACTGGGGTCAGTAGCCATGAGAGGCTGAGGTAACCAGAGTCACCTGCAAATGTTGAGGGAAATCTGTTAGACACACACTAACCCTTAGTGACTACCCCATACCCAGACACCTATCCATACTGTGTGGGGACCTTGGGCTCACCTATTAGCCACACCCGGTGCCTCTGGAGTTGGCCCATTACATAAGTGACGCTGCTATTCCTCAAAATGTAAGCATCATGCACAGAGCCAGGATACTTGCCATTCACTTGAGAGATGTACTGGTCTGCCAAACACACCATCTGCACATTCATAGAATGGAAGCTTTGTCGATTTCTGTACACTTGTTCGTTTCTGCAGGGGTGACAAATGCCACATGTGTACAATCAATGGCACCAATGATGTTGGGGATACGTCCCAGGGCATAGAAGTCACCTTTCACTGTGGGGAAATCCTCCACCTGGGAGAATACGATGTAGCTGCACATGTGTTTCAGCAGGGCTGACAACACTCTGGTCAACACTTTAGAAAACATTGGCTGAGACATCCCTGATGCCATGGCCACTGTAGTTTGAAAGGAGCCACTTTCCAGGAAATGGAGCACTGAAAGGACCTGCACTAGTGGAGGTGTTCCTGTGGGATGGCGGATAACTGACATCAGGTCTGGCTCCAATTGGGCACACAGTTCTTGGATTGTGGCACAATCAAGTCTGTATGTGATTATGATGTGTCTGTCTTCCATTGTCGACAGGTCCACCAGGGGTCTGTACACCGAAGGATGACGCCATCTCATCATCTGCCCCAGCGGATGTGCCCTATGGAGGAGAATGGTGAGCAGAGGGTCATGTACCACATAGGTTGCACAAGTGTTTTTGCTGTAATGTGAGTAAATCCGTGTGTGGCGTACTTTGTCCGTGTTTCTGCCAAAAAGTGCTGTGACGCAGTTAGGTGCCATACCATGTGCCCCCCTGAAATGGCGGCCGCCTGACCTGTAAGGAGGGACAAGGGGAAATGAGGTAACTGTGCTGGCATTGTGCAGCATTGCATTGTGCAGCATTGGTTATCATTGGGCCCTATGGGTTCCAAGAGCCAATGACGAGGTACGCTGGCGGTGACGGTACGCACCGCCGCGGACGTGACCACCATTTTCTATCTGTTCACTCACTTGATACCGGACCTTCAATAGGATAGGACCTACACTGCAAGTGCTTCTGTGACTTCAGTCTGGAAGCAACAATGGCTCATGTGTCTGGGGAAAGGGCCCCTGCCTTCACCGGCGAGGAGTTGGACAAACTTGTGGATTGGGTCCTCCCCCAGTACACGTTTCTCTACGGTCCTCCAGTCAAATTGGTGAGTACACTGTGAGCATGATGCGTGGGCCATGAATGTATGGAGTGGTGTGGATGGAAGATACATGTGGGGGAGGCTGAGGCCTGCATGTGAGTATGGTGAGTGTATGTGTGTCAGGGCATGGGTGGGAACTGGTGGGCAATGAGTATGACGGTCCGGACGGGAGAGCCATTTCCTTTCATCCTGTACCTTTCCTCTAGGTCAGCGCCCACCAGAAGAAGGGTATTTGGCGTGCCATTGCCAAGGAAGTGCGGACCCTGGGGGTCTATCATAGATGGAGCACCCACTGTCGCAAGAGATGGGAGGACCTGCGCCGCTGGAGCAAGAAGATGGCAGAGGCCCAGCTGGAGATGTCCTCCCAACGTGGAAGGGGTGCCCGTCGCACCATGACCCCGCTGATATTCCAGATCCTGGCAGTGGCATATCCGGAGATGGATGGGCGCTTGAGGGCATCACAGCAGCCACAAGTGGGTGAATACAGTCTCATTCAGCTAACTCTGCGTGCATTAGGAGGTGTCTGAGTGGGGGATGTGGGCATTGGGTTCCCCTAGGCCAGGGCGAACTTGGTAGGGTAGGCTCTGAGGCACTCCAAACCCAATAGTGTTAGTGGGGATTAACAACTAGTCAGTCTCCTGTGGGTTCCAGGTGTGCAGCAAATGGTGTTAGGCGTAGTCCCCCATGGGCAGGTGATTTTCCTAGTAACTGCTAGTGCGTGGCCTAGTACATAGGTCTGCTCCTTGTGTATTGTGTCCGCCAATGGTAGTGGTGTTGCTGGCATTGACCATGCGTCTCCTCTTTCTTTCCCCCCTTCTTGTTTTGTCACCCTGTCCTTGTGTGCATTAGCATCATCTGGCGCAGGAGCAGAGGCACCGGAGACGGAGGGAGCTACATCCCACATGGCCCTGGAAGGTGAATTTAGGGAGTCTGAAGGCACCAGTGGGACGGAGGGCGAGGAGAGCTCCATGACAGGGACAGGAGCGGACACCAGCGACAATGACTCCTCCGTTGATGGGACTTCCCTTGCAGTGGCGGGCACCTCTGTGCCCACCACAACAACAGGTACAGCCGCCACCCCCCCTACCAGCAACGCCGTCCCAGCAGCCCCTCAGCGTGTTTCCCGTGCCCACTCACCCAGGAGGGTGGGCATCTCCTTCGCCCCAGGCAGCAGCATGCCCATCACTACACACCGCTCATGTGCAATCACCACCCCCACTACCAATCACATGTCCCCTGTGTCCTCTCCCAGTGTGTCTGTGAGCCCTCCTCCCAAAGTACACAAACGCATGCACACACCCACTCAACAGCCTTCCGCCTCACAACAGCCTCCAACCCATGCACCTTCACCCAAACTCAGCAGACATACACCTCCTACAACCACTACCTCTTCCTCCACTCCCAAACCCCCTCCATCTTCCCGTCCCAGTGTATCCCAAAAAATTTACCTAGCTAGCCTGGACCTCTTTCCTATACCTCCCCCCCGTCCTTCTCCTAGGGCCAGGATGTTGAGATCCCAGCCCAGAACCTCAGCCACCAAATCTGCATCCACTGTGGTCCCTCCTACTCCAGTACGGTCAAAGGGGGCACCCGTCAGAGCTGCCAATGTGCCACCGACAGAAAAGAAGGACCACCTTATTCCACCACCTGCAAAGCTCAAAAAGGGACCGGCTTCCAGCAGGGGATAGTCACACCACCCACCCAGCAAGGCCTCGCACAAACACAGAGTGGACAGTGCCAAGGTCCCTGCAGCGGCTGTCAAGATGGGGAAGGGCCACAAGCCAAAGGGCATATCACCTCTGGGCACGATGTCACCTGGTGAGGGGCTGGTGACAACCAAAGCATCAGGGATGGCAGCTACAAGCACCACAGTCACCACCGCCGCTCCGACCGCCACCTGCACCGCCGCTGCCATAACGTCAGTCTGCAGCATCCTCCCCAAGGATCATCCATCCGAAGCTGCCGGAGACGGTATGGTGTCTCCATCCACCCCAACAGTCACTTGCACCATGGCCAGCACTGTCAGCATCTCTGCCGCAGCCACTGCCGCCTGCACCACCATCAGCAGCGCAACGTGCACAGCTGATGCCACTCTGTTGGACGTCAGCCCCATCCCCAGTGTGCAGCCGTTAGAGTCTGCAGGTGGGGTCCTGGACCCTGGACATGCCACTTGAGACACCACCTCCAGCACTGATACGAACCAGCAATTGGCAGCCTAAGTCGCCGCAGGATGGAGTGTGGGTCTGCCTCCATGGAGTATCATGCTACCTGTTCCAGGTACATTGCGTGGCTGTGACACCTAGGTGAGACAAAGTCAACATGCCACACCCCTGGTGCAGCATCACTGGTCACAAAGCCCCCTCCAGAACCAGTGGAGAAAAGCATCCACTAACACAGTCCTTGGCAGGATGTAGCACTCTGGGCAAAATGACCCCTCCAGAACCAGTGGAAAAAAACATCCACTAACACAGTCCTTGGCAGAAAGAAGCACTCTGGGCACAAATCCCCCTCCAGAACCAGTGGAACATGTCACCGACTTGAGAGACTGTTGCTTTGCACTCCTCAGGACCAAGCAGTGGGCAGTGCACCCACTTGAGGGACTTGAGGGATTTGAGAGACTGTGGCTTTGCACTCCCCAGGACCAAGCAGTGGGCAAAGCACCCACTTGTGATACTTGAGAGACTGTGGCTTTGCACTCCCCAGGACCAAGCAGTTGGCAAAGCACCCACTTGAGAGACTCTGGCTTTGCACTCCCCAGGACCAAGCAGTGGGTAAAGCACCCACTTGAGAGACTGTGGTTTTGCACTCTCCAGGAGCAAGCAGTGGGCATGGAGCTCCCTCGCGGAGCAGTGGCATCATACCATCATCCGGCTGAGGTGCCCCCCTCCCCTTCCCCTGAGGTGCCTGTTTTTTTTTCCGACCTGATGCCCCTGCAGTGTTCTCTCCGATTTGAGGCAGGTGTCATGTGTGGGCTTCGTCCAAGCTTTTTGGGCCCACTGGTCCACAGATATTTCATGGGACAGTGTACGGACTTGTGTACTTGCTGTAAATATTTGTGTAGACTGCTTATTTGCTGTTCTCTTGGGCTATCTGATTGTTCGAATATTACACTAGTTAAACTCATTTCGTTTGGTCCTTGCGTTCTTCCAGGGGGTGACGGGGGATATCTATGATGTTATTGGATATGTGTGTGTGTGTGTTGTTGTGTGTGGGGAGTGGGGGTGTTGCGTTTTACGTGTGTGTGTGTGTCACTCTCTTTTCCCTCCTCCCCTCCCCTGTGTGCTAGGTGTGGTACTCACCGTGGTCGTCGCCGCTGACGCTTTCTTTCTCCTTCGTGGTGTATTAAGAGATACAGCAACATGGGCAGGACCTGTAGTTCGGGCTCTGTGGCGTCCTGGTTCTTCGTTGAGTGTAATGAGGTGAGTGGTTTCCCTTCCACAGACTGTTTCTGCTGTGCTTTTGATGGCGTTGGTACCGCCCCGGAAAAGCTGTCAGATTGGTGCCTTGTAATAGTGTGGGCGGTACATTGTCTTCCGCGGTGTCCGCCGTGGTGTTTGTTGCTACCGCCGTGGTGGTCGGAGTGTTAAAGTGGCTGTCTGTGTTGGCGGTTTCCGCCATGGTCGTGATTCAATTTTTTTTACCACTGGCCTGTTAGCGGTATTACTGCCGCTTTATCACCGAACACCAGGGTTGTAATGAGGGCCATAGTCATTGTTTTCCTGACCATCATCTCTTTAATGGTTTATATTCCATCCATGATGCTCCCTGAACAGAACATTTCTGTAGGAAATGTTCAAGAATACACTAAGGTCCTGATCATGAGTTCAGCGGATGAGATGACCCATTCGCCGAACTTACGACAGAAAGGTTGCCGCCATACTGGCTATCTCCACGCTGGGCCCATTACAACTTTCTGGCTGGGCAGACTGGCGGAAACCAAGGTTTCTGCCTGTCAGCCCAACGGGAAAGTGGTGGAAGCATTGTCACTGGCTCGTAATAGAGCCAGCGACAATGCTGCAGCCCGTAGGGTGCACCAGTACCCTTGCAATGCTCATTGTCTTCACAGCAGATGGTGAGCATTGTGAGGGTGCTGGACAGTGGCCCCATGCCAAGTGCCTGGGCATTGCAGCCCCCATCGTGGCCCTCTGCACCTGTTCTCTGCCAGCCTTTTCATGGCAGTGAAACAACCATGAAAAGGCTGCCAGAGAACCAGGTTGTAATCAGCACGGCGGCGCTGAGTTCAGTCCCACCCTGACTGATTCCGACCAGGAATGTCGTCAGCCTATCAGGAGTATTGTTCCAAACAGAGAAGGCGGTTGTTTGGCGGTCTGACAGCCAAACTCTTAATTTGGCGGTCAGACCGCCAAACTAGCAGCGGTCAGGACCACCAGCCTCGTAATTAGGCCCTCAATGCATGCACATATGTTAAACTGTCATCAGGTCAATGTTGTGTTCCTTTTGTGAATGTTCTAATGTTAGTCAATTTGTGTTTTTTAGTTTTGACATGTATCGTGGTTGCGCCATTCAGGGCCATCATAGAGAATTGTATACTTATTTTATGGGGGCTTTTGGTCAGGCTCTTTCAGCACTTAGCTCTTTTATCTTCTTAGCCTACAGCCATTGGCTTGATATGTTGTCAGTCACATCTCAGCTTAGGCCATAGTGTTACCATTTATATATTGTCTGTGTCTGTATCCTCCCATCTCCATTGTAGAACATGAGGAACTAATTTTGCAGGTAGTGAACTGCCTGGTAAGAATGAGAAGTGAGCACTGACAAAAGGATCACAAAACAGATGCTTCTGAAAATGAAGCAAACCTTTTTCCTCTAAGATCCATTTTGAAATCCTTTTGTCTGAACTCTCTACTCAGTATACGAACAAGCACAGGCAACACAAATACCAATATGTACAGTGTTAAAGCCACTGCCAATGCTTGCTTAATAATTTGAGCACAACTGAACACATTATGTTAAATGTGGTGTTTCCAGAGGATTGAAAGTGGAAAGATCACAGCTCTATACTCACTACACATCTTATAATAAAAAAAATTGTTGCAGTAGTTGGAGTGTGCCTCATGATGATTGACTGTTTGTTTCTATTATTTACTCAGTATTACATCTAGATCCCATACACACAGAGCACCCAGTGACTTCGATCAGTCAAATACTCATTTATTGCTTCTTGTTTTACTGTTCAAGGAATTGTATTACTTTGTAAATATTGTGATCTTAGCTGGTAATTCATCTTGATGAAATACAGGTATTTCACATGTAATTGTGTAAATTGGCCACAGAATCAAAACTATACACTGAATCAAGTTTCAAAGCTTTTTTACAACCACAAAGCCAATGTAACATAAATGATATGTAATACTAAGTTATAAATAAACATGAAGACCAAAGGTTGACCAAAACATCTAAAGAAATTAAACCTACTAAACATCAATGCGATTAAATGTTCTAAGAGGATACCACAAATTAAAAGAACTATAATATGCACATCAAAAAGAGATTTTAAAGCAGATGATGGTGACATCAGTAGATCATAAAACTCAATTAATAACAATCAGTTTTTGGGCTTTCATCCTTATCCCTAATGCGAATACATATGTGGTAATAGACTAACACATGCAGACAAAACAAAAGAAGAGACAAACATAATTTGGAAAATCATCTAAGTAGGGTAACCCACTATAAAAATACACTGGTGTAATAACGTTGAAAAGGAACCAAGATTAGCCACAAAACAGTTTATATACCTCTCCTCATGGGACAGCAGATAGGAAAGATTAATTGATCCAGAGTGCTCACAGCTTCTCAGCATCAATAGACAGGACATAAGGAGCAGTGCAGAACACAGGCTGCACATAGGGTAAGATAGCATTTCAGAATTTATTGAGCATATTAGTAGTGAAAAGCATAAGTAAATGGGGCAAATAGAAAGAATGACTTGGAGCCTTCAGAATGTATTTAATGCTCAAAGGGATTTACAAGATGAGTACCATTACAGAAAGAAGTCCTAAGCAAGACTGACTAAACATTTCAAATGTTTCTCCCCAACTAGAAATGTCCATGATGTCCTGATTGGTTGATGGTGTGGGTCCATCTTGCGCAAATTGATCAATATCCAATGGCAAATCATTGACAACATCAAAGTTTGCAACTATTCCAGATTTTCTCAGGAAAGATGCAAAGTCATCTAGATAAATTTTGTACAGTTCTGCCAAAATATAACTTTTAAAGGGATTTGAAGTACTGAGTTTCTTTCTCAGGCTTCTACAAGATCATATTAACAGTTCTCATGGGAATTCAACAATCTTTCCTGTCTTGTTTAACAGCTAGAACAAATACTGTTACATTTGTTCTTAGTTAAACCAAATCTTCTGTCTTCAATACAATAGGACATTCTCTAGCACATCAGCAACCTAAAACATAATTCAGGTCAAAGGAAACATGATGAATTTGCATTTCTTTCACCATTGTTGCAAAAATTAATCTTCAGGCCTAGTCTACCAAAGAAAGCCTGAATACATTTTTTAATGAAATTATTATATATAAATTGTATTGCACACCCTACAATTTAAATTAAGTATGCAAAGCTAGTTATTTAATTGCAATCATCATGTACGATATTAGAAAGAGTTTAGCCATGCATTTATTTCTCTGCACACATGTAACTCATGTTAAGAAGTTCATTTAAATCAATGTAAGTGTGATTAATTCATAATACGCTTCATCTCTACTCTATCTCTAAAAATAATATATTTAACATTAATTCTTGTCAGTAGTTCATAAAATATAAATGCACAACATTTTCCATGGACAAACATGAGATCCTAAACAAATGGAGGTCACAATGTCCGCCATGTTAATTTCTCTGTTAGGCTTCTAAATGTAGATTTATAAGTTGCCATATGATAACTTCAGTGCCTCCAATGTATTGGTAAAATTTGATCTCTATCACTATTAAACTGCTGATAGCATCACAGTGTTCACCCATTGTCGCACATTTCGCCCGTTAATAACCAACTATTCTCTAATGAGGGTAATAGGTGAAAATTTAAGAATGAAAACTACAGGAAGCAAACAGGGCATTTAAAGCCCTCTTCTATTTTTGTTCATGACATTGCCTTATGCCATTTGAATGATGAGACCCCAGGGACATTGCCACCCACACCGAAAAGCATGCCAGAGTAGCAGCCAATACCACTGGTTACTCCTACTTGACATCCGTGTTAGTCGCCAGTAGGCTACTTTAGTTGTAAATTAGACTCAGCCTGAACCAATTTTATTTACCCTAACCATCTCATTAGGCGCTCCCTGACACATTCTCTCTTCTTTCACCATAACTCACAAATCTTTATTGATCACTGTGATATCCTGTCTCATCTGTCATGCCCTCTTGGCTTATTATAAAGAGCAGCTGATACCTCCTGCCTGCAAACCATAGCAAACATACCATTGCCTTTCCAAAATAAAACACACGGACTTCACACAAAAACTATCTGCTCTTCGTTACACCTCCCAGCAGTATCTGTTCCATGTAGTCTCCATTTATCCTCCACTACCAACAGTGTGATGGCTGAGTACTTTTATTTCTGAATAACAGCTCTAAGCAAATCCGCTGCTTGGCACACGTACTTTGACGTGAATGTTGCAGAAAATAAAAATACCTCCAGTCTGCTGATTTTCGAATGCACGCCGCGTCCAGCCTTTTCCTCAGGTAGCCCTACAGAAAAAAATGAATTTAACATTTACCATTGTTGAGACCATAAGGAGAGAAATGTAGCTCGTGGAGAGAAAGTGAGGCAGAAGGGGCATAAACGGAGCCCCAGTCATTAAGGGACCATTTTGAGATTTCTCATAATTAGAAGGGAGGAAACCAGCGCTGTACAGTATGAATGATACAAGGAAAATAAAATCACAGGATGTGTTGTAGCATATGAAGGACTTGAAGTTTATTCCCAGTAAAAGCTCAGGGCACACTCCGAGATTCGACTGTCTGAAATAACACCCCAGAACCCACACATCAAATAACATCCCCAAGAACTGTTTACACACCATAGCATATAACACGCTGGTATCTGCCCTCCAAGATGCGAGGCATCACAAGTTTCCAGGCCTGGAATCAGGAAAACAGGAGTTTCCATAATTACCAGGCCCATTCCTGCATGCGGTTCTCTGATTTGGGGCCCTTTACAGTGCACATTTTCCACATGCTTTACACTGGTGGAAAACGGGGGCAGAAACGTAGTGGGTTTTACACCTTGCATACCTGCACCTATTTAAACCTGTAACTGGGCTGTTTAGGTATAACGCTCCCCTAGCTCACTATAGGCCACTTCGAATCAGAATGTCAGACCTATCCTTTAAAATGTCAATATGCATGCTTCATACGAAGTAGATCCAAAAATTAAAAAAGCTGGACATGTTTTGTGTTAATGCAAAGGCCCTCATTATGAGTCTGGTGTTCTTCTGACCGCCAGACTCGCGGGGGCGGTCCCACCCCCCACAGGCCGGCAGAGAATACTACCACATTCCGACCACATCCATACACACACACAACCCCCCCCCCCCCCTCCCTGTTGGACTATCACCGTACCTGTGATGTTGAGGTGGTCATCTGGGAGTGGATGGGCGGAACGGCCTCTTCACTGCTGACGGCCAGTACGACTGCAGGCAGTTTTCCACCCAAAGACTGGCGGAAAGCCACCAGCAGTTGTAATATGGTGGTCTGCAGACCGCCATTACTGGAGGTCTTCTGGCAGCTGTCAGCACGGCGGTCGGGGGTATACACCGCTGAACTCGTAATGACCAGCAAAGTGTTTTCAAATCGGAAAGAGCTTTGTGTATTGTATGACATCAACCATAAAAGACGATTGTCAGCAGTAAAATCAGTTTCAACATTATATCCATCCTCCATTAGTGTCAGATCGCTTTTTTTTAAAATCTCTGCGACCTTTGTTAGCTATTCGCACTGTTTCTTTTCCAGCCTCATTTTGTCCTGTCTCTCTTGTTGGATACAGGGAGTTCCTCTGATAACTGAAATGGGGAAGCTGGCAGTTCAGACCCTTCTACCACTCTGTGTATTTCTGTTTGCAAATTTGCATACATTGATTTTACATTTAAAATGCAAAGTTTAGAACAAAATTGCCAGAGCAGGAAAAGAGACCAGTCTGACTGTGACTTTAGATGACGTGTTATCAATAGACATTGTTAGCTGACAATAAATACCCTGATTTTGTTTACCACTCTGAAGGCAATTGATCAGCAAAGCACATTTGTCAATAATTGAGATCAAAATGTCGAACATATGTTCCTTCAAACTGGCACTACAGCCTCTAACTTTGCTGGAAACCAGGACGGTAACAAGATAGATACTATTTTCTGTGTAGCGTCGTACTGAGGAATCACCTGCTTGTAACTTCTTCCAAACATTCCTTTCTTGTTAAAAACAAGAGAGTTAAATTGATGAGAAATGAAATAAGAAGAGAAAAGGTTGACCTTTAACAATAATTTTATATCGAAGGAAATAACACCTAATCTATCCAATATTCTTATTGTTGATTACAACTAATATATTTTCTTCTTGTTCTTGTTCTTTGTTGGTGTTGAGATGTACTAATTACCGTGGGGTTAACTGGTATTTCTGATTCTTCTTGGTTGCTTAGTATCACTTTTGACCTGATCTTATTTGATTCTCATTTACTCCAGCCAACGTCAAGCCACATTTCGAATTAGATTTCAAAGTCTAACGGTATCATGGGCAGAGATTATAGTTCATTAGGTATGATGTGAACGTGGGTACTTTCTTCTGTCTTTCATCCTGAACCTGCTAACTTAATTGCTATTATTTGCAATTTAATGTATTACATATCTTATCCAGTTGAGGCTTTTAAATTGTTGTGCTTTTTGGTATAGGTTGGCGGTCTGTAAATAGAAGTTCAATGTCCATTTTCTATGGCTCATAATATTCGATGACTGTTATCGAACTTCTTCGTTCTTTCTGTCCGTGTAAACGAGTGGCAATACATTTATATAAGCAAAATCAGACAATTTGTCAAATAAGAAGCTGAGTTTGAAACCTAAGTGTAAGAAATCGGATTATTATTTGGGGGGGCATGATTACCAACCGCATGAAATAATCTCAGCCCTTCTTAGGGTTAACTCTAAAAGTCACTAAATTAACCTCAGCTTAACCCCCTGGTAGCTGTGGAACAGACCAGAAAGACTTAACTTCTGCAAAGTGCAATGTGCAAAGTATTTATGCAACACCAAACAACATTCACATGTGTATCTTTACATTTAACCATATCTTGCCATTACCATCAGGCAAAACGTGGTAAAAAGGGACGTGCACGTGCCTTCTTTTTGTTCTGACAAACAATGGCAAAGTCAATAGGTGTCATCTTTGGGACCTACTGTCTCTGAAAATTATTTTTGTAGATACTGAACATTATCAGTAAAAGACAATGCTGTTTGTGAGTGCTGTTTAGAGTTGGTAAATAGGGAAACAGAAAAGTGGTTGGGTAGAGCAGGGTGAGGAAGCATTGGGGAGTGGGGAGGGGGAGTAAAACGAAACAGTGGAAGATGCAGCACACGAGGGAGAGAGCAAGACATGGCAGCGGTAGAAGCACACAAGAGAGACAGCAGCAAGGGGCATGAGGGTGTGCCGGGTGGCAGCCACAAGAAAGAGAACAAAGAAAGAGGAAGTGAGATTTCGGCAGGAGCAGGGAAACACAAGATGGAGAGAGCTGGAAAACATGTGCACTCTCATGAAGCACTTATCCAAAAAGATAAAAGTAGTTTTCTAAAAAGGAGCAGTGAAAGGACACCTTTTAGCCAGTAGGAAGGTTAGTAATGAGGCTATGGTCCTGGAGATGGACAAACACAAGGACAAGGAAAACCATTGAATAATAAGCAAGGACAAGAGAATGACAGTAAAGTGACACAATGGTGAGTAATTGATGGCTGTAAGCCCACTGTGAGTTCTTGGTAAGCACACAATATGTCTTCCACAACCAGGCAGCTTGCACAGTCTGGTAGGTGAGTTGGTTAGACTTCCCATTTCAGAGCAAAGTGGCATGTATTCTGAATGTATGCTTAGTTTCTCGTGATTTGAATTTATCACATGCTCCTTTGTTTGACATTTTAGACAGGACTGGGTGTTGGCTTGCCTCGTTATCTAATGCTGGATACAGCTCAGCTTTCCTTTCCAAAATCCAATCATGTGATATATCCAAGCACCACATAAACAACTTTCTGATGGATACAACTATCTGTGGATTCCTCACCTAATGAATACTCCCATTGCGCCAGCATTCAACGGAAATCTTCTTCCTAGCTTCTGCACGTCGACGAGGACGTCACATTTGCCCACGCGATGCCGTCTGACGTCATACAGGCAATAAGAGGTCCTCGCCGACGTGCCGACGTCAGTTCCCTTTTTTCCGTGCCATTCGAAACGGTTATCTTCGAGGGAGCTACTGTTGCTGTTCGGCAGTTACAGTGTGTTTTTTGGCTGTGTTTTTTCTCTGAGGTTACTATGTCTCAGAGGAAGTCAGGTTTTAAGCCCTGTCATGAGTGTGGGGGCAAAATGTCGGTAACTGACCCACATTCTGACTGTTTGTGGTGTCTACGTTCCGATCATGATGTGGCCAGGTGTGATTCATGTCAGCATATGAATCCGAAAGCCCTGAAGGAGCGTGAGGCCAAACTTTTTATGGCGATGTCGAAGAAAAAGGAGAAGAGGCACCATCGAAAATCCTCCTCACCGAAGTCTCATCGGCATCATCGAGACTCCCGGCGCCGTCGAGAATCACGGCGCCGGTCGAGTAAAGAGAGGTCTCGGTCACCGTCATCTCGGCGTCGGAAGACTTGGGAGGTCAGTCCCACAGTCACTCCCCATCCGTCGACGCCGGTGCCTTCTCCAGCCTCGCCGACTTCGCCCGGATCTTCGGCCCAACCGCCTTCAGTATTTGAGGTTCCACAGCCTCAAATGTTCTCTCCGACGCTGCAGACTTCGAGGCCGGCGTCGGTGTCGCCTTCGATCCAGGCACCCCAGTATCCGGCTTTTCCGGCCCCCTGGAGCCCATAATACCGCATTTTTAAATGCGATGTTTTCCATCTTTCAGCAGATGGCTCCAGGTGGCGCCCCGGCTGGGCCTTCGGGTCCTTTGGCGTTTAACTTGGTTGCTCCGGCTCCGCTGCGACCAGCACCCTTCATGCCCTTTCTCCCCCTGGGGAACGTGGGCTCGGCGCCGGTGTCGGCTCCGGTGGCTCCAGAGACTTCGGCTCCGGGAGTTTCGACTCCAGCGGCTTCGGTGTTTCGGCCAGTGACGCTGTCTAGGGCTTCTGCGACTCCGAAGCAGTCTTCCCTCCATCCGACTCCTGGTTCGGCACCGAAGCTACCTGTGGCGCCTGTTGACCCGGCATCGGACGGATCCGGTGATCGGCGTCGTTCTTCGACATCTGCTGATGCCATGTCGACGCGAGGATTGAGGAGAGGCTGCACTCGAGGAGACGTGCTCTCCGTCTCCTGGAAGAACAAGAGTATCAGCAGAACCTGGAGGAAGGAGAAATTGAAGACTCTGGTGAGGGTCTTCATGGGCTGGACACCGCTAGTGGCCTTGATACTTCCCTTGAGTGGGACTTGTCATTTCCGGGGGAGTATACTTAAGAGGCGGCCACTTTTCATGCGGTTATAAAGAAGGCAGCTAACTTTCTGGAACTGCCTTTGCCGGTGACTGAGGTAAAGCAGAATCTGCTGACAGAGGTGTTGCATCCGGCCTCCACGTCAGCCGAACCTCTTTTGCCGTTCAACGAGGCGCTGTTAGAACCTGTGTTGGAGGTTTCGAAGAAGCCGGTGTCTTCTTCGGCCGTCAATAGATCTGTGGCCAGGAGGTATCGGGCTGCACCGGCTGACCCTGGCTTTCTTACAAGAAACCCAACGCCTGAAAGCTTGGTGGTCCAGGCTTCCTGCTCGGCAAGGTCTGCGCCTGGGTCTTTTCCATCAGTGCCATCGGACAGAGACTCCAAGAAGATGGACATGCAATCCAAAAAGGTGTTCTCGTCATGTAGCATGGCATTAAAGTCCACCAATGCTACGTGTATTTTAGGGAGGTACATTTATGCTCTGATGGACGAAATAGCATCTACGCATACAGAGGTTCCTCAAGGGCTGCTGAATCTCGTGTTGGACGCTCAAGCTGCTGCAACCCAGGTTATCCAATCTGGGTTGGATACAACTGATTCTGTGGCTAGGGCGATGGGCACGGCTGTAGTTACGAGAAGACAGGCTTGGCTTTGTAACTCAGGGTTTTCATCAGATGTGCAGTCGACCCTGCTGGACCTCCCTTTTGATGGAGACAAGCTCTTTGGTGCCAAGGCAAATTCGGCCTTGGAGAGGTTTAAGGAGAGCAGGGCCACGGCCAAGTCGTTAGGATTACAAGCCACTTCTTCTGCCTCCTCCAGATTTTTTAGGAGGTTTCGAGGATTTGGTCGTGGCTCATCCTCCTCTTCCTTTCGGGGGAAATTCCAGCAGCCTACCTCTTCTCTCGCCTATAGATCTTTTAGAGGGAGGGGTAGAGTCCGTACCAGGGGAGCCTCTAAACAGCACTCTGCCTCTTCCTCTTCCTCTGGAGGGGTGCAGCAGGGGAAGCAGCCTTAGGCTTCCACCAATTCCCACTCACTCCTCTCCTGTAGGGGCAAGGTTACTGTATTTTCTTCACAAGTGGGAGGTCATCACATCAGACGCCTGGGTTACCAGCATTGTGAGAAAAGGCTACACCCTTCCCTTTCGGGAGTTTCCGCCCCCCTTCCCGCCCGCCCATCTTATTGTTCAGAAGAACACCTCCTGTTGTTAGAACAGGAGGTTCAAGTCCTCCTTTTAAAGGGCGCGGTGGAGTTGGTTCCAGAGCAGGAAAAGGGTCAAGGTTGTTATTCAAGGTACTTCCTGATTCCCAAGAAGGATGGTCGGTTGAGACCAATCCTGGACCTGAGGATTTTGAATTGGTTCCTCAAACAGGAAATGTTCAAGATGCTGACCCTAGCTTAGGTGCTTTTGGTGTTGAACAAGGGAGATTGGATGGTGTCTGTCGACTTGCAGGATGCTTATTTTCATATCCCGATACGTAAGTCGCACAGGAAGTATCTCCGGTTTGTGGTAGGGTCGCAGCACTATCAGTTTGCGGTCCTCCCGTTTGGTCTTACTTCAGCACCTCGAGTCTTCACGAAGGTGATGTCGGTGGTTGCGGCAGAGCTCAGAAGGAAGGGGATAGCAGTATTCCCTTACCTGGACGACTAGTTGATCAAAGCCAAGTCCCCGGAGCTTATGTTGCATCATCTGCAGTCGACAACCCAGTTGTTGTTCGACCTGGGCTTTTCGGTGAACGTGCCCAAATCTCACCTAGAGCCCTCTCAGCGCCTCCTGTTCATAGGGGCAGTACTGGATACAACATTGAATCGAGCCTTTCCTCCAACTCAGCGGATGCAAGACATTCAGGCGTTGGTTCCAATGTTTCAAAATGGAGCGGTCATTCCAGTCCTCAAGGTCCTACGTCTGCTCGGTCTGTTTGCCTCCTGCATACTGTTGGTCACGCATGCTCGCTGGCACATGAGGGCTCTTCAGTGGTGCCTCCGAAGGCAGTGGTCTCAACACAAAGGGGACCTCGAAGGTTCTGTCAAGGTCTCCAGAGATGCTGCCACGGATTTGAAGTGGTGGATTGCGGATGACAATCTTTCCCAGGGAAGGCCATTCACGCAGCCTCCACCAGTGACCACGGTCATAACGGATGCTTCCACTCTAGGGTGGGGAGCTCATCTGGGGGACCTGGAGATCAAAAGGCTTTGGTCTCCAGAGGAACAGATGTTTCATATCAATCTGTTAGAGTTACGGGCTGTACGGCTGGCTCTCAAGGCCTTCCTCCCATCCCTTCGCGGTCAGTCGGTTCAGGTCCTGACGGACAACACTACCGTGATGTGGTATATAAACAAACAGGGAGGAGTGGGGTCGTACCTTCTCTGCAGAGAAGCTCTTCGACTATGGTCCTGGGCAAAGGACCATCAGATTTGCTTGGTAGCAAATCATCTGGCCGGAGTCTTGAATGTACGTGCGGACAATCTCAGTCGCCATTTCTCCGCCGACCACGAGTGGCGTCTCCATCCAGATCAAGTCCGGTTAATCTTCCAGATGTGGGGGTTCCTCGGATAGATCTGTTTGCCACCCGGGAGAACTCACACTGCCCGTTATTCTGCAGCCTCCAGTATCCGGTGCAAGGAGCGTTGGGGGAAGCATTTCAGAGGAACTGGTGCGACCAGTTGCTTTACGCGTTTCCCCCATACCCTTGATTCCTCGAGTATTGAGGAAAATACGCCAAGACCGGGCCCAAGTAATCTTAATTGCTCCGGATTGGCCAAGGAGGGTGTGGTATTCCGACCTTCTCCAACTCTCACTGTGCCCTCCGCTCCGTCTCCCTCTCAGGGCAGACCTCCTCTCGCAGTCGCAGGGGCAGGTTTTACACCCCAACCTCCAGAGTCTGCACCTTCATGCCTGGAGATTGAACGGGGCAACCTGAGTTCCTTTTCTCTCCCGCCTGAGGTAGTGGATGTTATCTTAGCGGCCAGGCGACACTCCACTAAATCTATCTACGCTAATAGGTGGTCTAAATTTGTTGTATGGTGTGGAGAGAGACAGATTGATCCCTTACGTGCTCATTTGTCAGACGTTTTATCTTTTGCTTTGTCTTTAGCTCAGAGGGGTTGTGCGGTGGCTACTGTTATGGGTTACTGGTCTGCTTTGTCAGCCTTCATTTGTCTTCCAGACCAGCCTTCGTTATTTAAATCTCCTATAGTACTTAGATTCTTGAAGGGCCTTATGAATAAATTCTCTCCAACTCCTTTCGTTATGCCTCAATGGGATTTGTCCTTGGTCCTAACTTTCCTTATGGGGTCCCCTTTTGAGCCTATGCATTCTTGCCCCTTAAGATTGTTAGTTCTTAAAACAGTTTTCCTGGTTGCTATAACTTCTGCAAGGAGAGTGAGTGAGTTGCAGGCTTTATCGGTAAAACCCCCTTATACAACTTTTTATGGGGATAAGGTGGTGTTGAGGACCAAGGCTGCTTTCCTTCCGAAGGTTGTTTCACCCTTTCATTTGGCCCAGACCATTACTCTGTCCACGTTCTATCCTCTGCCTCATCCTTCAAAGGAAGAAGAGAGACTACACCGTTTGGACCCAAAGAGGGCACTAAGCTTTTACATAGACAGGACAAAGGATTTCAGGCTGGAGGATCAGCTTTTCATCAGATACGTGGGAAAGAGGAGAGGAAAGGCAGTCCACAAGAGAACACTCTCCAGGTGGGTTGTTCTTTGCATTAAAATGTGTTACTCTTTAGCAAAGAAGGATCCTCCTGATGGTATTAGAGCTCATTCCACCAGAGCTAAGTCGGCCACTTCGGCCTTGGCCAGAGGTGTTCCTGTGGTCGACATCTGCAAGGCCGCAACTTGGTCGTCCCTTCATACTTTTGCGAAACATTACTGTTTGGACTCTGAGGTCAGAAGGGACGGCCATTTTGCACGGTCAGTGCTGCAGGATTTCTTGGTTTGACCATTCAGGCACCCACCACCGAGCGCGGTACTGCTTTGGGACTCTATTCATTAGGTGAGGAATCCACAGGTAGTTGTATCCATCAGAAGAACGAGTTACTTACCTTCGGTAACGACTTTTCTCGTGGATACATTAGCTACCTGTGGATTCCTCACGGTCCCACCCGCCTCCCCGTTGCCTGTTTGGTCTAACCAAGTAATTCTTGAGTGTGCTCCTCTTGGCTTTGAGGATGGGTATAGGTTATGTATATATATGTGTATATATACATATATATATATATATATATGTATGTATATATATATATATTTTTATATATACAGGGAGTGCAGAATTATTAGGCAAGTTGTATTTTTGAGGATTAATTGTATTATTGAACAACAACCATGTTCTCAATGAACCCAAAAAACTCATTAATATCAAAGCTGAATATTTTTGGAAGTAGTTTTTAGTTTGTTTTTAGTTTTAGCTATGTTAGGGGGATATCTGTGTGTGCAGGTGACTATTACTGTGCATAATTATTAGGCAACTTAACAAAAAAATATATATACCCATTTCAATTATTTATTATTACCAGTGAAACCAATATAACATCTCAACATTCACAAATATACATTTCTGACATTCAAAAACAAAACAAAAACAAATCAGGGACCAATATAGCCACCTTTCTTTGCAAGGACACTCAAAAGCCTGCCATCCATGGATTCTGTCAGTGTTTTGATCTGTTCACCATCAACATTGCGTGCAGCAGCAGCCACAGCCTCCCAGACACTGTTCAGAGAGGTGTACTGTTTTCCCTCCTTGTAAATCTCACATTTGATGATGGACCACAGGTTCTCAATGGGGTTCAGATCAGGTGAACAAGGAGGCCATGTCATTAGATTTCCTTCTTTTATACCCTTTCTTGCCAGCCACGCTGTGGAGTACTTGGACGCGTGTGATGGAGCATTGTCCTGCATGAAAATCATGTTTTTCTTGAAGGATGCAGACTTCTTCCTGTACCACTGCTTGAAGAAGGTGTCTTCCAGGAACTGGCAGTAGGACTGGGAGTTGAGCTTGACTCCATCCTCAACCCGAAAAGGCCCCACAAGCTCATCTTTGATGATACCAGCCCAAACCACTACTCCACCTCCACCTTGCTGGCGTCTGAGTCGGACTGGAGCTCTCTGCCCTTTACCAATCCAGCCACGGGCCCATCCATCTGGCCCATCAAGACTCACTCTCATTTCATCAGTCCATAAAACCTTATAAAAATCAGTCTTGAGATATTTCTTGGCCCAGTCTTGACGTTTCAGCTTGTGTGTCTTGTTCAGTGGTGGTCGTCTTTCAGCCTTTCTTACCTTGGCCATGTCTCTGAGTATTGCACACCTTGTGCTTTTGGGCACTCCAGTGATGTTGCAGCTCTGAAATATGGCCAAACTGGTGGCAAGTAGCATCGTGGCAGCTGCACGCTTGACTTTTCTCAGTTCATGGGCAGTTATTTTGCGCCTTTTTTGAATGAAACGCTTGATTGTTCGATGATCACGCTTCAGAAGCTTTGCAATTTTAAGAGTGCTGCATCCCTCTGCAAGATATCTCACTATTTTTGACTTTTCTGAGCCTGTCAAGTCCTTCTTTTGACCCATTTTGCCAAAGGAAAGGAAGTTGCCTAATAATTATGCACACCTGATATAGGGTGTTGATGTCATTAGACCACACCCCTTCTCATTACAGAGATGCACATCACCTAATATGCTTAATTGGTAGTAGGCTTTCGAGCCTATACAGCTTGGAGTAAGACAACATGCATAAAGAGGATGATGTGGTCAAAATACTAATTTGCCTAATAATTCTGCACTCCCTGTAGTTTATATATTTATTTACTTGTTTTAAAAAAAAAAAAAATTATTAAATTAGTAGACCGACTTCTCACAATGATGTGTTGTTTACAATGTCATTAAATATTGCTATTTTCTTTTCATCTCAATGCATTATTGTTCTCAGGCACGTAAAAAATGTTGGTACTGACGTCGGCACGTCGGCGAGGACCTCTTATTGCCTGTATGACGTCAGACGGCGTCGCGTGGGCAAATGTGACATCCTCGTCGACGTGCAGAAGCTAGGAAGAAGATTTCCGTCGAATGATGGGGCAATAGGAGTATTTATTAGGTGAGGAATCCACAGGTAGCTAATGTATCCACCAGAAAAGTCGTTACCGAAGGTAAGTAACTCGTTCTTCCATTCCAATAAACAAGGGACCGAAGTATTCTATGTCCTCGCAGACACATACTCTCATCCTATTTACACACACATCCAAGTCTTAAAGAGAAGTTAAAGACAAGTCTGCCTTCGTGGGGTGTGGGGGGGGGGTGTAAGGATAACGTTGATGACAGCAAGTAAGCGGAATAGAAGGACTTTTTTGTGGTCTGTTTCCATGAAAATTAGGATGATTTTCATTTAAAGTGGGCTACTCAACAAAGTTTCACTCCAATAAATCCATACATCTCGGGTCCAAAAGTTTAAAAATCATGAATAATGACCCCACCACCCCCCCCTGAATACTTTTTAAAACATTCAGAGCAGATCTAATGAATATCAAAATAATGTTTGGGCTGTGTTTGTGTTAAATAGAAGTCAACAGATCTTTAACACAAGTTTTTTTTAGATCGAAATGAACATTTATGGACGTTCAAAAGATGTGTGCTGCACTAACAAAGTCAGAGCTGGGGTTGAAGTGCAGTGTGTGGAGTTACTACAGCTAATTAATTGGAGGAAAGTGTGGATTAGAAGGTGTCTATTTGAGTTAACAATAAAACAAGGGTAAACATAAAAATCAGTGGCTCTACATCACAGGCAAGATCGGGTGGTGAAATCAGCAGCTCAACTAAACAGGGAACATTTTAATGACCCAGAGGAAGCAGAGGCTTTTCATGTAGACTGATCACCTGCCTGTGATAAATACTACATAGACTGTGATAATGCACAGAGGGTATCCCCAAAGAATTTAAAACAGTATATAACAGAAATATTAGTATTGAAATACCAGTTTTTGTTGCGTGTTTAAAATACATCTGTTGATACATCACGAATAATGCTTTTTCAGAAAATATGTAGGTGGATGGTGGGAGTTTCACAACAGCAAATAACCCTACATTGGCAATCACGGCCAAGGTGTTACACTGCACATGCAAAAGCTACTATGTTAGCAGATGCAGGTCTAAAGGATCATTCCAAAGTACAGCCTGACATGCCCCTCCCAGGTTTGGAGTGAGATTTGTAGCAGTTAATTTTTATATTTCGCAAGTTGTGTTTTAATTTTGATGGCTTGAAGGCAAGAGCAGCCAACTTTGGCCCTGGAAAACTAGGTTTTAGCCCCAAAGTCAACTCAACATCTTGCAATTCTGAAAAAATCACTTAATGTACCTGTGTCTTAACCCATTAGCTGCTGAGTATTGCCCACCCCAGTCCTAAGCCCATTTTTGGCTATTTGGGGTACTTTGCACTTAGGCCTCCATTTATTTTTTTCCACGTGAGATATCCATGCAAAATGTGCACCCTTTTTTCCAACATAAGGAGAATTCCAAAGGTAGCTATGGTTTGTGGTGTCCCTTGGAGTGGGCTAAGAAAATAGCCAAAATATACCTACATTTGTTTGTTTTTAGAAAAAGAAAAAAATCTGTAAAAATGAGTTTTTTGTTTCTAAAAATGTAATCAACAGAGGGTTTGCTGTGCTAAAATCACCATCTCCTCAGCTTTCAGAAACATTCAGAGCTGTATCAAAGGGTCACATTTTTGCCTCAGTTTTTGTATTTTTCTGAGAGGTAGCCCATTTTTCCCAAGTTTTGTTCTTTCAATCTACTTCCATTTTGTAGTGTAAACAGGTATGAAACCCATGGGACAAGCCTGAAAGTTATATATTTCTGAAAGTTAGACACACTTCTGATTTAACAAGGCGTCATTTGTGTCGATCCCTCAAGCTTGCCCCCCTAAAGAAAACTGTTGAAATAAAAAACAATATGAAAAATCAGTAGGACAAAACTGCATTTGTGACAACACTTTCATTTGTGACTTCTTGTCATGATGGTTAATTTCAAAAGCAACACATTGGTACATCCACTAGACTCTTCTGGTCACAGTGGTAGAGTTTGTAAATGTTCTAAGAGCCTGAAGTACACATAGTGAACAACTAAGCTGTGCCTTGCAACAGCTTTTCATTGTGTACAGAGTATAGAGCAATTCAGATGATAAATATAAAGAATGAAAAACAGATATGAAGGGGACCTATGTGTTTCTGAAATATACACCAAGTACTGTGTTTATTTTACATATCTGAATTTGTAGATACCCATACTAGCATGTTATTCAGTGGGCATTTTGCAAAATGTCTACTTTCGTTAGACACTGGATCTCATTTGGAAGGCAAAAATGCAAGAAATACAATTGGTAAAAACAAATATTCTACTAATAAGTGTTCTCATACATCTCTTAAGAAAACGGTACCCCACCTGTGTGACTGGGTCTAGTCCAAATACACCCCTAAATGTGACTTAGATGCATCATATTTTACCCAGAAGCTTATTTTAACAACATGGGCGGACTCTGGACTCTAGTTAAGCCGCCACAGAGGAAAACCTATCAAACTCAGGCATTTCTGAAAATTAAACACCTGGGGACATGCATAGGGAGTGTGCCATCTGTGATTCTAATGAGATGTTTGTACCCAGAAAGCCTTGCAAACTTTAAATGTTTCCTAAAAGCACACATATTCTTCAAATGTCTGTGAAGGAAAGTTCTGGAATCTGTGGGGATCCACAAATTTCCTTCCACCCAGCGTTCCCCCACACCTCCAAAGAAAAATAATACCACTCTTGTGTGAGGGGGCCCTGTGGATATGACTGGAAAAGGCCCAAATGGTAACATGGGTACATGAAATGTTTCCTCTGAAAAAACAACCCTTTTCTGCAAAGTTGGTAGCTGTGGATTGTGGGCCCTAGTTCAGCCCTAGTTCAGCTGGCACCTAAAGAAACATACTGAATCTGCACATGTCTGACAATTAGATACTCAGTAGTGTCCAGGATGGTGTAATTTGTGCAGCTCTCACCAGGTAATCTTACCCAGAAGCCCTTGCAAAGTTGGTAGCTGTGGATTTTGAGCCCTAGAGCAGCCAGCACCTAGAGAACCCTACTAAATCTGCACATGCCTGAAAACTAGATACTCAGTAGTGTCTAGGATGGTGTGGCTTGTGCAGCTCTCACTAGGTAATTTTCCCAGAAGCCCTGGCAAACCCTACAAATTGGCTAAAACACATTTTCTTCACATTTCTATGATGAGAAGTTATGGTGAGGCAAAGAGGCTTAAATTTCCTCCAACCCGGTGTTCCCCCAAGTCTCTCAAGAAAACGATGCCTCACTTGTATGGGTGGATCCAGACCTAGCAACAAGAGAAGGCCCAAAATGCACCATGATAATATCAACGTACTCCTTTGAAAAATAGCCCTTTTATATCAGTTTGGTTAGCTGTTGATTTTGGGCCCTAGATCAGCTGACACATAGGAAATCCAACCAAGTGGCCACATTTCCAAAAACTAGACACCCAGGAGAGTCCAGGGTGGTGTGACTTGCAGGACTCCCACAAGTTGATTTTATCCAGGGTTATTACTTTTTTCCAAGGGAATAATTACCCTTTTTTGCAATTTGGTTAGGTGTGGATTTTGGGCCCTAGCTCAGCCGTACATAGGGAAACCTATCAAACCTGCACATTTATGGAAACTAAACAATGAGGCGAGCCATGGGTGGAGTGACTTGTGTGCCTCTGACCAGGTAATTTTACCTAGAAGCCCTTGTAAACCTCAAACATTGTCTAAAACACATATTTTTCTCATATTTCAGTGGCAAAAATTTCTGGGATTTGTGGGAAGCCATAGGTTTTCTACCTCACTTATGTGGGTGAGCCAAGCTCTCGTGAAAAGAAAGGGGCAAAACGCAACATGGACACATTAACTTTTTCTACTGAAATTTGGTTAGCTGTGGATTTTGGGCCCTAGCTCATCTAGCACATAGAAAAACCTACAAAACCTGCAAATATCGGAAAACTAACTACATAGGAGAGTCGATGATGGCATGATCTGAGTGCCCCTAGCCATGTAAATTTATGCTGAAGCCCTTGCAAACCTAAAAATCTCACTTAAAAAAACATCTCCACACATTTTTGTGTTGGAAAGTTTTGGAATCTGTGGAGAACCACAAATTATTTATAACTCAGTTTTACAACAAGTTTCCCTATAAAAATAGTACCTCACTTCTGTAGGTGTGCCTAGCGTCCACAACAGGAAAGGGCCCAAAACACAACATAAACAAATGAAAAACAACCTTCTTTTTGTAATGTGGCTTTAGGTAAGCTGCCACCCAGGGAAACCTACAAAGCCTGCACATTTTTGTAAATTACACATCCAGGAGAGTCAAGAGTGACATAATTTTTGTGGCCCTCACCAGGTTTTCCTATCAAACTGTGGCTGAAAACAGATCTTTTCATCACATTTCTGTGACTGAAAGTTCTGAAATTTGCAGGAAGACACTAATGTCCTGCCTCAAAGAGCTCCCACATGTTTCCTGATAACAACGGTACCCCACCTGTATGGGTGGGCTAAGAGACTGCTACACAAAGGCCATACAACTCTACATGAGGAGATCAGCAGTGGGATAGCTGCAATATTTGAGGCCATACCAGGCTGCCCCTCATTGAAAACTAACAAACACAGACATTTTTGAAAACTGGGGGATTCCAGGGTGTTGTGCCTTGCATTGATTTCATGATGTTTTCTTACCCATAATGCCCTGAAAACATCACACTTTGCCTTAAATAACACATTGTCCTTACATTTTTCTGATGGAAAGTTCCAGAATCAGCAGAAATCAGCAACATTCCTACCACCTGGTGTTACTCCACTTGACCCCATAAAATGCTTCCCCACTTGTGTAAATGATCCTAGTGCCCATGACAGGAAGGGATCAAATCATTGTCAATGGGAGTCCTTGCAAGGGGTTTGACAAGTGGCATGATGTGGCAGAAAATAAACAAAGCTCTTAGCACCTGGTTTACTACATGTTATTGTCTCTACTACCCCTTGCTGTTTGTTCCCAATCTCAAATGCCACATAGAAAAAGGAAAACAGTTGCTCTTACCAACTACTGACCATTCTGGCCAACCATGACATTAGTACACCTTAACTCAGAGTAGTATATGCGTAATGGCACTCCAGCCCTATTGGTTCAATGCATCATGCCGTCATGTGATAATGCATAGTTGGTACCAAGATTCATTGATCAACTAACTGTACATCTAAGCTGAATAAAGTAAATTGCATTTTCTATTCCTATATAAAGAGGGACAATATGGACTACAAATAGAAGATACATTAGGTCTACTTCTATGGCGAATGGCCTTTTAATACTCAATAAAAGCATCAACACTTCCATGCTGCTTGACCTCCATGGCATTCCACATTGGTAAGCAAATAAGTAGAGCCTATGTCATATGACATGGCTTTATTTAACAGCATGTGCACTCTAGTCTTGTTGTAATATATAGGCTAAAAAAAGTGGCGGCTGAAAGAATTAAAGAACTGCACCACTTGAAACTGCACTGCTGAGGACAGCAGCTTACATGCATGTGTAGATTCTGATGAACTAAGTGGATGTTTTATATTGGCCTCTGGCACACTTGAACAGGCTGCTGGGTTGGGTCTGGTATCTGGTATCTTGTGGACCATGTGGATGCAAACGGGGTGTCAAACAAGACGCAATTATACATGCTCAGCCATCACTTGACCTATTGAATACTTTATCCCCATTCTTACCACCTGTTGGTCAAACCATCAAAAAACTTAAATGCACCTCAGCCTCCTGGGAAAGCACCTCTGCTTTGACCTTAGTGCCACCTCCTGGGCCATAGGTTAACAAGTTAGCAAGGGTGTCAGTCTCCCTAAGAAATCTGAGTGATACCACTTCACATCACATCAATATTTAATATTTAAAAAAGCAACCTAATTTAGTGTCCCAAGTAGCTGCCTAGTCATGAATTAACCTACAGAAATTCCTTTAACAAAATCAGTTTTTCAAATCTATTGTAATATAAAAGTCATTGTCATGTCTGACATTCTGGGACAAGGTTCACAGTGGTTAACATCATTCTTAACAAAATAGAATACAATACGTCTTTACGTGAACCATCTAATGATCCTTGCCACAATCTGCAGGGGACAGCATGCCAGCCTTCTCCTTGTCCCGAATCCAGAAATATTTGATTGTGCCAAAGGGAACTGGGACAGATGTCAACAGGATCCAGTTGAACGACCATTACAGGACCCTCAGCACATCACAGTCAGTGTTCTGCAGTTGTCATCTAATAGTTTTGCACTGTTCACCTTTATCACAGGACTTTAATTCCCCATCTTGATAAGGCTGAGTAGCATCTCTCTCTTACCTCTGTTCTGGAACTCTAGAACTTATTTAACAGGATGAGTGTAGAGGTCAGCAAATATTGATAAAAAGAAGGATTAAGTGAGCAACTAGAGGGCATCCCAGATCATGTCATAAAGTTCCATTATCAACTGAGTATAATTTCTGCCTCCACTTTATAAGTCCACAATTTCACATGTGGCTTACGGCATCAAAAAAAGCAAAGCACCATCTCAGATAAACTAAGGCAATGATCTAAACTGCTCCCTGTCCATTTGGGCAATGTAAACCTTTAAGTTTCTAAAAACCACAAAAGCAACCACACCAAAAATCCATCAGCTCAGCTGCAACCAAACAATGCCATAGAAACTCCATTATGAAAAGAGGCAAGGCAAAAGAACCACTGCTAGACTCCAAGGTTGGAGTTACTGGGTGCTAAGTAAACAGTACAATGCTTCTAGAATGTGGTCTGTGGTACAGTTCTCATTTGGAGGCATGCAAAGAGGTCTTTGATATAGCATGGAGTGAGAGTGTAAGTTATTGGATTATTGGTTGAAGGCAAATAGAACCCACTTCATATTCCTTGTTAGGGTGAACCACAAACTTCACTAAATAAACCTATGCTTAACCCTCCGGCAGTACCCTTCTGGCACAAAAACAGTCAGGCTTATTTTAAAGGCATCGTGAAAAGTATTCAAACAGTTCTCAAGCAGTAATATAGTGAAAACACAACACACGAACAACCCCAATTTAAAAAAACAAGAGTACATTTTAATCAATAAAACAACATCAAAACCACAAAAATCCAATCAGCTGTATTGTAGTGCTGAGTTTTTCAAGTGTAAGGTGAAACTACCACCAAACCGCGCAATGTACCATCTGTGGGTACCTGGTCGCACCAGACCAGGACAAAATCACAAGTTCATGCTTACCACAATACAGGGCCTGGTTCAGCTCATTGGAAGTGTTACCTTCAGACTTTGGTAAAAGGACCGTGCAATCTGATTGTGTGGGGCTCTGCATCATCTCTCAGAGTGTAGATTGGATTAGTATTAGATTGGTTTTGGATTAGTATTGGTTTTGAAAAAAAAACTCTATAACAATGGACAGCTAAAAGCTGTCTGTAGGCAGTACCTTAAATAGAAGGGAAAAACACAGGAGAGCAGTGAATAAAATAGGACTTACACAAAAGCCCACTGCAACGAATAACCTAGTCTGTGTGTATATTTAGCCTAAACCCTTAGTGTGATTACTCCCAAAATATTTACAGAGTAGAGCTAAACACAACCCCTAATGGACGGAGTAGCATAAAGAAATCACATCTGGTACCTCTCTTTTCTAATTCTCGGGTGTTTCAGAAAGAGTCTGTATGTTTGAGCGGTACCTGAGAGTCAATAGGGGTTGGAGGGATCTGGCTTTAGTGAGCACAATGAAAGGGATGCAAGTGCTTACTAACAACATAATTTCTGGATTGGATAGATGATGCTGTGCTGTTGTGGCTCATGGAAAGCATACAAAGGAGTAACCAGAAAAAGGCACAACCAATATTATTTTTGCAAGAAAATACCAAAGAAGTGAAAAAGAAGAAGTGGGTTCTTTACATAGTTGCTTATTTTCTCTAATCTCACATTTCTGCTAAAGGCAACTTCTCACTCCAAGCCATATGATATCCCCAACTATAGATTGAACGCATGAAATCAGATGTGTTAATTGGAAAAGGCTCTAATACATGCACTGTAGGAAGACACCTTTTGGAAGTCTTTGGTTTGTATGCTGCTGCAAGCACAGCAATTAAAAGGGAAATGAACGTAGCGGGAGAGGACACATTACTTGTGGGCTACGTCCCACTTCTGAAGCAGTAAAATAAACATGATATTCTATTATATATATATACCTGCTGGCGGTCGCCCATAGGTATAGTTAGGAACTAGTTTCCATAGAAAAAACACCCAACTTGTTTTCTTCTTTAATGTGAACCTAGAATGGAATCCTTGAGGCAATAAACAATGTTTTCAATGCACTCATAAATTACAAAATTCAATTAAGTATGTTACAAATGAATGATTACACCAAAGCTTCTCAAGTTTACATGCTAAGGAACGAGTGTGTCCATTTTTTAATTGTTCTAAACAAAGACTGTCTAATTTTGAACTGTGAGGACCAGTGTTGTGGTGGGTTTTCACAATACACCCCTTGGAAACAATTAAATACTATGGCCCTCATTACAACTTTGACGGGCGGCGGAGGCCGCCCGCCAAAGTTGCGCCGCAGGAATACCGCACCGCGGTCTGAAGACCGCGGCCGGCATTCTGAGTTTCCCGCTGGGCGGGCGGGCGGCCGCCTTAAGGCCGGCCGCCAGCCCAGCGGGAAACAACCTTCCCACGAGGACGCCGGCTCGGAATCGAGCCGGCGGAGTGGGAAGGTGCGACGGGTGCTACTGCACCCGTCGCGTATTTCACTGTCTGCTATGCAGACAGTGAAATACAAGCGGGGCCCTCTTACGGGGGCCCCTGCAGTGCCCATGCCATTGGCATGGGCACTGCAGGGGCCCCCAGGGGCCCCGCGACACCCCCTACCGCCATCCTGTTCCTGGCGGGCGAACCGCCAGGAACAGGATGGCGGTAGGGGGTGTCAGAATCCCCAAGGCGGCGCAGCAAGCTGCGCCGCGTTGGAGGATTCCAACGGGCAGCAGAAAACCGGCGGGAGACCGCCGGTTTTCCTGCACTGACCGCGGCCAAAGCGCCGCGGTCAGAATGCCCTGCGGGGCACCGCCGGGCTGTCGGCGGTGCTCCCGCCAACCGCGAGCCTGGCGGTCACAGACCGCCAGGCTCGTAATGAGGGCCTATGTTTCTAAGTTTGAATCATTTAAATGTCACTGGCTATTATGAAAACTGCCAAGGATCATGTTCTGAGGACCACCCTTTAGCTCTACAGATCTAAAGTCTTGACAGTGGTGGCCAACACAAATTAAAAGTGGTGGGACAGGTGGGAGAGGGAGTGGGGGTGAGTAGTGAGCATGGAGGGTTATAATAATAAAAAAAAGAAAACACTTACCTGGTGCTGGTGGCCGCCTCGTGCTCCTTTGCTTCCTGGTCCCAACAGTCCCTGGTACAGCATCAGAGACTTCCTGTGCAATCCCTGCGCTGCTCTCATGCTATCACCAGGCATAAGACCAGTGTGGGAATTGGCCAGAGTGGGCTGGTTTACTGCTCGCTCAGGCACAGGGAATCTGTACTGTTTCTCCAAACCGGCTGTGCAATACAGCTGGGATGGAGAAACCTAACTGCACATGTCCTAGAACAGTCGGCCAAACCGACTTGCTCACTTAAATGCCCACCACTACTCCACTCTTCCTCCCCCCTCCCATGGCCCAGCCCTGCCCCTCCCTGCACACGCTGGTTCAGCCAGTAGCTGATAAATAATACAACAATAAAATGTTGTTTTATTTTTCAGCTGCTGGCTCTTAGCCAGTGGGGCAACACTCCTCCACCATCACTGAGTCTGAGACGGAAATTTACAAATAAATGTATTGGAAGAATGGCTAACCCTCAGCACACGTTATCTAGTGAGCATCCTGGATATGATCAAGAGCCTAGGGAAGCGTGCCCATCACGAACATAACAAGGGCAAGTGACTGTATGGAGATTGCCTGTAGGGCACTGAGGGATAGATTTCTAATAGGAAGTTATCACCCGAATCGTAGCTGTTCCAACAGCTCGTTTAATGTATATTTATTGTGTTGACACAAAGAACACACATTTATGTACTGCCTGGCTGAGCTCCCTTCTACATCACTGTGCTGTTACTAGGCATTAGGACGACACTGCAGCACGATGACATTGTAAAAATGTAAGTATTTCTATCTTCAATGATTCAGACTGGCCAACCTTTTTCCGGAGATTTCATTCATTTGTTAGCAGAATCTGTTAAAACGGCTCCTTTGCTTATTTTCCATTTCCAGCTGTCCATCTTTAACCATTGACTGATTAAAAAGGGCAAAGGAACGAGAGCATGACTTAGTAGAGGGAATGACTTGCTAGGATCTTTGGCTTGCTTAGAACTGTGCTTGGCAATGAGACATGGCTTATTGAGAGGCATGGCATGTTGTGAAATAACACTTTCATTGAGACTTGGCATGCTAAAATGGATTGGGGACTGTGTTGTCAGGTGTGCTGTGAAACGCAGCCTGTCTAGAGAAGTAGCTGGCTGAGAAACGCAACTTGCTTTGAGATGTGGCTAGCTGTAAGAAGTGCCTTCCTGTGAAAGAGACTTAAAACGAGACACTGCTTGATAGATCCAGGTTAGAAGTAAGTCCACTGCCTAATACTTGCAAACGATGCCACACTATCTTAGGCAGCGTTGTGTACTGCCGCTTTTCGGTCCATACCACGTAGGTCAGAGCATAATTTGAATTACACTTGGGGAATTTATGACATTCCCAAAAATTGTTACAGTTATGCATTGCATGCTTTTACGCAATCTGTACCTGCAAGAGACTCATTTCTGCTCAAGTCAGTCTGCCCCGAGTATGCATGAAATTTCACAAGAAAAAATACCCTGTTTCAAACTCCCCTAGTGTGATAGTTACACCATGGTAAGGAAGGAATTTACCTGAATTTGCGGGAATTATGCAACAGTTCTCAACCCACTTAAAATGTGAAACTGATTATCATTAGTTATTAGTTCAGGACTTTCACTTTTTCAGCATAATTCTCTTTGGCTATTCTTTTGTATGAATGCCCCTTGTTGCTTTGTATTTCTATTTCCATGATATCACTTATCTAACGCAGTACCATTTTTGTTGCTGAGTTACTATATCATTCTAGTCTAATATTTCTGATCTCTTTCAGAATGTATGTATTGGACAAAACTATCTGTAATTAACTGATGTTATAGAGTAGATCTGAATCTGGAAGTGGAATGTTCTTCTTGATAAAAAAAGACTGTCAATTTCAATTATTTTCTTCTTTTGATTACTATTTGGGTGTGCAAGGGTTTAATCTACATTGAGTGAAATAATCCCTCTTTTGTGGAGTTTTTGCACTTTACCCGATTTATTTCAACCACATAGGACTACTGATACAAATGGTGTGTTCATCACAATTGCACAATATTTTGCAATTCCAAATTGACTTTGGTTATTCTCTCTAGCTATGTCCAAACTCTTTAAAAATCAATGGCTTCCCGTAACGGGGCAGGCTTTGGTTAGGAGGGGGAATCCCTTGCAAATATCTATGCTACCTCTGGTCTTAGTTACAACCCTGGTCAAATGTTTTGTCTGAATACAATAAAATCAATTTGAGCGTTTTTTTTGGTATTCCCCAAGATCCATTAGCCAAGAATTGTTGTGTGAAGTAATGTTGGTGCCTGGTACAAAGCCATGGTGTTGATGTTACAATAAGGTACTGATTAAGGGCCTGATTATGAGTTTGGTGGGCCCACAGCGGGACCAATCTGGGGCTCCCACCCTATTACAAGTTTTCCAGTGGTCTGACTAGGCTGACACGGAAGAAACCGTGAAAAAACCTGGGATCAAGTTTGCTACATTGTCTCAGAGATAGCTTTTTGCAGGCACCATATTGAAGTGTGTAATAATGGTGTGGAAATCCTATGTGTCTAGTTTGTTTGGGTGTAAGAACCCCTTTGTCCTTTCTTTAGCTACATAGTTGCTAAAATATGTTAAGAATAAGAGGTACTTTTTTACTTTGCCGTAAAGGCTAAGGGAACTATTATATTTTTTTATGTCTGGATATGGAATTGTGAGTTTGGCTTATTGGAGGGCAATGATGAAGAATTTCCTCCTAACCATTCCATTGATCAACTCTGTAACATCAAAAATGCATGTTAATCTTTCAGGGTCCGTTTTTTAGGACTTGTACTTTGACCTTCACCAGCTCATTGTCAATATCTGAGCATTCACATACACGACAGAGCAAACAGTGGCCTCCTCAGACTCATCAACATTCTCTTTTAATATGTCAACATGGTTGGAAGTCAAACTAAAGATAACATAAATATCACCTGATGTTATTATCATGACCTAAATATAATTTACAAAATTGCAACTCAGTTGGGTGAAGATTTTCTTTTAAAAAATAATGAGGTGATCTTTTTGTAAACAATATTTCAGACACTATGGCCCTGATTTATACTTTTTTGCGCTACATTAGCATAATTTTCTGACGCAAAAGTGGCGCAAACTTACAAATACAATTATATTTTCTAAGTTTGCGCCGCTTTCGCGTCAGAAAATGACACTAATGTGGCACAAAAAAAGTATAAATCACGGCCTATGTTTGGCAGGCGCTATTTAGGCCATGATATTATTGTACTATACAGTCAACAAGGAGTCTGAGATTTAGAATCTGAAAAGTTATTTTGGTAAGTAAGATATGACATGCTTGGCAGTTTACTTATCTGGTCTCCTGACCCATTCTAATCTAGTTCTTGTATTTATATTAGCCATTGAATATCTTTTTGGACATCTCTGAAATGAATGAATTCCTCAATTGGACATTTTTTAACTTAAACAACACTGTCCAAATTGCATCCTTTGTCACTGTGATCTGTAGGTCTGTGGTTCACATTTGTACGATCTTGTCTTCCAGACGATGCTACCTGTGTTGTTGATAGATTATTAAAATAGGAGGGAAAAGCACTGCAATGAACGTGTGAGCAAGAGGTGATTGTTCATTGTTTTCTTATGAACCACATGAACTTTTATTGGCGCTTACTGGGGTCTATTACTTTATTAATGTGAATAATTTCAGACTACGTACCAAAGCACCTCTAATGTATTGTTTCTTTTGATGGTTCTGCCATAAGTTTTCCATGATATGTTAGAGATCATTTTTACAGATTTAAACAAGTATTAGTTGTTTGCGCCAGTTCAATATTTTCATTTGCTGATTTGAAGGTCAATCTTGCACCATCTACATATTTTGTATTACTCATATAGTCACACTATAGGTTTACTTGATAGTATTTTCTTTCTTTTCACACCTTAGTTCAGCTGACACCACTTCTATAGAAAATTGGGAAAAAAAGGTCAAATTAGAGGTGGGGCAGATGCAGCACTCATGATAATGACTTCCCTTTTCAGTTATATCACTTTCTCAAAACAGTTCAATCTAATCTCGATTTTAAATCCTTTATATGCTGTCAGTATACCAGCACTGTTAATATTGCAAATACTAACCACTGGTTGACATATATACATATAAATGGATATAGTTTACCTTAAAATGGTACTAGAGCTGAATGGATTTTGCTACTCCTTTAGCTTTGTTGGTGATTTCATATCGGAGTACAATAACTGAACACAATTCCTAGACAATGCATTTTCTCCATCACGTTTGCTTGATACATCTTGTCCATTATGGCAGATGGCCAACACAGATTTTTGCTACAATGTGTGCAGGTTGGAAACAATCTCTCATTACGTAGATGGTCTATGTTGCAGCTTGTGGCCTTCATGGCACTTGGGAGTTTCCCAGTTGAAATAAGAAGTGTCTGATTCAAGGTCCTCTTGTAGACTGTCTAAATTTGGAGGAAATGTCAAAGCTTTAACAGGAGCAAATTCCAGGTCACACTTCACCTGCACTTTTGGACCCTCAAGTTCGCTTACCCGGCTTGAATAATTCAAACAACTGTGCCTAAAAGTTATGCTGTGACGGAATTTTCTGAAAACACAGACACATCAAATATACTGTTGGAAAAAAAAGTCTTGTCATGAAACGAGGGTGTTAGACCTGACAACCTTAGGGTGGTCTTCTCTCCAAATTTTTGCCTACCACCTCCACTTTTCTGACCTTAATTTGGCTGGTATAAAGACTCTGTGCACTTTACTACTGCTAACCAGTGCTAAAGTGCTAATGCTCTCTCCACTAAATATGGTAATATTGACGTATCCCCAAATGACATATTTCACTTACTTACAAGTCCCTAGTTAAGGGTACTATGTGTAACCAGGGCCTGTACATTTAATTCTACTAGTGGGACTGCAGCACTGATTGTGCCACCCACTTAAGAAGCCCGTTAACGATATCTCAGACCTGCCATTGCAGAGTCTGGGTTTATTTTGCTAGGTTGAAATGGCAGTGTAAAACTGTGTGTACAGTTTCACACTGCCATTTCAACCTAGCAAAATAAACCTTTTACTAGGACCAAACCTTCACTTTTTATATATATATGTCATCCCTAACCTAGGTCCTGGAGAACCCAAAGGGCAGGGTGCAATGTATTTAAAAGGCAAGACTTTAAGTTTTACGTGTCCTTGTAGAGAAAAATTCATATAACATTGGGATTGCCTTATTACATTTTATAAGTGTAGGTTCCAATTGTGAAGATATAGACTTTTCAGGTTTGGTGTCTCTGGAATCACAATGTAAAATCCAAACTTATGGTGAATCAGAGTTTAAATTGCAATTCTGAAAATGTAATTTTAGAAAGTCAGACGCTTTCTGTTTCTAGACACTATTCTATAGTATAGTCTTTAAAAATATATAACTCCGGATCTACTAATTGGATTTTTGGTGTTTTGGTGTTGTTTGATTATTTAAATTTTGCTCTATTTTTCTAACTTGGGGTCATATGTACCAACGCATTTTCCCATAGACACAGAATGGGTAAAACCCTTTGATACATCTGACCCTTGATGTGGAATCTTTTTGCATGATGTTTTCGCGGTCTACTGTTTGACGTTTTGCACAAATACTTTACACACTGCCTCTAAGTTAAGCCTGACTGCTCTGTGTCAAGCTACCAGAGGGTGATCACAGGTTAGTTTAGGCTTTGCTTGACATGCTGATTAGAGTTGTGTTTGCTGCTTGACCATGGCTCATACCCTGGTCAACCAGTAACTCAGTTTCTAACAGAAGGGTACAAAACGAATGAAGGCTCCAGCGTTTTGAGAACAATCTCCCTCCTGCTTTTTTCTCTCTCCCCGTCTGTATGTTTCCTTCAACCTCTGCAGAGATTGGCAGGTGAGGCCATTGCAGTCAGTTGACAAAGATATATTTGTGTTTTAGAAGCCAAGCAGTTGGTATCAATCAACATTTCATGTTCTCAGAAATCATTTGCCCACTACAAAGACCTTCATCATGCTTTAAGCAGAATAGGGTGGGGTATTTACCACACATGAAACATATCATTACCCCCAGAGAAGGTATTTATCACACTTGGTAAATACCTTAATTTCTGAGTTTTCACCACGAAAACAAAGCAATACTGTAGAATCAGATTTCAACACAGCAAGTCTGCATGTTTTCCTATTTTTCAGGCCTTCTCACCACATGTTTGATTTGCAACAATGACGTGATCTATCTGGGAAAAACTACAAATATGTGGTAATTTTTACACAACTCTTAATTCCGATTTCTCTGGGAACCCCTCTTTGTACATTCATCGGACATTTGCCCTCTACTTCTCAATCTCATTTAGTCTCGATCTTATCACTATATAAGTCCCTCACGTCTGGTTTTGAATATCATACGTGTATTTTGCTCTACTATAAGTCCATCTTATTTATTCTTTTTCCTTTAAATGCTTTGACATTTTTTTAAACAATCTTGATGAAGGTATTCCGAAATTCATTCTTTGGAGATATTGATTTAACTATATGTCTT
The DNA here is from genome assembly GCF_031143425.1 of Pleurodeles waltl. NCBI lineage: Eukaryota > Metazoa > Chordata > Amphibia > Caudata > Salamandridae > Pleurodeles > Pleurodeles waltl. The sequence goes on along the minus strand of NC_090445.1, from coordinate 1,256,986,368 downwards.
CATCCAGTGCTTTAAATGGGAAAAAATAAGTGCAGGTACTCATTAACGTATACTAGTAGTGTGGTGGGTGGGGCTAGGGGCGGTGCTAAGAGCAAGACATGGGATACTTTCACTTATATACCAGTTGCAGCACATGCCAAGGCCCATGAGAAATGTGTTTGAACAAACAAAACAAGTTAACTCGTAAAATGAAATGTAAGCGAAACACAACGCTATTTATCTTACTGGCAAACATAGTTGCTGTCGTTTTGCACAATACTATATATTCTTGAACGTGCACACACAGAAAGAAACAAGCAGAGGCGCACACCCAAAGCATTCCACACAGTCCTCCTTAAAGTGCCCCGATTCTCTCTCTCTCATTCGCTTTTCTCTCACACAAAGACACACACATACCTGCAGGCAAACACACATACATAAGCAGACCCTCGTTCAAGAGACTCAGGTGGGATCAAAGCCATTTTAAACTTTCCTCCCATGGCTTTCTTAGTTGTCACAGCGGGGCTGCCTCAATTCCTATGTTTACACAAAAGCACACGAGTGTGTAAATGTGATTGACAGCACAAGGCCTGAATGGACCCTGTTCTGACAAACACAGCGTGATCGTAAATACCCAGACATTAGGCACATAATCCCCGCTGAATAGCTCAGCGGGGCTCAGTTTAGGGCGACAGAAGCACCTTTGCTGTCAGAGGCGGGTTCAACTCTGAGAGCCCAGTGCTCACCAGCACTAGCAGCTAATGAGCCTACCCTTCATGAGTACCGGTACTCTCCTTGGCAGCAGAGAAGTGCCGGTACTCAGAGTGAAAAAAATAAGAAGTGCCGGTACTCAGTACCGGTGAGTACCGGCCCATTTAAAGCACTGTCTTCATCATTTACTAAGAGAAACCTCATGCTCTCTCTGGATCATAAAAAGTAAGAAAAGCTTACTGTAGGAATGCGCTGATGTCTCATTGAGTTGCACAGCAATACCTGATTTTATCACGAGTTGTTCCTTTTTGCACATTTTCGCCTAGTGAAGTTGTGATTTTATTTTGCTATCCTTACTCCATTTAGAAATATGGTAGTGGCATTACGTTCACAGGTCTAAATGTGCTCACAGAAAAAAACAGGCAGAAAACCAAAGAAAGTGATTAGCCAGCTAAAGGAAGCACGTGGGGTGTATTTTAATTTGACAACGGGATCTAGCAAGCAGCAGTGTTTAATTAATTTTAAAAAAAACATGTGTATTGACAAAGTATTTTTCTGAGGCCTACCATGGGTGCAGCAGAATGAGAGTGTCCTCTGTCAACCTAGTCTTGATTCCACCACCTGCCTCTTTCTTCCATTTACACTTTCTGTTTCTTTATAATACTCTTGCGGGTTATTTTCATCGCTACTTTCACCTTTTGTCCTTGTTTGCTGTTTTTTTCTTCCTTCTTTCTCCTTTTTCTGCCTTTCTTACGATGGGTCCAAGTCTGATGATAATAAGATGTCCTGGTCCCCAAAAAGGAGTGTTGATACTCACCACCTGTACTACACACACAAATAAGCACTGGCATGCAAACCAACCAAGGAACGAACAAGGTGCACAATGAACAGTGGAGCTAAGTTAAGAAGATAAAGGCACATGGAGGCATCTAGTAAAATGTGTGACTAGAGAGCATGTCTAGGAAACCAAGCTGTCTGATGTGGTGAGAAATCGCAATTAATGAGAAGTCATATAATTTAATACACATCACAAATGCAGGACACATGGAAACACGCCAATGTGTGTTGGATTGCTCATTGTCACTAAGGTAAACTGCCTTTTGCACACAAAGTCATAGTCAAAGTAATTCTGCCCAATGAATATGTTCATAATTCTGAGATTTCCCTCATAATAATTGAAACAAAAAAGTGGATGCACCTCACTGGACATGTTCATACCAGTAGCTTACACATGCGTGCTCAATGTTGGCTAAAAATTGTTGATAAGGACGTTAAGCAAAGCTGAGTGCTAGAACACTTAGACCCATATTTATACTTTTTTTCTCCACATTTGAGTCGCTTTTTGATGCAAAAGCGGTGCAAACGTACAAAATACAATTATATTTTTTAAGTTTGCGCCATTTTTGCGTCAAAAAATGACGCAAATGCGGCGCTAAAAAGTATAAATATGGGCCTTAGTGCCCTAGTCAAGATGCCATTTTGCTGGTCACACCGCTACCAATACAATTTGTAACTAGCATGGGATGTACGGCCTCAATGACAGACCATACCATAGGCAATTGTCTAGAATTCTCTTGCGATAGCTCATTGTGTGGTGTGAAGATAATCATGGGGAACTTTGTCAGATTTCTGGGTATACATCTGAGATACCTTTGCATATATGTAATGGAAATGGAACTCGTTATGTAATCAGGGAGAGGATTTGGCCCTCACAGACCTATGTCGGATACCCCTGGTTTAATACTGGAGGAGCCAGCAAATCTTAAAGTTGCTCCCAGCACTGGCATAGTACCCTAGGTGCATTCTCCTGCTCGTGCATGATTATCACATCGAACTCTCCAATACGACGAATATAAGTGATAAATTAAATATTGTGCTTTTTTAGCCTGAGAGCGCCCGTTAGGAGCACGACAGATCATTAGTGGTTTGATATGTGCAGCCCTTGTCTGCAATCATGTACGGGTCCCTTTTATCTGTGAAACCCGCTGCGAGGTAAAAGCCAAATTGGCCCCAGGTGGCGGGATAATAGCATCTTTAATTGTGCGCCGAACGAGATTAACTTCTTATCTGACAGCTTGACATCTTTATTGTTATTAATGTGCAAATAACACGTTGGTATTTTATAGGCACAACGGTGGCAAACGGGCCCCTTTTGTTTCGGATAAAAAGTAGACGTTTCTGCTCATCTTATCTAGATCTCCAACATTAGGGCGTGCTTTAGCGTTGGTGGTGCCTAGCGCGACAGTCTTTTTCAGTCCTTCCCCGTTACCTCCTTCTCCACTATTCCCTCACTACCACTCTCCAGCAGTGCCCGTCATCTCTCCTAGTCCCCCCTTTCTGACGTTACTTTTTGTAAAGGGCTATTCACAGTTCACTGACACTTTGTAATCTCTATGGTACGCTTTCTTTGCAACAGGAACATTATCATATGCGCTACATTATGACGAGGCAAAACTGCCACTGGACATACTTCCAACTCTCACCAGCAGCAGCATTAATCACCAGTTATCTTGACATTTTTATTGTTGCCTGAAACTGCTGGAGGAAGTTTACATGCTTTTAAACCCATATGTTGTTTTTAAACACATCGCCCCCTACCAAAGTCAGCTCCAGGTGCAACTGCATTGTTCACACCGACCTAAAGTCGGCCCTGTCCAACATGCATGTGAAAACATGTTTTGGGTGCTTTTTGGGTGAGGGAAGGTGCGGGGATTAAATTTCAAAAAGGTCTTACTTTCATTTGCACTACATTTTTGTTTCCATTTGGTGACATTGTTCAACACTGCAATTTTGAAGGGGGAAAAGTGTCGGTGGTGTCTTGCTTTATACACTACAATGTAAGATGATTTTTTATTGTAAAGTTTCACATTGTTAGCAACTTTGTAAGAAGTAAAATAATATAGTATTTCTTTTTGCTCCCTATAATGCCGTACATTGCTGTTTTTCTGCCTCATAATTATGCACGTGTGTACTGTCCTACTGATGCTCACAATAAATGCCTGACAGTAAATTCCTGTCTGATCTTTGATAGGTTAACTAATTCTCTGTGCTTTGAAGTCGTTTTCATCAGTTGGGAATAAATATAAAAACACAAGCACGGGTAAAGCCAAAAGGTCTTGCTTTTGAAAGAAGTTAGCCGATCTTTTGTTTTTGCCAATGCTTGTGTTCGATGCTGAACAGGTTTTAAAAATCTCTAAAAAGCTACTTGTTGCCAATGCTGATGAGCATTGGCTCAAAAAAACAAAAATCAAGCCCCAGAGTGATGATGAATTGTCACATACCTCATGATAAACAACAAGTACACTGTTCTGTAATGGCAATTCCTCACTACTGATCTAGGAGAGAAGTGGACACCCAAAGCAATTTCTTGTAAGGAGCAAATGCCATCATCCACCCTTAGGTGGCATGCTTCATCGTTGGGTTGCTTCTTGTTGGCCTGGCACTGCAATGTCCGACGGGCCTCGCAAGAGGGTTCTTTGTCAGAGATCTTTTTTTGAAAGGTGCTGGAAAAAGTATCAGGGTGTTTAGTGTATCCCAGTATGTGTTTGGTGAAAGCCTGGAAGGAGTGTGAGTTAAAACTGACTATAGGTACTGGTGCTGTAATTTTACTCTGGGCAATGGGACCTATGTTACAACCCTGAGGTGAAAAAGGAACGATGGGAACTACTAGGAAAAATGGTTGGGTATTGCCTAAGTGTGAGCCTGTGTGTGGAATATCCTACACTGCAGAGTTGTGATTGACTATACTTTGCTACTATGGGGGACTACACTTCCCAGCATTCTCGGGTCCCAGGAGACAGCCCAAGCATCTCTCTCACCTGTGCCTGTTCTTGGCACTATAAAGCATGTCTCTTCTCCCCGCTGCTAAGTTTTACTGTACTTTGTGGTACGGGGCACTACACTTCTCAGCATTCTTGGATCCCAGGAGGTGGCTCGAGCATCGGTCTCACCTGTGTCTGTGCTTGGTGCTATGAAGCGCATCTCTTCTCCCTGCTGCGTGGGAGGCACGTGGGCCATGCCCAGGCGAAGCCTAGGCCAAGACCTATCCTGCGCCCATCAGGGGGCTACCCCCCTTGTTTTTTTATTTTTTGATTAATCACGAGCTGAGATTCAGGCTTCACTTTGTGGGGGTGAGCAAGGTAAGGAGGTGTAAATGTTTGCTGATGTGGAGTGTGAGACTGATGACGGGGTAGAGAAAACATTCAGTGCTGGGCGCGAAGGTGCTTCTAATTCAATCGGTGAACTAGAACTCAAACCCCCACTAAAAGGCATTAGGATGTCAGGACCCCTGCCCAAGCGCCAAATAACTGAGAAAGGGGAGGTCAAGACTGGGAAGTTAGACCACAAAATGCCTAATTAAATAGGCATGGTAAAACCCTCCCATAAAGAAAAGTATGGCCAAGGTTACATCCGAGGAGTTTAAGGAGTTAAATACTGTGCAATCCCTGGAACCTTTTGTTAAATTGTCACTGACTTCCTTATCCAATAGAGTGATTCAGGTGGAACGTACGAAGCTTCTACAATCAGCCCTAGCATCAGGAGCAGTTAAACCCTGCAGGCATTCCCTCTGAACCAGGGTGTGGATAATAATACAGCCGCTGGGGCTATGCAGACTGTGGAGGGTGCAGTGCATCAGACGGTAGGAGTGGGATTGCCTTGCAATCAGATCGTGGGTGGTCACTCTTTTCCGATGGTACAAATTAACACAGGCAGATTAACCAAGGAACACAGCTCTAGAGCATCAGTACGGGAGCCTACAACCGATAAGGCCATAGCTGACAAGGCGGGAAACGTTTTAGAACCTCCTAATATACCTCCCGCTGCATCACCTTTATAGTAGTATTGGCTAATGCACCATCCCTCCCTTTAGAAGTGTGGGCTAAGGAAACGTGGATATCATTGAGAAATAAAGACATACATTGGCTAGAAGAGAAATCTGGGCTCTCATGAACTTTTTGAGGATATTAAAATGGTTGGGAGAGTGAAATGAGTGAGGAGGGGACAGAAAAAGCTACAGGGAGATTGTGTGGTCATGTCCTTTAAAACTCTGTAACTGGTAGAAACCATATTAAATAGAGTTGGTTAATGGGAGGTGATGCTAAATTGTAGATCGGTACTGCCCCTTGGTTATTTTTATCAATCTAATGGAGTGCGGGAAGCGCCTAAATGCTCCTCCAGCATGGGTGTACATTTTTCCCCCTTCATTACTAGAAATCGCTTTTCAAGTCTTGAAGACTTAGAAGGAGTAGATTGACTTGATGTTATAACAAATCCCCTCGATAGAGGACAGGGTAGTGCCTCCCTCTGGTTTATTAGGTGATATGCCAGAAGAGATTAATAGCCCTGGTGATCATGGTGCAACATATCTCCCGCACAGCTTGCTTGACTAGGGGATAGGGTCATAACTCCCTGGAAGTCCTTCCTTTCAGAGTTGTATCTGGCACAGTGAAGACAAAGGTAGCATTCTGGAATGTGGCATGTTTTCTGACTAAATTGGTAACAGCAGACTGCTATGAATTTGTAAACAGTTTTGACATACTTTGTTTTCAAGAGAGTTGGGCTGTAAACCCAATTCATCTAACTGGTTAAAGAACCTTCCATTCCCCTGCAGTGCCATCGAATTCAGGGAGAGTGAAGGGGGGAATTTGTACTCATATTTCAAATTCCCCGAAGGCTTCCAGTATAATCATGTTGGCTCCACAACCCTTTTATCAGATCGAATTGTTGAATTTTCAGCTACATGTGTTGGCAATAATTATTTTTTATAATAACATCCAGAAGGCTGAGGTACAATCAGTTCTTATTCAATAAAAAATAATTTTGAAGCTATTAGGAATGGGATTTAAAAGGACATGGTATTTTTGTGGGGTGGGGACTTTAATGTTGAACTATGCACCAAGGATTCTGATAAGATCTGCGCCCTAAATGAAAGGGGAGTCGATGAGCATTCACACTTTAAACACTCTCTTTATGGTGATTGATTGAATGAGTTCCTCTTTCACATTGATCTGGCATTTTGTAGTGGGATTTGTTCCCCATCAGTTCCATTCACTTACACATTTAATGGACAAGGGAAAAACTTTGTTACAGTTTATATATTGATAACAAACAGGCATGCCACTAGGGTTGTACATTTTATCACCCACACTATTGTATGTAGTGACCACTACCCTTTGAGTATTGACTTGGATTTACTGTCCAAGGATTGGTCAGCTTAGGTGCTACATTCAAACTATTGCACAGTGGGTGATATGGACGTTGCAAGGCATAGCGGGTATACCTTGTAATTGTCCCAGATTGGTTCTCAGGTGTTTAAAAAAAAGCGGATTTGTGGTAATAAATTTGCCTCTGAGAAATGTTGAGATATGGGCACTAGTCCTGAGGATATTATAGAGGGTTTCCAGAGCATTGCTAGGGGCACTAAGGATGGATTATTGGTTCCCTACAGAGGCAGTAATAATAAGAAAAAGGGGTGGGTTGATGAGCCCTGCACTAAGGCATATAGGCCCATATTTATACTTTTTTAGAGCCGCATTTGCATCATTTAATGAAGCAAAAGCAGCGCAAACTTACAAAATATAATTGTATTTTGTAAGCTTGCACCACTTTTGCATCAAAAAGTGGCGCAAATGCGGCACAAAAAAAGAATAAATATGGGCCATAGTGTATTGAAAACAGCCTTACACAAAAGCCCATGCTGCATTCATGAAATCCAGGCTGCTAGGAAAAACTATAATTGCATCTTAATTCAGAGGAAAACAAGTGCTGAAAGAAGAATTGTGGGCTAAACTACCAGGAACCAGCCTTAACAAATATTCTTCTTCTTTTTGGCGTGTTATTAATTCTCCTTATCTTAGGTCAAATGATGGACCACGTCAGGCAGATTGTATCTCTAATTTTTCGGTCATCTATTAGAGTCCTTCTGATAGGTTAAGCTTATGCGAAGATGAGGTCCTTGGAAGCTGTTCTCTTGCACCTGTTAACTTTCCAATTAATCTTGTATTTACTTTGGAGGAAGTTATTAAATGCAGTAAAGGTGGTAAGGGACTGGGCCAGATTTTACCTGTAGACTTATTTAAAGCAGCCTTTGTGGACCATGGCTCATCAAGTGTTAAACACATGCTGTAAAGTTGGTTTTTTTGGGGTCTTGGACAGAATCTCTCATTGTGTCAATCTTTAAAAAGGGGGACTGGCATAGTCCAACCTGTTACCGGCCAATCTCTTCATTAGACTCTGTGGTGAAAGTGGCTGGTCATATTGTCCTGGAACAATTACAGGATTGGGCTCAGTAGAAGAACGTCTTATCTGATCTACAGTTTGGTTTTCATGCTGGAGTGAGGTCTGTTGAGCAGTGTCTCAATCAGCTGATAGAGAAATATTGTATTATCAAACAAGGGAGACTATATCTGGCTTTTGTTGATTTGTCAGCCATGTTTGACTGTATAATTCACAGCAAATTGTGCATTACTGTTAGAAATGGGGTCTCTAGTTGGCAGTCGGTTTGCACCCCTCCCAAGTAAGATCCCTCACTCTAGTCAGGATAAGGAAGATACCTGCTCAGATAAAATTGGACAAAATGGCCACAGCACACAGAAAGTATAGTCCAATAGTATGGCAGGAATAGGTATCCCTTGTAGTATGTTGCTGGGATGCAAAGTTGAATGGAGTCTCAAGTCCTGTTTGTAGATGGTGTCTTTTATTTGTAGATACTAGAAATCATTGTGCCATCAGCGAGATACAGCCAACACGTGTTTTGTCACAACAGTGACTTTATCAAGGCTGCAAAATAATAATCAAAACAAGAGTTTTGGCATATAGAAGTGTATGGGCACAAGAGTGGGCTTGTAGGAGAGCATGTGAAGAAGACTCCAAAACTGGATACTAGTAACCAGTGAGTCATGTGTGAGCTAAGTGGGCCTTAAAAGGTGGGTAGGTGAGGGGTTAGAAAACATGGCAAACACAATACGTGGTTGGGACCCGAAGTGCAAGATATGAGAAAAAGTGTGGGTCACCGTGCTAAGTAATCTAGAAATAATGTTTTAAAAGGTATAAAAACAGAGTATGTGGTGGATAGAAACAGCTATGTTTCTGGAATAAGTAAGAGACGACTGTAAGGTGAAGGGAGACAGGTTTGAAAAATGAATACATACGGAAAGACTGAGACAAAGAGATCAGACAAGTAGAAGAATAAGAACACAACAACAGATTTGAAAGGTCAAGCAGGGTGGATTAGTAAGTAGACCAAAGAAGGAGCAAAAAAAGGAGGGCCAAGTGTGTGGCTCATACCTGGGCCAGCCGGCCAGGATGGTGCGTAACGAAGGTAAGTAATGAGGGAGCCTCGTGATCAGTTGAACGGGCTCTGGAACATCAGTGGTAACTGAGAAAAGAGACAACGGTAATCGAGTGACCAAGAATAGAGTGAAGAAAAGAACAAAAAATAAAATTAGAAACAAAGAAGAAAAAGAGGAACAGGAAGTCTAGGGGAGTGGTATATAAACAGTAAATGAAGAGATTGATGAGAGAAAAAGGAACAAAAAATACATACCTTCTAGGAGTAGACCTAATAAGAGTGTGGTTGAGTAAGAAAAATGAAGGCAGGCCCTGATAAGCCTTTGGTCGGAACCTATTAAGTGATGGATATGAGGGAAAGGGAAAAGAAAACTGAGCTATTTACACGTAAATGAGAGAAAATGCACATGAAGTAAATACTATGTACGAACTAAGCTAAATAAATTGTGAGAACGGTAATGTTATTGAAGAAAACTAAAACGAAGTGGAGTCCTGTAAGGCGGCAAGGTCGTCACAACGTGGAAAATAGTGGCCAGTAACTACAGAGCAAGTGATCTAATCGGTAACACAAGTTAAGGTAAGCTGCGTGTGGTCCCGAGAGCTGAGGAGACCTTTTGTCGGTAAAAATATTACTCGTCAACAAGGACGCACACTGATGCTGGTGGGGAGAGTATAGAGTGAAAAAAGCCTGTGTGCAAAGGGCAGTGCATTAACAGCGGGGAATATTGATTTAGAACGAACGAGCAGCGAGGCAAGGAGTGTAAGTAAATACTGCAGCAAGTTGAAACCGCGGTACGAAAATCAATAAACAGCGCTTAGAGCGTTTATAGGCTGACTAGCATGTAGTAAAAAAGTGAACCGCTAACGAGGAAGGAAAGTCAAAGACAAAGGTATAAAAAGGCGAGGGCCTACCTGAAAAGGCGAATGTACGTGTGGCAACAAGCTGTCTTGAACGAGTACTGGTCGGTATAGACCTGTGCTCTCAGCTTAAAAAGAGCAACTGGGAGTGGTACAGAGATAGAAGAGGGGCTCAAATTGGGATGTGGAACCGTAAGGCGGCCATCTTAAGTGTAGGATATAGTGAAAGACAAGGAGTAATATGCCTAAGCATAACATGCTAAGAAGGTGGAGAGAAAGACTAAAGGGTAAAAGAGGCGGACAAAGTTGAGAGGATGGAAATAAGTGGGAATAAAACCCATAGGAAGAAAAAATAAAGAAATAGAACGCAGTTGGTTGTAAAACAGATGGAATTGGAAGGTAAAAGAAAGCGAACATAACCTAATTAAGTGCAAGTTAGAAAGCACTCTGAAGTTAGGGTAACCAGGTATGTTGTGTGAAATAAAACTTGGTAGAGTGAAACGTGGTGATGGAAGGCAAGGGTAGTAATATGAGTGAGAAGAATGGTAGGTACCATCGGTGTCATACTGGTGAAAGGTAATTGTATAGGTATAGTCAAGGAATGTGATTGTCACATAATTAATAGGTGACAAACACGTACAGTGGTAAAAAAAATTGTTAAGTACATTGAGTAATCAGTAGCGGAGCATATGAAGACCGAGGCCATGGGGCATAATAATCAAGTGCAACAAGTGGTTACATATAGGCATGGAGTAGGTGCTGAAATACATTATCAAAGAACGACATTGTAGACACACGATAATGATACAGAGTAAACCGTGAGATTTGAAAAAACAATTGTCCATAAGTAAAACGGCAATGAAGCATATAGAGACCGAGTCCACGTGGCATAGTAATCAAATGCAACAGGTGTTTGCAAAATAAGCATGGACTAGATGGTGAAACACATGAGCAAGAACGACATTGTTGACACATGATGATAATACATAGTAAACCGTGAGAGATAAACATTATAGGCCATAAGAGGGCCCAATTATAAACTAGGCAGACAACGACTAGGCAGATAACCCCTGCTCACCCCCTTGGTAGCTTGGCACAAGCAGTCAGGCTTATCTTAGAAGCAATGTGTAAAGCATTTGCACATAACACACAGTAATAAGTGAAAACCCTACAAAAGGACACCACACCAGTTTTAGAAAAATGACTAATATTTATCTGTGTAAAACAAGACCAACACAATAAAATTGCAACATACAGTGCAAACTATATGAATTTTGCAAGATTTACTAAAAAATACAGTTCCTTGAAGTTGATAGCTCCACTTGGGGCAATCATGACATTGTGATCAACAAAACCAAAAGTTCAGGCTGGTCGCGGTGTCACGGCCAAGCTACGGTGTCGTGCAGACCCACAAAGAGTACCTTTGGATTTGCAGGGCATTGTGATCCTCACAGTGAGCTCCGGAGAGCGGCATCGCTGGCGTCGTGGTGTCAGTTCCGGAGTCGGTGCATGGGTCGTGGCTACGGGCTTATGAAGTCAGGAGTGCTGGCATGGATGATGTCGGGGCTGCAGTGCAAAGCGCAGCGATGCAACATGTGGTGCCCACAGGTCACGGTGCAGGCAATGGCTCGGTAACGGTGTCCAGCGGCGTTAGTGGGACCAGGGCTGCGATTTGAAGTGTGGTGGTGCAATGTGCAGTGTCACCAGGTCATGGTGCAGGCAGTGGTGTCGTCTTTGCTGAAGCGCTGTCATTGGTAGGCCCAAACCAGCAGTGTGGGACGGTGCTTCCTGACCCTCACGAGCGGTGTCCACAGGCCACGGTGCAGGCAGGATGCCTGGTGATGAAACTGGAGTAGATGATGCTGGCGTCAGTGGACCAGAGCTGCTGTGCAGGACGGGACGGTGCTTTGTGTACCTCACAAGCGGTATCCACAGGCCTCAGTGAAGGCAGCGGCGCCGGGGTCAGCAGGAGCAGCAGCATCAGGATGCTCAGGCTGTGGCTTTGAGCAGGCGATGCTGGGGTGCGGAGCCCAAAGGTTACGGTGCGAGCAGCGGCTCGGTGAAGTTGTCCGATGACAGAGTCGTGAGACCGGGGTCGCGATGAGAAGCAGGGCAGAGCGGCTCCGTGCAGCATCGGCAGGTCAAGGTGCAGGCCAGCGGCATCGTTGGCGGTGTCGCAGTGGTTTCTCCTATTGAACAGCACAAAACACACAGTTCCCAGTGCTGCAGGTCGAGGAAACTGAAGTCTTTGGCGTCCCTGAGACTTTCAACAGGAGGCAAGCTCTACTCCAAGCCCTTGGAGAACTTTCTCAAGCAGAATACACGGCAAAGTTCTCACTTTGCGCTCTTTTCAGGCAAAAGCGGCAACTGCAGGCCAGTCCAGCAAAGCAATACAGCAAAGAGACAGTACTTCTCCTTCAGCTCTTCAGCTCTTCTCCTGGGCAGAGGTTCATTTTGATTCCAGAAAGATTCTAAAAGTCTGGGGTTTTGGGTCTTCTTCTTATACCCCTTTCTGCCTTTGAAGTTGGCAAACTTAAAAGTAAAGTCTCAAGTGTTTGTGAGATCCTACCTTGTCCAGGCCAGTGCCCAGACACACACCAGGGGGGTGGAGACTGCATTGTGTGAGGGCAGGCACAGTCCTTTCAGGTGTGAACGACCACTCCTCCTCCCTCCCCTCTAGTTCAGATGGCTCATTGGGATATGCAGGCTACACCCGCCCTCTCTGTGTCACTGTCTAGAGAGGTACAAAACAGCCCAGCTGTCAAACTGACCCTGACAAGCAATCCACAAACAGGCAGAGTGGTTTAAGCAAGAAAATGCCTACTTTCTAAAAGTGGCATTTTTCAACAGACAATTTAAAAACCAACTTCACTAAAATATGTATTTTACAATTGTGAGTTCAGAGACCCTAAACTCCACATTTCTATCTGCTCTCAAAGGGAATATGTGTTTTAAAGATATTTAAAGGCAGCCCCATGTTAACCTATGAGAGAGATAGACCTTTCAAAGTGAAAACCAAATTTGGCAGTATTTGACTGTTAGGACATATAGCACACACTAGTATATGTCCTACCTTAAACATACACTGCACCATGCCCCTGGGGCTACCTAGGGGTGCCTGACATGCAGTAAATGGGAAGGTTTAGGCCTGACAAGTAGGTACACTTGTCAAGTCAAATTGGCAGTTTAAAACTGCACATACAGACACTGCAGTGGCACGTCTGAGACATGTTTACAGAGCTACTAATGTGGGTGGCACAATCAGTGCTGCAGGCCACTAGTAACATTTGATTTACAGGCCCTGGGTACCTCTATTGCACTTTACTAGGGACTTACCAGTAAATCAAATATGCCCATCATGGATAAACCAATCAACATTACAATATACACAGAGAGCAAATGCACTTTAGCACTGTTTCAGCAGTGGTAAAGTGCCCATAGTCCTAAAGCCAACAAAAACTGATCAGAAAAATTAGGAGGAGGGAGGCAAAAAAACTGGGGCGATGAACCTGCAAAAAGGGCCAAGTGCAACAGTTATTATGATGAATCTTAGGGTAGATCCACATATTATACAATTCCTTAGGCAAATGTATCAGAGTTGTAGTGCCAGAGTGCTGTACGGATTATCGGGTGAATGTACCCAGCCATTTAGCATAGAAAGGGAATAATTCAGGGATTCATTCTGGCCCCTTTTAGTTTTTCTTTCTAGATTAATAGTTTGGACAGTACGTTAAGTGCTGATTGTAAAAGTTTTGCCAAAATAGGACATCACCCTATTCCTGCCCTGCTCTATGCTCATGATGTTATGCTCATGGCATGTACACCTCTTCCTCAGCAGTTCTTAACATGGTTTGTATCCCATATGGAGGAATTAGGGCTACTAGTCAATAAAAGCAAGACAGCTGCTATGAGGTGTGGGAAAGTGTTATCCAAATCTCACAGTCTCATGATAAAAGGCACTAGAATTGATTCTGTTAATTCATTTTCATTTTCAAATTTGGGGATTATGTTTGACCAGGATGGGTCATGGCAGTTAAGACTAGGAGGTTACACTTTCAGAAAACTATTACAGTATTGTGTTGCTTTGCCTGCAAGCTTGGAAAGAAACCTCTTAGGGAGCTATTAACAGTCTATAAGGCTAAATGTATGTCAACAGCCTTGTATGGGACAGGCCTATGGGGTTATGTAAATAGTGATTCCCAGTAAGTTATTGCTTTTTTGAAGTGCCTCCTGTTCCTTCTGCTGAGTAGCCTATCTTATGTATGCCATGCTGAATTAGGGGTCTCTTTTATCTTGAGTTTAGTTAAGATTCAGCCGATTTTGTTATGGCACTTGGTGTGGACCTCTGAGCATATTAAATTGAATCAAGAGATTATTGGGGACTGTCTCAAGTCCACTCAAGTAGGAAGAGTACAGTGGTTAGAATATACAAATAATTTTATGACGGACCTGGGGCATCAAGATCATTTTCATAAACCTGAAACTCTAAGGACCTTAGCAAGGAAATCCCTGAAGAACGAGTTCTTGATACACCTGGAAGATTTAAGGTTAGATGCAGAAATGCTTAAGCCAAGTGTTTTAGAAAATCAGCTGATTTTAAATTCATTTGGCTTGCAATTGTATTTAACTGAGGTGAGCAATAACCAGCACAGATTTGTTTTAACTAGGTTTAGACTGGACATTTTCACCATTTGGTGAGTTTTCCAACTATGAATGACTGGTCGTGACCTATGGAAAGATGCCCTTGTGACAAAGACTGATCAAAGCACTTTTCATGCAATTTTATTCTGTAACCTGTATAATATACAAAGAAAGTTACTGTTATCATCATTGTTGAGATCCATGAACTGTGGATGTCCAGCTACGTGTTTTTACAATCTTTGCCAACTATTTATATTTGTAATGTTATGTCTAAGTCTTTATGGGCCATGTTAAGACATAGAAAGATGATACATCTTAAGGAGAGTGGGAGTTAGTTTATCTTTAATTTGTAAATGAATTGGTGTTTTAACTATTTGTCACAGTTCTCTTCTATGTGCGTTTTTATGATCTTAACAAAAATAAAATCGAATAAGGCTGATTTTGAATTGATTTGATTTGAGTTGTGATTGTATAGATCTGTCTGTGAGATTAACTACACTACAGCAATGAGGTCAACATGTTGCACGACCAGAGTTGTCCTAAAGGATCTAATGTAATTTCATCAAGATCAAAATTAAGAAACTTTGTCCACACTAAAAGAGTAAGTGTTGTCTCATGGTAAAGGGTTCAGTTAGGTTTACAAATTAAAAGCAAAATAACACTCACATTTGCAAGTTGTGGTTAGGAGCACAATTGATAACTCTCACAATGTCTATGCCAGCCATAACTTGTGCACCAAATGCAATGTTCATTACATCAGCCAAATAAAAGAGTCACAATTTCAAAATTGTACATCATTTTAGGGTTGAGATTACATATTATATTATTCTTACTACTCTGACAGAGACAACTATGATGAGAACCTTAAACTTTCACTGAAAAAAAACACAACAGTTAAAGTGGAGTTATATTTAGGTGGTCTAATAATAAAAAAAAAACTAATGCTTAAAAAACAAAGAAAATACTGAAATTCACTACTTATACATAACAGACCACAATATAACTTCCACTAAAAGGATGCACTGTTTATGACATCACATATTGAATCAAGGGTGACATCTGAAATGTAGGTCAGTTATGTATCACTGGTGGGTTTCAGTGTTTTTTTTTTTTTTTAAACTGTAGTTTTTTTATTATTAGAAAACCTGTGCACAACTCCACTTTAACCTACAGTTTTTTCAGTGAATTGCTAAGGATTTTTTATTGCAAGTTAAAATAAATTTTCCCTTCTGACAAAACACAGTTAAGGCCGGTTATGGTTCTGCACATACAAAGCTGTAAGAGCCTTGAAAAACGGGTACCAGTGATTCTTGTTGCACAAAGAAAGTTTCAAGGTGATCCATCAGGCGGAGGCCAAGTGCAAGGGGGGGGGTCAAAAATGTGGGATTTCCATGTTAATTCCCAGAGGAGTTTTGAATATGACTAGAGCCCGAACCACTGGACAGAATTACACGAAAACACAGTGTAATTGTGAAGATGCACACGAAAATGAATGCTATGATTGGCGGGCCTCAACCTGACCAGAAAGGTGTGGCTGCCATTTTAGGTAATAGGCACGGTCCCTGGGCCAGATGTATCAAAGGGTTTCATCCATTCTGTATCTATGGGAAAATGTGGTCGTACATATGGGCCCCTGGGTCTAAAACATCAAATGAAAAGGCATAGTGGGTTAGGGTGGAAGTACCCTGACCCCAAGGATGGGGTATAGGGGTCTTTGAGGGTGAAGTAATGCCCTTAAAAAAAAAGTTTCACGACGCACAATATTTGTGAATATGTTGTGATGTTCAGAGGGCACCCCCATGTAACACTGGAACAAACGAACAGATATCTACAACAACAACAAAAATTCTCTGAGTTATTCATACACTAATTAATTCATTCAGCACTCAGAAACACGAGCCCTATCACATACCCAGTCAGAACCTCACACACACTCTCTCAGAGCCACTCAGACATTCACAAACCCACTCACAGACACACTCAGACCCTAACGCAGCCACTCACAGACCCACTCAGACACTGACACCCACTTGCAGACCCACTCAGACCCTGACGTACTCATTCACATACCCACTGAGACACTCATTCACCTACTAACAGACCCACTTAGACCCTAATGCACCAAGTCACAGACCCACTCAGATGTTGATGCACTCATAGACCAATCCATACCCTCACGCACCCAGTCACAGACCCACCCAGACACTGACAGAGCTACTCACAGAGCCTCAGACACTGACCACCCACTCTCAAGACCCATTCAGACCCTAATGCACCCACTCACAGACCCACCCAGACCCTCATGCAACCACTCACAGGCCCACTCAGACACTCACTCACAGACCCACTCAGACAGTCACGCACCCATTCACAGACCCACTCAGACCTTGACGCACCCACTCACAGACCTGCTCACGCTGTGACAAACCCATTTACAGACCCATTCATACCCTTAGGCATCCACTTTCAGACCCACTCAAATACTCATGCACCCACTCACAGACCCACTCAAAGATTCATGCACCCAGTCACAGACTAACTAAGAGACTCATCCACCCACACACACAGCAGGTCAGACTCAGGCACCCACTCACAAACCCACTGACAGACTTGTGCACTCACTTACAAACCCCTCAGAGACGTATGCACCCATTCACAGACCCACAACGCATCTCACTCACTGACAGACCTATACACCTACTCATACATCCACTTACCAACCTGTACAAGCAGTCACTCACCCATTTGAAAACCATACAGATTATAGTTACAAAATGCAATGTACATATACTCAAAGATTGTAGGGGCGATATAGTTATGATAGAATTAAAAAAAACATAGAAATTCACAGCAAAAAAAGAAAGGCTATGGGGATGTTATAGTTAGGAAATAGAACATAAAAAACCTTAGAAATTCACTAAAAGAACCAAAGGTTACAGGGATGTCATAGCTAGGAAATACATTTTTTTTTTAAACCTTAGAAATCAACTTAGAGAACCTAAGGTTACATGGACATCATAGTTAGGAAACAGAATTAAAAAACCTTTGAAATTCAATGGAAAACCCAAAGGTTACAGGGAGGTTATAGTTAGTTGCACATTTCACTCGTACAAAACCAGTGAAATTCAGCAGTTATAGTTACCTGAACTAATTGTAACTCACTCTCTTCCGCAATGCACTGCTTATGACCTCACATATTACATCACTCATGATATTGGTGTAAATTAATTCAGCATTTTACGAGATATTTAAGGACAAATACATTTGGATATCTCTGGCTGCAAATATTTCATAACATTCGTGAATTTTCGTGAATATGCGTGCAAAAAGAAGTGTTGCAATTGGCTAACTGTAACCTGAATAGAAAGTTGTGACCGCCATTTTATTTCATGGGACACGGTCCCCAGGGGTGAAAATTCAAATTGAAAATGGCATAAGGGGTCAGAGTGAAGGTACTCTTGACCCCAGGGGTGTGATATAGGTGTGCTTTAGGGGCAGATTATGGGTTTAATCTAATTTTGCATCAAGGCGTGCAATATTCGTGAAAATTCATGAATTTTGCAGATTATTCGCAAAATATTCACTATTATTGAAAAGTAGAAGGAAAAACCACAGACCCATTCATACACTAATTCATTCACTCATAGATACAATCAGAGGCTCAGGCGCCCACTCACACACCCACTCAGACACTCATGCACCCACTCATCACCTACTAATAGACTCGCACACCTACTTTCAGACACTCATGCACCCACTCACACATACACTGACAGAGACAAACCCTGTGGCCAACCTGCGTGGCGCATGGCCAAAGGCCATGCGTGGTGCAGGGTTGGGTGCTTAGAATGGCTTGGCTGTATGGCCTGGCTGCAAAACCAGGCCTTGTGACCCAGTGGGTGTTGGAATAATGTATGGTAATTAAAATTACTGTATGTTAATAAACCATAGAAATTCCCTGAGAAAGCCAAAGGTTTCAAAGACATTATAGTTAGGCTCTGAACTTACTCATACAAAACCATAAAAATGCAGCAGTTGTAGTTAGAGTTCTTTCAAGTAACTATAAATCGCGCCCTAAGGTAACTATAGCTTGCGCCTTTGCCATACACAGCTAATTGCAATTGCAATGTTTATTGCAAACATTGCAGTGATATCAAAGATGCCATACAAGATCTCATCATTGACATAATATGTTGAGTAATAAGCTGTGTATGGCAAAGGCGCAAGTTATAGTTACCTTAGGGCGCAAGACCTAAAAAACAAAGGTTACAGGGACGTTATAGGTAGCCTCACATTTCAAACTTCCAAAACCATGGAAACATAGAAATTCAGCAGTCATAGAGTTACTTCAAGTAACTATAACTAGTGCCCTAAATGTATTCTGTACCTCGTCTCCATTATTCTTGAGGCTTCAGCAGTTGGACACTGGCCTCGTCTGTGCTTGTGCCCTCCCTGAAACACCAGGACGCTGCAGCATGTTCGGATGTCAGGATGCTCGACCTTGCAACCGCACCACGTTTTAACGTCAGGACGCTTGACCTCCCAACACTCCGCCTCTTGCAGTGCACGGCAGAAGTAAGCACAGTACGCATCATTGATGTTGGAGTGGATTCCATAGTTCTTGATTGATTTGTGGCCACATGTGCTGTTGTAGCTGGAGTGACAGAAGTGGGAGAAGGTATTCTCATTGTGGTGCTTTAAATATAGTGACTAGGGGAGCTTAGAGGAGCTTAAGGAGAAGTACAAGGGGATGCGGTTGCAACCCCGTCGCCTCACCTCAGGAAGCCAAGGCAGAGTGCGGCATACAGCGGTGTGGCTGGTTCCTCTGATGTAATTCCTGTTGCCTGTGGCGCAGGTTCCTACTGCCCCTCTCTCCCCCCTCCCCGCCAGCTGAGGGTGGTTCTGGGAAAGTGTTTCCCACAGTGTGTAGATATTGAACATCCACGGTAAAAGCTGTTTTGGGCTCCATAAACGCCCAGTTGGTGAAGTTGGTGAAGTTAGTGAGTTGTTGTAGTACTGAGTTCATGGACCCAGGAAAGGCCTGAGAATCAAAAGCTGTTATCTGTGGCATTTCTGAGGTGGTGGCGGTGGATGGGTAAGGGAAAAACTGTATTTTATGTACTGGGAAGTGTGTAGTATAAGCTACTTTAATCATCAAATGGTACCCAAAGAGGCTTTAAGGGCCTGTGTAGTGAGGAACGGGAGGAAAATAAGTGCACGCTTAAACCCAAATTTCTCCAGCATTGTATTGAAGAATGCCGAGCCGGGAAGCACTTTGAATAGCGGTTCAGGGCTGGGAAAGACTTCTGTAGTGGATTGTGATGGACCCCAAAAGGCATCCCCCCTGGCGAAATCTATTAAGGAGTTTTTGGGGAAGTACTACAGAGGCGTGTCACCCAGAAAGAGAATGGGAAATCCATCTTGCATTAGCTGACAGTCTTCTTCCATAATAGAAGTCCAGCTGAGGGTGTAGGTAGTAACCAAGCTACGAGTAGACAACCCATCTCACACCAGGCCTTTCCCATTAAAAATGTTTGTAAAACAAAAGGTAAAGCATTCCCCTCCCTGGGCCTGGCGGGAAGATGGGGCTGGCAGAAGTCAGGAGAAGAAAAAAAGAGAATAAAGAAGGCCCAGGAAATTCAAAGATGGGCAGTAAGGAGAGTATAGTATGGGAGGAACCCACTGGGGGTAGAAAGGTACACATCAATGAAATTAGATTTGCTCCTGTAACGGAACAAAATTCCAGTAAAATCTGGTGGTACTTTGCCCCCCCTTTAGCAAAAAGGAATAAGAAAAAGAGGTAAACTCTTTGCGGGTTTATTTAGAGCCAGCTTACGGAGATCCACGAAGGAAAAGATCCTGGGTTCTCGAAATATTCTCCACCTGCCCAGTTTATACTTAGTTTCATCCACTGGCCTGAGACAAGTGGGATTCTTGCAAAATAGGAAAGGGTGAGGATGTCACAAAAATGTTGCTGTATTCTTGGACACTCTTCTTAAAGTTGTTTTGAAGCTTCAGGGGTGAAAAATTTGGGGGATTTATTGTGGGAACAGTTTAAATATCAAGGGTTGGGTGTTTTGAATTGTCATGGTGTCTCGAGGCCAATCAAGTTAAATGGGGTTTGCAGGAGGATTACATTTGCTACAGACACATTAAGGAAAGTAGTGAAGGCAGAATCCAAGTCACTTTGCCCAAAGGGGAAGGATATAGTAATGGGGTAGTCCCTCCGATCAGAATAGGTATCACTGCCCGTATTGGAAAGAGTCAGAGGGTGAGTGGGGAAATCTAAGTAATGTGGATTAGGGCCGGGAGCCTCTGCACAGCATTGTATTGTTCTCCCGGAATACTCATGGATAAAACAATGTAATGCAGTTGTGGGGGTTTAAAGAATTAGTAAAGCAGTGCTCTATTTTATGTTTCCAGGAGACTTGGCTATGCAGAGAGCCCCCAGAATTAGATGGCTTTCTGTGATTTTATTTGAAGGCAGTAGGAAATGTCTCAGGTCTGCTATCTGTGGGATTTTTAACTTAGTAGCCTCCAAAATCACCTCTAGTGTGTGGCACGTTAAGACAGGATGTAAGTGGATTTTGGCCTGTGGCATGCAATTGCTGAATGAAG
This sequence comes from Pleurodeles waltl, assembly GCF_031143425.1. Classification (NCBI taxonomy): domain Eukaryota; kingdom Metazoa; phylum Chordata; class Amphibia; order Caudata; family Salamandridae; genus Pleurodeles; species Pleurodeles waltl. The sequence goes on along the minus strand of NC_090445.1, from coordinate 1,256,965,272 downwards.
AGCAATGTATTACAGTTCTAAATGTAAATATGCACACACGGATTACCTTTGACTATAAGGAGAATATTGAACTGTTTAATGAAGATGTGCTCAATATAGTTGCTCTGTATCCTGATAAACTGATTATCCTGATGGGAGACTTCAATCACAAATTGCTTTCTGAGACAGTGGATAGGAAATATGAGGAGTTTCTTAGCTGCCTTCAATATACAACAAGTTTGTGGGCCATCTAATGCAACATCAGGGAGAGACGTTGCCTTGTTGGATTTCCTCTTATTAAATGGCTTGGTGAGTCTAAATGGACTAATGCCGGAAGATAGCCCTGCTAGGAAAACGTTTCTGTATGACAATCAGTATTATTCAATTAATTATTTCTTTGTTTCCCTATGGGCCTTTGCCCTAGTTGAGAAATTTTAGGTCGTTCAGCTTGAGGGGAGTGATCATTACCTGTTATGTACAAAGCTTATAATGGATTTGGTACCCAGGCAGAAGAGGAACTTACCTTTAAAGGTAGGTTGCTGTAAACGCCTCAGAGGTTCTCAGAGAATTATGTAGACTTACTGAACGGCTCTCCAGTTCAACACTGGAGGAGTGAAGTCTGGGAAGGCAGCCATTGATCCTTTAGTATTGTGTGAATAAATAATAAATAAGATGGTTGTGTTTCTTAAAACAGAAGTTATGTTTTTTAATTCTACCCAAAGTAGAAATAAATCTATGAAGTATGCCAGGAATGAATGGTATGATAAAGATTGTAGAATATTAAAAAGAAATATCCGGAATCTTGAAAGACACTTAAGAGGCTTAAGAAATAAAATGGGGAGTTGCACCTCCTTAGCTTAAAGAAATATTTTAAAAATCTGGTGGGAAGAAAGAAACAGGAATAAAACACAAAGTGCTGGGCAGCCATGATGGAGTCCATTGAGACAAATAACTTAAAGAAGTTTTGGAATTTGGTGCACTGTGGGACAGGAAACCCCCAGAGACAGTCATCAAGCCATGTGAGCAGAGATGCATGAGGTAAACATTTAGAGGAGATTTTTTTATAGTAACGCCATTGTTGCTCAGCGCCCAACTAAATATTTTGTTAAAAGGGAGACGAAAGAGAGGTTCTCTGTCATTAATTAATAAAGCAATTGACATGCTAAAGTTCATAAGGGCTTCTGGCCCTGATAATGTACCAGCAGTAATAGTAAAAACAAATACTGCATTGTGGTCCAGTCTGGTCCATAGCTTTTTTCAGGGGATACTCTTGTCAGGTAGATTCACGGATAGATGGAAGGGAGCAGTGATTAAACCTATTTACGAAAAAGAAAAGTATGTCCTACTTGAGAATTACTGGCAAATCAATCTGCTGGATGTAAGTAGGAAGGTATTCTCAAACTTTTGTTGGGGATGTTAAAAGAGTTGGCTGTAGTGAATGCTATTATACCTTAGGAACAGGGTGTGTTAAAGGAGAACCACTCAATGATTGACCACTGCTTCAGCCTGAGGGCCATTGCAAAGAAAGCCATAGAGCTGGGTGGAGTGTTTTATTGCTGTATTATTGATTTTACCTCCACTTTTGACTCCATTGATCGAGTATTATTGTGGGATGTGTTAACCCCTTCGCTGCCAGGCCTTTTCCCCCTCAGGTGCCAGGCCTTTTTTTGGCTATTTGGAGCAGGCCGCGCTTAGGCCCTCATAACTTTTTGTCCACATAAGCTACCCACGGCAGATTTGTGTCTTTTTTTCCCAACATCCTAGGAATTCTAGAGGTACCCAGACTTTGTGGGTTCCCCTGAGGGAGACCAAGAAATTAGCCAAAATACAGTGAAAATTTAGTTTTTTTTTTTTTATTGGGAAAAAGGGCTGCAGAAGAAGGCTTGTGGTGTTTCCCTGAAATTGGCATCAACAAAGGGTTTGCAGTGCTAAAATCACCAGCTTCCCAGCTTTCAGGAACAGGCAGACTTGAATCAGAAAACCCAATTTTTCAACAACAATTTTGGCCTTTTACTGGGACATACCCCATTTTTACGATTTTTTGTGCTTTCAGCCTCCTTCCAGTCAGTGACAGAAAAGGGTGTGAAACCAATGCTGGATCCCAGAAACCTAAACATTTCTGAAAAGTAGACAAAATTTTGATTTCAGCAATGGGTAATTTGTGTAGATCCTACAAGGATTTCCTACACAAAATAACAACTGAAATAATAAAATATTGAAATTGACGTGAAAAAAAAGGCAATTTTTCTCTATGTCTTACTCTGTAACTTTTTCATGCGATGTCAGATTTTTGAAAGCAATATACTGTTACATCTGCTGGACTCTTATGGTTGCGGGGATATATAGGGCTTGTAGGTTCATCAGGAACTCTAGCTACCCAGAGCCAATAAATGAGCTGCACCTTGCAGTGGGTTTTCATTCTATACCGGGTATACAGCAATTCATTTGCTGAAATATAAAGAGTCAAAAATAGGTATCAAGAAGACCTTTGTATTTACACAATGGGCACAAGAGAAGGTGATGAGTAGCAGTGGTTATTTGCACATTTCCGAATTCTGGGGTGCCCATACTAGCATGTGAATTACAGGGCATTTCTCAAATAGACGTCTTTTTTACACACTGTCTTATATTTGGAAGGTAAAAATGTAGAGAAAGACAAGGGGCAATAACACTTGTTTTGCTATTCTATGTTCCCCCAAGTCTCCCGATAAAAATGGTACCTCACTTGTGTGGGTAGGCCTAGTGCCTGTGACAGGAAATGCCCCAAAACACAAAGTGGACACATCACATTTTCTTAACGAAAACAGAGGTGTTTTTTGCAAAGTGCCTACTTTCGGATTTTGGCCTCTAGCTTAGCCTCCACCTAGGGAAACCTACCAAACCTGGGCATTTTTTTAAATTAGAGACCAAGGGGAATCCAAGATGGGGTGACATGTGGGGCTCTCACCAGGTTCTGTTACCCAGAATCCTTTGCAAACCTCATAATGTGGCTAAAAAAATATTTTTTCCTCACATTTCGGTGACAGAAAGTTATGGCATCTGAGAGGAGCCACAAATTTCCTTCCACCCAGTGTTCCCCCAAGTCTCCCGATAAAAATGGTACCTCACTTGTGTTGGTAGGCCCAGTGCCCGCGGCAGGAAATGCCCCAAAAAAAGTGGACACATCATATTTTCTCAATGAAATCAGAGGTGTTTTTTGTAAAGTGCCTACTTGTGGATTTTGGCTTCTAGCCCAGCCGCCACCTAGGTAAACCTACCAAACCTGTGCATTTTTTAAAACTAGAGACCTAGGGGAATCCATGACGGGGTGACTAGTCGGGCTCTCACCAGGTTCTGTTGCCCAGAATCCTTTGCAAACCTCAAACATTAGCTAAAAAAAACACTTTTTCCTCACATTTCGGTGACAGAAAGTTCTGGAATCTGAGAGGAGCCACAAATTTCCTTCCACCCAGCATTCCCCCAAGTCGCCCGATCAAAATGATACCTCACTTGTGTGGGTAGGCCTAGTGCCGTGACAGGAAATGCCCCAAAACATAAAGTGGACACATCACATTTTCTCAAAGAAAACAGAGATGTTTTTTGCAAAGTGCCTACCTGTGGATTTTGGCCTCTAGCTCAGCCGCCACCTAGGGAAATGTACCAAACCTGTGCATTTTTGAAAACTGGAGACCTAGGGGAAGCCAAGACGGGGTGACTTGTGGGGCTCTCACCAGGTTCTGTTACCCAGAATCCTTTGCAAACCTCAAAATGTGGCTAAAAAAACACTTTTTCCTCACATTTCGGTGACAGAAAGTTCTTGAATCTGAGAGGAGCCACTAATTTCCTTCCACCCAGCGTTCCCCCAAGTCTCCCGATAAAAATGGTACCTCACTTGTGTGGGTAGGCCTAGTGCCCTCAACAGGAAATGCCCCAAAACATATAGTGTACACATCAGATTTTCTCAAAGAAAACAGAGGGGTTTTTTGCAAAGTGCCTACTTGTGGATTATGGCCTCTAGCTTAGTCGCCACATAGGTAAACCTACCAAACCTGTGCATTTTTGAAAACTAGAGACCTAGGGGAAGCCAAGACGGGGTGACTTGTGGGGCTCTCACTAGGTTCTGTTGCCCAGAATCCTTTGCAAACCTCAAAATGTGGCTAAAAAACACCTTTTCCTCACATTTCAATGACAGAAAGTTCTGGAATCTGGGAGGAGCCACAAAGTTCCTTCCACCCAGTGTTCCCCCAAGTCTCCTGATAAAAATGGTACCTCACTTGTGTGGGTGGGCCTAGTGTTTGTGACAGGGAAGAGCCAAAAACACGTCGAATTTGAAGGGGGTAGGAATTTTGTGGATGCCTGCAGATTCCGGAAGGTTCCATCACAAAAATGTGGGAAAAATGCATGCTTTCCAGCAAAGTTGCAGGTTTTCAGGGCATTGCGGTATGGAAATGGTGCAGGGTGCATGTGAAGCACACCACCCTGCAATCAACTAGATGTTTCGTTTTCAGATGTGTCTAGGTCTTGTGGATTTTTCTACAAGGCAGCTTCCCAAAGTAAACAATAAAGTGCAGCCCTCACCATTCCAAGTGGGACGATTTTGAGAGTTACCAAGCTCTCATGGCCCAAATGTAAAACAAAAAACAAAAATAATCAAATGTCCTCTTGCTTGCCATGGGATAAGATGTTTTAGTGTGCGGGGGAGAGCTGAATGACTGTTAGCCCCTTCAGTTTAGGTGGGGGCATAACCAGGGCCATACTGGTTGGTAGCCACCACCCCACTATTTTCTTTTATTGTTTTTATTCCCTGGCATCTAGTAGACTTTCTGACCCCCCAGGATGTGGAACGGGGGTAATTGCCCAATCTGCCTACTGGTGGGCAGAACAACTTTGGCCCCATTTATTTGGGGTGGGGGTATGTCCATACCCCCAACCTCTTATTTTGAAAAAGAAATCTTCCCTGGTCTCTGGTGGGCTTTCTGCCCCCCCTTGGGGGCAGATGGGCCTTCCAAAAATAGGCCCATCTGCCCTAAAGGGGGGCAGTTATGGCCAACAGTAATGTGTCCCCGGTGGGAGCGACCCTTGCCCAAGGGGCTGCCCCCCAATGCAAAACATACACACACACCAATCCATGGTGTCTAGAGGTTTCTGCCCCCTTTGGGGGCAGATTGGCCTAACAAAAATAGGGCAGTCTGCCCCCGGGGGAGCAGAAATGGCCTAATAATAATTTGCCGCCCCGGGGGTGACCCTTGCCCAAGGGGTCCCTCCGCAAACATAAAAAAATTTAAATTAACAAAAAAACAATTATCTCTGGTGTTTAGTGGTTTTCTGCCCCCCCGGGGGCAGATCGGCCTAGTAATTTTAGGCTGATCTGCCCCCAGGGGGAGCAAAAATGGGCTAAAAGTAATTTGCCCCGCTAGGGAGCGGCCCTTACCCAAGGGGCCGCTCTCCTTATGTGAAAGTACAAAAAAAAAAAAAATCCCTGGTGTCTAGAGTTTCTGCCCCCCTTGGGGGCAGATCGCAGGGCTGATCTGCCGCCAGGGGTTGCAGAAATGGCCTAATGATAATATGTCCCCCCCCCGGGAGCGACCCTCACCCAAGGGGTCACTCCACAAACATAAAAAAATAAAAATAAACAAAAAAAAAATATCCCTGGTGTCTTGTGGTTTTCTGCCCCCCTCCCCCCCCCCCGGAGGCAGATCAGCATAACAATTTTAGGCTGGGGGGTGCAGAAATGGCCTAAAAGTCATTTGCCCCCCTGGGGAGTGGCCCTTGCCCAAGGGGCCACTCCCCTTATGCGTAAGTACAAAAAAAAAATCCCGGGTGTCTAATGGTTTCTGCCCCCCCCCCACCCCGGGGGGCAGACCGGCCTAATAATTTTAGGCCGATCTGCCCCCAGGGGGAGCAGAAATGGCCTAAAAGTCATTTTCCCCCCTGAGGAGTGGCCCTTGCCCATATAACTTATGATGTGATTGAGGGGTTTCATGTTCTTCATTGGCAACTTGAAGATCATTATATAGTGCTGGGCAATCATTGGCAGTTGATGTAGGACAGTGCTGAGATTTCTGGCTGGCAGGGACAATGGTATGTAATAATTGACTCTGTGATAGTGACATATGTATCATGGTTATATGGGTGTAAAAATGTTAAGAATATAGTAGTCCAATTTAGATTTCGATTAACCTGTGAGTTAGTACACACACTTTTCTGTTATTAATGTAGTAGACCATTTCCAAATCTATATACATTGTGATCCAGTGATCCATCAGTGCAGCAACCAAAATTCCTTGACAAGGATCAGAACTGAGGTTTATACAAGCACCAGAAATGGCAATCTGTAGTTGCAGCATGTTTAACATCTGTGTAACACTAAACAACACTTCTGCCCTGCCTCCTTCACTACAGCCATTTTTTAGTGCATAGGGCATCCCACAACTAAGATCCCTTTCAGCCATACACACAAATGGCACCTAGGAATACAGTGAAAATCAAAGCACTTCTGTGACCTCATCAGGGCTATAAACTACTGAATAAATGACGCACACAAAATAGCCACTTACTTAGCAATTCAGAAAGTGCTTCATGCCTCGTAAGTGGGATAGAAAGTTCTACATATCAGGACCAAAATATTACAATACATATGCAGAGTACAAACCTGTGAAATCTACATGTGCAAGTTAACCAGACTCCTCCCCAGGTAGTTTGTTTAAAAAAAAAAAAATGCTTACTAATGGATTCAGGAGACTGGTTGAGTCAGGAGGCTCTTGTATTAAGAGAATTACACCACCAATGATTTTTTGAAATATTGACGTTTCTCATATTGCTTCAGGCTAGGTCAAGTGAACCTGGTTTGCATTCATTAAGACTCGACTGATGAACAGCACCACATGATATTTGGCCTCTAGTGTTAAATAGTGTAAATATAAAGAAAAACTGCATATCCCTATGCATTGTCGTACCCATTGGTGGCTCTCTCATATTGATGTCGGAGCTCTGCTTTCTTTTTTTTTCTGCCCTAGATTGTTTTGCCCATAACTTTAAAGAAATGCGATGAGGCACTAAAATAATAATAATGATACACACATTCACACTTAAACAGCAGCCTTGAACCTTGTGTCCCAGTCACTCTGAGGCTCTTCATTTCCTTAACCTTGCACAGCACCGCTTACAATGTGCTGATGAGCATGCACAGCCTAGCTACCCTCTAAGGCTGCTATTCATAGAGTTTCTGGATTGACGATTTTACACCCTGATGTCTGTGAGCTCACCCCTTGATGATGTTTTGATAAAGTTAGCCCTGAATGCCTGAGGATAAATCGCTACAGCTCAAGGGGCTTCAATTTGATCAAGGACTGGTGCCATGCCACCTTGCCCTCCCCCACCCCACTCTACTCTGTGAGTAGTGGTGCAAGGGTGGAGTTAGTGGCTGAAAAGTGGGAAGCTGGAAATGTGTTTTTTTTAGTAACACAAAAGGATGATGGACGGAGTGCTGAACAATGCAAACACTTACCCCTAGTCACAGATCTGGGTTTAATCCATCATTCTTTTGCTCACCATGCCACCCCACTTTGGAGCCAGTCATATGCAAATCAGTCTTGACCCTGTTCTTCATGGAACAGTCCAGGTCCTCCCTGGACCAGAAACAAGCATCCTGGGACCGGTTTCAGAGCATCACCCTTAACCAGCCAGGCTAACTTAAAATCCAGTGGTACAGTGAGCACGGGACCCACATCTGGGGACACCCTTCCCAGTTAGGGCAACTTTAGCAACTTAAAAGGATGATGGACGGGGTGCTGAACAATGCAAACACTCAACCCCAGTCACAGATCTGGATTTAATTCGTCGTTCTTTTGCTCTCAATACCACACCAGTTTGGAGCCAGCCATATGCAAATCAGTCTTGACCCTGTTCCTCATGGGAACAGTCCTGCCCGAACTGCCAGGTCAGGTCCTCCCTGGACTGGAAACAAGTATCCTGGGACCGGTTTCAGAGTATCACCCTTCATCAGCCAGGCTAGCTTGAATCCAGTGGCTCAGTGAGCTGGAAAGCTGTAACACAATAACTTTGGCATAACTTTGGCATACTTTTGGCATTCCCTGCATTTTCAAGAGAGAACATAATAACCACACACTACGAGGAGTTTGTAATTTTTCTTTGTGTTTCCAGAAGGCCATAGCTGCCTACTAAGACCCATTAAGACCTACATTCAGAAGAGCCAGCTATGATTGCTTGTTGCAAAATTGTGACTCATTTCAGTGTGGAGATTGCTAAATGTATGGGAGGTCTGTGCACCCTGATGGAGTCTGCATCACAAGCACCTGGTTATTCACAGCCCTTGGCAGCACTTGTATTAACCTCCATTACCGGGGATTGCTTTCCTCAGGTCCTATAGTAATGCTAGAGCGCAGAACATCCAGCACATTGAAGCATTTTTGATAACCCATAACTTTGAGTACAATGTGACATCCTTGATATTTAATTATATTAATTCAACAAGCTCATGATATAGTCATAGCAATTCTCCTGAAGGCCCCATCCTGGTTGTAGACTTTTGGTGTTCCTGAAATTTATTGTGGGTTTGAGGTTTTGGGGTTTTCATAACTGTCAGGAGTCACCATGTTTCCCTTCCTTCCACGTTTGTTCAGTTATGCCCTCATTTATGCCATCCGTCTGTCCATTTCTCAATACACAATAGAAATGAAGAGTCTGTGCACCTTGAAATAGTCATTCAAAATGCCTAGCCATATAGTCTGAAAAAATAGCACTGATATATGTTTAGCTACTGAGTGTTTCGGGAAAGGTTATTCCTTGGTCAATGGTATCTCTAATCTAACCTTCTAACAGATACCCTAACAGATGTTGATAAAAATTAAGAAACTTGTACACATTTATTTTACGCCCTCAATGTGGATATACCAGTGTGACCCCGCCGAAGGGCATGTTACATGCCTTATCAGGATTCCCACATGTTATATAAGCCAATAGCTCCCCAAGTGTTGCTTTGCCCTGTATGGCATGAAAAGCTTATGTGAGAAACTAAAGATTCTACTTTCAACCTCCAAGCTAAAAGTAGTACTTAGCTCACCTTGACTTGTTGTTTTGTGAAGTTTACATGATGTGATCATGACACCATGATTCTTTAAAACATACTTTTTCCCAGTGTCATAGAAATCTATCATCCTGGTTGACATTGCTCTCTGCACATTGCCCTGAAACAATGATGAATGTCTGAGATTACACTAAGGCCCTCATAATGAAAATGGAGGCAATCACTGCTGATCGGTGCGGAGACGGTGAACAGAAATCCGCCAGTGGCGGAGAACAGCACATTGCCATATTATGATGCCAAAAACAAAACCCTCCAAAAATCCAGCAACCTCCAGCCACCGCCAGGGTCCATGAAAGCTGAAAGGCTGCACACTTCACCCTGCCACCGCCATGCAGACAAATTCCCCACCCACCAAATAATGTTGCACAAATCACTGCACTGGAATGTGGATGTCGAACAACCATTGGTGGTACGGACCGCCACGGACAGCAATGGGACCCAACAACAAGAAATGCACACATTGGCAAGTTTGAAACCCACACACCTGACACACATCCACAACACTATAAAACACCCACATACACACCCCAACAATCCTTTGCAACGCCAATTGCACGAATGAGACTGACAACACTACACGCATACACTGAACACAACATAACAAAAGTTACTCACAGAAATACACAACAGCACCCTCA